>NW_026782576.1:125000-772500 GCF_031769215.1 Ylistrum balloti
TAGACACTGCTGGTGGATTTAAGTCCCCGAGGTTTGCCGTAACCTGCTTGCCACGCTTTAAATCATTCCAATAGTGGCACGGTTCAAAATATACACATGTACGCTGTTCTAGAAATATCTTATGTATAAAGATTACAATCTTTATAACAGGATAATAAAGATTTATACAGAAACTCCAGAAAAAGACAAGGGGAATAAAATCAAAGAGAAAACACCAGTATGATAATTTTAATCAAGTATATTACATATCGAGAGTGGCAGTCTCATCTGAAAAAAAATGTACAAAATGTATATCTATAACTGGTAGATTAATGGCCATCAAACGACTTTGGTTGTATACTGCATTGAAATTACACATGAAAACTAAGAAATATGATGATAATATTGTAGGAGTATGCTGTAATGATATCTTGTGATACGTGAACATCAGGTAAAACAAAACCTACTATTTTGTATCTGACATTTTCACGACAGATCAAATCTATTAAAAACAATATCAAGGAATGACAGAAACATGCATGCACATTTTATGGTACCATTATACAGAGAACGGATGAATAAGTCCATTGATATTTACATAGTTACTATTTGAACATAGACTGTAGCATTTCACTTTGATACATACATGCGTGCGTGCGTGCGTGCGTGCGTGTGTGTGTGTGTGTGTGTGTGTGCGTGCGTGCGTGCGTGTGTGTGTGTGTGTGTGTGTCAATTCTTATAGAGACCCTTTAGAGACAGTTAAACATTCAGAATGACAATACAGCAGTGAGTTGAAATGCAGTCGCTATGTTTTTCTCGAAGGCTATTGAGAATCAACACTGGTCAGTATTACATGTGTCCGGTATACACCGATAGCCCACCTTTTTCCACATTAGGCCCCGGACTAGACGCGTCTATGTATCCATGCTGTTGTGGTTGATACAGAACCGGGGTTAAGTACGTCGCACGGTCTGCAGACACCTTGCTAGACTTGTGACATTTGTATATGAAAATTCTGAAAAAGAAATACAGAATGCGTGCCAAAGAACATAATCGAACCACTAGTTACTATTATGTAATCATTTAATCTCGTAAACACACAAAACTTGGACAAAAATTTAAGTAAACAATAACAACACTCCCAACATCCCCTTGCATAAAAAAAAAAATAAAGAGAAAGAAGTTTCTTACGTATTCCTGATTCATTACCAACGAAACGAAATCCTCCCCAAAATAAAAAGTTTAGACATTATGTTATTGTTATTATTCCCAGCGAAACTCTTTTTAAATGGAGTTCCGTTGAAAACAATTCAACTAATCTTGACAAAACTTTCAATGTGTATGACATGAAAGCCGTTGTTGTGCCTATTACTTTCGCACGGTTTTTTCTATTTTGCTATCGTCTCTGTTACACCATGAAAATAAAGCAAGAAATAAGGAATCAATGTTTGCAATCTTTGCCAGGCTTCAACATTAAAACTCAGTCACCATGAAACTTTGTAAACATGTCAGGTTGGTGCACGAATCGGGACAAGATTTCATTTTTGATGTGATCTCTATAACCAAGAAATGTTTTCTCGGATTTTGAAACTCTCTGCTGTCCATTTAATTAGAAATAAGGCTTACCCGATCATTATCACCACGATGACTACCAACAGGAGAACTACGATGATGATGACCTGAGGGTCAATTGTGTTCACGATAGTCATATGCAGGTCACCTGAGTGGAAAGGTGAAGACAAAAAAAATGGATGGTGTTAATACAAATACAACCACTCTCAAATTTCATTAAAATTCAATTACAAAAATGTTCAAATGTATTGAAGAAAAAAACAACAAAAAACGTAAAACAAATACCAGTAGCTATTTTGCTTGTTGATGACGATTTGGTTGTTGTGGAGATGCTGGTCGTCTTGGTTGTGCTCAAACCACTGGTAGTGGTGACCCCAGATGATGATGTAGTGGTTGATGCGGGACAGTTATCAGATGGAACAAGTCTGGGACCTACAAAATTACAGAAATAAGATAAGTACATATCGAAAGGTAAACCGAGTGAGCAATATCGCTCTAGTGTAAAATAAAACATCTTAAGTCGGTTCCTTACATTCCAGTCTTCCGTTCATACTGAACACTATGGATGGGCAAGCAATTACCTGTATGAAACAACAACCAGTGCTTTTAACAGATGATAACCTGGAATAAGATTACTTGCTCAGTAGCATGCGAGAAAAGAAGATTGTAGGTTGATACTTACTGACGCAGTATGCCTGAGGACAATTTGTTGCGCTCTGGAGATGATAAACACAGAAAGAACAGCAGTTTTTCACTTGGATAGTGAAGCTGCTGTGACAGATTGAGAAGACTGACTTCATACATATTTGGACATTTACAGTTCCATCCGATTCATCTGGTAAAGAGCCTATGAATACAAGAAAGTAAAAAAAAGTCTTTTATTTGATTTTTTAAATGTTGAACATTGAAACAACAGGTAGAGTGTAATTGATATGAAATGATAACACGGCCAGATGTAACAACAATTAGTTATAAAAACTCATCAAACCAGGCCTAGAAAAAACACTGATCACAACAAGACTAGTGATAACTGTGGTCAATCCAGGCCTAGTGATAACAGTGATCAAACCAGGCCTAGTGATAACAGTGATCAGCCCAGGACTAGTGATAACTGTGGTCAAACCAGGACTAGTGATAGCATTGATCAAACCAGGCCTAGAAAAAACACTGATCACAACAAGACTAGTGATAACTGTGGTCAATCCAGGCCTAGTGATAACAGTGATCAAACCAGGCCTAGTGATAACAGTGATCAAACCAGACCTAGTGATAACAGTGATCAAACCAGGCCTAATGATAACTGTGGTCAAACCAGGACTAGTGATAACATTGATCAAACCAGGCCTAGTGATAACAGTGATCAAACCAGTACTAGTGATAACAGTGATCAAACAAGGCCTAGTGATAACAGTGATCAGACCAGGACTAGTGATAACTGTGGTCAGACCAGGACTAGTGATAACAGTGGTCAAACCAGGGCTAGTGATAACAGTGATCAAACCAGACCTAGTGATAACAGTGATCAAACCAGACCTAGTGATAACAGTGATTAAACCAGGCCTAGTGATAACAGTGATCAAAACAGGCCTAGTGATAACAGTGATCAGACCAGGACTAGTGATAACAGTGAACAAACCTGGTCTAGTGATAACAGTGATCAAACCAGGACTAGTGATATAAGTGATCAAACCAGGACTAGTGATAACAGTGATCAAACCAGGACTAGTGATAACAGTGATCAAACCAGGACTAGTGATAGCAGTGATCAAACCAGGACTAGTGATAACGATTCATATTACTATAGTCTATATGAGTCATTACAATAATCAATAGGTAACAAATTGCTATTTCTTTAACATACATGTACACCATATTCTGAGAACGTCAACAAAGTATGTTTGATATAACCTGCATTCCACTTCTATACATATACTTACTGACGCTCTTCTGAAACAATTCAATTTTAAATTATGAGATGTATTTTTATTTTTATTTTTTGAAGTAATTACATTATTCCATCCCATTTTGGGTCTACCTGTGTCGCCTCCTAACTTGTAAACCAGTACTTAGGCCCTTAAATGTGGCGTCAATGACGAGTTCCAGAGGAATGAAATGATTCAGTTTGTAGTTTCCATTTGGCTATACTGTATCCTACTCTGAATTTGTATTGAAAGTTGTTTTGCAGTCGTGTGTCTTTTGTAGAATCATGAAGATACCCACCATTCATCCATAGCTGGTAAGTTGTCCCGCATCCGTCAGTGACTAGAAGATCACTATCATTGGTCAGGTCAGTCCCTGCATCCCCTACCAATCTGTACCACTTAGTGGTCAGGACAGCATCACAGTTCTTGTTAGCGTAAACAGACTCAATGTGACTTGGCGATCGTGTAGAGTCGGCTGTGAAATTCTCGTACGTTGTACAGGGATCTGTTAAGGTATATAAAAGATATGTGGTTGTTTCAAAACATACACGCAAAATGAATTCACTATGCTGTTACTTTCTGTGTAAGGAAAACAAATCGACACATGATGAAATTTGTTATGAACTTATCTACGAAGTGAAAATAAAAGTTCTTATTTAGGTAAGCTATATCAGTATTACAACAGGTAAACAATATGGACGTATCAATGTTTACTGAGAGTAGTATAAAATCAGCCTGGCCTATCTAATTCAACCAAACCTGTGGTTCTAAGTCATCGTACTCTGGTATTACCTGAAGCCACTCTGCCAGGTAAGATTATGCAAACGGCACACACAATGATCAATCGTTCCATGTCTTTCACGTTTCTTCTCACATCTGGATTCGACTACATCTTAGTGATTGTGTTTAATACCTCTACATACCCGCTATAGTGTTGACGAATGATAGATTTGGAACAGTGCCAGTAGGTTTTAAATGATTCATTGATTACGTTCCACCCAAATGTTAACAATATGCACAATAAACTGTAGTTTATAACAATAAAGCACTGTTACGACCACGATTAATCGATTTTATCATCACAGAACAAATGCATGTTATGTAATTTAAAATGCTAATATGATGCTGGCAGTAGACGGATGTGGATGTGTGTGTGTGTGAGGGTGTGTGTGTGGTTGTGGTGGTGGTCGTGTGTGTGTGTGTATGTGAGGGTGTGTATGGTGGTTTGTGTAGGTAGGTGTGTGTGTGTGTGTGTGTGCGTGTGTGTGTGTGTGTGTGTGTGTGTGTGTGTGTGTGTGTGTGTGTTGCGTGCGTGCGTGCGTGTGTGTGTGTGTGTGTGTGTGCATTGCTTTCAACTCCCACGGACTGTTCGAACTTATACCTTCATCTCTCTCGTAATGCTTAGGTGTTCTTCGCTATTTCAGCTTAAACTTTCATCTCCATTGGATTGCTTGAGTGTCTTCTTCCAAATTATAACGTAAGTTTTCACTTTCCTCGTATTGTTTGTGTGCTTTACCATGTTTCAACTAAAACTTTCATCTCCCGCGGAATGTTTAAGTAATCTCTCCTGTTTGAACTTCAGCTTCCATCCGCTCGGATTGCTAAGATCTTCTGCCATGTTTGAACTAAAACATTCACCTCAAATGAGAACAATGTGTACAACAACGGAACCAACAAACAAACTAATAAGCTTTAAACACGTCAGCTTCATCATATCTCAAAAAGAAATAGATTATTTCTTAATGAACTTATGCTTGACCTTCAAAAACATAATTATATTAATATGGTTTAACCTTTCGTAGATCAAAACGGATCTCTGGCTTGTATATAATTATAGTTAGACCTTCCGTAGATCAGTGTTGCTTCCTTGTCTGTATGTATGATTTGACTTCCCGTAGATCAATATTGATTCCTTGTCTGTATGTATGGTTTGACTTCCCGTAGATCAATATTGATTCCTTGTCTGTATGTATGGTTTGACCCCCTGTAGATCAATATTGATTCCTTGCCTGTATGTTTGGTTTGACTTCCCGAGATCAATATTGATTCCTTGTCTGTATGTATGGTTTGACTTCCCGTAGATCAATATTGATTCCTTGTCTGTATGTATGGTTTGACTTCCCGAGATCAATATTGATTCCTTGTCTGTATGTATGGTTTGACTTCCCGTAGATCAATATTGATTCCTTGTCTGTATGTATGGTTTGACCCCCCGTAGATCAATATTGATTCCTTGTCTGTATGTATGGTTTGACTTCCCGTAGATCAATATTGATTCCTTGTCTGTATGTATGGTTTGACTTCCCGTAGATCAATATTGATTCCTTGTCTGTATGTATGGTTTGACTTCCCGAGATCAATATTGATTCCTTGTCTGTATGTATGGTTTGACTTCCCGTAGATCAATATTGATTCCTTGTCTGTATGTATGGTTTGACCCCTTGTAGATCAATATTGATTCCTTGTCTGTATGTATGGTTTGACTTCCCGAGATCAATATTGATTCCTTGTCTGTATGTATGGTTTGACTTCCTGTAGATCAATATTGATTCCTTGCCTGTATGTATGGTTTGACTTCCCGTAGATCAATATTGATTCCTTGTCTGTATGTATGGTTTGACTTCCCGAGATCAATATTGATTCCTTGTCTGTATGTATGGTTTGACTTCCCGTAGATCAATATTGATTCCTTGTCTGTATGTATGGTTTGACTTCCCGAGATCAATATTGATTCCTTGTCTGTATGTATGGTTTGACTTCCCGTAGATCAATATTGATTCCTTGTCTGTATGTATGGTTTGACTTCCCGAGATCAATATTGATTCCTTGTCTGTATGTATGGTTTGACTTCCCGTAGATCAATATTGATTCCTTGTCTGTATGTATGGTTTGACCCCCCGTAGATCAATATTGATTCCTTGTCTGTATGTATGGTTTGACTTCCCGTAGATCAATATTGATTCCTTGTCTGTATGTATGGTTTGACAGCCCGTAGATCAATATTGATTCCTTGTCTGTATGTATGGTTTGACGTAGATCAATATTGATTCCTTGTCTGTATGTATTGTTTGATCAATATTGATTCCTTGTCTGTATGTATGGTTTGACTTCCCGTAGATCAATATTGATTCCTTGTCTGTATGTATGGTTTGACTTCCCGTAGATCAATATTGATTCCTTTTCTGTATGTATGGTTTGACCCCCCGGTTTGACCCCCCGTAGATCAATATTGATTCCTTGTCTGTATGTATGGTTTGACAATATTGATTCCTTGCCTGTATGTAGATCATCAATATCGATTCCTTGCCTGTATGTATTGATTCCTTGTCTGTATGTATGGTTTGACCCCCCGTAGATCAATATTGATTCCTTGCCTGTATGTATGGTTTGACTTCCCGAGATCAATATTGATTCCTTGTCTGTATGTATGGTTTGACTTCCCGAGATCAATATCGATTCCTTGTCTGTATGTATGGTTTGACCTCCCGTAGATCAATATTGATTCCTTGCTTGTATGTATGGTTTGACTTCCCGAGATCAATATTGATTCCTTGTCTGTATGTATGGTTTGACTTCCCGAGATCAATATTGATTCCTTGCCTGTATGTATGGTTTGACCCCCCGTAGATCAATATTGATTCCTTGCCTGTATGTATGGTTTGACTTCCCGTTGATCAATATTGATTCCTTGTCTGTATGTATGGTTTGACCCCCCGTAGATCAATATTGATTCCTTGCCTGTATGTATGGTTTGACTTCCCGAGATCAATATTGATTCCTTGTCTGTATGTATGGTTTGACTTCCCGTAGATCAATATTGATTCCCTGTCTGTATGTATGGTTTGACTTCACGAGATCAATATTGATTCCTTGTCTGTATGTATGGTTTGACTTCCCGTAGATCAATATTGATTCCCTGTCTGTATGTATGGTTTGACTTCACGAGATCAATATTGATTCCTTGTCTGTATGTATGGTTTGACTTCCCGAGATCAATATTGATTCCTTGTCTGTATGTATGGTTTGACTTCCCGAGATCAATATTGATTCCTTGTCTGTATGTATGGTTTGACTTCCCGAGATCAATATTGATTCCTTGTCTGTATGTATGGTTTGATTCCTTGTCTGTATGTATGGTTTGACTTCCCGTAGATCAATATTGATTCCTTGCCTGTATGTATGGTTTGACCCCCCGTAGATCAATATTGATTCCTTGTCTGTATGTATGGTTTGACTTCCTGAGATCAATATTGATTCCTTGTCTGTATGTATGGTTTGACTTCCCGTAGATCAATATTGATTCCTTGTCTGTATGTATGGTTTGACTTCCCGAGATCAGTGTTGCTTCCTTGTCTGCATGTATGGTTTGACTTCCCGAGATCAGTGTTGCTTCTTTGTCTGCATTTATGGTTTGACCCCCCGTAGATCAATATTGATTCCTTGTCTGTATGTATGGTTTGACTTCCCGAGATCAATATTGATTCCTTGCCTGTATGTATGGTTTGACTTCCCGAGATCAGTATTGCTTCCTTGTCTGCATGTATGGTTTGACCCCCCGTAGATCAAAATTGATTCCTTGTCTGTAAATAAAAAGCAACACTTAACTTGTTGAATAAGAGTGTAGTCTTCGGAAAATCTTCTTTGTTATTTCAGCAGGACGTTACAACTAACAGAAAATATAAAAAAAAAACTTTTATTTTGCTTTATTTCCACAATTTAGAAAATTCCATCATCCATCAATGACAAAGAAATTTTAGCGCGCAAACTACAACAGTAAAAGCTGTTGAAACTGACAAGTAATTGACTTCAGGGTTTGGCGGGTTTCATCTCTATATTTACTCAATTATTGTGAAAGCTGTAATTATGCGTTATGTATATGATGATCTAGTTTAAGAAAATAAACTTGTTGAAGTATCCTTCCTATTATTGATAAATGTGCAAATGTCTATGAACTCTCGGCTACATTATATATTGTTCATCTAATATATATGATTTCCGTCTTCAATCCACCAAACAAACAGAGCTCGCCATAAATACCCGATTTTTATTATTCTTCTTATTTTTTACTTACCTAGCGATGAATATGATTTACAATTACACGGCCTACACGTTGGTATAGTAAACACAAAATATCGATATACGATATACATCTGGAGACACTGAACAATTGTCAGGTAACGAATCCAAGCCACTCAGTAAGGTTCTCACATAATATACCGAGAGGGAAAAAAACGCATTTAGCAGAAATTTAATATTGTAAATTAAATTCTGCACGTTCAACCTTGAAACTTGACAAATGTTTGCATTTGAGTTAGGTCCCTATGGCACCGTGTTAAAATCACTGATGCATAACTAAACTGCGTACGCCGCCTGTACAAAAGAATAAGAGACAAAAGCACGATATCTCGAACCCAGTATAAAGGATTGGTTCAAAATCTGTGTGTGCGAATCTTCAGACATATCCGTCTTGATTTCCCACATTTTAAGCATAAACAGTTCACCGTAAAAAATGCCATGACAATCCGAAGTTGACAGGGGTCGTGCCATTGCAATTCTTATGCAAGGTACCCCGCAAATTCAGGTCGCTAATCAAGTTGGAGTCCATCCATCGAACATGCCACCGAAAGGGTTGCAGACCGTGCCCGAAGCGGTCGCCCTCGTGTGACGACGCGTCGGCAGGATAGGGCAATGCGACTTTCGCACCTACGCAATCGCTTTCTGACGGCCACGGAAACAGCAAGGAACACAATTGGGCGTCATCATGTTCCAATTGATCCAAAGACAGTGCGTAGTCGACTGCGTGCCTTCGGTCTAAGACCGAGGCGGCCATATGTTAGACCACAGCTTAATGCACGGCGACGTGCCAGACGAATGCAGTGACTGAACTCACATTCCCTTAGACGCTTCCCAATGCAAAGTTCGAGAAGGGTCCTGTTCTCAGATGAGTCCAGGTTTTTGCTTAACTGGGCAGACGGCCGACGTCGTGTCTATAGACGCACCCACGAGCGCTATGCATATGCTTGCGTGATAGAGAATGACCGCTTTGGAGGAGGATCGGTCATGGTATGGGGAGCGATTGCGCATGGTATATAGACTCCTCTGGTCGTTATTCGGGGACGTCTCACGGCCGTCCGCTATAGAGATCAAGTTCTAGCGCCGCATGTTGTTCCTCTAGTACAGCAGCGTCAACTGACGTTTCAGCAGGACAACGCTCGCCCGCATGTAGTGAGGGTTTGCTGTGGTTGTCTCGCAGCAAACAATGTCCCCACCCTAGACTGGCCCCCATACAGCCCTGACCTCTCCCCAATAGAACATTTATGGGACGAGTTGGACAGAAGGATAAGACTTGGGCCGAGTCCTCCAATCAACGTCGCTCAGTTGGCGTTGGCGCTGGGTGAAGAATGGAATCGTATACCAATGAAGAGGGTTAATAACCCGATCAATTCAATGCACAAAAGTGTTCGTGCAGTTACTGAGCTCGCGGGGGGCACACACGATATTGATGGGTCCAGAACGCACTTCATTTTGAGTGGGGTACTCTTGAATCAACGTCAAATTTGAAAGGTTTACTTAACGTACACTAATGAAATTCTCGTAGATGACAGAGTGGTCAACTATCTTCCAGTAACACCATAATTACATTCTTAAACCCTTTTCTATTTCCCATAGTTGACCTGGAAATTCCTAATTGCGTTTCTTTTCCCTCTCAGTATATGAACACCCAATGGAGGTACTGTGCTTGAAAATTTGATAACTTGTATTAGGAACAAAATTTATATAATTTAGGGGTAACTCGCTCACACTGGTTGCACGTGCCAGTGACAAACACAATGTCAAAGAGGTCGAACCTACCGATGTCCATTAGAGTTTGTTACAGTGCGTACCAACACAGCTTGATCTTGCAAAACAATCAGTGATATCGTTGCACATTCGTTGTCGCCTTTATATATCAAAATACTTTTTGAATTATATTTCCAAACACCGACAACATCTTTCAAGAAAAGGAAGGTATCTTTCAACGGCATTGAAAAAGAAAATATTCCATTGCTGGCATGTACTTAATATCCACACAACCCGCAGAGAGCGTAGATTTCAAATTGATTGTGCTAACTTTTGTAGCTTTAAATTCAAATACTTTCTCTTAACTTTTGATGTTTACAGAACAGAAATGTATGTTTGAGTATTTAAAAACTGTATTACTACCCTATAGTGTAAACCACATTCAGTACAAAATAGGAAGAAAACCTTTTTTAATAGATGACATTGAAATCTGAATAATGTAAGTTTTGTGGCACGTCACTTTGAGTATTATGGCCGACAAAATGACTCTGGTCAGGCCGGTCAGTCCACAATAACTACAGTTTTAGGGCACAGGTAGATCAAATTAGAATGAGATCGTGATGGAGAGGGACTTCTATAACAAACACAAGGGCCAAAGCCAACTAAGTCGATACTGGCCTAGTTTCTCATTCCTCTATATGATGAGTGAAACACATACAGTTGAAACTCGTGGAATTGAAATAATTTTCAAATCCCGAGTCGAGATTTCGATTGAGTCGAAGCAATTGTCTAGAAAATAATTTTTTGTCAAAACATCGGCACGTCTTCTGACGAAATCGGTCAATACTTCCACAAACTAGAAAATCACCTATGCTTAACACATGACTACACTTTTTTTAAACAAAGAAAGGTGTTGTTTTAGGGAGACATTAGAAAAACAATTATAGTCAGTTTCAGATGAACTATAGATTTCACCTGAGTTCATTTACCTGTGTTTTTACCTGTGTGAGCTATTACCTGAGATTCTACATGTAGTCTACACTAAGTACTTTATAATACATTTTATTTTGTTTCATTTATTTTATTATACACATTATATTAGATAGCAAAAGCAGAAAGTTTATCATTTCGTAAACATTACATATATATATATAAAGTAAAACATAGTATTCTAAAGGACGTTTGACAGTCCAGCACATTACACATTATCATCAGTCCAGCACATTGCACATTATCATCAGTCCAGCACATTACACATTATCATCAGTCCAGCACATTACACATTATCATCAGTCCAGCACATTGCACATTATCATCAGTCCAGTACATTACACATTATCATCAGTCCAGCACATTGCACATTATCATCAGTCCAGCACATTTCACATTATCATCAGTCCCGTACATTGCACATTGTCATCAGTCCAGCACATTACACATTATCATCAGTCCAGCACATTACACATTATCATCAGTCCAGCACATTGCACATTATCATCAGTCCAGCACATTACACATTATCATCAGTCCAGCACATTACACATTATCATCAGTCCAGCACATTGCACATTATCATCAGTCCAGCACATTACACATTATCATCAGTCCAGCACATTGCACATTATCATCAGTCCAGCACATTACACATTATCATCAGTCCAGCACATTACACATTATCATCAGTCCAGCACATTGCACATTATCATCAGTCCAGTACATTACACATTATCATCAGTCCAGCACATTGCACATTATCATCAGTCCAGCACATTTCACATTATCATCAGTCCCGTACATTGCACATTATCATCAGTCCAGCACATTACACATTATCATCAGTCCAGCACATTACACATTATCATCAGTCCAGTACATTACACATTATCATCAGTCCAGCACATTGCACATTGTACATTACACATTATCATCAGTCCAGCACATTTCACATTATCATCAGTCCCGTACATTACACATTATCATCAGTCCAGCACATTGCACATTATCATCAGTCCAGCACATTACACATTATCATCAGTCCAGCACATTACACATTATCATCAGTCCAGCACATTACACATTATCATCAGTCCAGCACATTGCACATTATCATCAGTCCAGCACATTACACATTATCATCAGTCCAGCACATTACACATTATCATCAGTCCAGCACATTACACATTATCATCAGTCCAGCACATTGCACATTATCATCAGTCCAGTACATTACACATTATCATCAGTCCAGCACATTGCACATTATCATCAGTCCAGCACATTTCACATTATCATCAGTCCCGTACATTGCACATTATCATCAGTCCAGCACATTTCACATTATCATCAGTCCCGTACATTGCACATTATCATCAGTCCAGCACATTGCACATTATCATCAGTCCAGCACATTGCACATTATCATCAGTCCAGCACATTGCACATTATCATCAGTCCAGCACATTACACATTATCATCAGTCCAGCACATTGCACATTATCATCAGTCCAGCACATTGCACATTATCATCAGTCCAGCACATTACACATTATCATCAGTCCAGCACATTACACATTATCATCAGTCCAGCACATTGCACATTATCATCAGTCCAGCACATTGCACATTATCATCAGTCCAGCAAACTGCACATTATCATCAGTCCCGTACATTGCACATTATCATCAGTCCAGCACATTGCACATTATCATCAGTCCAGCACATTGCACATTATCATCAGTCCAGCAAACTGCACATTATCATCAGTCCCGTACATTGCACATTATCATCAGTCCAGCAAACTGCACATTATCATCAGTCCAGCACATTACACATTATCATCAGTCCAGCACATTGCACATTATCATCAGTCCAGCAAATTGCACATTATCATCAGTCCAGCACATTGCACCATATCATCAGTCCAGCACATTACACATTATCAATTTAGCAAATGCACTTTATATATATATTCAGTCCAGCAAACTGCACATTATCATCAGTCCCGTACATTACACATTATCATCAGTCCAGCACATTGCACATTATCATCAGTCCAGCACATTACACATTATCATCAGTCCAGCACATTACACATTATCTTACAAGTTACCAACATTTATCTTACAAGTTACCAGCACTGATCTTACAAGTTACCAACATTTATCTTACAAGTTACCAGCATTTATCTTACAAGTTACCAACATTTATCTTACAAGTTACCAACACTAATTTGTTAAAATTTTAAGCATATATATCTTACAAGTTACCAACATTTATTTTATATATTTTTAAAAACTGATCTTAAAATACCAACATTTATCTTACAAGTTACCAACATTTATCTTACAAGTTACCAACAACACAAGTTACCAACATTTAAATTAATATGAACTACTGACTATAAACCTTACCAACACTGATCTTACAAGTTACCAGCATTTATCTTACAAGTTACCAACATTTATCTTACAAGTTACCAACACCTATCTTACAAGTTACCAACATTTATCTTACAAGTTACCAACATTTGATCTTACAAGTTACCAACACTGATCTTACAAGTTACCAGCATTTATCTTACAAGTTACCAACATTTATCTTACAAGTTACCAACATTTATCTTACAAGTAACCAGCATTTATCTTACAAGTTACCAGCATTTATCTTACAAGTTACCAGCATTTATCTTACAAGTTACCAACATTTATCTTACAAGTTACCAACACCTATCTTACAAGTTACCAACACTGATCTTACAAGTTACCAACATTTATCTTACAAGTTACCAGCAAATATCTTACAAATTACCAGCATTTATCTTACAAGTTACCAACACCTATCTTACAAGTTACCAGCAAATATCTTACAAGTTACCAGCATTTATCTTACAAGTTACCAACACCTATCTTACAAGTTACCAACACTGATCTTACAAGTTACCAGCATTTATCTTACAAGTTACCGACACTTATCTTACAAGTTACCAACATTTATCTTACAAGTTACCGACACTGATCTTACAAGTTACCAACACTGATCTTACAAGTTACCAGCACGGATCTTACAAGTTACCAGCATTTATCTTACAAGTTACCAACATTTATCTTACAAGTTACCAACATTTATCTTACAAGTAACCAGCATTTATCTTACAAGTTACCAGCATTTATCTTACAAGTTACCAGCACTTATCTTACAAGTTACCAACACCTATCTTACAAGTTACCAACACTGATCTTACAAATTACCAACATTTATCTTACAAGTTACCAGCAAATATCTTACAAATTACCAGCATTTATCTTACAAGTTACCAACACCTATCTTACAAGTTACCAGCAAATATCTTACAAGTTACCAGCATTTATCTTACAAGTTACCAACACCTATCTTACAAGTTACCAACACTGATCTTACAAGTTACCAGCATTTATCTTACAAGTTACCGACACTTATCTTACAAGTTACCAGCATTTATCTTACAAGTTACCAACATTTATCTTACAAGTTACCGACACTTATCTTACAAGTTACCAGCACTGATCTTACAAGTTACCAACACTGATCTTACAAGTTACCAGCACGGATCTTACAAGTTACCAGCACTGATCTTACAAGTTACCAACACTGATCTTACAAGTTACCAACAGTTATCTTACAAGTTACCAGCAAATATCTTACAAATTACCAGCATTTATCTTACAAGTTACCAACACCTATCTTACAAGTTACCAGCACTTATCTTACAACTTACCAACACTTATCTTACAAGTTACCCACACTTAGTTTACAAGTTACCAACACTTATCATACAAACAATTTAACCAGCACTTATTAATCAAACAAGTTACCAGCACTTATCATACAAATAAGTTACCAGCACTTATCATACAAATAAGTTACCAGCACTTATTACAAAATTCAATATCTTACAAGTTACCAACACTGATCTTACAAGTTACCAACACTTATCTTACAAGTTAACAACACTGATCTTACAAGTTACCAACACTGATCTTACAAGTTACCAACATTTATCTTACAAATTACCAACATTTATCTTACAAGTTACCAACATTTATCTTACAAGTTACCAACACCTATCTTACAAGTTACCAACACCTATCTTACAAGTTAACAACACTGATCTTACAAGTTACCAACACTGATCTTACAAGTTACCAGCACTGATCTTACAAGTTACCAACACCTATCTTACAAGTTACCAGCACGGATCTTACAAGTTACCAACACTTATCCTACAAGTTACCAACACTGATCTTACAAGTTACCAACATTTATCTTACAAATTACCAGCAAATATCTTACAAGTTACCAACACCTATCTTACAAGTTACCAACATTTATCTTACAAATTACCAACACTTCTCTTACAAGTTACCAACACTGAGCTTACAAGTTTAGCACTTATCTCAAAACTCAGTTATCTCACAAGTTACCAGCACTTATCAATTACCATCACTCACGACAACGACAACACAACCTGAACTTTAGTTAGGATCTAGTTAGTAAGCAAAATGATGATTGTCTGAATGTTGTTCTCTAAAGAAGAGATAAGACCAAATATACCTTCTATATATACATCAATACCATATTTCCATGGAATTTACCTCACTTGGTAATAAATATCGCAAGGTATTAAGACAGGATGCCGTAGAAAATTTTGCGTACTGTTGCCGTCGTTAAATCATTTAAAGCAAATATTTAGATATCCTAAACTTCCATATCCTCAATAGCATTGGCAGTATATCACTATCTGTAATAACGACTTCTTAATTTCAAAGGTTGTCATGGGTGGCATAAATGAAAACCCAATGTAAAGCAGGGTACCGTATATTTTGATGAATATGGTGTTAATAGGCTCTAAAGAATTTGAGTCTGCCGTGTGTAACCCTTTTATAAATACTAGCCGCAATATACCTCTCGAGCAGAGAGAACTTCTCTTTAGCTCAATATGTTGATTGGTATATTTCATTACTTAACCATTTTATAATCAATATGCTATATAAACTGACGTATACTGCTATAACCGTCAGTGATAGATCCTCTTCCTGATTGCATTTGATTGGACATAACGCGTACTCAATTATCTGCGAGATTTCTTTGTATTTTAAACTTTACTTGGTATTCTATAAATAGTGATACGTCACGTTCCACTACGAAATATCTGCTATGATGGACATGAATGCAATTCCAATAATCTGTTTCTAATTTTTACATTTACGTGCCTTTTTATATACATTTCTTGGTGCGTAACCACCAAGACGTGCCTATTTATCGAATTTACATACATAAATCACTAGATACATTCATGAAGGTGTTCCTGCCCACAAACTCCATTTATTTTTCTACCTAACTACCCACCTAGATATAGCTACTCAGAAAGGCATTCATCAACCTTACCTCCACCTACATACCCATGAACTCATCTACCTACCATCCACCTTTCTGCACTTTTACATACTCACGAACACTATGCAGCAAACTCAGTTACAATACTTCCTGACAACCCAACTGCATACCTAACAATCTATGTACCTACCTGTCATTCTACATTGTACCTTACTACACGACAACCTACCCACCACAAACCCCATTTAGCTGCCTACATACTACCAACAAACTCATTCACCTACCTACAATACTACCTGTCTACACAACTACATACCTAACAATCTATTTACCTACCTGCCATTCTACATTGTACCTTACTACACGACAACCTACCCACCACAAACCCCATTTAGCTGCCTACATACTACCAACAAACTCATTCACCTACCTACAATACTACCTGTCTACACAACTACATACCTAACAATCTATTTACCTACCTGCCATTCTACATTGTACCTTACTACACGACAACCTACCCACCACAAACCCCATTTAGCTGCCTACATACTACCAACAAACTCATTCACCTACCTACAATACTACCTGACTACCTGACTGCATACCTAACATTCTATTTACCTATTTAGCAACAAAATAACCCTGTTGAGTAATGCAGCAAAATAACCCTGATGTAATGTTTTCAATAAAGTAACCCTTTTGTAATGCTCTCAACACAATAACCCTGTTGTATTGCTCTTAGCAAAATGACCACGTGTGCAATGTTTGTTCCAAAATAACCCTGTTATGAAATACCTGTGACACTCTCTAATTCTGGACGTGAGTATATTAAAGCTTGTCAAAAGAGATTGGAAAACAAGTTTTGGTAGGATATCTTTCTGACAGTGACAAGATTTATCTTCAAACTAAGAAAATACCAGAAAAAAATAATCCAGAAAACTGTGTTGTGGTACAATACAAATTGTTGATGAAAACCTCTAGTTTACAAGACTTTGTGCAATAGGAGTTTTATAGTAATACATGACTTAACAAGTACTTATTGTAATGGGGACCATTACAAATGTCCCTAAACGACCCTTTCAGTAGTAAATGATCACAAAAATCAGACCTGCAGTCATGCCAAACATGAACACACTAATTTTGAATGGAAATGAGAACGTTAATTTTTAAAACATCAGAAGAGAGGAAATAGTGATGCTTTTAGTTTGCTACGCCTTTTTGCTCCGACTGCCACCTAATATATATATATATATATATATATATATATACCAATTTTCACGAAAATCGGACAATACCTAAAATTGGCCAAATTTTGACCACAGCTGACCGCTCAGATGACCGATTGGAAAAATTCAAGTGACCTGCACTCCGCCTCGCATGTATGAATATGTGTGTAAAGTTTTGTTAAAGTCCATGTAATAGTTTTTGAGAAACGCGTCGGAAACCTCCCCGGCGGAAGAAAGTAGAAGAAATAAGAATAATATAAATAATAATAATAAGAAGAAGAAGAAACAGAGCAAACACAATATGTCCCCCTACTTCGTTTAGGGGACATAATAAAAACACTGATACTATTACTTTTTAGACTTTTGAAAAAAATATTTAAATAGATCAAATTAACACAAACTTTCTTAAATAACGAGGTCAATCATCTGCAATATCTATGCTGCCTTATCCGTTAAAAAATCACAAAACTCGATTATATCTCATTTCTGTTTTTATTATGCAACTTGTTATTGAAAATGATGAATACTGTATAGTTTGTATCACAGATGAATTGGTTGTCTTCACAAAAAATATTGGCTGAAACAAAATTAAAATCGTGATTACCGATATCATGGATGGAGATTCTTAGCAGTAATATATATCAAATTTGATAAACAAACCCATAATTCAAATTCAAAATTATGAACACGAATTGGGAATTTCCAGTTCATACTTTTACTAGTAGCATACATGAGTACGATATATTTTAACCCTGTGGTTTTTTTCATGCCGCATATTTACACAAACCTAAAAAATAGCCTTCGATTTAAAAGTCTTGGTTTCAATTTCATATTTTTTTTGTAATTTCAGGTCCTTCAAGTACGTTATATTTTAGGTAAAATAAATGTTTTCCAATGAATCAATTCAAACATAATTTGGTGTTATCTTTAACAGCTTGAGGGACAACGTATATTTGTGTAAAAGAGTCCCGTGGGCCTGTGATATGACATATCTGGACATGGAAGATATAACAAAACACTAAAAAATGCTTTAAAAATATAATAATATTCTGATATACAGCAAACTTTAATATCACAGGAGAACAAAAAATTAATGTCAACACTAAAATAATGTAGAATAATGTAAAAACAAGTTATAGAAATATATATATATTATTACATATTATGTACTCTATCATTCCTTCATATTAAATATACCGGTAACTTCTACATTGTATAATAAAATCAATAATTGATGTTGAATTTTTTAATCAATAAATAAAAGCAGGAAATGGATTGTACCACGTCATTCATACCTGCACCAAACGCAATTGTTTCATCATTGTTGCGAAATGAATAACGTTTATTTTAGCATATCAAAAAACGACTTTAAATATTATGATTTTCTAATTAAAAATAAAAAAATAATCGAGTTTTGTATGAAAAATGCAGAATATATTATATTTATCAGATCCAATAATACACTGACACACATCCAATATTTCCACTTGATTTGGAAATATCTTGATATCCAATCTTACTGGCGGTTTTTGTCTGTTCTAGTCCATTCTGGTCACTCTACTGATGACCACTAAATGGCGTCATTGTACGTACGTCACTCATTGGAGTAACAAAGCCATTCCTGTAGTACCTCTCGCAATACCTTCTGAGGTTGTTTGGGTTGGATGTTTGTTTCTTCAAACCAGTCTATCCCCTGACCTGTCCTTAGCGCATGCTCGCCTACATCAAAGATATTGGATGTAAAATTGCCTCTCTCCTTGTCGATACTATTTTTCTTTGAACAACATCATTTTTTTTTCTTTTGACAGAACTACTGGATAGAAGTGTCACAAATGTACTTATTCAAACAAATGCTTGAAGTATATACAACTAATGTACTTTACCTACGAGCGAGGAACAGTTTACATTTGAGTTCATTATACTTGGTAAATCAGTTTGGAGGTTTTGGAGGAGAACACATATCTGTGAAGAGATAAATAAGAACATGCTAGATTTCTAAATAAAAATGGATATTTCGAGCAATGCAAGTTTAGTTAGTATATATTGAAAGTATGTTGAATATGTTTGTTGAAATGTCAGACCGATGAAAATAATTGTGTGTTTGACAACTAACGTATAATACAGCAGATTCGAAGGAAACACTGTCTCATGTAGCTTTATTCATTTTTTTCATATACAATGTACTTTATCTTTAATTCGTTTGCCTTTCACAATGTTCCTTTTTTCATCTTTTGTACAATCTTTTCATCACGAGAACATTAAGATAAGGAACACGATATCTTACAGTACATGTTAAAAGTCATTATAAACCAACGTACCTGATGAAAATTAAAGTTGTCAATGCCATCAAGACGATCGACACCAGTCCAATGAGAATAATCATATATATGTTCAAATCTGCAAATGGCCGGTCTATTTGAATTTCTGAAACAAAACAATGATTATAGTAATGAATTAACAAACAGGTTATTTTTAAAATCTCCAAAGTATGCAAAACACATATGTATACATGCTCAAGTACAAACGGTATTAATTCAAAAAATACATTCGAGTGTCTTCTCCTTGAACTTATTCAGTCTCCATGTAAATCTTCATATGTTCATATTTTGCCTTAGTACAAACGATTTTGAGTTTATATTATTATGTTGACATGCTGGCATTTTTCTGGGTTTTTTTTTCATTATTATCATTTTTGGATGATTAATATGTATATTAGCTTCAAGGTATTATGATAAATGTTTAGCATTATGTTTTTAAAACAACATATATGTTTTGACAAATTTCCACGCTGGAACATCTAATTACATGTGTTAATCATATTTGACAATCTAAAACATTTCTCTGTTTATCAAAATCAAACAATATGAGTCTAACTAACCTGATTCTGTCTCAGTAGTGGTTCGTGTCTTCACACTAGATGTCACTAACGTTGTCTGGGGTGAGGTCTCTCTGACAGTAGTCAGTTCAGCTGTTCTATCTGTGGTCGTGTTTGTTGTCCGAGATATCGTTCTTGTGGTTGTCTTCTCTACCGGTGACGTCATTGTTGTTGTATGGAGTGTATGGTTAGAACAGTCACTACCGTTGATATAGGAGGGACCTGTGAGGAACCATTTAATGTCAAAGATCATACCAATGTTCTGCATAACAAAAAGTAAGAATATATATTGTCAATTCTGAAAGCATCGTTCATATATCCATATTTACGGAATAGACAATAAAAAGATAGAGAAAGTCAATTAAACACAACTTTAACTTCCTCACTAGGTTTTATAATTTCAGAAGGTTGTACGAAACATATTTTAAAAGTAGTTTTCGGTCAGGAATCATCCTTTCACAGCGAAGATGGTTATTTCACCACTTTTGTTGTGTGATAAATCTCAACGTTTTGTTCAAAGCTGTACTTCTATCTTATATCAACACTTACTAACGCAGTAAGAACATGGACAGCTTGATGCACTTTGGAGGTAATACACTCTGTATGAGCAGCAATTTTTCACCTGAATAGTGAATGAATTGTGACATGAAGAGAAGACGGACTTCGTACAAACTTTTCTGTCTACAATCCCCTCAGCAATGTCAGGAATCTCGCCTGGGTTAAAAAGACATTGTTCATTTTTGAAATGACAAAGATTGTATCGTCTTGAAGTAATTTTACTAAAGAGTAAAATTTACATTCGTCATTTTGTATAAATAAAGTAAAACCAAATAGTATAGAGTTGTAAGAATCGACAAGTTGTAATATTATCAATGATTAGCTCTCAATAACGAAGGATCTATTATTATAACTGCACTCGCATGAACTTTAATTTTTGATGTTGTTGGATTACTTTTATATCAACTGTGTCATCAACAAATCAAAGTCGTAAATATATATTACAAAGAAAAACAGATGGCTGACGATAATACTGACCATCCATCCAGAGAGGGTAGAAGGTACCACAGCCGTTGGATTTCACAGCGTTTATGTCAGTAGTCAGGTCACCATCAGCTTCCCCGACAAATCGGTACCAATTCTCACGAACTAGAACGTCACAGAGACCTTCTTCGTACACATCTTCTATGTGGCCTGGTGATCGTCTATAATCCACTTGGAACTCCTCGTAGGAAAGGCACGGATCTTGAGGGAAATCAAGAGAAATTATCACCAGAATATCAACCACAAAATCGTTACAGAAATATTGGAACACATACTGTACACCTGGTCTTACTATCCCTGAATATGTTTGCAGAAGTCTCAGTGTAAATCTTTCTTGTGTTCATATTTTGACCTAGTTTTATGCAGTTTGAATTTAACTGATGATAATGTTAACATCATGGTATTTTCTCGTTCTTTTTAAAATGAAAATATTTAGCATTTCAACAGTGTGTGTCTGTTACAGAAAAAAAACCATACAGGTTGATATAATATTTCAATACAAACTTAGAATTAGATGCAGCAGACACAGAAAATGAATTAACTGCATTATACTGCTGTTTCATCCTTCTGGCACTAGTCAGTGGTGCTGAGAGCCTTATTTCATTAACCTAGAAAGTGACTGAGTAAAATAAAGATGTTTGAAAATGCCAAATAACATGGTTATTTCCAACCTGTCATAAAACTTATACTCTCCAATTATGTAAAATTACGATATCAACATTGTGTTCCTACAAGAAAATCTTTTGGGGAATAATTTGTTACGATTGTGAAGTATTTCCAAACCCTTATTAATGACATTATACCAAAGTGAAATGAACTGACCGAAAGCTGCCTCGGTAGTGGTTCGTGTCTTCACACTAGATGTCACTAACGTTGTCTGGGGTGATGTTTCTCTGACAGTAGTCAGTTCAGCAGTTCTATCTGTGGTCGTGTTTGTAGTCCGAGATATCGTTCTGGTGGTTGTCTTCTCTACCGGTGACGTCACTGTTGTTGTATGGAGTGTATGGTTAGAACAGTCACTACCGTTGACATGGGACGGACCTGTGAGAAACCATTTATTGCCATATAAATCACAAATAGATTGCATTACATACCTTGAAGCCATACTCATACAAAAGAATATGAGATTTTAGGTGGCTAATTTGTATAAACCACGAAAACAATCTGTTAGTTTTATAAATTAACAGAATGGACAATTCCGCCACTGATGGGAAATGCTAGCAACAGCGTACGGGGATTGATTTTAATTTCATAGTGCTACCTAAACATACAAGTATTGAAATTGATGGCAACAGATCTTCACCGTTAAAAACAGCCTGTTTTTGGCATCTGAGCAAAGCTTCTAGGCGAAAATGAAACAATATTCTGCAACCAAACGGACGTTTCATTTATAAGCTTTTCTTCGTATGTAGTCTATGAAAACAACACTTACTAACGCAGTAGGAAGATGGACAGGCTGATGCACTTTGGAGGTAATACACGATGTACGTACAGCAGTTCTTCACCTGAATAGTGAATGACGTGTGACACGAAGAAAAGACGGACTTCATACAAACTTTTCTGTCTACAATCCCCTCAGTGACTTCAGGAATCTGACCTGTATTAAAAGTTGTCAATTCTAGTATATACAGTTTGGATTTCTGTCCCGTTTTAAGGCATTATCATTAAATACAACGTTGAGGTAGTAATCTTGACTAGACATCATTTTTGTGATAACCGCTTCGATTACGAAACAGATGTTTACATTTTTTGTTCAATATATTGTTATTCTTTATGAATGCCAATTAAACAAGGAATAGTTATATAACCACATTATATTAAGTAAGGTTTTTTTTATTCAGATATTCTATCACAATCATACCATCCATCCAGAGTGGGTAGAAGGTACCACAGCCGTTTGATTTCACAGCGTTTATGTCATTAGTCAGGTCACCATCAGCTTCCCCGACAAATCGGTACCAATTCTCACGGACTAGAACGTCACAGAGACCTTCTTCGTACACATCTTCTATGTGGCCTGGTGATCGTCTATAATCCACTTGGAACTCCTCGTAGGAAAGGCACGGATCTTGAGGGAAATCAAGAGAAATTATCGACGCGATTTTCTATCACCAGAATATCAACCACAAAATCGTTACAGAAATATTGGAACATATACTGTTCACCTGGTCTTATCATCCCTGAATATGTTTGCTGAAGTCTTTCTTGAAAATCTTGTAAATAACTTATTTTTACATATTTCTATATAACAAGGTGTCATAATTATTGTTTACTGATTGCTGCTTTCTGTGTACATAATTATACAAGATAATTGTATACTGCCTATTATGAATAATAATTACTTACTGGGCGATATACGTAATTATTGTTTGCTGTTTTATATATATATAAATGTAATACAGCCTGCTATATATAATGATGTGTGACTGCCAGTTATACAAGATAATTTTTTACTACTTGTTATAAATAATAATAACAAACTGGCCGCTATTCATATTAATTGTTTCCTGCTTGCTGTATTTGATATTTGACAGCATGTTATACATCATAATTGTTAACTGTCATGTAAACAAGAAAATTGTTTACTGTCTGTAATAAATAAAAATAACTTAATGATATATACACTAATAATATACTGCCTTATATATACAATGATGTTTTACTGCCTGCTGTATATAGTACTTGTTTACTGCACTTGATACAAGGAATGGTTTACTGTCTGCTGTATATAATAAAGGTTTACAGACTGCTGTATATAATAATGGTTTACTGTCTGCTGTATATAATAATGGTTTACTGTCTGCTGTATATAACAACTGTTTACTGTCTGCTGTATATAATAATGGTTTACAGACTGCTGTATATAATAATGGTTTACTGCCTGCTGTATGTAACAATTGTTTACTGTCTGCTGTATATAATAATGGTTTATAGACTGCTGTATATAATAATGGTTTACTGCCTGCTGTATATAATAAAGGTTTACAGACTGCTGTATATAATAAAGGTTTACAGCCTGCTGTATATAACAATTGTTTACTGTCTGCTGTATATAATAAAGGTTTACAGACTGTTGTATATAATAAAGGTTTACTGTCTGCTGTATATAATAATGGTTTACTGTCTGCTGTATATAATAAAGGTTTATGTATATAATAATGGTTTACTGTCTGCTGTATTTAACAATACTGTCTGCTGTATATAATAAAGGTTTACAGACTGTTGTATATAATAAAGGTTTACTGTCTGCTGTATATAATAATGGTTTACTGTCTGCTGTATATAGCAATTGTTTACTGCCTGCTGTATATAATAATGGTTTACTGTCTGCTGTATATAATAATGGTTTACTGTCTGCTGTATATAATAATGGTTTACTGTCTGCTGTATATAATAATGGTATACTGCCTGCTGTATATAATAATGGTTTACTGCCTTCGGTATATAATAAATGTTTTGTTTCTGCCGTATATAATAATTGTTTACCATGTTCAACATCTACAAGACAATTATACTAAAGTACGCAGATATGATAAAGGTTGTTTGTTTATAAAATGAAGACGAACTTAGTAGTCTTACTGTGTAGTCTTATAAAAAAGGGATTGTCATGTTTCTTGCTAGATACATTTGTATTACATTTCGTACGGTTATAGGTGAGTACAATGTTAACAGAGGACACTAAGTTGTAGACAACAAAGCTAGTAGGTAGTGTGAGCAGACAATTGTAATATAACAGTAGGCAATAAGCGGTAGTCAAGACATATCTTATGTGAAATTCCTTAATTATTTATTAAAAATGTAAATTTGAATTCTAAAAGTTCACGTAATCACCCTTGTATCACTTACTGACTTGAGATATGTACGTAAACCATAGCTATATCTATGTAGATATTCTAACATATAGACGCTGTTATATCAGAATTAATTTACCTAACCAAACATTATCTTACCTGCTGTTATCAGATGGGATTCTGTGAACAAACAGATAATACAATACCACACAGTGAGTCCAGGTTTCATCCTGCACCCAATGCAAATCTTACATATGATATTTACTTCCTGTTTAACCGTGTTTACAACGACGGACAGAAATAGATCCAGCAGTCATCCCAGTTAATATCTAATGAAAATGCGCCTGTACATCTGAGCCGATCTATTCTATACGTTGGGTGGGGTAATTCTAAGTGCGGCTTAATAACTAACCTAGTGACAGGTAAACAAAGTCATATCGAGTCTGTGTTGTATTGAATAGAAAAACATGATAAACATGAGGATTGATGTTGGTGGTTGATTACTTCACATCTATCTCTCACACAGTTGACCAGATTTACACTAAAACTCACATAGCTACTCGAAGCGATAAATCCCTTTCACTCACATCGATTTCTCACACAGTTGACCATATTTATATTGTGTAGCTCACATGACTACTCCCAGCGATAATTCACTGTCACTCCAATCAATAACTCACATGATCACTTACATCACAATATTCTATGGTCATTCACAATAACAACATTAATAGCCACTCATTACAATAACTTACATAGCAACGCATATCGTAACTCACATGGTTACTCACATCTGTAACTCATATAGTAACTCAAATTGTAACTCACATTGTCACACACACCAATAACTCACATTGTCACACAAATCAATAACTCACATTGTCACACACATCAATAGCTCACATTGTCACACACAACAATAACTCACATTATCACACTCCTCAATAACTCACATTATCACACACAACAATAACTCACATTATCACACTCCTCAATAACTCACATTATCACACACATCAATAACTCACATTGTCACACACATCAATAACTCACATTGTCACACATATCAATGACTAACATTGTCACACACATCAATAACTCACATTGTCACACACATCAATGACTCACATTGTCACACACATCAATACCTCACATTGTCACACACTTCAATAACTCACATAGTCATACACATCAATAACTCACATTGTCACACACATCAATACCTCACATTGCCACACACATCAATGACTAACATTGTCACACATATCAATAACTCACATTATCACACACATCAATAACTCACATTGTCACACACATCAATAACTCACATTGTCACACACATCAATAACTCACATTGTCACACACATTAATAACTCACATAGTCACACACATCAATAACTCACATTGTCACACACTTCAATAACTCACATAGTCACACACATTAATAACTCACATTGTCACACACATCAATACTTCACATTGTCACACACATCAATAGCTTCAATGGTCTCTCACTAACTCACATGTCCACACAATATTGATAACTTGCTTGAATGATCACGGCGATAACTAACATGGTCATCTAAATCGATAATTGATAATGTCGCTCAAATCGATTACTACCATCGTCATGGTCACCCAAATGGATAATTTTACCTGGCGATAACTCACGTGGGTACTCAAATCAATAGTTCACATTATCACTCACAATATTAGTCATTGCGTATCACAACGAGAACTCAATGTCATTCTCAAGGATAGTTAAATGATATCGATAATTCATCAATTGTCACGCTATCAAATCGTGCGATAATACGACATAGTTCTACGACAAAGCGAAATGGCCGAAATCAGCAACCATGATACCAGTTAGTTTACTTCCTGCTTGTGTGTATGTATATATACACAGCTATCAGGTGCCGAGCTTATTGTGTGCCACCAGACGAAATATAACACATTATACTCTTTGATAAAGGCGTGAAGAATCGTTTCATTTAAGAAATCATCGAAACAAGTTGGTTTAGCCATTTTCTATTAATCAAGTCGTCAGTAGTTACAAGTATACTTTTTTGTCATGTGACTTCATCAGAGAGAGGCGAAGGACTAAGATCGTCATTGATATACCCTGACAAACCATTGTAATTATAGATATACAAATGCCTTATAGACACTATACACACCTACTCAGCGGTAAAGCAGAATGATAGGGTGCGGGATTTTACTATCGGGACTTTTCTCTGTTGTTTTGGCAGGTAAGGGTGCAATGTCATTTTTATCCATTACAGATGTCTATTAAAACCTTTTGATGCTTCATGCTTCATTACCATAGGAACAAAAAATACGTACAGACTGTGATTGAATTGACAGCAGATCATTGAAAAAACAATATAACAACAATTTAGATATACATATATTGTTGTATTGTACGATATTGTATATGTTATCTCATCTGACCAGAAGGGTCAAGATGAAATATGTTTCGTTATTCGTTGTCCGTACTCCGCCGTCCGTAAATTTCCGTAACTCTTCACCATATTTCAACCATACTTCATCTGCAATATTGACTGGGATGGACAATAATTTTTTAAAGGGACTAAATTGTTAGTTTTCGTTATTTTTTCCCATTCGTTTGATTTCGGGCAAGTGTTTTATTTGTTATGACTTCCAAACTTTCCCGTGTCGCGCAAGTGCAAACACACTATTAACACTCTGAATGATATGAATTAGTTTTGGGTCGCTCCTAGTGTATTATCATTATTTTTACTTTTATGATAAAATGGTTGTGCAAACTATTTGAATATTATGATTAAAAGAAAGTGCACAAATTATGAAATCTTACCATTTAGTCCCTTCGAATTCAAAAGGTTGGTTTTGCCAACTGGGAACTAAGCTGAAATAAATATTGCTTTAAAACGGTATACATCCCTTACACTTGAGCGGAATTCAACCAAACTTGGTCTCTCTCCTTCTCTCTCTCTATCTATCTCTCTTTCTCTCTCTCTCTCTCTCTCTCTCTCTCTCTCTCTCTCTCTCTCTCTCTCTCTCTCTCTCTCTCTCTCTCTCTCTCTCTCTCTCTCTCTCTCTCTCTCTCTCTCTCTCTCTCTCTCTCTCTCTCTCTCTCTCTCTCTCTCTCTCTCTCTCTCTCTCTATATATATATATCCTTAACATCTGCATTTCTGTGTGGTAATATGTAGCAATGTGTATATTACAAATCTCTAACTCATTTTTGTCAATTTCATCAAATGTCTATTGTTTAATGAATTTGTGTTTTGGAAGAAGTCCTTTATAAATTGGAAAAAGATATGCTGACTCATCCCTTTGTAGACATTTGCCAATACAAACTGTTTGAACTAAAAGAGAGGAATAAAAGATTTTACTGGTATTTTGTATCAGTTATTAAAGGGATATCAAATTTGTTTGGTAATCTGTTGTATTTTATCAGTTGTAAGAGTGATATAAGAATTTATATGTAATCTCATGTTGTATTTTATCAGTTGTTAGAGTGATATAAGAATTTATAGGTAATCTCATGTTGTATTTTATCAGTTGTTAGAGTGATATAAGAATTTATAGGTAATCTCATGTTGTATTTTATCAGTTGTTAGAGTGATATAAGAATTTAGAGGTAATCTCATGTTGTATTTTATCAGTTGTTAGAGTGATATACGAATTTATAGGTAATCTCATATTGTATTTTATCAGTTGTTAGAGTTATATAAGAATTTATAGGTAATCTCATGTTGTATTTTATCAGTTGTTAGAGTGATATACGAATTTATAGGTAATCTCATGTTGTATTTTATCAGTTGTTAGAGTGATATACGAATTTATAGGTAATCTCATTTTGTATTTTATCAGTTGTTAGAGTGATATACGAATTTATAGGTAATCTCATGTTGTATTTTATCAGTTGTTAGAGTGATATACGAATTTATAGGTAATCTCATATTGTATTTTATCAGTTGTTAGAGTGATATAAAAATTTATAGGTAATCTCATATTGTATTTTATCAGTTGTTAGAGTTATATAAGAATTTATAGGTAATCTCATGTTGTATTTTATCAGTTGTTAGAGTGATATACGAATTTATAGGTAATCTCATATTGTATTTTATTAGTTGTTGGAGTGATATACGAATTTATAGGTAATCTCATATTGTATTTTATCAGTTGTTGGAGTGATATACGAATTTATAGGTAATCTCATATTGTATTTTATTAGTTGTTGGAGTGATCAGTTGTTAGAGTTATATACAAATTTATAGGTAATCTCATGTTGTATTTTATTAGTTGTTGGAGTGATCAGTTGTTAGAGTGATATACGAATTTATAGGTAATCTCATATTGTATTTTATCAGTTGTTGGAGTGATATACGAATTTATAGGTAATCTCATATTGTATTTTATTAGTTGTTGGAGTGATCAGTTGTTAGAGTTATATACGAATTTATAGTTAATCTCATGTTGTTTTTTATTAGTTGTTGGAGTGATCAGTTGTTAGAGTGATATACGAATTTATAGGTAATCTCATATTGTATTTTATCAGTTGTTGGAGTGATATACGAATTTATAGGTAATCTCATATTGTATTTTATTAGTTGTTGGAGTGATCAGTTGTTAGAGTGATATACGAATTTATAGGTAATCTCATATTGTATTTTATCAGTTGTTAGAGTTATATAAGAATTTATAGGTAATCTCATGTTGTATTTTATCAGTTGTTAGAGTGATATACGAATTTATAGGTAATCTCATATTGTATTTTATCAGTTGTTGGAGTGATATACGAATTTATAGGTAATCTCATATTGTATTTTATTAGTTGTTGGAGTGATCAGTTGTTAGAGTGATATACGAATTTATAGGTAATCTCATATTGTATTCTATCAGTTGTTGGAGTGATATACGAATTTATAGGTAATCTCATATTGTATTTTATCAGTTGTTAGAGTGATATAAAAATTTATAGGTAATCTCATATTGTATTTTATCAGTTGTTAGAGTAATATAAGAATTTATAGGTAATCTCATGTTGTATTTTATCAGTTGTTAGAGTGATATACGAATTTATAGGTAATCTCATGTTGTATTCTATCAGTTGTTAGAGTGATATACGAATTTATAGGTAATCTCATATTGTATTTTATCAGTTGTTAGAGTTATATAAGAATTTAAAGGTAATCTCATGTTGTATTTTATTAGTTGTTGGAGTGATCAGTTGTTAGAGTTATATAAGAATTTATAGGTAATCTCATGTTGTATTTTATCAGTTGTTAGAGTGCTATACGAATTTATAGGTAATCTCATGTTGTATTTTATCAGTTGTTAGAGTTATATAAGAATTTATAGGTAATCTCATGTTGTATTTTATCAGTTGTTAAAGTTATATAAGAATTTATAGGTAATCTCATGTTGTATTTTATCAGATGTTAGAGTGATATACGAATTTATAGGTAATCTCATATTGTATTTTATCAGTTGTTGGAGTGATATACGAATTTTAGGTAATCTCATATTGCATTTTATTAGTTGTTGGAGTGATCAGTTGTTAGAGTTATATACGAATTTATAGGTAATCTCATGTTGTATTTTATCAGTTGTTAGAGTGATATACGAATTTATAGGTAATCTCATGTTGTATTTTATCAGTTGTTAGAGTGATATACGAATTTATAGGTAATCTCATATTGTATTCTATCAGTTGTTAGAGTGATATACGAATTTATAGGTAATCTCATGTTGTATTTTATCAGTTGTTAGAGTGATATACGAATTTATAGGTAATCTCATGTTGTATTTTATCAGTTGTTAGAGTTATATAAGAATTTATAGGTAATCTCATGTTGTATTCTATCAGTTGTTAGAGTGATATACGAATTTATAGGTAATCTCATATTGTATTTTATCAGTTGTTAGAGTGATATAAAAATTTATAGGTAATCTCATATTGTATTTTATCAGTTGTTAGAGTTATATAAGAATTTATAGGTAATCTCATGTTGTATTTTATCAGTTGTTAGAGTGATATACGAATTCATAGGTAATCTCATATTGTATTTTATTAGTTGTTGGAGTGATCAGTTGTTAGAGTTATATACGAATTTATAGGTAATCTCATGTTGTATTTTATCAGTTGTTAGAGTTATATAAGAATTTATAGGTAATCTCATGTTGTATTTTATTAGTTGTTGGAGTGATCAGTTGTTAGAGTTATATACGAATTTATAGGTAATCTCATGTTGTATTTTATCAGTTGTTAGAGTGATATACGAATTTATAGGTAATCTCATATTGTATTTTATCAGTTGTTAGAGTAATATAAGAATTTATAGGTAATCTCATGTTGTATTTTATCAGTTGTTAGAGTGATATACGAATTTATAGGTAATCTCATGTTGTATTTTATCAGTTGTTAGAGTGATATACGAATTTATAGGTAATCTCATATTGTATTTTATCAGTTGTTAGAGTTATATAAGAATTTATAGGTAATCTCATGTTGTATTTTATCAGTTGTTAGAGTGATATACGAATTTATAGGTAATCTCATGTTGTATTCTATCAGTTGTTAGAGTGATATACGAATTTATAGGTAATCTCATGTTGTATTTTATCAGTTGTTAGAGTGATATACGAATTTATAGGTAATCTCATATTGTATTTTATCAGTTGTTAGAGTGATATACGAATTTATAGGTAATCTCATGTTGTATTTTATCAGTTGTTAGAGTGATATACGAATTTATAGGTAATCTCATATTGTATTTTATCAGTTGTTGGAGTGATATACGAATTTACAGGTAATCTCATATTGTATTTTCTTAGTTGTTGGAGTGATCAGTTGTTAGAGTTATATACGAATTTATAGGTAATCTCATGTTGTATTTTATTAGTTGTTGGAGTGATCAGTTGTTAGAGTGATATACGAATTTATAGGTAATCTCATATTGTATTTTATCAGTTGTTGGAGTGATATACGAATTTATAGGTAATCTCATATTGTATTTTATTAGTTGTTGGAGTGATCAGTTGTTAGAGTGATATACGAATTTATAGGTAATCTCATATTGTATTTTATCAGTTGTTGGAGTGATATACGAATTTATAGGTAATCTCATGTTGTATTTTATTAGTTGTTGGAGTGATCAGTTGTTAGAGTGATATACGAATTTATAGGTAATCTCATATTGTATTTTATCAGTTGTTAGAGTGATATACGAATTTATAGGTAATCTCATATTGTATTTTATCAGTTGTTGGAGTGATATACGAATTTATAGGTAATCTCATATTGTATTTTATTAGTTGTTGGAGTGATCAGTTGTTAGAGTGATATACGAATTTATAGGTAATCTCATATTGTATTCTATCAGTTGTTAGAGTGATATACGAATTTATAGGTAATCTCATATTGTATTTTATCAGTTGTTAGAGTGATATAAAAATTTATAGGTAATCTCATATTGTATTTTATCAGTTGTTAGAGTAATATAAGAATTTATAGGTAATCTCATGTTGTATTTTATCAGTTGTTAGAGTGATATACGAATTTATAGGTAATCTCATGTTGTATTCTATCAGTTGTTAGAGTGATATACGAATTTATAGGTAATCTCATATTGTATTTTATCAGTTGTTAGAGTTATATAAGAATTTATAGGTAATCTCATGTTGTATTTTATTAGTTGTTGGAGTGATCAGTTGTTAGAGTTATATAAGAATTTATAGGTAATCTCATGTTGTATTTTATCAGTTGTTAGAGTGCTATACGAATTTATAGGTAATCTCATGTTGTATTTTATCAGTTGTTAGAGTTATATAAGAATTTATAGGTAATCTCATATTGTATTTTATCAGTTGTTAGAGTGATATACGAATTTATAGGTAATCTCATGTTGTATTTTATCAGTTGTTAGAGTGATATACGAATTTATAGGTAATCTCATATTGTATTTTATCAGTTGTTAGAGTTATATAAGAATTTATAGGTAATCTCATGTTGTATTTTATCAGTTGTTAGAGTGATATACGAATTTATAGGTAATCTCATGTTGTATTTTATCAGTTGTTAGAGTGATATACGAATTTATAGGTAATCTCATATCGTATTTTATCAGTTGTTAGAGTGATATAAAAATTTATAGGTAATCTCATATTGTATTTTATCAGTTGTTAGAGTTATATAAGAATTTATAGGTAATCTCATGTTGTATTTTATCAGTTGTTAAAGTTATATAAGAATTTATAGGTAATCTCATGTTGTATTTTATCAGTTGTTAGAGTGATATACGAATTTATAGGTAATCTCATATTGTATTTTATCAGTTGTTGGAGTGATATACGAATTTTAGGTAATCTCATATTGCATTTTATTAGTTGTTGGAGTGATCAGTTGTTAGAGTTATATACGAATTTATAGGTAATCTCATGTTGTATTTTATCAGTTGTTAGAGTGATATACGAATTTATAGGTAATCTCATGTTGTATTTTATCAGTTGTTAGAGTGATATACGAATTTATAGGTAATCTCATATTGTATTCTATCAGTTGTTAGAGTGATATACGAATTTATAGGTAATCTCATGTTGTATTTTATCAGTTGTTAGAGTGATATACGAATTTATAGGTAATCTCATGTTGTATTTTATCAGTTGTTAGAGTTATATAAGAATTTATAGGTAATCTCATGTTGTATTTTATCAGTTGTTAGAGTGATATACGAATTTATAGGTAATCTCATATTGTATTTTATCAGTTGTTAGAGTGATATAAGAATTTATAGGTAATCTCATGTTGTATTTTATCAGTTGTTAGAGTTATATAAGAATTTATAGGTAATCTCATGTTGTATTTTATCAGTTGTTAGAGTTATATAAGAATTTATAGGTAATCTCATGTTGTATTTTATCAGTTGTTAGAGTGATATACGAATTTATAGGTAATCTCATGTTGTATTTTATCAGTTGTTAGAGTGATATACGAATTTATAGGTAATCTCATGTTGTATTTTATCAGTTGTTAGAGTGATATACGAATTTATAGGTAATCTCATGTTGTATTTTATCAGTTGTTAGAGTGATATACGAATTTATAGGTAATCTCATGTTGTATTCTATCAGTTGTTAGAGTGATATACGAATTTATAGGTAATCTCATATTGTATTTTATCAGTTGTTAGAGTTATATAAGAATTTATAGGTAATCTCATGTTGTATTCTATCAGTTGTTAGAGTTATATAAGAATTTATAGGTAATCTCATGTTGTATTTTATCAGTTGTTAGAGTGATATACGAATTTATAGGTAATCTCATGTTGTATTTTATCAGTTGTTAGAGTGATATACGAATTTATAGGTAATCTCATATTGTATTTTATCAGTTGTTAGAGTGATATACGAATTTATAGGTAATCTCATGTTGTATTTTATCAGTTGTTAGAGTTATATAAGAATTTATAGGTAATCTCATGTTGTATTCTATCAGTTGTTAGAGTGATATACGAATTTATAGGTAATCTCATATTGTATTTTATCAGTTGTTAGAGTGATATAAGAATTTATAGGTAATCTCATGTTGTATTTTATCAGTTGTTAGAGTTATATAAGAATTTATAGGTAATCTCATGTTGTATTTTATCAGTTGTTAGAGTTATATAAGAATTTATAGGTAATCTCATGTTGTATTTTATCAGTTGTTAGAGTGATATACGAATTTATAGGTAATCTCATGTTGTATTTTATCAGTTGTTAGAGTGATATACGAATTTATAGGTAATCTCATGTTGTATTTTATTAGTTGTTGGAGTGATCAGTTGTTAGAGTGATATACGAATTTATAGGTAATCTCATATTGTATTTTATCAGTTGTTGGAGTGATATACGAATTTATAGGTAATCTCATATTGTATTTTATTAGTTGTTGGAGTGATCAGTTGTTAGAGTGATATACGAATTTATAGGTAATCTCATATTGTATTTTATCAGTTGTTGGAGTGATATACGAATTTATAGGTAATCTCATATTGTGTTTTATTAGTTGTTGGAGTGATCAGTTGTTAGAGTGATATACGAATTTATAGGTAATCTCATATTGTATTTTATCAGTTGTTAGAGTGATATACGAATTTATAGGTAATCTCATATTGTATTTTATCAGTTGTTGGAGTGATATACGAATTTATAGGTAATCTCATATTGTATTTTATTAGTTGTTGGACTGATCAGTTGTTAGAGTGATATACGAATTTATAGGTAATCTCATATTGTATTCTATCAGTTGTTAGAGTGATATACGAATTTATAGGTAATCTCATATTGTATTTTATCAGTTGTTAGAGTGATATAAAAATTTTTAGGTAATCTCATATTGTATTTTATCAGTTGTTAGAGTAATATAAGAATTTATAGGTAATCTCATGTTGTATTTTATCAGTTGTTAGAGTGATATACGAATTTATAGGTAATCTCATATTGTATTTTATTAGTTGTTGGAGTGATCAGTTGTTAGAGTTATATAAGAATTTATAGGTAATCTCATGTTGTATTTTATCAGTTGTTAGAGTGCTATACGAATTTATAGGTAATCTCATGTTGTATTTTATCAGTTGTTAGAGTTATATAAGAATTTATAGGTAATCTCATATTGTATTTTATCAGTTGTTAGAGTGATATACGAATTTATAGGTAATCTCATGTTGTATTTTATCAGTTGTTAGAGTGATATACGAATTTATAGGTAATCTCATATTGTATTTTATCAGTTGTTAGAGTGATATAAGAATTTATAGATAATCTCATGTTGTATTTTATCAGTTGTTAGAGTGATATACGAATTTATAGGTAATCTCATGTTGTATTTTATCAGTTGTTAGAGTGATATAAGAATTTATAGGTAATCTCATATCGTATTTTATCAGTTGTTAGAGTGATATAAAAATTTATAGGTAATCTCATATTGTATTTTATCAGTTGTTAGAGTTATATAAGAATTTATAGGTAATCTCATGTTGTATTTTATCAGTTGTTAAAGTTATATAAGAATTTATAGGTAATCTCATGTTGTATTTTATCAGTTGTTAGAGTGATATACGAATTTATAGGTAATCTCATATTGTATTTTATCAGTTGTTGAAGTGATATACGAATTTATAGGTAATCTCATATTGCATTTTATTAGTTGTTGGAGTGATCAGTTGTTAGAGTTATATACGAATTTATAGGTAATCTCATGTTGTATTTTATCAGTTGTTAGAGTGATATACGAATTTATAGGTAATCTCATGTTGTATTTTATCAGTTGTTAGAGTGATATACGAATTTATAGGTAATCTCATATTGTATTCTATCAGTTGTTAGAGTGATATACGAATTTATAGGTAATCTCATGTTGTATTTTATCAGTTGTTAGAGTGATATACGAATTTATAGGTAATCTCATGTTGTATTTTATCAGTTGTTAGAGTTATATTAGAATTTATATGTAATCTAATGTTGTATTCTATCAGTTGTTAGAGTGATATACGAATTTATAGGTAATCTCATATTGTATTTTATCAGTTGTTAGAGTGATATAAGAATTTATAGGTAATCTCATGTTGTATTTTATCAGTTGTTAGAGTTATATAAGAATTTATAGGTAATCTCATGTTGTATTTTATCAGTTGTTAGAGTTATATAAGAATTTATAGGTAATCTCATGTTGTATTTTATCAGTTGTTAGAGTGATATACGAATTTATAGGTAATCTCATGTTGTATTTTATCAGTTGTTAGAGTGATATACGAATTTATAGGTAATCTCATGTTGTATTTTATCAGTTGTTAGAGTGATATACGAATTTATAGGTAATCTCATGTTGTATTTTATCAGTTGTTAGAGTGATATACGAATTTATAGGTAATCTCATGTTGTATTCTATCAGTTGTTAGAGTGATATACGAATTTATAGGTAATCTCATATTGTATTTTATCAGTTGTTAGAGTTATATAAGAATTTATAGGTAATCTCATGTTGTATTCTATCAGTTGTTAGAGTTATATAAGAATTTATAGGTAATCTCATGTTGTATTTTATCAGTTGTTAGAGTGATATACGAATTTATAGGTAATCTCATGTTGTATTTTATCAGTTGTTAGAGTGATATACGAATTTATAGGTAATCTCATATTGTATTTTATCAGTTGTTAGAGTTATATAAGAATTTATAGGTAATCTCATATTGTATTTTATCAGTTGTTAGAGTGATATACGAATTTATAGGTAATCTCATGTTGTATTTTATCAGTTGTTAGAGTGATATACGAATTTATAGGTAATCTCATGTTGTATTTTATCAGTTGTTAGAGTGATATACGAATTTATAGGTAATCTCATGTTGTATTTTATCAGTTGTTAGAGTGATATACGAATTTATAGGTAATCTCATGTTGTATTTTATCAGTTGTTAGAGTTATATAAGAATTTATTGGTTATCTTCAGTTTCCTGTTGTATTTTATCAGTTGTTGGAGTGATATCAGACTATCGGTATTCTCCTGTCGTTTTTTATTAATGTGACATTTGTTAAGTATACGCTATTCACGCCAGCTATACAATTTAAATACCTGTATATGATGGTATGTTCTACACCTTTGGTTTTCTTTAGAAACAGACCCTTGCCTGGCAGATAACTATGTTATGATGGATGATCCAACATACTTTACGACTTACGAAACTGACCCAAACTCTGTCCGATGTGAGACTGACATTGTAAAGCAATGGTACAGGATCAAATTCGGTGCTGTGGCAACATCACCACCACCTTTAAACAGATGTGGTACCGAACAGACGGTGTGGATCGACCCTTTAAGTAGGATATATATTTTTTATTTTGAATTTGTTTTTGGTCATTTTCCTGATTTTTTCTACAACAATAGGTGTATGTCACTTAACTCCCAAAGATTAAGTTAATCATTGCCCTTGTTGTGTCATCGAAGCAAACATACGTTTCGATTTGCTGAACTCATAGATTTTGGCCTGTGTGAACTATAAATGGATAGAAAGTTTGGCTGTAAGGGCGCTTAATGCACTCGTGGAAATGAAAACGCCAATTATCTCTTTTTTACTTACTTGGCAGCAGCTCAATACAGGTCATATCACCACAGCCAAACTAATATGTAAAGGAAACACACGTGGATAAGAACAAGCTAGGTCATTGTTGGAATAGCTGTGTTATTTTGGTAGAACCATGTCACACAAACTCGCGGTTTTGTGTAATCTTTGAATATACCATTTGTTGATTTGCTGCAGCGTTTTATCAACGAGACAACTCACAAGCTAAGTACGAAGTACTGATGATGCAATGCAGATAAGCAGTATTTAAGGAAATCGTCATCCACGTTTTTTTTCTCTACAAATTTTCGTCAATGTGTCCCAATTTTTCAGTCAATGAATTAAGCACTTTTGTCATGTTAATGTACATGTATATTGAGAGAAGTAGATAAGCATATTATATGACTGATACTATGAATACATAATCACGGTGTGGTTTACGTGTGATTCAGCCTTACCATCCTCGGGAGAAAGCGGCTTTGTAACACTATGTTTGAAAACGTCAACAGGAGACTGCCCATATACAGGAACGATACTGGCAAAAAACTGTGGCTCGTTCTTTGTGTACGAACTGAGGCAGCTGAATGCGCGTTTTTGTCCCCTCGGGTACTGTTTTGGTAAGTATAATTGTGAGGAAACTGCTAATTACTCACATTCATTCTCATTAGAAACGAAGGAATATATACGCTGATTTTTTAATTCAGTAATAAAAAAAAAGAGAAAAAAACAATGATTGTATTTTATGTCTGTTTTGTGTTGAGTAAGAGTAGGATTTGTCAGCTTTACTCAATGAATGACTTAACCTCAAAATTAATACATTGTTTTAGAAAAGGACACTGGTATGATACAGCCGTCCGTGTCAGCATCTTTGGTTAATGGGACGATAACAATTGATTCTACCGAATATCCGAACAAAGAGATCCTTTTTACATGTCACCTGGAGGCTAACACAGATGTGGAGTTGACGTCCTTATATTACGATGTTGTGTGGTACATCAACGATCAGGAAATAACACGGATGTCAGACCTCACTTACTCGACCTACATTAATAATGGGGGGCTCAGTGAAGGCGAATGGAGAGGAAAGTATTCCCTCCCAATGCAGGTAAAAGTCTTTAATACATTTACTTTGAAATTGTTGTATTTTTTGGATAAGGGTTTGTCATGTCAAATTTCAAACGGATTTCGAATGAGATGACAGAGAGCTCTGTTTTAGAGTATATATGCTTTGTTATGTATAATAATTTAGAGTGTAAGTGGTGATCGATGAATGTGGTGAGAGAGATCTCCCCGTGTGGGAGGCATATATAAATTTGTTTTGTTATGTTTGATAATTTAGAGTGTAAGTGGGGAGTGGTGAGTATGGTGAGAGTGCACACCTATGTGGGGCACTGTAATGTACAGATCAGATTCCAGGATCTCACCCCTGGCATATCTAATAGATATTCTGGGTCAATAAAATTCCATTGAAAGGAGAGAAAATAAAGAATTCAAACTGATTATTTTTGATAGATATTATTTTGATTACATTAGGGTATTTTACTCAAACGATCAATTTGATACCTGATAGTTGCCCCTAAAACTCACAAACATATACATACTAGTGCCTAATGCTGAGTTATGGAATATGACTTAGTGTCCACAGTGTACAAATTAAAATCGTTAGAGTGTAAGTGGTGTAAGTGTTACATGTGCGATGTCTTTGTTATTGTCAGCAGTTATTATTTCTGTCACTCAGTATTCAAGAATTGAAATAAACATTTGTCACAGTTTCTTAGTATCCATATGTTGTTATAACAGGTGAAGTGTGTCGTCCAAGCCAAAACAGAAGTGTCTACGGGAACAGATCACTTCATCGACAGCGCTCCGTTCTACGCTGGGTTCAAGGTATTTTGTTGACTGAATTCTACCTTTAAAACATATCTTTAAGTTTCATTAGTCATATATCGGATGTAGATGTCACCTAAGATTTTGTCCGATAAGATTGTAGGAACGAGTCCAAAATTTAACACTGTCGAGCCACTGTTTGACAATTTATATTACTTTTAGATTCGTTTAATTTCCCGACTATTATGTAATCCTCAGACGGAGCTATCAGGAGAAACTCTCCAGGAAAACGGTGAGTTGAATCTAACGATACGACTGACTGTTCCTCTTGGCTGCACGTACCTCAACAACATGGAACAAAAGGAGTAAGTATATAACATAACGTTATAAAGTAATGATACAACTTTTACTGAGTATGTTCGTCTGGAACATAAACAGCTGTAATAATGATTAAAACTAAATTCAGAACGAACATTCATAGTTTAAGTTGTATGATATTATCGATGACAGACACAAGTTGTTAGAGTCAAACATTTTCAAAATCTTATTGTGTAATTATTATCTATAAAGTATCGAGTTATACTCATTATCAACACAAATATAAAACAATGTCATTGAAGCAACCAAGTTTTGGCATTACTTACGGATACTTTTTATTGACATTGAAATCATTTTTCGTCTTGGTCAAAATACATATTTTGAAAGTATTTCAATATTGTTTTGATTCAAATGTTTTTTTTTTTTTTTTTTTTACTTTTCTTTGTTTGCATGTTGTTTTTTTTTCGAAAAAGCCTTTGGAAAAGTACAGCAATTTTCTTTAAAGACATTTTACTTTTTCCCTATTATTTCGTTTGTACGAAATATCATATCGTTTTCATTTTTTGTTTCATATCTTCCGAACTTTTGTTTCGTTTTAATGAATCAAATCAATTAGTAGAACTACTATTTTATTTAAACGAATTGATACTATTTCTGTTACGGAAAGGTGTTTCACAATGCTGCTATGTTTGATTATTTCTAAATTTGGTTTAAGGCATGATGGCATTAGTGTTATTTTGAATTATAAATACAGATTTTGTGAAAAAATACCCTAGTATAAGGATAGGCGTGGATATTAAAACTGGTATAGATTTTATACAGTCCAAATACGAACAGATGTTCCGGAAGGATAAACGTTTTCTGCTTCATTTACGATATTCATGATGTAATTCTTGGTCAACCCAAGTAAGTAATGTCACGTTCCATAATGAAAGTAAAATAAACAACAACGGGACCATCAGGCATACTAACGAGCCTCAAACATGTCCGACTTCATATTACGAGAGAAAGAGAATATTTCATTATGGAATCATTGTGTTGGGATTAAGTCGAGTGGTTCTGATGACTCGGTCAGTTAGAGCGTTGACCCTCTTAATCTCAAATGAAGGTGCAAGGTGCGTGGTTCGCAGCTTCTCACCCACGGCATTTATATAATCTAAGAAACAGACCGGTTTGTGCTTACGTAATTGTCCTTAGACAAGACATTTCACCCGAATTGCTCTTAACGTTGTTTATTGAGGTAGATTCCAGCTACTTCAATAAGACCCCGCCTCTAAATGATCCTGTCTATTCAAGTGGAAATAAACCAAACAAAACAGTAAATCATAACTAGGACGTGGTTATCAACCGATGAATAATAATATAAATCAAGATATGCAAGCCTCAGAGTATATCCTAACGGTTGTAATAGGCTTAAAGGATAATTGGTTCCTAATAAGAGTAGACATTCGAATAAAAGGAAATAATGTTTTGTTAAAACATAATGACTTTAAAAAAAAAAGTAGACGAGCTCAGATTACAGACTTTGATGATAGTTTATTATTTCATGGATGTTATTGGTCTTCCCATATTAATTGCAATCTCGTATTTTTAAGTATAATTCTTATGGCACCAAAACAATTAGATATATGACTTACAAAGCTGTTTAAATATGAATTATCATAATTTTTTCAGTATCCAAAAACATGAACAAGACCATTGCAAGATGGCAATTCGAGTAGTGATACCAGACGAAGATTCTGCGACGGATTCTTGCACACCCGGTCATGTTATTAAAAACTCCATCACGTTTGTTAACTATAATTGTGGAGAGTTTATCCACCATAGTAGCTGGGATACTCCAGTGGTGTTGACACTACACGGGGCGCCGGACAATATCGTCAATACCGGACATCGCTTCGCAGTGATACAGCTTCGAGCAGACTCTGTTTTTGGGCACAGCGTATGGAGTGGAGCAGTTGGTGAACAAATAGTAGTAAGTAAACGAAAACATCTGTAATATAAAGAAAGGACACTTAGTAAGCAAAACAATGTATTATATAAAGCAATAGCAGGTAGTGAGCAAAATTATCTATAATATAAAGAAATATCAAGTAGTAAGCAAAATTATCTATAATATAAAGAAATATCAAGTAGTAAGCAAAATTATCTATAATATAAAGAAATATCAAGTAGTAAGCAAAATTATCTATAATATAAAGAAATATCAAGTAGTAAGCAAAATTATCTATAATATAAAGAAATATCAAGTAGTAAGCAAAATTATCTATAATATAAAGAAATATCAAGTAGTAAGCAAAATTATCTATAATATAAAGAAATATCAAGTAGTAAGCAAAATTATCTATAATATAAAGAAATATCAAGTAGTTAGCAAAATTATCTATGATATAAAGAAATATCAAGTAGTTAGCAAAATTATCTATGATATAAAGAAACATCAAGTAGTTAGCAAAATTATCTATGATATACATCCACATTATAATACCGGATCGCGCGGTTGTATCGTGGTTGCCTTTATCCCAGGCAAGTGGGGTTCGATTCCAGACAATGCAGGTGCTCCCAAGGATTTCCGGTTTCCTTTCTTGATAGCTCTTTCTGGACAAAACTGATAATTGATATGAATTGATCGAGTTTTTTTTACGATTGCTGTAAATGATGTAAAGTATAATTTTTTTTTCTTTTAAATCATTTCGGTTTGAGAGTAAAACATAAAAATAGTGATTGTTTTCATATTTAGGTTTCGTTAAATAAATTGCGGTACGCTTGTATTAATAGTATACCGACAGATGAAATGGATATTTACGACAGCATTGGCTAAAACATCAACTAATATATTTAAAATGTTAATACCATGTACATTGAAAGCATGGTCGTATAATGTTCGTACCAATTAATCATCATATTTTCATTTTCTTCATCAGGTACATATCCACGATGATGATATAAATATCATGGGTAAAAAATGCTACTCTTCAAACGATCCACACATGCAAACTTTCGACGGCAAGTAAGTGAGATGTCATTCGGTGTTGTTTCCATTATGGACAATTACAATCTTCAAATAATGACAATTTTATTTAACAAAGTTACAAGGGATCATGTTACATTGCTGCATTTTCGTAAAGGTATCTAAATCGTATGAATATTTTGAATTTTTCGGAGAAAATGTAACTGCAATACGTAAATTTTGATATATATATTTCAAAGGCACATTAAAATAGAAAGTAATTGGTGATCTATTTATACATCAAAGATTAATGTTAACATTTTTTCTTTAAGGAACTACGAGTTACAACATACCGGAGAATACGTCTTGTATCAACATGATGACCAGTCGATCGCTGTCAGTAGTCAACAGTTTGCGTTCAATTCGCAAAGAAATAAGCAAGATATAGTATAACATATTAGGAATACTACAAGCTCTTCTAACTCTCATTCCTATTGTTCTGTTGCCTTCCCTGTGATCTGAATAATGCGGTTATAGAAAGTTTCAACCAGAATAAAGTTGAAATTGAAGCTATTAAGCATATATTTTGTAGTCAAAGAACAACAGTCTTTTCTCGTGTTTCAGATTCACGCCTACTTCCAGCCGTGTAAGTGGGGTTTACCGAACGCGAAATGCAATTGCGGAATTGCTGTACGCTATAGTAATGTTGTCTTCAGGGCCAATTTCTGTAAGCATTCCAATGGGTACAACAGAATTATCGAGTTGAACGGCTGTGACAAAGACGCAATGAAGATACACAACTTCCAATCCAGCACGACATACGGATCTAGCTTCGAGGTACTAATAGATAACATTTTTTTTTAAATCAGTAAAACTTCTCAAGCTTTTGGAGGAAAGAGTGAATGCTATATGCAGCGTACACATCAAAGTATTATGATACTACTAAAACTGATTAACTTTATCAAATCTTCGTTACTTAGTTAAATAAGCTAGAAGTTAACTTGGAGACCGGATACATCCATTTCCCCTAAGTGTGTCATTTGTCTCTGAAAAATCTTAGTAACAATTTCCACTATGGGATTGTTAGTCAGGCTTCAATTATTGTCACGACCTTATCTCAATAAAAAAACTTTCCATCAGATATCTTGCAATGTTCATTTCATGGTTTTCTCGAAGCCTAGATATCAATAAATGCATCAATAAATTGTTCGGTCATAGCTTGAAAAATATGTAATGTTTTGTTTTTGTTTTTTGTTTTTGTTTTTTTAGATAACCCTTCAAACCGGTACAGTGGTAACTTTTAGCTACGGTTCGTTCAGAGATTCTGTAATATTCATCCATTATATCTACGTTAAACCGTCCATGCTGGACTGGAAAGCCTCGAGAGGGTTGTGTGGATATTTAGACGGATCAACGGCAAACGATTTTATAATGAAAGACGGATCGGAAACACTTAACGCCAATGATTTCAGCAACAGTTGGAAGTTTGTATCGTATAAAATATCACACTACTTATCTAATTCTAACATACTCTTAAAACTTAATAATTATATTTAGTTACGTTTAAACCTACATTGTCTGTGGTCGAATTACTTCTTACTAACTGACTCTCAAACAACCGACCATAGCAGGTTAAACAATTCCAATGAAGAATGTAATATCATACAAATTTGTATCATATTATCAGTGACATTCTTGCTCTCTTTTAACTTTTTATAATATGTTTACAGAATTACATCCGGGAGTTCTGAATCACTCTTTATAAACCCATTGCAACCAAATCCGACACCTTCACCGATGAACCATAGCTATTGTACCTGCAAAAACGAAAGCATTTTTGATGAACACGTTTCCTGTTCGGCTTTTCCTGTAAAGGCCTGTTCATCTTCCGAGTCCTCGGATTCCATTGTTGCTAGCTTGACTGGTTATATAGACATGTGCAGAACATCATATACAAAACGTGATACAGAGGAAGATATGGTGTTCATCCCTTTGTACCCAAATCTGGAAGAAGGCAATGATACCGAAAGTGAGGTGAATATGTTTCAATTTTTTTCCAATTATTTAATTGTGTGCACTGTGTTAAATTTCTGTATGCATTTTGTAAATTAACTTACTTTGCTTTGTTAGGTTAACATTTTGAGGTTTTCTTACGGATGATGAAGGACAAAATTTTGTCTTGGTGATACTTGATACTTGATGATATCCTAATTTTCTTGTTAAGGAGATATAATGATTAAAGCTACACCATTCATATGAAAGATTTTGTTTTATAATTGGTTGTGTTTATAAGGTTCCTGAATGGTCTGGTAACTGGACAGAGATTTCAGCTGCTGAAGCTTGCAGGGAGTTCCTTAGTGCTAGTAAACTCGCACAGAAATGTGAGGAAGTGATACCAGGTTTTGACACTGAAGCCTACGTACCCGACTGTACAAAGGATATCAAAGTACATATCATCGAACGTCATCAATATTAACATTGAATTATCTAAATGTAGCTTAATTACAAGAATTCTATCTTTTCTAACTATCTATTTAGCTTAACAGGCCATTACAACAGAAACCGTATGTAAGCGTAAGGATATTTACATTCACTATACTACCTCATAATACAGATGGTGTGTTAAGATAAGGAATATTAATGGATTGGTAGATGTTCTAAATACAGAACCATCTTTTAAATTCCACGGTCAATACTTATCTTTTTAGTAAAAATTGCTTTTTTAATGTTCAACAATAAGATATTAGTAACAATAACAAGTATAAACATTTTGAAGAAAAGAAGAAAAGTTATGTATTTATTGCCTTAATGGTTGGTGGTAGTTTTAAATGTCAATTTATTTGAAGGTATATATTTGTTTTTGCAAAAAAACAATAATTTCCCTACTTTCATAATAAGTCGTGTTATTAGAATGTATGGTTATTTTCATTGTATGCAGATAGTTGAAGTTGATAAGAACAATTAAGATTATGCTTATCTCTATGTTACGTGTCATTAAATGAAACGTCTTATAACGTATCACATTTTACAAACAAGTTTGATAGAAAGGAAATTGAAAAAAAGCTTTGATGATCATTAGTTTTTTTAATGTGGGAGCGTTTATCTTTAACTTAATTTTCGAGGTCAAACAGCTTTACAAGTTATCAGGATTTCACGAATGGCATTAATTATTTCTGTATCATCTTGGATACCTTAGTGTTTGAAACATACAACATCACTGTACGTGCTGTCTATATGTTTACACAGCTCACAGGAGGATCTACTGTGTTTATGGAGTCAACACTGTCCTTACTACAAACAGCGTGTGTGACTGAAGCAGTGCGTTTAGAAAATCTTACACGGGACGATAGCGGAAATGGCACCACCCTCCTGGACGAGATTTTAGCCTTGAGGTGTACCAACAATTGCTCCAATGCAGGATCATGTGTAAATGGTAAGTCAAATGCTGTTCATCGTAGGTAAGGCTCCCAGTTAGAAGAAGTGTACAAAAGGCACAATGTAGCATCATTCCGTACAAATATATAGTAAGATCCAGCTTAATCCTGCATTTAGCTGCAGCATGAAGCGGTTTTGTCCTGTGACATGTCAATGATGCTTATATCGTTTAAACAGTGAAGGCGATCACAGATATTCAGATTGGTAAATTTTAATATGAAAAAAAAACTAGTTTGGAGATGTATTTACCCTCAGAATAATTAAAATTCAAAATTTTCAATATTAGATAATGGTAACCAGTTTGTGCATTGTCTAAATGTTGCTACAATGAAGAGTTAGTAAATCTTGGCTTGTTGGTTACGGCAATTCCTAAGGTCTTCGATTCAACAGCGGATTCTTTCGCCCGAAATCTCAAAGGATTGTACAAACCTATTTACCATGACAATTTAATGACTTCACGAAATATCGTACATATATTTGAAATGTGAAATGTTCATCACATGAATTAAAAAACATAGTGTGTAATATTACTTCACTAAACTTGCTGAAAGGTACTTGTCAGTGTGAAACCGGATATGAAGGACATGATTGTTCTCAAAGTGGAAACGACCCACCCTTGATTTCGCAGGAAACAAATATGGGTTTGTGTGATTCATCGATAAACACTTGCTCCAAATACGTCGTGTCAGGAGATAACTTCATGCCGAAGCGACCCACGTGCAAAGTTAGACCATTCAAGGTAAGATCACGTACGATATTATATGTAATAACTGCATATAGTATGTATAGTATGTCAAGGATTTTTTTTATTGTCATTTTTCTTTTTTGATATTGATGAAAATCATATTGGATTGCTACGTAGAACGTTAGCGATTTGTCTAAGTAAAAAACCTCAAGTCGATCTTATAAAAATGCAGATCCGAATTCTCGCTCCGTCACTGTCCGCATAGGATCTCTTTTGAAATCAGTTTGAGGTTTAAGAAACATTTAAAACGTTTGTTCAACATGCTATTGTTTTTGCTGTAGGTTATTGATTCTTCAATCGAAATGGAAGGGAACGAATTAATTTTCACGGGAGAATATGTGAACACTTTCATCGTTATCTGCGATATTCCGAATTCTCGTAAACGCCGCTCCACCACTGATAATCAGCTGCCGACTGGCTACAAGATCAGTCTCTCAAACGACGGGACGACCTTCAGCACTGAGGTTACTTTCATCAACTTTGACGCCAACTGCTACGAGTGCAACATAACTACTATGACGTGTACAGCAAAGGTATGCCTTTGCGCTGAATGAAATTGAACTAGTTGAAATGGTATCAAAGGGTGATATGACTTATTCTCTCCATATCTTTCGTCAAGAAAAGTAATGCCTTGTGGCTATATCAGGATTTTATAATTAAGAAGAAACTGATTTTATTTTGCTGAAATTACTGCACTTTTATGAGGGAAATAACCGAATATGTATATCTGTTTTCTACTTCTTGAAAAAGGATCTTACAGGTGAAAGGATAATATGTATGAAATCACAAGGACCTATTGTTTAGTATTCTTGTTTGAGATAAATATCGAAATGTCTGAAAGTGAAATAATGGCTGAATTTCAAAAATGAAGTTTATAATGAGAAATTAAATATACGACTTTAAAGATACAAAATGAAAAATACGAAATCGGTGATTGTCGAAACACCCTTGATACCATGCAGAAAATTTGTTTGCAAATGATGATAATGATTACAGCCGGTTATTGATAATCTAATTCTCTATAGGCAGGTGAAATGCATGTAGCGTTTATTTAAGCTTTCCTACTACAACGAGCTCTACCATATTTCGATAAGGAATATTGTTTCCTTTATCAGTTTTAAAAATCAAATTTGCCTGGCTCCAGTGAATAAAGTAATATGTCGAAACAGTTACATTTGAAATGATTCTTGTCCTAAAATTTTGAGATTTGTAATATGACTGTCATATAACAATTATAATTTTGATTATAAGACTTGTTAGTGAAAAGTATCCAGAACATTGCTAGCATATTGACTGCTCTAAATGCTAAATGCTATATGCAAATTCTATTCGGGGGAAAAAGAGTGAAATGAAGTGATTGAATCAAACCTGTAATTTGGTACAGGCGGTGTTTCAGTAAATTTGATGATATAGTTATATAATGAAATCTTGTGATGAATCCGATGATAAAAACACAATAACAGCTTTGAAAATAATTTCACAATACGTAGTTTGACTATACTGATACTAACAGAACGCCTGCATGTTTTCACGACATTAGTCTGAAGGTGTGTAGTTATTAAGAAGATTACTAACCGTACAACCATCGAACATCCATTTAAACAGTTTGTTTTCAGCATAATTAAGTAATGACATATACCCGCTCTCATAGTGCCGTTCATCTTTCATTCATGTCCATTGAATTTTAGAAGGGTTGTAGCCAGTCTGTTCAGGATGACTCCTCCACCATTGCGCAAGACAATTCCTCCAGTAAGTCCACCTTGGCAATTTCCTTTTTTACAGTGAAACAACAAAGTTATCCTACTTTTGTATCATTATATCTATTTAACGATAACTTGGAAACAACTATGACTAGTAGTTCAGCTGCATCAATATACATTATTGCAGATGATTCATTACGTTTTATTTGCTGATGTGTTATACACTTGATAAAGAAAATATCTTCTTACACTTATACTCTGTCCGGGCTTTTAACTCGTTGTATACGGCACGAAGAATTTGTACAAGTGCCTAAACTTTACACCATTACGACATCCTAAACAACAATGTTTAAGGGTGTATAATAAACAACTTGATATCGTCGACCATTTTTACAGTGGCAAATTGTTTATTATGTAAGTTTTTGATAGGGTGGAGGGATGAGGGTTGTAGACTATAAAAAACTGTACACGTTATCAGTATTCTCTCCAGTGACATTGCTATTCAATTTGTGTTTGGCTTTGGCTTACATATACATAATTACAACTACATTGTTTGGTTTATTATGGATAATGAGAACGAATTTTCGTTTCAGAAACTGCCGTCGTGATGGGTGTGGTCGTTGGCCTCGTGTCACTCCTCGTTATTGTAGTCGCTTTGTGCTGCATAAAGAAAAAATTCGCAAAGTACGTACTATATCGACAGAATACTACATATAAGATCACGTTTGATATTTCTTTACACCAGCTTAGTATTGGGATGTTGTTTATAGCGTAAAATTTACTTAGTTGTATATTAGCACAGTCATTGGAGGTTTCATTTTTAAACGTAATGTTTTAACGGAGGAATATCCAAAGCTATCTAATTGATTTGATGATCTGTTTTCCATACATTCATTTTTCTAGGAAACAGACTGCTGTCATATCTGGTGATAAAAGTAAGAGTGACGATGGCAAATGGAACGATTGGGATCTGTTCAACTCGTCTGAATTAATCATCGGTGTTCGTCCTCCGTTCCAAACATGTTCTAAAGAAAAGATTGATCTGAACATTTACGACATGAAGAAATCTCCACAACCATATGCGAATGAAAGGAATGCCGAAACAGTTATGGCTTGGGAGGAGGATGCGGGGTTAAAAAATTGATTTGATATTTATTCACAGTGTGGTTATTCATTTTTGTTAAGTACATTGTTACTATCCAGTGTATTTTTGTCTATAATCTGTGTACTAATTCGTTGGTCGATTCCTTTCCATCTCCCACACTACATACATCAGTACTAGTACACTCCACACTGGTCATTTGTCTGATGAAGGTGATCTTGTAGTCGGCCAAATATCTCTAATCTTCTGCTGGTTGTATTATAAGAACTACAATTGAAATTACATATAACCAAATGTCCCACTATCATCATATGTTATATAATATACGATTATTTCGTTCATTTTTGAAGTTCTCTTGAGATAATTTAGGTAGTTCTACCATTCAACCAAAAAGCAACGTAACCGGAAAGACCATGGAACTATAACACATGAACAGGTCAATGAAAATCATTGTTTAAGTTATCAATGTGTGAGCATTGTAGTGTTTATATTTCTGCTTGCAAGATGGAACTTAGTGTAAAATCCAAGCTACAATGAATCATTTTTTTTTTTTTTTTTTTTTCTTTTTTTGTTTTTGTTTAAGAATATTTAGTTTGTGTTATACATTATCAATAAAAAAAATGTGTATATACAATTTGTCATGCTTTCCATATGATTTATACATCTCACCTACAATGTAGATATACTAAAACGAAAAAGAAACGCCGTGTAATCTAAAAAGATTCTTTTAAATGATATAATTTAATGTTACATTATTTCATTCATTTTTGTATACAATTTCATCTGTTTGGAACCATTTGTTGAAGGTTCTATCGATTATCAATGCTTATTATGCCAAAAATATCCCCCTTTTAGCGATGACCCTACTTGTATTGCGCAACACGGCCGGACATTTCAGTATCTTGTGTGTCCTCCATGCGCAGCTGTCGCAGCCCTGATTCTTCTATGCATGGAATTCATCAGGGTGTTAACCCTTGCAATGGGGATGTTATTCCATTCTTCATGCAAGGCACGTGTGAGCTGGACCAGATTAGTGGGGGCATTTGGACGTCTCCTAACTCTGCTATCCAGTTCGTCCCACAAATGCTCAATTGGAGACAAATCTGGACTGAATGCTGGCCAATCGATTGGGATTACGTTATTTTTGGCAAGAAATTGCTGACAAACTCTAGCGACATGGGGCCGGGCATTGTCTTGCTGGAATATCAGGTTCCGTGCTTGCACACATGGCACGGCAACTGGGCGAAGAATTTCGTCTCTATACCTTACGCCGGTTAAATTACCATCAATCACGATCAGGGGTGATTTAAACCCATAGGAGATACCGCCCCAAACACAAACTGAATCACCGCCAAAGTATCCCGCTCAGCGACGCACGCGTCGGTGTAACGTTCCCCTTGACGTCGATATACACGACGTCGCCCGTCCGAACGGTAGAGAGTGAACCGGGATTCGTCAGTGAAGAATACCCGTCTCCATTGCCTCATAGGAAAATTCCTGGGCGAGTGTGCTTGTAACCAAGCCAATCGGCGTTGGCGACGCGCAGGAGTTAGGGGCAGACCAACATAGGGACATCGGGCTCTTTGGCCATTGACGCGTAATCGGTTTCGAACCGTATCAGGATGAATATGGCGGTTATGACTGCCTATAGTGTTATTTGCAGTTTCGGTAGCTGTGAGATGGCGATTACGTAAGTGAGAAAGTCTTATAAACCGATCCTGATGTGGCGTCGTGACGCGCGGACGTCCACTTCGCGGTCGGTCGATAACCCTCCCCGTCACTCGCACACGTTGGACAAGACGTTGAACTGTCCGAATATGCACACCAAAATGTGCAGCAACCTGAAGTTGGCCCTGACCCTGCAAAAGCATTCCTATAGCTTGATCAGTATCAAATAGACTGAAAATTTCCATTGGCGAACTCAATGACCTTCCCCTGCACGGGATTCTTGTATTTTAGCACGTGCCTCGCACGGAGCGCGGAGGTCAGGTATTGTGTGATTTTAAACACGTGTACCTAGTGACCGCGAACAACACATCAACCTGACCGAGTGTCATTATTCCAGGCCAAGCAATAAATCATTTGTAGTATATTTAGTGTACCCGGCGTTCCTTTTTCGTGTTAGTATAGTTTGTTTGCTTCATCCCCTGTCGCATTGATATACCGTACTTTTGCCGACAAAGTGAGGTCATTCATTTAACAACGTCAGTCCTTAGACATCAGTTAATTACTATGTGTGACAAATATCAACTCCAAAACTCATACAATTATCTTATTTGAAATATTAAACTAATATAGAAAGTTTGGAATATAAAACATTCAGTGAATGCAATTCACATTTGAGAAATGTTATTCTAAGTAGTTTACTATCTCAGATTTCGGAGTAAAATCGTGATGGTATTGCAATACATACATCTATAATTTTTACTCCTGCTGACAGAAACTCATAAAACTTTTTGGAAATATGCTTCACATGGAAAGGGTCTCAAATATTAATGTTTCATGTATGTCTGCTGCCCATTATATTCCTTATTCCTTATATACTTATGTACGATCGAAAATGTTCAATGCTATTCAGATAAAGACTCTCAATTTATTGTGGTATTGTATCAATAAATCAATAAAACAACAACAAGAATAATGGAATCAACTGTGAGAGGTAAATGCCTTAGTGTGGAGATGCAAAGAAAAAAGTCTCTATTCAGAAATGGAAAATTCACAATAGGGAAATTGAAATCATGATGTCTATCATACAGCTTGATGAAAGCTGTCCATGTTGATTTCGTTGTTTGAGAAGATCGAGATAAGCAGCTGATGTAGAACAGTCTGTCGTATATTTGCTTTCCAGTTCTTATGGATATATACGATTGACGTAGTCAATACATTTCTTGTTATTTAAAGACGATATCTCTTATGTGAAATTAAACGACTTGGCAAGGTCTTTGTGACCTGTTTTGACGAGTTCTTCAATAAATTAAAAAAGGAAATACCAACATGTCAACATAATCATAATCCAAAATCTAATTCAATAAAATTAGGGCAAAATGTTAACAAAAAAGATTTTCACAAAGACTCATGAAAAAGTACAAGCAGAATAAGACAAGGTGTTCCGGACGAGTAAGCTTCTTCTGCTTCATCGACCACAGCCGTCATGTAAACCGTAGTCAATCCAGGTAACCACATGTAATGTCACTTTCTCAAATTAGAACAAGGTACACAACAACGGAACCAACCTGCAAACTAACGGGCATCAAGCAAGAGAACTACATTTTTTGTTTATTTGACCCTTATATTACTCTACGAAAAGGTGTGTCACTTCATTACTTTGTAACCAGACATAGTAGAGGGATGAAACTTTGCGTAACTGTTAATCACAATGAGACGGTAAGTTGCATACTTTATTTGATCTCCCTTTCAAAAGTCAAGTATTCAAATTTAGAATATCTCGTGGTACTCTATCTGAACTACAGAAAGATGTGTCCGCTTCATAAATTTGCTGCCACTTAAGACGACAACTGTTAAAGCGACAGGTCTCGTAAAGATGGTTTCGGTCATAATAGTCTACTTTTTGTGAGCCTTAGAGAGCAGTAATCATAACATCATAACAAATAAGACTGTGTTCCATATTTCTTCTGCTTTAACAAGAGACATCATACAAATCATAGTAACGCTCCGCCTTCATAACGATAGCTAGATCATTGCATACAAACAAGACATATATTAGAATGTTCTTTGTGTATGTCAGATGTAAGAAAAATATGTTTAAAGGAAATGAAAGTCTTCCAAATTAGTGTCAGCTTAAAATTTACCTGCTATTACAACAGCTTGAAACGATCCACTGTGATACCTATTTTTTCGTTTCACTTTTAAAAACGTTAGATGACAACAATCACATATACTGACAATGTAAGATAATGAACACATTGCAGATGTACAGATGATCATTTTCATAAAATAACATACAATACTCAGTAACTCAACTGTTGGTGGTCTACGGAGGTAGATAGAGCCTTGTTGATGCATGAAATAACTACTTACAGAAACAATATTTAACAGCGTTCATGCAAGTATAATTCTTTGAAGAGAATAATCCCATTTTATATTCAATCTTAGGAAAACCATTTAAATAACAACCAATACAAACTGTGGGTGTGTGTTTGTGAAGGTGTTTGATATTGTTTTAAGGAATATTGGTTTGTATATTACAGCATATACATGTATGTGTTGTGAGGGTGTGTGTGAAGATGTTTAAGGTTGTGTGAAGGAATGCTAGTTTGTATGTCACAGCATATACATGTATGTGTTGTGAGGGTGTGTGTGAAGATGTTTAAGGTTGTGTGAAGGAATGCTAGTTTGTATGTCACAGCATATACATGTATGTGTTGTGAGGGTGTGTGTGAAGATGTTTAAGGTTGTGTGAAGGAATGCTAGTTTGTATGTCACAGCATATACATGTATGTGTTGTGAGGGTGTGTGTGAAGATGTTTAAGGTTGTGTGAAGGAATGCTAGTTTGTATGTCACCGCATATACATGTATGTGTTGTGAGGGTGTGTGTGAAGATGTTTAAGGTTGTGTGAAGGAATGCTAGTTTGTATGTCACAGCATATACATGTATGTGTTGTGAGGGTGTGTGTGAAGATGTTTAAGTTGTGTGAAGGAATGCTAGTTTGTATGTCACCGCATATACATGTATGTGTTGTGAGGGTGTGTGTGAAGATGTTTAAGGTTGTGTGAAGGAATGCTAGTTTGTATGTTACAGCATATATACTCAACAAAAAAGAAGGTTTTCTGCGACTAACTTGTATCTTCGCTTGAATTTCATAAACATTCAAACTGACAACTGTTCTTTAGATCCTTAGGACTTAGAAATCTTGCTATCTATCAACTTTATCATTATGCCCCGGCTGTCACAAGTACAGAGATAAAGGGCTGTAGGCATGATCCAGGCTGGGGAGTATCGCCGTCGAGTTGCACGGCATTTTGGTTGCAGTGTTAAGACAATTTGCCAGTTGGTAAGTCGTTTAAACCAAACTGGGTCAACATCCGATCGTCCCTGAAGCGGCCGACCCCGTAAAACGACCGCCACGGATGACCGTCGTATACGATTGATACACTTGCGCAATCGATTCGTAACCGCAGTAGAGATTACAAGGACATTGTTTGGGCGTCGTGTGTCTACCCAAACAGTCCGCAACAGGTTGAGGGCCTACCAATTGAAAGCGCGGTGTCCCTACACTGGATCCAATTTGTTGGGACGTCACCGTAATAATCGGCGTAACTGGACCCGTGTTCACCGTCGTTGGGCCTTACGACAATGGAACAATGTTCTGTTTTCAGATGAGTCCAGGTTTTGTCTGCAACACGGTGACGGAAGGCGCAGAGTGTGGCAGCGACGAGGGGAGCGTTTTGCGAACCGCTTTGGCGGCGGAAGTGTAATGGTTTGGGGTGGTATTTTTAGGGGGACTCGTACCAGGCTTGTTGTGTTAAATGGCAATTTAACCGGCATTCGATATCGGGACGAAATTTTAAGACCAGTGGTTCTGCCATTCTTAAGACGCCATGGCGTTGGCGCCATTTTTCAACAGGATAACGCACCAGCGCACACCAGTCGCGTCAGCAGAACTTTCTTGCAACAGAATAACGTACAGGTGTTAGATTGGCCATCTAAATCACATGATTTGTCACCGATTGAGCATGTCTGGGACGTTCTTAGGCGACGCGTGAGAGAATGTCAAAATCAGCCGTCAAACTTGCAGGAGCTGGCCCAAGCCTTGATCGCTGAATGGAACAACATCTCTCCTCAAATTATCAGCCGGTTTACGAGTTCCATGCGACGACGCTGCAATGCTGTTTACTTCGCAACGGTGGCCATACCCGTTACTAATGGTGTTACCTTTGAAATTGACCGCAACGTCCTTTCCAGTCGAATAAAATCAACTGAACGCAAAGTTTTATAATGAACCATGACTGCAGTTTTATCAGAATTGATCAATTACTTTATTCGTACATGATTGGTAAGGATTCATGAAGGGGTTAATTAATTAATCACAGAATAAAGTAGTGTTACCTTTCTTTTTTTGTTTAGTATATGTGTTGTGTGGAATTACGTGAAACGAACACATAGATCACAATGTTAATACATAAGCGGACTACGTACATATATGCATATACATAAACAATTCATATTTAAGCACATATCTTTAATATGGTAACAATGAGGTTTGCGATCCTTTATATTTGCGCGGTCATTTGTCATCTGTCGTTCATGCAAGTATAGATTTTTTTTGTTTTGGACTTTTATGAGAAACCGAGCAAATTTATTGCTTATAAAGATTTTTGTGACAAAACTCATGTTCTAAGGCAATTCTTACCACAGGTAAAAGAGAAAATTAAAGAAAGGGAAATTTAATTTGGCATTCTTCCATTGAAACTACTGACAGTTTTATAATAATCCATTTCAGGCCAAATCGCAACTCGCCACCAATTGGGAGATATCGAATTACGAATACGGTCACCAAAATAAAATGCATTACATTTTAACTTCCAGTATTCGTTCCTGGTGACTGACATATTCTCTAATAAACCGACATTGCTTTAAACAGACCCATCAGTGCATAACAATCCATGTCAGGTAATGCCTTGTGTGGCTTAATGCAAAAACAAAACATGCCTTAATAATGACTTCGGAAATCAATGGAGCCGCGGAATCATACAAAAGGAATTAAGCCGTTTCAATAATCCTTTTGTTGTTTAACATATAGATTATAAACATAGATAAGGTACAACAGATATACATGTATTTTGTGACTAGAACTTTTATTCAGAAAACCTCATCTTCAAAGACAATTTGAAATTTGGATTAACTGATGTTGAAACAGGCATAGATGTGAAGACATGTGGGTTATTAATTAGAAAGTGTTAAGTCTGGGCAGTGCATAACGAGATATGATATCATATAACAACTTTACATCAAATGTGTTAATACATGTGCGTTATCGATGGTATCATGGAACAACTATATATCAGATCGTGTTAATGATGGTGAATGACATGATAGTGAACAGTTTTAAGTAACTGTTACTTTTGAACTAACTGTTAAGGAGATTGTGTTTAGACAGGTGGATTTTAACGAAGTAATTGAGTCAGACATTTACTTATGATATAATGTTTTCATAGGTGAATTAGTGACTAAATGGTATTTGAGATTATTAAAGTTAATAAGATAGTGCTGAGACAGGTGAACGTTTATCAAGATGGTGTTTAAGACTGGGGAGCCAGTAACAAGATGGTGTTGTTTCCCGTGATCCTCATTCTTACCTGCGTTAAGCCTTATGCTACAGGTGAGTTATGTTTTTAATTGATATTCATATTAATACATTCTAGTTTAAGAGAGCTGATTGATAAGTTGTGAGCCTTGTATTGAAGAAGCTAAGCAGGGATGTCCTTTTCAGCTCTACTATTTCCTGAGTATTTAAGGCTGTGTACCAGAAGACTGGTGTCATTTGGTCAGTTTATGTCGAAGAAGTAACACTCTAAAGTTAACAAGGCAAGTGACATTTGCTGAAACACCAAAACCTTCTGACAGTTGATCAGAAGCACACCAGGCGAACTTTGTCGCCCGCTAATATGAACCATTTAGAGACAGATTCTGCTAACTTTCTGCAGAGATTTGTGACTATGGATTAAACGTGGGTCCATCATTTCATCCCAGAGGCCAAATAACAGTCTAAACAATGGAAACACCCTGTTTCACATCACCACAGAAGGCAAACACTGTTCCGAAATATCATGGCCTCGGTTTTCTGGGATGTTGATGGTATTCTGATAGCAGATTATCTACAAATAGAACAAACAATCAATGGCACATATTACACATCATTTTCTAGGCAGTTAAAAAAATATTAAACTAAATTACCGCGGAAAACTCGGTAAAGATGTGTCGTTCACCAGGACAATGCCCCTGTTCACAGATCTGCCATCGTCATCGCTGCAATTAGCGATTGTGTCTTTGAATCGACTGAGCATCCGCCTTATTCGCCTGATCCCTCTCCATCATGATGAGAAATAATGCAATATGTCCGCCATAAGTGAAACTTTTAAATATGAGACTCACAACTTATCAATCAGTCCTCGTACCATCATAAAGCATTCATAAAGTCAAACATGTGTTGTCTCCAGAACAGAATGTTCTGACTCGTTTAAAACAAAAGTGTGTTGTCTCTAGAACAGAATGGTGTGATGTCTGAAACAAAAGTGTGTTGTCTCTAGAACAGAATGGTGTGACTCGTCTGAAACAAAAGTGTGTTGTCTCTAGAACAGAATGGTGTGATGTCTGTAACAAAAGTGTGTTGTCTCTAGAACAGAATGGTGTGATGTCTGTAACAAAAGTGTGTTGTCTCTAGAACAGAATGGTGTGATGTCTGAAACAAAAGTGTGTTGTCTCTAGAACAGAATGGTGTGATGTCTGAAACAAAAGTGTGTTGTCTCTAGAACAGAATGGTGTGATGTCTGAAACAAAAGTGTGTTGTCTCTAGAACAGACTGGCGTGACTCGTCTGAAACAAAAGTGTGTTGTCTCTAGAACAGACTGGTGTGATATCTGAAACAAAAGTGTGTTGTCTCTAGAACAGAATGGTGTGATGTCTGAAACAAAAGTGTGTCGTCTCTAGAACAGAATGGTGTGATGACTGAAACACAAGTGTGTTGTCTCTAGAACAGAATGGCGTGACTCGTCTTAAACAAAAGTGTGTTGTCTCTAGAACAGAATGGTGTGATGTCTGTAACAAAAGTGTGTTGTCTCTAGAACAGACTGGTGTGATGTCTGAAACAAAAGTGTGTTGTCTCTAGAACAGAATGGTGTGATGTCTGTAAAAAAAGTGTGTTGTCTCTAGAACAGAATGGTGTGACTCGTCTGAAACAAAAGTGTGTTGTCTCTAGAACAGAATGGTGTGATGTCTGAAACAAAAGTGTGTTGTCTCTAGAACAGAATGGTGTGATGTCTGAAACACAAGTGTGTTGTCTTTAGAACAGAATGGTGTGATGTCTGAAACACAAGTGTGTTGTCTCTAGAACAGAATGGTGTGATGTCTGAAACACAAGTGTGTTGTCTCTAGAACAGAATGGTGTGATGTCTGAAACACAAGTGTGTTGTCTAGAACAGTTTGGTGTGTTGTCTGTAACAAAAGTGTGTTGTCTCTAGAACAGAATGGTGTGATGTCTGAAACAAAAGTGTGTTGTCTCTAGAACAGAATGGTGTGATGTCTGAAACAAAAGTGTGTTGTCTCTAGAACAGAATGGTGTGACTCGTCTGAAACAAAAGTGTGTTGTCTCTAGAACAGGCTGGCGTGACTCGTCTAAAACAAAAGTGTGTTGTCTCTAGAACAGAATGGTGTGATGTCTGAAACAAAAGTGTGTTGTCTCTAGAACAGAATGGTGTGATGTCTGAAACAAAAGTGTGTTGTCTCTAGAACAGAATTGTGTGATGTCTGAAACAAAAGTGTATGGATTGTAAAACAGAACAGTGTAAGGTGACCTCTAGAACAGAATAGTGTGTAAACTTGCAATAGAATCTGGAATCAAGAATTGAATATTGTGCGTTTTGTGAAAAAGAGTGGATGGCGTTTGAAAGATAACAGCCTGATGTGTCGTTGTAGGATAAGTTATTCTTTGGCCTCTCTAAGTGACTTCCAGAACAGAATTATACAAAATATCTAAAATCGAACAGTGTGTCTTTAAAGACAAAATAGTGTGGGATATTTATATGGGGATAGTGTGTGATTTAGCAAAAAATAGTGTGGTTTATTTAGAGGGGGACAGTGTGTGATTTAGCAAAAAATAGTGTGGTTTATTTAGAGGGGGACAGTGTGTGATTTAGCAAAAAATAGTGTGGTTTATTTAGAGGGGGACAGTGTGTGATTTAGCACAAAATAGTGTGGTTTATTTAGAGGGGGGATAATGTGTTTATTAGCACAAAATAGTATGGTTTATTCCTATTGGGATAATCTGTTCTAGAAGAAAATAATGTGTACTTCCCGTCTCCGTTGAATACAATCGTTGCATTCAGGTATGTGTTAAAATATCCGTGACCGTTTTTTTATATCGGCATAATTTTTTTTTAAAGTAATTCTGTTCACATTTTTGTCTTTTTTCTTTGATAACGTCTTTATGCATTGGACGCCAAGCTTGACGTCACAATGGTAAGATATCTTACCTGCGATTCCTTCTTACAAGTCATATAACAATAAACTTACTGATATTTTGAAACATTTTTTTTAATACAGTTACTGAGCTTAAGACGATGATATAGGAAGTATGTTTATTTAAGAAATTAAAAACATAGATTGTAACAATCAGGAAAAAAAAACAGTGAATCTTTGCAACAGTGAATTACATAGATGAAAGTACTTACAACAATCCGTATATATGTACAGATGTGTCCGTGTTAACCAAATATCATTTGATCCTCCTAATGTCCCTTATTTACCGCCAGATCCGTGTTCGACATACGAGGAATTCCCTGCGGACTATACACGATCACCCTCCCACAAAGAAACAGAGTATGATAACACGAACTGTGATTCCACTCTTTCTGAGAAATGGTACCGAATACTCGGAGATGCTGGGACTGACCTTACACGTGAGAATGGACTACTCCAGGACTTTGGCTGTGGCACGTACAACCAAATGTGGATGAATGGTGAGGTTTGATTCTTTTATCTCCTCCTCGTGCATCTAAGTTTATTTTGCAAAAACACTGATAGCATGTATTTGCTTTACTTGATCCTGTTTTTTGTGGGGTTTTATTTATTATTATTTTTTTCATTTCTTTCTTTCTTTTTTTTTTCTTCATTATCATCTTGTTTCTAAATGAAAATAAAAAGCTGTTGGTATAGTACATATGAACTCTAAAAGTCATATTATTTTCATATTAAGCTGAGGATTGGCTGCGTTCATGAAACGCATATTGTATAGAATTAAAATAGGAGCTCTTGAATATTAAAAAGAGATAGCTCTAAGATATATGCACAATAAAACAGATAAAAATGACGTTCTCTCTCATTCAAAATAGATTGATACGGGTACACGGTTTGAATTGTTTACTTTAATGACGGATAATCAGCATGATCGTATACCAGATACATACAAATAATAAAGTCCTAACACAGCTTCATGTACTTAGGCCTCGACATTGTCAGTCCATTTGAAAGGTGATAATTTAATCCAAATTCTCGCCATCTCAATCGGTAACTGTATTAGAAGTGGATGTATACAGTAAACTTGACATTCGACAATATCCTACACTGCTGAAGATAATATCTTTGCATTAATGTTAAAAGATGATATAAGGTATGAATACTTTACACTATTTAAGCTGTGTAGATGACACAACAGTCATGCCCCACTAAAATCAATTGTTGTAAAAGAAGTTTCTCCTTATTCCGGTTAGGAAAGACTTAGTTACACGAAATTATATAAATTGTATATATGCTCTCTCTCACACACACACTCACACAGACACACACACACACACACACACACACACACACACACACTCTCTCTCTCTCTCTCTCACACACACACACACCCACACACACCCACACCCTCTCTCTCTCTCTCTCTCTCTCTCTCTCTCTCTCTCTCTCTCTCTCTCTCTCTCTGTGTAATTTTGTATTTAAACGTGTCGTTTTGTCTTGTCGTTATGTATTTTGTCAAACTTTATAGGGAAAGTGCTTGGCATAAGTTAGAATTCTTGTGCCCTATCCCATTGAAATTGTCCATTCAATATGTTTATATATATATATATCGGGATGTTTTCGTCCTAAATTATTTTCGATCTTATACCACGCTAATTCGTCTCGCGTTCTTTTCATCCAAGACAAAGAGGGTGTTAACTAAACGAAGAAAAAACTCCCTGGTATATAGTGTAATATTCCTCCAAAACATTTCTGTCATAACAAAAGACTGACAATTATTATTAGGCATCATACAAATGTACAACAAGAAAGTAAAACATTAGCAAACCGTGATTTATTTAAAAGGCACCATCCCGGATGTAGCAGATGGAATTGTTGACAGAGAAATTTGTCTGAGAACAGTCTTCTGGAGTTGCTCGTATTCATTCACAATACAAGTAAAGAGCTGCAGCTCGTTCAGGGTGTACTACTTGAAGAGTGCAAACAGCTGTCCACAATCTTACTGTGTTGGTGGTTAGTATGTGTTAATAGCAGCAAGTCTTTATACATTACATCGTTATTGGTTTCTTTCTGCAGAAAACTTATTCTTTTGAAACAATAGCGGTGATCAAACAATTGAAAAGATGGGAGGATACACAGAAGTTTACGGAGTACTACATGTTTCCGGGTGTTTACGGAATATTACATATTTCCCGGATGTTGACGGAATATTACATAATTCTCGGGTGTTAACGGAATATCACATATTTCCCGGATGTTGACGGAATATTATATATTTCCCGGGTGTTAATGGAATATTATATATTTCCCGGGTGTTAACTGAATATTACATACTTCCCGGGTGTTTACGGAATATTACATATTTCCCGGATGTTAACGGAATATCACATATTTCCCGGATGTTGACGGAATATTACATACTTCTCGGGTGTTAACGGAATATTATAAATTTCCCGGATGTTGACGGAATATTACATAATTCTCGGGTGTTAACGGAATATTATATATTTCCTGGGTGTTAATGGAATATTATATATTTCCCGGGTGTTAACGGAATATTATATATTTCCCGGGTGTTAACGGAATATTACATATTTCCTGGATGTTGACGGAATATTACATAATTCTCGGGTGTTAACGGTATATCACATATTTCCCGGATGTTCACGGAATATTACATACTTCTCGGGTGTTAACAGAATATTATATATTTCCCGGGTGTTAATGGAATATTACATATTTCCCGTGTGTTTACGGAATATTACATATTTCCCGGGTGTTAATGGAATATTACATATTTCCCGTGTGTTTACGGAATATTACATATTTCCTGGGTGTTAATGGAATATTACATATTTCCTGGGTGTTTACGGAATATTACATATTTCCTGGGTGTTTACGGAATATTACATATTTCACGGGTGTTTACGGAAGACGATTTTGACTCATTCATTATTTACTTTGACCATGAACCAATGACCATGTATCGTTTTAAGATAATTTGATGTTCTAAAACAGCTACTTTAAATGCCACGTCACTATCTTTTTCAAAAATATATTTATTGATACCATTTTAATGGATACGTTCAAATTTCACTACAGGAGTAACCGCAACAGTGACTTCAACGCCAGCAAGCAGTACCCAAGAGGGTAGGTACCATTGTTCTTAGATATGTCACGTACTAACTTCGAGAACAATGCCAAAATATGTTCAATGGGTTTTTTTCTCTTTTTTTTTAACGATATTTATTTATGAATATATTTATATAATTCTGTTTGAAAGAATATATAAGCTTTCTATGAAGTTATTCACTATTCTCATGAATTCGAAAGAATTTTTTTAGTATATATACCATCTAAAAGAGATAATTATGCATTAGGTAATGAATCAGAAACAACCAATGACCCACAGAAGAAAAACACACTGCTGATTATTGTGATCATCGTTGTTGTTACTTTATTTATTATTGGGTAAGTATGAACAAAACCGTTCTGATTAAAGTGATTGTTTTTACCTTTCCTACATTAATATGTGGTACATATCATAAGCAAACTATAACATGAAGAGACATTTTTTTAATAAATCAAACACATTTCAGGGTGTAATTATTCATATAAATATGTTAAAAATAACTTCTGTTTATTTGAGGTTTTAGCTTATTATTGTTATTAATATTATAATTTGATTTTCTTTAATTTGGTTATTAGTATTATCTCTCTTTTACACAGAGTTGTCATATATGTCTGTAAGAGACAAAAGGCTATCCGCACTAGTTCTCGTATATCAATGATCTCCACAACCTCTCCCGCGACATCTTCGCACCAAGAGTGCGACACTGCCAATTTCGATATACATTCGCCTGGAGATCAAGAGTTAAACAATTCATGTGAGATATCCGTGGCTCCAGCACCAACTTTGGAAGAACACGCCCCCCGAAACCATCACTATATTTCGAAACGTGGAATGTCAGCACGGTCTAGGAAACAGGTCATAATACAAATATCCACTCCTACAGAGAACATCTTCGAGAACGAAACCCTTGGAACGCATCAACATTCCTGGGACCGTGGAATGTCGGCAGGAATTGGAGGACGCAACTCAACACAGCAAATAGGAAACACAGATATGTGTATGGAGTAAACTTTAAAAAGAATGATGATGAGATCGCCGTAATTAATATGTAGAAACTTATCTGTTGGTAGGTACTGTACTAGAGACTTGTTGTTCTCTAAAACGGCTAACTATAGCCTGATCAAACCTAAAAATCAATATATGTTTCTCAACAGCTCTACCATTATACGCCACTGAAATATCAGTGACAAATTGCGTTTGAACGCTATAGAACGCATTCTACTTAAATCTCAATGAAAACCCTAATACCACTGTGGTGCTTTTTTCATAGGTGTCGTGCGAAGAAATGAAATCACTGAAAAACCAGTCGATATATCTTTTGTTAACTATTGTTTACACGGGGAATCAATTGCAAGAAATAACACAAACATATTTATTTGACATTTGTTTTGTATTTTAAAAATAAGTCTTTTACATGGCTGTGACATATATATTAGGTATACCAAAAGAAACGAGCGATATGTTAGTTATAGTACGAGATGGTTACTTCTGTTGAAGAACTTCTGATAATGTCCCGAACTAGTCACAGAATCACACCAATTCGCGGCCGTTGGACGCGAGCAGATAACTTGACCCTCTGAATGAGATATTTGTTAAAACTGAGGGCGATACGGGTGAAAATCGTATTAAGCTTGCTAGTATAAATATAAACCTGCCTATAGTAGACATGGTTCTATGTGGTGATATTTCAAATATGACAAAAAAAATGTATTTCACAAATGTCATTTGTCTTTTAATTACAAGACGGAATAGTTTATGATGACAGATGCAAAATATATCTAAACCGCTGGACATGTCAGTAGAGTCGAAATTGCTAAATTCATTGCTACAATGTTGCCGAATAAAATTTTAAAATTTTCTATATTTGTTCTTTTAGTTGTTTCCTACAGTGGCGATATTCTATCAGCTCACTGATTGGCCACTTGATAAAGGGTTAAGGCCACATGGTATTAGTAAAACAATAGAGACCCTATCGATATATATCCAGCAGAATATGAAATCTGAGTCACGCCAGGCTGTACCTCGATCTTTCCCTACAAATGGGACAACAAATTCCACTAAACTGTATTATAAAAGTAATCATTTTGATATCTTTACAGTAATTTTCCTTTTTCGGATCAGATGGTTTTACAGTTGAATTCTTCAAACATTTTTGGAAACAGCTTGGGAATTTTCTTGTTCGATCATTAAATTATGGGTTTATGAAGGGAGAACTATTAATCACACAACGTCATGGCATTATTACTTGTATTCCTAAAAAAGACAAATCACGACATTTTATTGAAAACATTAGGCTTATCACTCTACTTAATATTGTATATAAAATAGCATCTGGGGTAATAGCTAACAGAATAAAACCAGTAGATAAAATTATTAATAGGGACCGGACAGGATTTCTTGCGGGACGATATATAAGTGAAAATACGAGGCTTTTATATGATGTTATGTGTTTTACTGAAGAAAATGATATCCCTGGTATGGTTCTAATGATAGATTTTGAAAAAGCATTTAACTCGGCTTCTTGGAATTTTATAGAGAAGATATTGCGCCTTTTGGCTTCGGAAATGATATTTTAAACCGGGTAAAGCTGTTTCATAATAATGTAGGGGCTGCTGTTAATCAAGGGGAGAATCTTTCTTCATTTTTTGATATCGAAGGGTGATGTCGGCAAGGTGACTCGATAGCACCATACATTTTCATTCTATGTGCTGAAATTCTTGCCATCAGATTTCGAAATAATGAAAGAATAAAAGATATCAAAGTTGATGATACATAGGTTTTACTATCACAATATGCAGATGATACATATTTGACTTTAGATGGTACTGAGCAGTCATTGAGAGAATCTGTAAGTCAAATTAAACACATTTGCAAATATTTCTGGCCAAAAGGTTAACATTGAAAAAACTGAAATTATTTGGATTGGGAGTGAAAACATAGGACAAATTCTTATCAGAATTAAATCTTCATTGGTGAAAAACTAAATTTTGTCTTTTAGGAATAGATTTTAGTGTTAATCTAAATGAGATGATCTAGATGAATTTTGACCAAAAAAAAATAATAAAATCAAAAAGTCTTTGTAGCATAATACACTTGTTAAAATCACTAATGATTTCACAATTTAATCACTCATTTATTTTCCCTTTCGTATCCGGATAAAATACACTGAAGAAAATAAACTCTATCTCTTATTTCTGAATTCTTATGGCACAGTCATGGAGAGTAATTTTGGAGAAATTAGTGAACGTAAATACACTGCTAGATATTGTAGGTAACTATATAATTATTTCTCAAGAAAATTGTAATAATAGTTTTTGGAAAGATGTTTTGGGAGCTTGGCAGAGATTAGATAACTCAGATAACATGAAACCACTAAAGGGGAAGTCACTGTTGCCAACACTTATACGGCATAATGATAATGTAACAATTGGTGGCAAACCAGTCTATATGTCTGTTATGAACGTAAATGTGTATGGATGTGTGGATGGACAGGTATATAAGGGTTACATATACGAGTGATAATGATGAAAGAGAAGATGATTTACATGATGATGGAATGATGCAGCTGATGATGGTGATGATGATGTTCATGATGATGATACGGATGATGATACATGTAAGGACGATGATGATGATGATGATGATGATGATGATGATGATGATGATGATGATGATGATGATGATGATGATGATAAAAAATCATTTCATGTATGTGTGCATGAATGTATGAAAATGTATGCATGGACGAGAGTATGTTTCATGTTATTATGTATTATGTAAAAATAAATATATTTTCCCCTTTTTGGCATTCCCGTCCTGTGACGTCATAGCTGATGCGATGATCAGGGGTTTAGTACAAATATCGCGATTTTCGTCAAGGATATTGGCGATTGGAAGACAAACGCAACACAAAGTGTTTTGTACAGATGCGGGTTGATAGGATTTTGAGGTTTTGAGGTCGTTGTCATGGTTTCGTTTGAAAATGTTATATTTCTACGTCTGATTAAGAGTTCTCAGGGTCACGTGACCTACTACTATAGACTGTTCAATATTTACATGGGTGGGGTCGTCGATGAAGAATAAATGTCTGCATTTTTTCTTTTACGACGGGGAATTTTTCAATCTCTGATATTAGATGTTAACATGATAGATGTACAATGTATCTAAGCTGTCCATAGTCTACAATGTTATTAAAACAGGTTAAGACTAAGATGGCGGTAACCAGGAAGTGATTTATCTTAACATGACAGAAGCTAAGACTAAAACGGATTATTTTTCGAAGGAAGACCAGGCGAAGATAATTAACTTATTAACAGGAGGTAACTTGTCTACAATCAACCATAGAAAAGACTATGGAGATCGGTTATGATCGAAGTCATGTTCTCATTAGCAATATCATTTTTCATTTTACAAGGCCTGTGCGATGCTCGTTCATTGAACGTCTATTTGGGTGGATACAGGTTTAAATCGACTAATACAACCCTCAACCTTTCGTTTGTCACCAGTAATTTGACTTTATATGTTAAGGATAACTGATTGTACAAACGATTGTGTCGTATATTTATTTGGATATAAATATTATCATAAAATAGATTTTCTAAAATACACATAAACTTGAAACTAAGCCAAGTTTCGATATTGAATTGCAAATATGTAATGAAAAAACGATAAAACTGGTCGTTATTACCATTTGCACGGTAAACTATTGAGATGCACTGATATCAATTACGTACTTATCTTTCAAATGAACATGAATAAAGGGCAGCACCTCTGTATTGACAATGACTTCCTGGTTCGGTAAATAGCGATCACTGGTAAGTCAACAGAGGTAACACATGCATGATTTAACATAATACCTTATTTGTTCTTAAACATTTGTGTATCACATATCATCTATAGTTGTCTAACGTAAACATGAACATAAGTAGTAAAGAATTTTTAAGATTTTTATCACATTCTGAGACTCAGTATGAAGGGCGATGCATTTTTTTTAAAAACACAGTTGTTAAAAGACTATTATTTATATACATCCCAAAATAGAAAACAAACAAGTACGTAACTAAGGAAACCTTGTGAATTTCTTTTTATAAACAGCAGGAAACGCCGATAAATGCCCTCTCTGTTATAAACCAAATACACATCCTTCAGAGAGTGAATAAGATAAATATAATTTTCATTACGAAAAAGTAAAATGTTTATGCCTCTTGAATCAACAAGAATCAGGAGAAACTATCAAAAACTAAGCCAAGCTACGAGTTAATAGCATATAGGTGATGCATTGAGATAAAACCGATCACATGCTTTGCTATTTATTATGTATTACGTATTTCAAATGAACATGAATAAAAGGCACCTCTGTATAGACATGTATATGACTTCCTGGTATGAAGCTTACAGGTAATGATCACTGATAGGTCGATATAAGTAACACATGATGTAATATCGTACTTTATTTAATCTGAAACATTGTCTATCAGATATCATAGGAATTGATTGATGTATCGATGCCTTGTATACAATGTTACTGAGGTTAAGCACAAAGTCTTCTGACCAAATATAGATTGATATAATTAATTCTAAATCTAGATTAAATTTAAATTAAAAATGCTTATATAGATATAGTGTTTTAACTCACTAGACACCCGTGTTGTGAATCAGGTTTATTCACGAATAGAAAGATTTGACCCGCTAGACATGCACATGTTACACTTTTATGTATGTAATTTATATATTCGAAATAATACCATTATCAGCAGCGATTTGCTATTGTACTCCTTTGTGTCATTCAGAGTGCCTCATTGCCTAAACAAGGATGAAATGTCGTGACACTTATTGTCTAAGGAATACAAAAACAGGGAACAAATTCACGCACATCTAGACAACAGGTAACACCTACACTATTCATAAATGTTTCGGCGTTTATCATTTCTCTTCTGTGCCTGGTCGATAGACTCAGCAATTGTATGTCAATGTAATGAAATCCCTTTTATCATAAGTAACGATAGATCGTATTTTAACTTTTAGTCAAAATGTATATATTGATGCATTGAGTGTGTTAATAGCCACTACTGATGAATTTTAATGTTCAAGTTACACAAACATTTAATCGACCTGAATTCACAACATGACTCTTTCTGATAAAAACAAAACATTATATGAAGCAAACACAACAAATTTCAATTATTTCGTAACAAATAGGACCTTTCTATTTGTAAACATGTTTCTAGTATAATTTTAAGTAAGCCTGTAGTGAAGATATAGCTCTAGTACACAGCTCGTAAATAGATTGGTGTATTTTGTCATTTCCAGCTCATGAAATCCGACTAATAATCTATCACCATCAACATACACTTCATTGATGGAGCTAGTTTATTTTAAAACAAATACCAAATATATATACTGAATTCACATTTATTTAACTGGCAATATCCATTAAACGCTGGTCTCAAACCACTGCACAACAAATTTTCAGTCTAAAATTACTGCCATTCGCAGGTAAACATGTTTTATTTAAGCGATGTCGATTGTTAACGGGTGTGGTCATCGTAAAGTTCAATTTTTTAAAGCCACAGACAATAGTGCATTCATATGACATCATTACATCCGGGTATAACGGAATACATAGTCATAATATATTGGTTCTGTCCCAAATTCAACAAACGTAAACAACCTGGGTAACAAACCATATCACTGAACTGCAGTTGTGGATTGGAGAAGCACGAAAAACATGAACAAATGTATCCTCGTGTGTGTCATCTTCGTCATAGGCAAAGTGGCTTCAGGTAACGTCAGCTATTCTATTGAGTACGATGATCTGTCCGTCGATTATGTGGAAGTAGACTAGGCTCATATCATGCAACTGTTAATCGACACAGTTACGTCTTGTTATACGCATTGTTTAACTGGTGTATTTTGGACTACAATACTTACAACATGTAGCTCACGGGAATGGTATTTTCTCTTCAAAGTTCTGTATCAAATTAATAAAATAATTTCATTATAGCCTATTTGATTTAGTCACATACTTCAAGGTGTTGTTCATGTCACGATTGATTAAATAACTACGTATGTTTTGTTACAATCATAGATCCCTGTACAACGTACGAGAATTTCACAGCCGACTCTACACGATCGCCTAGTCACATTGAGTCTGTTTACAGCAACAAGAACTGTGATAGTGTCCTGACCACTAAGTGGTACAGATTGGTAGGGGATGCAGGGACTGATCTGACCAATGATAGTGATCTTCTAGTCACTGACGGATGCGGAACAAGTTACCAGCTATGGGTGAATGGTGAGAATAAAACTAAATCAGTCATTTTTCAAGACCATTTCAACTGTAAACTACATAAGAATATGTATTTATATTTTAAAAATAGATGAGATACATGATGTAAAAACATAAACAGATATGTCTGTTTCGTTCACACGACATTATCCAATGATTAGAAATCCGAAGAAAAGCAAAGCTATAATGTTATAGAGCTAATTGATCAGAACCAAACAGGGGCTATTAAAATTTGAGCAACATATGAAGAACAGATATTCCAAAACATATTCTTATTTTCAATATCCTAAAACCAGGAAAACGATCGAAATCTAAAACATAAATCAGGCTGATAATTCTTTTTGATGAAGATCTAAACCTTAACTGTCAGAGGAGTTAGATATAATCCAGAGATAAGAGTGATTCTAAACCTTAACTGTCAGAGGAGTTAGAAATAATCCAGAGATAAGAGTGATTCTAAACCTTAACTGTAAGAGGAGTTAGATATAATCCAGAGATAAGAGTGATTCTAAACCTTAACTGTCAGAGGAGTTAGAAATAATCCAGAGATAAGAGTGATTCTAAACCTTAACTGTAAGAGGAGTTAGAAATAATCCAGAGATAAGAGTGATTCTAAACCTTAACTGTCAGAGGAGTTAGAAATAATTCAGAGATAAGAGTGATTCTAAACCTTAACTGTCAGAGGAGTTAGATTTAATCCAGAGATAAGAGTGATTCTAAACCTTAACTGTCAGAGGAGTTAGATATAATCCAGAGATAAGAGTGATTCTAAACCTTAACTGTCAGAGGAGTTAGATATAATCCAGAGATAAGAGTGATTCTAAAACTTAATTGTAAGAGGAGTTAGAAATAATCCAGAGATAAGAGTGATTCTAAACCTTAATTGTCTCATGAACCATGCCGTGATAACAGCGAGTCTTAATTTTAGATTTCCAAGATAACATAGTGGTTGTCGTCGATGAAGCAGAAGACGCTTACCCTTCTAGAACACATGGTCTTTTTCTCTGTGTAAATTCATTTGTTCATATTTTGCACTAGTTTTACTAGTTTGGACTATGATTATGTTCATATGTTAGAATGTCAAGTTTGATTTAGTGACTTTTAGATTTATTACTTCATTTTAACAGGTTCTCTACCAGAGGAATCGGGTGAAGTCCTAGATGTCCAAATATGTCTAAGATCAATTTTCTCAATTTGTCACAGTTCTTTCATGATCCAAGTAAAAAAATGCTGCTCCTTTCGTGTTTATCATCTCAAGAGCGCCACAAATTGTCCGCAGTCATACTGTGTCAGTAAGTTGCAACCCACTATGTCATGAGTTTTCAGTTTATAGACTAGGTGCTATTATTTCAAACAATCTTTTGATTTAACAAATCTTCTCGTATGTAGCTAGTTTCAATTGGTACATCTATACCTGGAATCATTTTATCACCTTTTGAATGGATAATATGAAATATAATATAATATATATTTAGTGATGTGTTTGGGCTTGGTAACCGTTTGTCATGCAGTCGGATTAAACAAAGGTCACGTTTGTTAAAATATGTATTTTGACGCTCTTAATCTACAGGTTCTGGTCTTGTTCAATCTGATGACTGTCCCGATCCAACCACTACACAATCATCCACATCAGTAGGAACAACCACAACGACTTCCATAGGAACAACCACTACCACAGGAACAACAACTACTACAACAGGAACAACCTCAACCACAACAACAGGAACAACCACAAAAACAGGAACAACCACACCAACAGGAACAACCACTACACAAACAACAACCACAACAACAGGAACAACCACTACACAAACAACAACCACAAGTGATGATGTAACTTCTGAAAAAGGCAACAGTAAGTCAGATATTCAGATTCGATATATGTGTGTGACATTTTTTCGGTAATACATTCACTTTTCCATTGTAGCATTTTTGGTCGAGAAAGGGAAATCTTGCACTTATGATTGTTTATTTGATAACTGCATTGTCCGTGAAAGGAAAGTATGTACATTAATCCATTTCAGTTATCTGCTTTCTTATTTGTTTTCCAGATCTGACGCATCTGACAATCGTGAACAACGCTAGATCTAACCTCATCACTATCGTAGTTCTGTCGGTAATCAGCGGCGTAGTTTTGGTGACAGGGTAAGACACAGTTCTGCTCTAAGCTAATTTAACATTAACTGCTAATACAATAATAGAACAATAATGATATTCTATCAAGTCAGTTTTTCGTTAGTGATATTTCAACATTGATATATATGTATGTATGATATGGGCTAGGTGTGTGTGTGTGTGTGTGTGTGTGTGTGTGTGTGTGTGTGTGTGTGTGTGTGTGTGTGTGTGTGTGTGTGTGTGTGTGTGTGTGTGTGTGTGTGTGTGTGTGTGTGTGTGTGTGTGTGTGTGTGTGTGTGTGTGTGTGTGTGTGTGTGTGTGTGTGTGTGTGTGTGTGTGTGTGTGAGAGAGAGAGAGAGAGAGAGAGAGTGTGTGTGTGTGTGTGTGTGTGTGTGAGAGAGAGAGAGAGAGAGAGAGAGAGAGAGAGAGAGTGTGTGTGTGTGTGTGTGTGTGTGTGTGTGTGTGTGTACGTGAGAGAGGGAGAAAGAGAGAGAGAGTGTGTGTAGGTGTGTGTGTGTGTGTGTGTGTGTGTGTGTGTGTGTGTGTGTGTGTGTGTGTGTGTGTGTGTGTGTGTGTGACCTTGGTTTGTGACGTCAGCGAATATTATCATTGGTTTGTCGCTTTTCTTTCCAGAATTGTGCTATACAAATATAAAAAGTGTAGTAAGGTAGCCACCGACCAATGTTCGATGTATTCCACTCCAATTTGGTACCGGCCAGAGGAACACGTATACATGGACTTGGGTCATATAGATGGCACGATGGAGAAAGGTGGGATTAATTCCAAGTCATCGGCATCTACCGGACATATGTAATGTTGACCAATGTAACTGCATTACTGTTTAAAGCAATTGTAAATCAATTCTTTAGACGAAAATCGGAATTAATTGATCGTCATGTGGAAGCACTGATTAGATTTGTTGAATGTGCAAAATACAATGATATAAAGGGTACTTCTCAATTCTCACGGACTACAGTTTATATTACAAATATACCTTGTACTGCTTTTGGTAAGTTCGTTGTAAGTATAATGTTGTCTAATTTTAGCTCATAATAATTGTCATTATTGATTTCTCACTGTGATACTGTTGTAAAAGTAACCTTCAAAGCAACAAGTGGGGTCTATCTTCGTTTGGACGTAAAACTGTATCTGATGCTTAGAAATGTTTCCATCAATGTATATACAAACGATTAATTACCACCACGAATTTAAATTTAAATTTTGGAGATAAAAATAATTAGAAGATTCATTTGTTTAACGTGCCAAGTATATAGAATTATTTATTAGTGAAATTGAAAGTGATCTCGGAAAAAAATGTATGCTTATATAGACGCACTCTCTCACTTATCTGATATTATGCTAGAATGTGTTATCGCCGAATCCAACAGAATATTGTCTGCTAAGTGTAAGGCATAAGAATTACGTGCAAGAAATATTTCGGCAAAGTGGAGAAGATAGTAACTTGCCTGTACCTCATCTACATTATTATTCTCCTATCGTAACTTATTTATTCTTACATGTTTTTAAGTGATAAAGTATCATTTAATTGCATTTGTGTGTGTGATTTTCGTTTTGTTGTTTTACAATACTGTGGACCAGTCCCTGTTTGTTCATAGTTAGTTGGAGTTGACTAGTGGTGATTAAAAATGTATAAGTGTTGTCACAAAAAAAAAAAAAAAAAAAATTATCATTCAAGATGTATCGATGAGAACTGTCAAACTAATCTGTTCCCAATTTTGTTTGGTTCAAGTATAAAAGCTTTTATTTCCAACTGATTATCTCTAACTAGTCTTTGAACAACATAGAACACGAGTCTAACGCTTGCATGTGACCTATTTATAAATGTCTGTCTCTTATGGACCTGGTATCTACTACTTTGTCCTAACTACATACTAACCCTTTAATAACTGGTAAGGTTTGTCTCTTAAGGACCTGGTGTCTACTACTTTGTCCTTACTACATTCTAACCCTTTAATAACTGGTAATGTCTGTCTCCTATGGACCTGGTGTCTACTACTTTGTCCTAACTACATTCTAACCCTTTAATAACTGGTAAGGTTTGTCTCCTATGGACCTGGTGTCTACTACTTTGTCCTAACTACATTCTAACCCTTTGATAACTGGTAAGGTCTGTCTCCTATGGACCTGGTGTATATCACTTGGTCCTAACTACATACTAACCCTTTGATAACTGGTAAGGTCTGTCTCTTATGGACCTGGTGTCTACTACTTTGTCCTAACTACATACTAACCCTTTGATAACTGGTAAGGTCTGTCTCCTATGGACCTGGTGTCTACTACTTTGTCCTAACTACATACTAACCCTTTGAAACCTGGTAAGGTCTGTCTCTTATTGACCTAGTGTCTACTATTTGGCCCTAACTATATTCTAACCCGTTCATGTAGGGTAAACTCTGTCTCTTGTAGACCAAGTCTTCAATTCTCACCTGGTCTTAACTGCCTTCTAACCTGTATTTTTTCTGATGACGAGTGTCTACCACATCGCGGTGACTATCCGTTAATTAGTTTAGAAATCTGTTTACAGAAATGTCTTTCTCTGATTGTCGTTACCATTCGTGAATACATACAAGCTTGCGTCCTTTTGCATCGCTACAGGCACTATAAATGACGTTTTAATAGCTCAGGTTGCGGAAAAACATCGGTCATGTCTTTTTACATAATTTGATATATCATGGGTCAAAAATTGCTGTTGCGCTCTATACACTAGTCACATTTCCGCCATTTTTATTTCTATTCTATCTATGCTGTCTATGTGGAACTGCTATCATCATCACAAGCCGCAATATGTAAAAATATATTGTTGATATTTACAAACTGTAAGACGTCGCATAAAATTAAAGTAGAATGACGGTGTTGTTATTTCGTGTATACACCATACCGTCTGGTCTCGCCTGCTCTTGTTAATCTGTTGCTCTCGGGCTTTTGTTTATTTTTCCCCCTTCTTCTTCAATGGATATAATGTTGATCAGAGAATATCAGCGAGTTGATAACGGGAACGGATACTAAACGATAAAGATGGTAATTAGAAAACAGAGTGGCATGTTATATGAAACCTAGCATTAACCAACAATCTAATTTTAACCAGGCTATTACGTCACTGGAAAGAAGAACTCGCCATAGTCTTTTATCTAAAACAGATATCTTAATGTCACAAAAATATACCAGGTGTGGTGGAGAGATTAGGGTCGTCTTTTTATCAGAAATGACAAATTCTAGATGATGAGAAACTATACAAGCGTGGTATGTTGCATGAGCCGAACTGGTATTGCGGTTTGTGTCAAACTTACCACTGGTTGTAACAGCTGTAAATCTGCTTTCAAATGACGTAACAGCATTTTAAGAAACCACAGCTGTGATAAAAGCGATGTGGACAATGGCTACGTGGACTTACAGGAGGTTTGGGTACATTTACAATTTGGTATGTTTCAAGTAACCAGCTGGTTTCATTCTGTAATGAGGATTTTGATTCATTGATATTCATCGCGCAGTATTCTATCCATTTGGGAAAAAAATTTTTAAAAAAGAATAGATAAAAGATAAATTGGATATACACGGATTTATAATAATGAAAAACAAGACAAGATCAGACCAACAATTTGGTACCAAATCAGACCTGACAAAATTTAGGATGACAAAAAAGGGATCAGATAGTGTTTTGCACTGTGCCATTATGCATAGGCGCTGTAGATGTTTATATTGCAAACTGATTCGTTTCCGCATCAACCATACAGCCCAGGCATGTTGTTATAGATATCTATTTTACAACACACTGAATATACAGCACTTATACACCGGAAGAAGTTTTCATTTTTAATCTTTTAAATAAAATTTCTGTATAATTTTGTCGTTATTAACCGCAGCTTTATAACTTAAACACCCCTTTGTTGTTAGAAGTATTTATATAACCAATGAAATCACGGGATTTTTTTCTAAACCTCAAGCCAACTTCCTGGTGCACAGCGGTTCCTTTGTATGTAATATATAATCATAATAAAGAATGTTTCGGGTATGACGTATCTTATTCTATAACAAGTGAACCATGAACTATAATCCTAAAACACCACCACACACTTCCTTTTATCAACGTGAAAGGTAACGACAGTATCGTGGGAGTACGTGTAACTTGTACATAAAACGACAAGTACAAAATATACCACACCAAGACTTAGATATATACCACAGTGTCAACACATACACAAAATATACCACACCAAGACTAGATAACCCACAGTGTCGACACGTACACAAAATATACCACAAGACTTAGATATACCACAGTGTCAACACATACACAAAATATACCACACCAAGACTAGATAACCCACAGTGTCGACACGTACACAAAATATACCACAAGACTTAGATATACCACAGTGTCAACACATACACAAAATATACCACACCAAGACTAGATAACCCACAGTGTCAACACATACACAAAATATACCACAAGACTTAGATATACCACACCAAGACTAGATAACCCACAGTGTCGACACGTACACAAAATATACCACACCAAGACTTAGATATACCACAGTGTCGACACGCAGACAAAATATACCACACCAAGACTTAGATATACCACAGTGTCAACACGTAGACAAAATATACCACACAAAGACTGGATACACCACAGTGTCAACACGTACACAAAATATACCACACCAAGACTTAGATATACCACAGTGTCACCACGTAGACAAAATATACCACACCAAGACTTAGATATACCACAGTGTCGACACGCAGACAAAATATACCACAAGACTTAGATATACCACAGTGTCAACACGTACACAAAATATACCACAACAAGACTTAGATATACCACAGTGTCAACACGTAGACAAAATATACCACACCAAGACTTAGATATACCACAGTGTCGACACGCAGACAAAATATACCACAACAAGACTTAGATATACCACAGTGTCAACACACAATATACCACACAAAATATACAACACACCAAGACAAAATATAGATAACACCACAGTGTCATAAAATATAACACAAGACACAAAATATACCACACAAGACTTAGATATACAGTGTCAACACGTAGACAAAATATACCACACCAAGATTTAGATATACCACAGTGTCGACACGCAGACAAAATATACCACAACAAGACTTAGATATACCACAGTGTCAACACGTACACAAAATATACCACACCAAGACTTAGATATACCACAGTGTCACCACGTAGACACAATATACCACACCAAGACTTAGATATACCACAGAGTCGACACACAGACAAAATATACCACACCAAGACTTAGATATACCACAGTGTCACCACGTAGACAAAATATACCACACCAAGACTTAGATATACCACAGAGTCGACACACAGACAAAATATACCACACCAAGACTTAGATATACCACAGTGTCACCACGTAGACAAAATATACCACACCAAGACTTACATATACCACATTGTCAACACGTAGACAAAATATACCACACCAAGACTTTTTTTACCAGTGTCACCACGTAAACAAAATATACCACAACAAGACTTAGATATAACACAGTGTCAACACACAGACAAAATATACCACAACAAGACTTAGATATACCACAGTGTCACCACGAAGACAAAATATACCACACCAAGACTTAGATATACCACAGTGTAAAAATAAAAATTCACTTCGTTATAATGAAAAGGCCCGGACATAAAATAAAATAATAACTCGTAACTGCAAGGCGTTCGTGATCTCTTGGCTAAATTTTATTCTTCTTCTCCTCCTTCTCCTTCTAGAAGCAATAGGGAATACTGCGATAGCTGTGCATGCTTGCACACAAGATTGTTGACCTACATAGTTCATTTATCAACAAAACACAAACGATCGATATTTTAAACCTGATTGTGTAAAAATCAAATCTATAATGACCAACACAGTTCATTCTAAGGAGACTGGATTGTACAATGAGACATACGAAATTTTAGGTAAACATTATACTTTGTAATGGTTGTTATTTGCACCGACTCGCCTATACACGAAGAAATCCACACCAACATCCTAGTACGAGGACATAATATTGCGATATATGTCATCGGATATTTCAGCATGTTCTGCTTTCAGATTTTTCATAGGCGTGTCTAACAAGTGTACGGTTTCTTAGAGAACTTGTGTAAATAAAGCGATAATCACATTACTCTGCCTACATGAGTTTTTATATCTAAAGACAAGGTGAATTCAACAGATGTCTAGACTACAGCCGTTCTTTGTGTACAATAAATGTAAGCATGTTGAAAAATCTGAAAATATTCTATCATTTTACTGAAAATAATATTCAACCATAAACAGAGCGGTTTACAGTACAACGAATAAGTTATGTTAAAACGTTTTGGTGATTAGAAAATGGTAAAACTTCTAACATATGAGAGTCGACAACAGCCTGACAACATGATATGAATAAATTAAGCTGTTTTCTATGCTGGAAGACTTTGGCAAAGAAATGAAAAAAGTGTGCCATGGTACAAAAAATTCCTGACCTTTCATTACATTTCAATGCCATAGTACAGAAAATGTGAAAATTCAAATATTTGTACCTTCTGATACCGCTGTGAGTATATATCAGTACATGTAAAATTGTTTTACAAGTTTTTTTATAACCTGTTTATAACCACGCATGGTAGAAATGATTTGATTTTTCGACCTATTTCAGCTGTTGGACGCATTTCTATGGCAGAATAAAATTTCAATTTGTATATCATATAAAAGTGAAGTACAGCACAAAAATGTGAAAATTCATATTAATCTGCTTAAAAGTAGTATTAAAGTTAGATAGTAAAGGATTCAGCCCATACCTGGCCATGCTGTCAAAACCATTTATAAACTTTGAGAGGAGGAGAGCTATTTCCGATATGTCAGTTAATATCACATATTACATAAAAATATCATACTGTCAAATACCGGTTCTAACATCATATTGATAGAAGGCGCTTTTAGTATTTATCTTTAAAAATGTTATCAATCATTCGGATTAGTGATATCACATTTTATCGATATATTCTAAACCGGCACCACATACTCTTATGTAAAATAATTTCTAATACCACTTAAATTGTCATGGAGTTTCTGAATTAAAACAGAATTAAGCGATATTATCGGCAATTGCTCGTAAAATTAAAAAAAAAAAAGCGTTGAGATGATCTATTTTGATGTGAAGTTTTTTTTTTATATTCTTTCTACTATCAGCTTCGATTTCGTCCTGTGTAGAATTATCTTTTTGATAATTTGCTTAATTCATAGCAGGTTTTCCAGTTTCTTTTGTAAGGAAGGTAATATAAGGCTTGTTTTGGTTTGTGAAGTATGTATCATTATTGACATATTTTACTACTATTCACACCATGGGTTAAATATCAACAACCTCCCATAAAAGGACCGATACCGACATTTCCCCTTGCTATAATGAAAGTAACAAAAAAGTGTTCTATCTATCAATACACAAATATATGGAGAATCGTACGAATCACCACATATGCCTTCCCTACATACACCACAAAAATGTCATAATTATTATTGATCATCGATAAATCCTACCGACATTTCCCCTTGCTATAATGAAAGTAACAAATTAAAAAGTGTTCTATCTATCAATCATATCCTTATTGTTAATTTCTACTTTCGTTTTAGTATAATTTTCGACGCCATCATGGCCGATCGACACATTTCTTTCCTTTTTTTTCCGAGTAATTTACATTCCTTTTGATAACATGTAATGACACGTGTGATATTAAAATTCAATAAGATGATCGGGTGTATGAAGTGATAGCAATACCTGGAGTTTGATAAAAAAAATACATCCCTTTTTTACACAGTTTATGCCATAACGCAAGAGGATACATCTTTATATTTGAAATTACTGTCTTAGGTGCAGTATTATTGAGCTGTTCATCTGTGTAGATTATATATCGTTTATGAGACCAGTTCAAGTCCATTATGCGGACAAGGACAGGTCGTGATGACGACCTACCGCAATAGTTTTAACGCAACGATGTGTGGTGTTTTACATAAGACAGGCAATTGAGCCACATTATTAGACTATAAAGGAGCATAGAGTTGTTTGCCCTATCAAATAAGTTTACAAAATATAATGGTTTCTCCTATCGGGGATAGCTTGTCTGATTGTTAATCATTAAAATGTATATCCAGACAAAGTTAGACAAACCCACGCCGGACACAATACCTGTCTCTTTAAATAAACAATTCGAAGGTGTATGTTAGTTTATGGAGAAGCTTCAGGGCTCGCGCTGGCGATCGCCAATGGCGCCATTGGCGAAAGCGAAATGAGATTGGCGATTTCAAATTTCTATTGGCGAAAATGCCGATTACAGACATTTCCAATCACCGATGACTGTATAGAGAAAAATCACTGGCGTTTAACTTATTTGTAACGAGTGACAGGTAAATTTTGCTCCGACCTGCTTCGTATAATACATGACAAAACTGTCATGGCGGTACAAGGAAGAAATAGTGGCTTTTTTTTATCTGTTCACTTACCTGTTTGTGCAATAATTAAAAGTGACCTTAAACAGAGGGTCATTGTAGGAGAAAATGAGATATCAGCACAGCAAAAAGTAATGCATATTCATTCTTCCGGGTTCTGTCTACCCACCGTTACTATATTAACATGCGCAACACTATACTGGTAACCAAAGTAGCAATATATCAACATACATGTTATGTACCTAAAGTCCAAAGTCATTCTAATAGTGTTCTCGACTGTGTAGATTTATTGCAATGATACCATTAAAATGTAGGCTTTATTTTGTTAGAAAGGAAACACTTCCTATATAGGAAAACAACTTTTAAAAATGGGTTTTGACCTTTATAACAAAATTTAATATCTCATCTGGATTTAATTATCAGAAATTTACTTTAAGCATACACTTAAAATCAAAATCTAAATATTGACAGACACAGCTGATGCATTTCAAATAAAATTATTGGTATTATTATTTTTTTTAAAAATCACTACTTTGCGGGCCTAAAATATAACACCTTGAATCTGTGGTTACTATATCTGACAAAGAAAGCAATCAAAAACCAATTTCTAAAATAAAATATTAAAGTATACAACAACATATCATTTTAGTAATTTCAAATTTATATCCTAACGAGTAAATCGGCTACTTTTATTGAAGCCATGAATCAATAAACGGCATGCATTGTGATAAAGTTAGGGAGTCATCATTTTTTATTTTTATATGAGGATCTAGAATGTAAAGAAATGTTATATTTGACAGAAAAGGATCCATTCGTCTCCTTTGACATCATGTAGTAGATCGTCAACCATCAATTGTCTTTTTCTGGCATCTTAATGAATGTTATTATACCTAAACCACAAAAACATTGAAAGATATTTGATTGTGCAATTTTTTCAAAAGTTTCAAATTAGCATTGACAAGACTTACAAAGATTATAATTGAATATCAAACACATGACCCCTTCATCAATATAGTTGCAAGAATGTTGGCAAAGAAGATTTATCTTTGTAATCATTCTCTGACATAGACTCACAGACAGACCATAAGCGAATCATTACCAATAGTCAGTGTTACGAACAATTCTGACCGACATTCTTTATAGACAGTGCAGTATTGTTTTATTCATGAACAGAACCTATGACTGATTTCCAGGTATTCGGTAAATAACAATGAGCTGTATTCGGATCATGTGCAAGTGTCGATGAATATTGAAGTTCTGATCAGTAAACAGGATAGGCTAAGGTTGGTTAATTTTTCACATTTAGACTGCGCAATAAATGTTTTGAGATTAAGTAAATTTAGCAGATAATCAACATTTCATCAATATTTATGACAAGCATTCAAATCGTTGTTTATTGATTTCAATGACACAGGATAGGCCCATGTAGAATTACCAGGTATTCCTGTTACACTAACGATGTTCAAGTAAACACCTGTATTAAGGTACAATATAATAGTGTTATGCCATCTGGTGGTATAATGTAATGCATCGCAGAGATATATAGACCACAATTTATCAATAAATGCAGACAATTTGATATATTTAAAGTCCCAATATACGTAACATTCACCAAAAATTTCGTGGAGAATCACACATAATTATTGAGATATTCTCTAAGATGTAGTTAAAATCAAGTCATTCAAACAATAGTTACCATGACTTTGTGCATAAAGTCTTGATATATGAGCAGTTGAAACTCGCTATTTGTAAACACGCCTCCATCTTAAACACTCCGCCATCGAAATTACGATTGTTGCCGAACCACGTCGGAAAGTTCATGACCTGATCTCGCGAGAGTTGAGATTTCTACTTATAGAGGAAGCACATGCATATATGTCTACGGTCAGTTTTTGTTTACAACCATTTTCTTGTCTTGTCTTGTCGTAGACTTGAGGTATTTCTGTGATAAACATTCAGTTTTTGGGAAATTATTAGAAGGAATAATTAGTTCAGAAACGATACGACGCACAATCATAACGTAAGAATTCAGAACTGGCCTGATGTATGATTGGAAAAAAAGGAAACGACTGGTGAACGTCTGTACTGTGTCTGCCATGTTTACACACGCGGAATATGCGCATGCGCAATGTCATCGCTACGAGCGGTAATATATGAATTATTGTGGGTCCCACATTGTTTATTTTCCGATGTTTTCAATCTTTATTCAAATTGAAAACAGTCAGTTTTATTTTTTTAATTAAAGGAAAGTATTTGTTTTGTTACATATATTACGGGAAAATAAGATAAAGTTTTTAATAGTGATTTTTACGTATATTGGGGCTTTAATATTTTCATCAGTCCAGACTTCGATCACAGCGTCAACATAAAGACTGATACATCACGGCGTCAACATAAAGACTGAAACATCACAGCGTGAACATAAATACCGATACATCACGGCGTCAACATAAAGGCTGATACATCACAGCGTCAACATAAAGGCTGATACATCACAGCGTCAACATAAAGGCTGAAACATCACGGCGTCAACACAAAGGCTGAAACATCACAGCGTCAACATAAAGACCGATACATCACGGCGTCAACATAAAGGCTGATACATCACAGCGTCAACATAAAGACCGATACATCACGGCGTCAACATAAAGGATGAAACATCAAAGCGTCAACATAAAGACCGATACATCACAGCGTCAAAATAAAGGCTGATACATCACAGCGTCAACATAAAGGCTAATACATCACAGCGTCAACATAAAGGCTGAAACATCACGGCGTCAACATAAAGGCTGAAACATCACAGCGTCAACATAAATACCGATACATCACGGCGTCAACATAAAGGCTGATACATCACAGCGTCAACACAAAGACCGATACATCACGGCGTCAACATAAAGGCTGAAACATCAAAGCGTCAACATAAAGACCGATACATCACGGCGTCAACATAAAGGCTGAAACATCAAAGCGTCAACATAAAGGCTGAAACATCACGGCGTCAAAATAAAGGCTGATACATCACAGCGTCAACATAAAGGCTAATACATCACAGCGTCAACATAAAGGCTGAAACATCACGGCGTCAACATAAAGGCTGAAACATCACAGCGTCAACATAAATACCGATACATCACGGCGTCAACATAAAGGCTGATCCATCACAGCGTCAACACAAAGGCTGAAACATCACAGCGTCAACATAAAGACCGATACATCACGGCGTCAACATAAAGGCTGATCCATCACAGCGTCAACACAAAGGCTGAAACATCACAGCGTCAACATAAAGACCGATACATCACGGCGTCAACATAAAGACCGATACATCACAGCGTCAACATAAAGACCGATCCATCACGGCGTCAACATAAAGGCTGAAACATCACAGCGTCAACATAAAGACCGATACATCACGGCGTCAACATAAAGGCTGATACATCACAGCGTCAACATAAAGACCGATACATCACGGCGTCAACATAAAGACCGATACATCACGGCGTCAACATAAAGGCTGAAACATCACAGCGTCAACATAAAAGATACATCACGGCGTCAACATAAAGACCGATACATCACGGCGTCAACATAAAGGCTGAAACATCACAGCGTCAACATAAAGACCGATACATCACGGCGTCAACATAAAGGCTGAAACATCAAAGCGTCAACAAAAAGACGGATACATCACGGCGGCAAAAGAAAGGCTGATACATCACAGCGTCAACATAAAAGTCAGAAACATCACCGCGTCAACATAAAGACCGATACATCACGGCGTCAACATAAAGACCGAAACATCACGGCGTCAACATAAAGACCGATACATCACGGCGTCAACATAAAGGCTGAAACATCACGGCGTCAACATAAAGGCTGATACATCACAGCGTCAACATAAAGACCGATACATCACGGCGTCAACACAAAGGCTGAAACATCACGACGTCAACACAAAGGCTGATACATCACGGGGCTTTAACAAAGATCAAATACAACACACAGCGTCAACACAAAGGCCAATACATCACAGCGTCAACATAAAGATCAAATACATCATAGCGTCAACACAAAGGTCAAATACATCACAGCGTCAACACAAAGGTCAAATACATTTAAGCGTCAACACAAAGGTCAAATACATCACAGCGTCAACACAAAGGTCAAATACATCACAGCGTCAACACAAAGGTCAAATACATCACAGCGTCAACATAAAGATCAAATACATCACAGCGTCAACACAAAGGTCAAATACATCACAGCGTCAACACAAAGATCAAATACAACACACAGCGTCAACACAAAGGCCAATACATCACAGCGTCAACATAAAGGCTGATACATCACAGCGTCAACATAAAGACCGATACATCACGGCGTCAACATAAAGGCTGAAACATCACAGCGTCAACATAAAGACCGATACATCACGGCGTCAACATAAAGACCGATACATCACGGCGTCAACATAAAGGCTGATACATCACAGCGTCAACATAAAGACCGATACATCACGGCGTCAACATAAAGGCTGAAACATCAAAGCGTCAACATAAAGACCGATACATCACAGCGTCAACACAAAGGTCAAATACATCAAAGCGTCAACACAAAGGCCAATACATCACAGCGTCAACATAAAGATCAAATACATCACAGCGTCAACACAAAGGTCAAAAACATCACAGCGTCAACACAAAGGCTGAAACATCACTACGTCAACACAAAGGCTGATACATCACGGCGTCAACATAAAGATCAAATACATCACAGCGTCAACACAAAGGTCAAATACATCACAGCGTCAACACAAAGGTCAAATACATTTAAGCGTCAACACAAAGGACAAATACATCACAGCGTCAACACAAAGGTCAAATACATCACAGCGTCAACACAAAGGTCAAATACATCACAGCGTCAACATAAAGATCAAATACATCACAGCGTCAACACAAAGGTCAAATACATCACAGCGTCAACACAAAGGCTGAAACATACATCAACACAAAGCGTCAACACAAAGGTCAAATACATCACAGCGTCAACATAAAGTTCAAATACATCACAGCGTCAACACAAAGGTCAAATACATCACAGCGTCAACATAAAGGCTGAAACATCAAAGCGTCAACACAAAGACGATACATCACGGCGTCAACATAAAGATCAAATACAACACAGCGTCAACACAAAGGCTGAAACATCAAAGCGTCAACATAAAGGCTGATACATCATGGGGCGTCAACATAAAAAGATCAACACAACACAGCGTCAACATAAAGGTCAAATACATTAAAGCGTCAACACAAAGGCCAATACATCACAGCGTCAACAATAAAGGCTGATACATCACAGGTCAAATACTGAATACATCACAGCGTCAACATAAAGGTCAAATACGTCACAGCGTCAACACAAATGTCAAATACATCACAGCGTCAACACAAAGGTCAAATACATTAAAGCGTCAACATAAATACCGATACATCACGGCGTCAACATAAAGGCTGATACATCACAGCGTCAACACAAAGACCGATACATCACGGCGTCAACATAAAGGCTGAAACATCAAAGCGTCAACATAAAGACCGATACATCACGGCGTCAACATAAAGGCTGAAACATCAAAGCGTCAACATAAAGGCTGAAACATCACGGCGTCAAAATAAAGGCTGATACATCACAGCGTCAACATAAAGGCTAATACATCACAGCGTCAACATAAAGGCTGAAACATCACGGCGTCAACATAAAGGCTGAAACATCACAGCGTCAACATAAATACCGATACATCACGGCGTCAACATAAAGGCTGATCCATCACAGCGTCAACAACAAAGGCTGAAACATCACAGCGTCAACATAAAGACCGATACATCACGGCGTCAACATAAAGACCGATACATCACAGCGTCAACATAAAGACCGATCCATCACGGCGTCAACATAAAGGCTGAAACATCACAGCGTCAACATCAAGACCGATCCATCACGGCGTCAACATAAAGGCTGAAACATCACAGCGTGAACATAAAGACCGATACATCACGGCGTCAACATAAAGGCTGAAACATCAAAGCGTCAACATAAAGACCGATACATCACGGCGTCAAAATAAAGGCTGATACATCACAGCGTCAACATAAAGACCGATACATCACGGCGTCAACATAAAGACCGATACATCACGGCGTCAACATAAAGGCTGAAACATCACAGCGTGAACATAAAGACCGATACATCACGGCGTCAACATAAAGGCTGAAACATCACGGCGTCAACATAAAGGCTGAAACATCACAGCGTCAACATAAAGACCGATACATCACGGCGTCAACATAAAGGCTGAAACATCAAAGCGTCAACATAAAGACCGATACATCACGGCGTCAAAATAAAGGCTGATACATCACAGCGTCAACATAAAGACCGATACATCACGGCGTCAAGATAAAGACCGATACATCACGGCGTCAACATAAAGACCGAAACATCACGGCGTCAACATAAAGACCGATACATCACGGCGTCAACATAAAGGCTGAAACATCACGGCGTCAACATAAAGGCTGAAACATCACGGCGTCAACATAAAGACCGATACATCACGGCGTCAACACAAAGGCTGAAACATCACGACGTCAACACAAAGGCTGATACATCACGGGGCTTTAACAAAGATCAAATACAACACACAGCGTCAACACAAAGGCCAATACATCACAGCGTCAACATAAAGATCAAATACATCACAGCGTCAACACAAAGGTCAAATACATCACGGCGTCAACACAAAGGTCAAATACATTAAAGCGTCAACACAAAGGTCAAATACATCACAGCGTCAACACAAAGGTCAAATACATCACAGCGTCAACACAAAGGTCAAATACATCACAGCGTCAACACAAAGGTCAAATACATCACAGCGTCAACATAAAGATCAAATACATCACAGCGTCAACACAAAGGTCAAATACATCACAGCGTCAACACAAAGGCTGAAACATCACGACGTCAACACAAAGGCTGATACATCATGGGGCTTTAACAAAGATCAAATACAACACAGCGTCAACACAAAGGCTGAAACATCACGACGTCAACACAAAGGCTGATACATCATGGGGCTTTAACAAAGATCAAATACAACACAGCGTCAACACAAAGGTCAAATACATCACAGCGTCAACACAAAGGTCAAATACATTAAAGCGTCAACACAAAGGTCAAATACATCACAGCGTCAACACAAAGGTCAAATACATCACAGCGTCAACACAAAGGTCAAATACATTAAAGCGTCAACACAAAGGCCAATACATCACAGCGTCAACACAAAGGTCAAATACATCACAGCGTCAACATAAAGATCAAATACATCACAGCGTCAACACAAAGGTCAAATACATCACAGCGTCAACACAAAGGCTGAAACATCACGACGTCAACACAAAGGCTGATACATCATGGGGCTTTAACAAAGATCAAATACAACACAGCGTCAACACAAAGGCTGAAACATCACGACGTCAACACAAAGGCTGATACATCATGGGGCTTTAACAAAGATCAAATACAACACAGCGTCAACATAAAGGTCAAATACATTAAAGCGTCAACACAAAGGCCAATACATCACAGCGTCAACACCAAAAAGGTCAAATACATCACAGCGTCAACATAAAGGTCAAATACGTCACAGCGTCAACACAAATGTCAAATACATCACAGCGTCAACACAAAGGTCAAATACATTAAAGCGTCAACAAATACATTAAAGCGTCAAATACATCACAGCGTCAACACAAAGATCAAATACAACACACAGCGTCAACACAAAGGCCAATACATCACAGCGTCAACATAAAGATCAAATACATCACAGCGTCAACACAAAGGTCAAATACATTAAAGCGTTAACACAAAGGTCAAATACATTAAAGCGTCAACACAAAGGTCAAATACATCACAGCGTCAACACAAAGGTCAAATACATTAAAGCGTCAACACAAAGGTCAAATACATTAAAGCGTCAACACAAAGGTCAAATACATCACAGCGTCAACACAAAGGTCAAATACATTAAAGCGTCAACACAAAGGCCAATACATCACAGCGTCAACACAAAGGTCAAATACATCACAGCGTCAACATAAAGATCAAATACATCACAGCGTCAACACAAAGATCAAATACATCACAGCGTCAACACAAAGGTCAAATACATCACAGCGTCAACACAAAGGTCAAATACATCACAGCGTCAACACCAAGGTCAAATACATTAAAGCGTCAACACAAAGGCCAATACATCACAGCGTCAACACAAAGGTCAAATACATCACAGCGTTAACATACTGATCAAATACATCAGATTGTCAATACAAACGGAAAATTATCAAAAGGTCAAAATAAGTCAACAGACAAATAAAATTCATCACATCACCTTCTGTCTATAATTCCGTTTCCTGTATGAGAGGATTATCCAATATGAAGGTTAAAACCAAGTGTCAGATATCTCCTCCTCAGGACAAATTAATTCATCCCTGTGACTAATCAATACACTGAGTGAATTACAAAGTAAGACAATAACTGGTTTTCAGTATTTCAGAACCAGTTTTTGTTTTTGTTTATGGAGATTTTGCGTCAGATATAGAGAAGCTTTATGCTCATGCATATATTAGTACATGAAAAAAGGCAAACAATGCAACGTAGGTGAGGATCTACGTCACGCCATGGACAATACGGTGATTATGTTATACTGTTTCACATCTTTTGTTATACGTACATGTTAATAGAAATCGACGTACTTCATATTAATTTTATCATTCTCCATATTAAGATTAATTTTTGTGAACTTAAAGTTCGAACATTTGTCCATGAAGATCTTTATTGGTATACCCCTGTTACCTCGCTGTCATATATGTTCAGTAAGGACCATTTAATAGTTCTATCGTCCGTAATTCTCTTATTTAACTCACCGTTCTGTGCCACTCGTTTGTGTCAGACTAAACAAGGCCGTTACACAATACTCTGCACTATATGCATATTTATAGAAACCAAGAAACAATTCTAAGCGTTCTGCTTTATTTTAAAGTTACCATGAAAGTGCGAAAGATATATCTGTAGTTGACATTATTATGTAAACAAGGACAAAGGGGTCCAGTGCTGCCGGAACTGAAACTAAATGCTTTTACGTAGCAGCGTAACAAACAACACACACCTGAATGTCTGAAATGCTATCAGTTGACCTGTTGACATGCTATGTGTCTGGCTCTACTGAAGCGATGAATACAAATTCTTTAAAACATTATGTTTTGTTAGGGTATAGTCTGGTTTACATTTTTTTCAATATCTCCTAAATTGATCAATATACGATCGTTAAATGAATAGAAAATCAAGGACACGACAGACTCTTTTACATCAGCCGCTTTTCTTGATGATTCCAACACAAGGACCAACAGGACAGCTTTCAACCAAGCTGTATGATAAGCGTGATGATTTCAATTTCCCAATTGTGAATTTTCCATTTCTGGATAAATACAGCACTGCTTCCACAACATATGGTGTTAACATGTCACGATTTATTCGTTATTCAATGACCTGCTTCCAATATTACGATTTTCTTCAAATGACAAATTCATCACCGGATTTTAAACGGTGCAGGTTGTTGTAAATCATCAGGAGGTTTTACGGTCGTCATAAAGATCTCTTTGAGAATTTTTTTTTTTTGAGATATGAATCTGGACATTTTTGCTGCTCGTCAGTTTGTCTGTTGGTTCCGTTATTGAATATTTTGCTCTAATTCCATAATGGGATATTTACCCTCTTGGATTGACCAAGATTTACACAGAGGGTGTCGTCGATGAAGCAAAAGACGCTTACTCTTCTGGAACACCTGGTTTTATTTACCGTGTATCGAATCGAAGATTGTATAAAAGACACACAAGTGATAAACACCTTTTACTTAGATTTAAGATAAGATAAAGTAGAGCCAAATCAGGGATTAAATCGAAGCTTGAATTCGGCTTTGAAGCCTACCAACCCGCTCGGAATATTCGGCTATAACTATTCAATTTCAAGTTCACTTGTCCCGTGTACAAGACAATGGTATGCTTGTCGTCCAGTAACATTACGTCTTCTCGTTTATTTTAAACTCCCCTTTCAATTATAGCCTGTTTCAATTGCACTTGTCATAATGTTGGAAATTCCGTTGTTTAGTGTCTAGGTGAAGCTTACCAATCACCATGGTGATAAGGCATATAGAAGAGTATATGGTCTTGTTATTACTTATACCGATCGTAAATGCGCGATGTTTACTTACATCATTAAATTTTACACATGGTTGAATATACAGATACACATGCAAGACATCTAGATGAAATGTATCATCACACATTGTGAAATAGGTTCGTGTTTGTTTATGATTCATTATGAAGTCTCTAACAGGTAATTGTTCACATTAATTTGGGACAATTTCGATTTGTTTCCTCCTAGGTTTCAACATTTTAAGCCTTCAGCATCACTTTTGAGTTCTCGAAGGATGACGGATGAATATTATTCACTTATATGGTATTTACGACGTATTTATGTATATATACCATGGGCCAAACCGTGTTGTATAACAAATGACGATCGTTAGGTTTTAGATGTTTCTGTTTAAGTAACGGCTGAGATCGTCATCAGGGTGGAATGTAAGACATGTACGATAAGTAACATCATATGTTTTGTAACTAATTATTCGTGCAGAATAACAACATCTCGGATTTCGGGATCCGGGACAGACGTAGGAGTACCTCGGCTCAAGATTCAGATTAATTTATGTGATGGCCAGTCCGACAGCAGACAGGTAGGACCATCTTGTTAGTTTGAATGAATAGCATACTCTATCGATATAAACATTTCATTCAGATCTACATTACAGAATGCATGAAACTTCGTATTTTAACATATGTAAATTCGTCTCCGTTTCTACAGCTCATTGTTTAAACACGGTTACATGTAGAAATAAAGGATCGCCAAACTACCTGCCTGGTTAACCTGATATTGGTCATATCATGATCTCTTCAAACTGTGCAAAATGCTAGAATCATCTGATTCTTTCTTTATCTATCATAATCAAAATAACGCTCAAACGTGAAGTAGAACATCATTTAAACTCATACATATGTGATAACTATACTATATGATAAATCATTAGGTCTTTGTTTTACCCTATGATCCTGTAAAACCACTCCGTCACATTTTACTGTAGTATATGACCAGATATTACTTGACAATAAGTTGGCGACCCTGTAAACACACACACACACACACACACACACACACACACACACACACACACACACACATATATATATATATATATATATATATACATAAACTACAAAACAAATAATGAGAGAAGATGAGGTAAGAAAATTACATTAGAAGAAGTGGGTCAGATTAGATTAATTTTAGAAAGACGATAGCTGGTACAGTAAATCACTTTCTGTGTAACGACCGTTACCAACTTGGCCCCCCGCAGTGCCATCGAAATATCTTTATTGCAACAAAATAATCACACGTACCAGCTTCTTCTGTTAATACACTCATTCCAATAACAACGTTTGTAACGCAAACCCTCTAGCGAAACAACCTTATTAGGAAAATTTGTCATTTAACGGCCAGAGATATCTGGTTGGGGATGATCTGAATGGACGGATGAACATTTATTCCTTTCATTTGATATGTTTCCCACTGTATCATACCATAAAACTTGTTGAATCTATAAAGAGTTTGCTACACAGATTTTGATAATGCTTGGGTAGAAGGATATAGTTACGTTAATGAAATGATGTTAAAGCTACAACTAGATGATACAGTATTACTATAAAAACAAATAATTCACTGTGTGTTTTCCTAAACCAACAAGTATTTTGCTATGCAAATTGTTTCCATCAAATAAGATATTATCTATATGAAAGATATCAACACAAGATGATAATTAGTCAAGTGCAAAAAAATGCAAGTGTAACATGCAATTGAAATGGCAGCAAACTGTGTATCTAATGGAAACGCCAATGTACAGTCCTAGTTAATGTCATTTTAACACACAATTTTGATAAAATATATCTTCATGTACATTAACTTCTGAATACTGTTAATTGGATATTTCACGTGCTTACAAATGCACTTGTTTGTCTAAAATATACAGCTGGCTGCTCTGGTTTCCTACGTTACCAATATCATCTAGAATATTGCGCATACTGTTATATACTGACCAAAGAGTAAGAAATATCCGTGGATGGAACTCACCAAATTTGTGATGTGAGTGACCCCGATGTCAGCAGCTCCATGCTCTTTGCTGTTAACAGCGGCCGGTTTGTGACCTAGATTTTTGCAGCTTTAAAATTTACACCTACGATATAGTAACAGAATATGTCCATGATCCTTTATCGTCATGTTCTGTTATTCCATTAAAGATGTTTAATCGCCTATTCACATGAGTTTAATTAAAGCTAACGATACTTTCAGTTTTGAGAGACATGCGCGTATATTTACAACTGCGATTACCTTAATTACTTTACTGATACTTAAGAATTTCATATAAGTCTTCATGATATTTCTTTTCTCGTGCAGTTTCAAATGGGGTTCACGCAAAAATATCAACACCACAGGCACTCGAGGCCAGGATATTATTTTTTAAACATTGATTTTTGTTTTAGCACTCATGACTGACGTTATTTAAACGAAATATCAGCAGAATTCAAGTTTATGTGCTGGTTGACAAATCCGAGGTCCACGGTGTATTTTTAATGACCGTGGAACTCGGATTTGTCAACCGGCACATAAACTTGAATTCTGCTGATATTTCGTTTAAATAACGTCAGTCATGAGTGCTAAAACAAAAATCAATGTTTAAAAAATAATATCCTGGCCTCGAGTGCCTGTGATCAACACAGCAATCTCCACGCGAGTTGAATGATAAAGGTTGCCCATGACATTCTCTCGGATAATGAAAGGTTGACTGCAATGCGTAAACTATTCACATTATGTGCACATGCGCAAACAATTTCTCCTCATAATATCCGGAATTCTGCCTGGAATATTACCACTCAGAAAATGTGTTTTTTCATATTCAAGCTAAAGGTTTGTCTCAGTGGAATACCTGATCTCATGTTTACATTCCCTTTCAGGAAAAATTCAATAGAGAACTCAAACTGTTTCGAACTTACATTATCTCAATGGACTTGTGTTTTACCAAAAGAAATCGAATTAAATCTATAAAATATCAAACTAGATCACTATTGATTTATTAAGCAATATACATCTTACCTTCTCCACGTGAAATGATCATCAAGCCAATTAATAATATTGACTGTAAAAAAAATTACACCAAAGGACCAACTGAGTAAAAAGGATCTATACATTCTTTAACATTACAGTAATAATTGTGAAATAAATCGATAATCAAGACTTTCGGTGATTGAGTAGTACCAACAGACGAACAGTTCCACAACTCTGACCACATATTATACTAGAGCTGACTCCGTCTTCATTTGAAAATTAAGGTTGTTTACAGGTTAATGAAAGGAAACTATGTATTGTCCGCTGAGATAGAAATGTGTTAGCATCAACGTATTTCTGACTCAGTTGACTTGTAGTGCTAAATTGTATCTCAATATCAGTTTGATAGTTGATAGTTGTGTCTTACGTACAGTCACCCTAATCTTATGCCTCTGGGTAGATTGCTCATATCTTACTCTATATTTTTTAATTATTATGCATTATATATACTATAAACTTTATTTATTTTACAACAATTGCGAAACAAGTTATGTCAACTTATACTAATCACTCTTGTCGGCCCGGATGTAAGCGCGCGAGGGGTCTTATTGTGGGAGGAAACCGGAGTACCCGGGGAAAACCCTTACCTTTTCACATCCGTTCCGGGAATCGAACCCCGGTCGGCTAGGTGAAAGGCGAGCGCGTTAACACTGCGCCACCGACCACCCATTATATAATATATATGCCATACCTCTCTAACTTTTGGTCAAAGACAATTGATTAATTTGTCTTTTTCTTCAATTCAGTTGTTGAACATGTGATATATGATCGTATACATGGTCATTGAAAACAATTTTATGGGCCTTCGCGTGGTTTCTTTTTTTAATGTGACTCCTTTGAAATCGAAGCAGATTTAATTTCCGTTTTATCATGTTCGGATTATTTGTAATTATTGTAAACAACATTTCTGTATGATGTTCTGTTGACTCTGTGTCACCGTGATATGATCTTTGAGAAACCAATACCAGGTAAGGTTGTCACGTAAAAAGGAGACTATTCGCTTAGGTTATCCACAGAAAAAACACAATATCTCTTTACGACGGCAATGTCGCCTTTCTACCAATGAAAACAAAGAACAGAGATACAAATGGACACTTCTGCTAACAAGACAGACGTCAGGAAGCGCTATAAATAGATAGGTTCACTTTTTTTCTGGAAAGGTGAACTTATCCTGATAACGATGGCGTCTGTCAGATTTGAACTTAAACGCTTACACAGTAATGACAAGCATGATCATATGACAGGTAGGATATTGTACAAAAGACACAGAAGTGAACAGCACCATTTAATTTAAATTTAGATACGATACAGTAGAGTTAAAAGATGACTTAAACTGCATTAGGCAGTTGTTTCGTCTTTCTAGGACTCGTCAGTGATGCTAAGATACAGTAGAGCGAAACAATAACTTTATACAGTTGTTTCGTCCTTCCAGGACTCGTCAGTGATGCTAAGATACAGTAGAGCGAAACAATAACTTTAAAAGCATCATACAGTTGTTTCGTCCTTCTAAGACTCGACAGTGATGCTACATCATACAGTTGTTTCGTCTTTCTAAGACTCGACAGTGATGCTACATCATACAGCTGTTTCGTCCTTCTAGCACTCGTTAGTGATGCTAAGGGCCAAATGTTTAACTAGAAGGCGAATGAGGAAAAGTGATCGAAAGAAATGCTAAACCCTAATTTAGAAGTTGCAATAGTCCCATGATTAAGTAAATATCGTTATTTTCATATATATCTGATAATTTTAAGAAGAACGTCAAGGACGGGTATTCTGAACGGTGCCACCACTCGAATCAAATAGAACACGAATATGCAGGCTTTAATACATTCCAGTCACCCCATGAAATTTCTTTATTAGATTGCTATCTCTTATTTCAAGTACATGCTAACACGGTTTGTTGTCCGAGGTTTTGTATAGTATGTAACTACCAGTCACAGTTTGTCAACTTTGTTTATCCTGGTGTAATCTCCACCTATGTAGGCACACATTCAAGTCTTAAAATAGCCTATGTTGTGTCATTTTTTACTTCCTAATACCACATAACTTCGTTTTCAGACAGTATATATAACACATGCTACGCGACAGCTGACTATAAGCATGGACCATGGAACAGAGAATCGGTTTGTTATCCTCCTCCTTATCACAGGAATGCAAACAGGTAGGAGACCTTACTTGTGTTTTCAGGAGCTAAGGCATTTGCTGTGTGATTTCTATTGACCTGAGAGATAAAAACAGAAAATTGCAATTGTTCTGCTTCACAACATATGTTAATTTTGAAAACAAAAAATACTCACTATATACATATACACGAAATGAAGTCGTTATCATCTGTATGTTAAATAAGCGATATCTGTGTCGATATAAAATATCCTTGTAATAGTTATAGTGCATTGTTTCCTACTAAGTGGATATGTTGAGGATGTTTTTAACTCACATTTTTGTTACATACATTGTACAACTTTCTAACACAATTTTGTTTATGTATTAACACATTTTAATGTTGTATATCACGTTTGAACACATGGTTTTATTTTATATCACATTTTAAAACATGGTAGTGCTTTATACCGAGTTTAAACACATGTTTTGGTATATATCACGTTTAGACACACAATGCTTGTTTTATATTAAACGTTTAAACACACGGTTTTGTGATATATCACGTTTAAACATACTGTTTTATATGTAACGTTTAAACACACTGTTTTATATCTGACGTTTAAACACATTTTATATCAAGTTTGAACTCGCTGTTTGTTTAATATATTACGTTTGAAGACACTATTGTGTTTTATATCACGTTTCAACACTTTGTTTTATAAACTACGTTTGATCACACTGTTACTGTTGTATATCGATATTTAACACACCGGTTTGATACATATATGTGTACAACGTTTTAACAAATTGATTTTTTACATTTCATACTCTAAAAAACTCTTTTGTAAAATATATAAATTTTTAACTTTATGTCTTTTTCTTCATCAAGTATTTTCCCAGGATCCTTGTTCTATGTACACTGAAATATCTGTGGATGGTAGACGATGGCCGAATAACACTGATACATCCCATTCTCTCTGTGACAATCTGATTGTAGAAGACTGGTACAGGTTCACGGGGTTTGATGGTACAGACCTGGTTAATAACACCGTACCTTCTAGCCGGTGTGGAACAGATAATCCCCTCTGGATGAATGGTAACAACTAATAACACATTTCAGTTTATATCGCATTATTCTATTATAGTTTTGTATATATTGTAAAATGACAGATAAACTCATGGCATAATGTTTCAAGACATGCAGTTATCTACAGATAATCAAAAGATACAAATCCATTTTTTAACAGGTAACATTCCGGCAACGTCTGATGGTATCGTTTCAAGGACGGTCTGTACGGCAACCGTATTCATTTCATGTCATGTTTCATTTGAAATTCAAGTAAAGAATTGCTGTTCGTACCGTGTGTATTATCTCAAACCGCCAGGTTCTTGCTCATCAGCATACTGTATATGTAAGTATACCTCAGTTTGCGTAGGCATTTACTGTATCAGTAAGTATAAAATCGCTGGTTTGTCCAGGTATATATACTTTATCAGTAGGTATACCATCACTGGTTTGTCCAGGTATATATACTGTATCAGTGAGTACCATCACTGGTTTGTCCAGGTATATATACTGTATCAGTAGGTATACCATCACTGGTTTGTCCAGGTATATATACTGTATCAGTAGATACACCATCGCTGGTTTGTCCAGGTATATATATTGTATCAGTAGGTACACCATCACTGGTTTGTCCGTAGGTACCATCAGGTATACCATCACTGGTTTGTCCAGGTATATATACTGTATCAGTAGGTATACCATTGCTGGTTTGTCCAGGTATATATACTGTATCAGTAGGTAGGTATACCATCACTGGTTTGTCCAGGTATATATACTGTATCAGTAGGTATACCATCACTGGTTTGTCCAGGTATATATACCGTATCAGTAGGTATACCATCACTGGTTTGTCCAGGTATATATACTGTATCAGTGAGTACCATCACTGGTTTGTCCAGGTATATATACTGTATCAGTAGGTATACCATCACTGGTTTGTCCAGGTATATATACTGTATCAGTAGGTATACCATCACTGGTTTGTCCAGGTATATATTTTCCAGGTATATATATTGTATCAGTAGGTATAACATCACTGGTTTGTCCAGGTATATATACTGTATCAGTAGGTATACCATCACTGGTTTGTCCAGGTATATATATTGTATCAGTGAGTACCATCACTGGTTTGTCCAGGTATACATACTGTATCAGTAGGTATACCATCACTAGTTTGTCCAGGTATATATACTGGTTTGTCCAGGTATATATACTGTATCAGTAGGTATACCACCACTGGTTTGTCCAGGTATATATACTGTCTCAGTAGGTATACCATCACTGGTTTGTCCAGGTATATATACTGTATCAGTATATATAGTATCAGTAGGTACCATCACTGGTTTGTCCAGGTATATATACTGTATCAGTAGGTATACCATCACTGGTTTGTCCAGGTATATATACTGTATCAGTAGGTATACCATCACTGGTTTGTCCAGGTATATATACTGTATCAGTAGGTACACCCTCTCTGGTTTGTCCAGGTATATATACTGTATCAGTGAGTACCATCACTGGTTTGTCCAGGTATACATACTGTATCAGTAGGTATACCATCAGTAGGTATACCATCGAATACCATCGCTGGTTTGTCCAGGTATATATACTGTATCAGTAGATACACCATCGCTGGTTTGTCCAGGTATATATATTGTATCAGTAGGTATACCATCACTGGTTTGTCCAGGTATATATACTGTATCAGTAGGTATACCATCACTGGTTTGTCCAGGTATATATATTGTATCAGTAGGTATACCATCACTGGTTTGTCCAGGTATATATACTGTATCAGTAGGTATACCATCACTGGTTTGTCCAGGTATATATACTGTATCAGTAGGTACACCATCACTGGTTTGTCCAGGTATATATACTGTATCAGTAGGTATACCATCACTGGTTTGTCCAGGTATATATATTGTATCAGTAGGTATACCATCACTGGTTTGTCCAGGTATATATACTGTATCAGTAGGTATACCATCACTGGTTTGTCCAGGTATATATACTGTATCAGTAGGTATACCATCACTGGTTTGTCCAGGTATATATACTGTATCAGTAGGTATACCATCACTGGTTTGTCCAGGTATATATACTGTATCAGTAGGTATACCATCACTGGTTTGTCCAGGTATATATACTGTATCAGTAGGTATACCATCACTGGTTTGTCCAGGTATATATACTGTATCAGTAGGTATACCATCACTGGTTTGTCCAGGTATATATACTGTATCAGTAGGTATACCATCACTGGTTTGTCCAGGTATATATACTGTATCAGTAGGTATACCATCACTGGTTTGTCCAGGTATATATACTGTATCAGTAGGTATACCATCACTGGTTTGTCCAGGTATATATACTGTATCAGTAGGTATACCATCACTGGTTTGTCCAGGTATATATACTGTATCAGTAGGTATACCATCACTGGTTTGTCCAGGTATATATACTGTATCAGTAGGTATACCATCACTGGTTTGTCCAGGTATATATACTGTATCAGTAGGTATACCATCACTGGTTTGTCCAGGTATATATACTGTATCAGTAGGTATACCATCACTGGTTTGTCCAGGTATATATACTGTATCAGTAGGTATACCATCACTGGTTTGTCCAGGTATATATACTGTATCAGTAGGTATACCATCACTGGTTTGTCCAGGTATATATACTGTATCAGTAGGTATACCATCACTGGTTTGTCCAGGTATATATACTGTATCAGTAGGTATACCATCACTGGTTTGTCCAGGTATATATACTGTATCAGTAGGTATACCATCACTGGTTTGTCCAGGTATATATACTGTATCAGTAGGTATACCATCACTGGTTTGTCCAGGTATATATACTGTATCAGTAGGTATATATACCATCACTGGTTTGTCCAGGTATATATATATCAGTAGGTACCATCACTGGTTTGTCCAGGTATATATACTGTATCAGTAGGTATACCATCACTGGTTTGTCCAGGTATATATACTGTATCAGTAGGTATACCATCACTGGTTTGTCCAGGTATATATACTGTATCAGTAGGTATAACATCACTGGTTTGTCCAGGTATATATACTGTATCAGTAGGTATACCATCACTGGTTTGTCCAGGTATATATACTGTATCAGTAGGTATACCATCACTGGTTTGTCCAGGTATATATACTGTATCAGTAGGTATACCATCACTGGTTTGTCCAGGTATATATACTGTATCAGTAGGTATACCATCTCTGGTTTGTCCAGGTATATATACTGTATCAGTAGGTATACCATCACTGGTTTGTCCAGGTATATATATTGTATCTATATACTGGTTTGTCCAGGTATATATACTGTATCAGTAGGTATACCATCACTGGTTTGTCCAGGTATATATACTGTATCAGTAGGTATACCATCTCTGGTTTGTCCAGGTATATATACTGTATCAGTAGGTATACCATCACATCACTGGTTTGTCCAGGTATATATACTGTATCAGTAGGTATACCATCACTGGTTTGTCCAGGTATATATATACTGTATCAGTATATATAGGTATACCATCACTGGTTTGTCCAGGTATATATACTGTATCAGTAGGTATACCATCACTGGTTTGTCCAGGTATATATACTGTATCAGTAGGTATACCATCACTGGTTTGTCCAGGTATATATACTGTATCAGTAGGTATACCATCACTGGTTTGTCCAGGTATATATACTGTATCAGTAGGTATATATACTGTACACCATCACTGGTTTGTCCAGGTATATATACTGTATCAGTAGGTATAACATCACTGGTTTGTCCAGGTATATATACTGTATCAGTAGGTATACCATCACTGGTTTGTCCAGGTATATATACTGTATCAGTAGGTATACCATCACTGGTTTGTCCAGGTATATATACTGTATCAGTAGGTATACCATCGCTGGTTTGTCCAGGTATATATATTGTATCAGTAGGTATACCACCACTGGTTTGTCCAGGTATATATACTGTATCAGTAGGTATACCATCACTGGTTTGTCCAGGTATATATACTGTATCAGTAGGTATACCGTCACTGATGTGTCCAGGTATACATACTGTATCAGTACGTATACTATCACTGGTTTGTCCAGGTATATATACTGTATCAGTAGGTATACCATCACTGGTTTGTCCAGGTATATATACTGTATCAGTAGGTATACCATCACTGGTTTGTCCAGGTATATATACTGTATCAGTAGGTATACCATCACTGGTTTGTCCAGGTATATATACTGAATCAGTAGGTAAACCATCAATGGTTTGTCCAGGTATATATACTGTATCAGTAGGTACACCATCACTGGTTTGTCCAGGTATATATACTGTATCAGTAGGTATACCATCACTGGTTTGTCCAGGTATATATACTGTATCAGTAGGTATACCATCACTGGTTTGTCCAGGTATATATACTGTATCAGTAGGTACACCATCTGGTTTGTCCAGGTATATATACTGTATCAGTAGGTCCACCAGCACTGGTTTGTCCAGGTATATATATCAGTATAGGTATATATACATCAGTAGGTTTGCTGGTTTGTCCAGGTATATATACTGTATCAGTAGGTATACCATCACTGGTTTGTCCAGGTATATATACTGTATCAGTAGGTATACCATCACTGGTTTGTCCAGGTATATATACTGTATCAGTAGGTACACCATCACTGGTTTGTCCAGGTATATATACTGTATCAGTAGGTATACCATCACTGGTTTGTCCAGGTATATATACTGTATCAGTAGGTATAACATCATTGGTTTGTCCAGGTATATATACTGTATCAGTAGGTATACCATCACTGGTTTGTCCAGGTATATATACTGTATCAGTAGGTACACCATCACTGGTTTGTCCAGGTATATATACTGTATCAGTAGGTATACCATCACTGGTTTGTCCAGGTATATATACTGTATCAGTAGGTATACCATCGCTGGTTTGTCCAGGTATATATACTGTATCAGTAGGTATACCATCACTGGTTTGTCCAGGTATATATACTGTATCAGTAGGTATACCATCACTGGTTTGTCCAGGTATATATACTGTATCAGTAGGTATACCATCACTGGTTTGTCCAGGTATATATACTGTATCAGTAGGTATACCATCTGCTAACAGTTTAAGCGATAACTTGAGTTCATTTTGCCAATCAACCTCAAATTCAATACAATGTTCCCTTACCAACAGTGCTTTCTTGTGCTTTTTCAGGTCCGAAGGTCAAAGGTTAAGGTCACTGTAACTATGAATGGATTTTTTTTTCGCAATAACTTCGGTCCTCTTAGTCCGATCAAAGTCAAACTTCATACAGTGCTCCCTTACCAACAGTGTTTTCTTGTGAATGCTTCTCAGGTCCAAAGTTCAAAGGTCAAGGTCACTGTAACTATGAATAGAAAATTAGTTTTTTTCGCAATAACTTCAGTTCCTTTTATATGAAAAAGATGATATAGTAGCATTCACTGGAATGATAGTAAGCTTGACAACAGTTTGGTGCAAAGTTTGCATTTTGTTTTACTATGTACTATACTAATTTTCATCTAAATATAATGCATGTTCCGCATTTGTTTTTTGTTTTTAAAAAGTACAAAGCAATAATAAATAATAATCAAAAGCAATTGTATGAAATAGTACAATCACAAATTTAACGCGTTTATTGATACAAAAGTGTAGATTATCGCTATTTTACAATAATTATATTATATTATTTTTTTCATTTAAAATGACAATAGTTCATTATGCATTGATAGGGATAGGCTCTCATTAATATGATGTGTGGCAAACTTACATGTTTGACAATAAATTTACCATGTTATAATTTGATGGCTTTGAAAAGTTTCTTATTTTTGTGAAGGTCTTACATAAGTTCAACAACTTCAGAAATGTCAGTACACCGTATATTGATACCGAAGTGACATGTGTAGTATGTAACCTCTATGAAGACAACAACATAACCTATATAACGGCTCTATAAGCGTTAAGGGGACATAACCCATGGTTTTGGCGAACGTCTTACCTTGACCACCGAATGTATTCATACGCTTAATGACAACTTAATTCCAGGACTACCCGGGGTATCTATGCATCATTCACCATTATTGTACATAACACTATATTTACTATGAAGAAGTTAAAGAAAATTGGCAAAGTCAATAATGACACGTGGCTTGTTCGTGAGGCCTACCTGTGGCAATAATAAAACAAACTTTTACATACGTTATTATGTCTTTGTAATGCTATATTTGTCGTCTTCTCTGTTGGTTCATGACAGGGTGTTAATCTGCTTAATGCTAATGATGTGAATCAACTTTGAGGTCCTTTATTTCGAAACACTCTCTCCAAGGATCTGCGATTGATCAGCATTTCATTTTTTTTTACTAGATCCATTTGCGGAAAATGAAATGTGTTTCGAAAATACGTCTTCAACATATGGGTCCACATCTACAACCATCGAGACGACATCTACAACATTGGCGTCAACATCCGAGCTGACACCTACAACATTGGCGTCAACATCCGAGACCACATCTACAATATCGCCATCAACATCAACAAGTTCTTCAACGACAGCTGTACCTACGACAACTTCATCAAGCACATTAAAAACAACATCTACAACACGCTCCTCAACGCCACAACACGGTACTTATTTTCATCTTTAGATACTTATAGATATACGTCATCATGTTGCTTGTTCAAGATGAACACTTTTGATTCATATGTTCTACATTCTCACTTCATTTATCAGAAGAAAATGATTTAATTCGGCTACTTTAGCACCAGAATTCAAAGTAAGGGAACAAAGTTCCAGTGTTATTAATTGTAAAAACTTTCGATCTTTATATTTTCTTCTCTTATTTAGTCGTTTTGTTGACTATTTTCAAGGAATCACATTTAAATTAATTAATTTCAGTAGTTTTCATAAGCCTAACAGTGGAAGTAAATCTGTCCACTTGATAAATACTTTATAATCACTGATGAACTTCAGTAGAATAACGGTATTTGATTTAGATATTAAACAGGAATACATACTTTATAAAGTCTAATCGCTGGAATGTAGCATGGCTTTCAAACTTATTGATACTAATATGTTTACACGTCTTTTAAACTAATTGATACTGTTTGATACTTATTTGTTTACACGTCTTTTAAACTTATTGAAACTTATTTGTTTACACGTCTTTTAAACTGATTGATACTGTTTGATACTTATTTGTTTACACGTCTTTTAAACTGATTGAAACTTATTTGTTTACACGTCTTTTAAACTGATTGATACTGTTTGATACTTATTTGTTTACACGTCTTTTAAACTGTTTGATACTGTTTGATACTTATTTGTTTACACGTCTTTTAAACTGATTGATACTTATCTGTTTACACGTCTTTTAAACTAATTGAAACTTATTTGTTTACACGTCTTTTAAACTGTTTGATACTGTTTGATACTTATTTGTTTACACGTCTATTAAACTGTTTGATACTTATTTGTTTACACATCTTTTAAACTGTTTGATACTGTTTGATACTTATTTGTTTACACGTCTTTTAAACTGATTGAAACTTATTTGTTTACACGTCTTTTAAACTGTTTGATACTTATTTGTTTACACGTCTTTTAAACTGTTTGATACTTATTTGTTTACACGTCTTTTAAACTGATTGGAACTTATTTGTTTACACGTCTTTTAAACTGTTTGATACTTATTTGTTTACACGTCTTTTAAACTGTTTGATACTTATTTGTTTACACGTCTTTTAAACTAATTGAAACTTATTTGTTTACACGTCTTTTAAACTGTTTGATACTGTTTGATACTTATTTGTTTACACGTCTATTAAACTGTTTGATACTTATTTGTTTACACGTCTTTTAAACTAGTTGAAACTTATTTGTTTACACGTCTTTTAAACTGATGGATACTTATTTGTTTACACGTCTTTTAAACTGTTTGATACTTATTTGTTTACACGTCTTTTAAACTGATGGATACTTATTTGTTTACACGTCTTTTAAACTGTTTGATACTAATTTGTTTACACGTCTTTTAAAATTACAAATTTTGTACATGTTTTGCAGGTCGAGATATACAGCCCATTAACTATCATTTTGACAGTATTTATTCATTTACACGCATTTAAGCTGATGGGTGAACACATGGAGAGTATTTTTGTAGCAGAGGACGATAACACAGAATTTGACATTTGATTGCTGCATTTTATATTGTTATTGTGTCGTGTCGTATGTCTGTGTTGTAGTGTCGTATGTCTGTGCTGTAATGTCGTTTGTCTGTTGTATGTCTGTGTTATGGTGTCGTATGTCTGTGTTATAGTGCCGTATGTGTTACAAGTCTTGTCATACTCTGGCGTATAGTAACGTGCGTGTGCGATAGAAGGGAGGGAGAGAGAATTGACATTACGCTTTTTCAAACCCATAAGGTAAGTTGACAAATATTTTGAAATCTATTATCTGTAAAATGAAATTACCCAACGTTAATATGGTATTGTAATTGGAATTTTATTTCTTGATGTCTCCTATTATTTCTCAAGTTTTTATAAATACTAGCTGTCTACATTATATATCTAACATTAGATCGATATATCTTCATATATAAAATTCTTTCAGACCACATAAATAACTGTGTTGATGATTCAGCTATTTCATCAAAAAATATTTCAAAGTTTATTCAAATCTTTTATTAAATGAAACCGTCTGAGCCGTCTTTTTTTTCTTTTTATAGAGCGACAACACCATATGTATCAGATAGTAGCCCAGACTACGTATCTACAGCTTCATCTAGTAGGTTTTTTTAATACACGATATTCCAGTTTTTTGTTTTGGTTTTTTTTTTGTTTTTTGTTTTTTTTTTTTTTTTGTTTACCGACTGAATGCCGCGGATACTGATGTAATGATGTAAAGAAAACACGGACTATATAGCTGAATGTTTATGTTCCGGGTATAACATTCTTACACTCAATAAGGTTAGTTTGATACAACTATCAGTATTACACCAAAATTAATCGATAACAATGACATTATTTCCAGGTCTTTTACCGATTTTTGCGTTCGATGGTAAGAGCAACTCAAACCTCCAACAGGCGTGGAATACAAGGACGCGTTACACTGACTCTAGATTCCTTTCTTTGTTGCGGACGACTCGTATCTGGATTCTGAGACTTTGCGTGTTAATTAATAAAGCGCCAGGAGTGAGAATGAACACCCTGTGCATTGTATGGAATAACGATTTTATATGAAAAATATCTAAGAAATGACAACATTATATCTTCATAGCAACATGTACATATTAAAAGATATTTTAAACATTCATCATTTTGTCCATTATAATTTGTTCGTCATTCACTGAATAACACTGATCAAAGCGCTGATACATTCCACAAAGGGCAACGGAATAGTCGTTCAAATTCTATGAAACGACAGGGAACAAAGGGGAGTACTTCTACGTATACACAAAATAGATGTGCCGTAACTGTATGTTCTTCCTGTAAAGTTTATGATCGAGAAATCTATACCGTACACCTCTCAGTAAAATTATGTGAACTAGAGCTTTGTTAACTGGATCACGGAAAACTTATCACTTTGCAACACTTTAATTTTACAAAAATATTCTTTAAGGTATGAAGGACGATAATCAAGTTATTTACTATATACAATGATAGAGAGATGTATGATACAAAAATATCATTGAAGGACGAGTAATGAAAGAAAAATATCTATAAAAATTAATTGATGCAATACAGCATGGATAGACTATAATAAGTCGGCTATTTTGATTTTAAAATATATTTTATTTCACTTAAGTAGCAATAAGATTGGACACAAGTTTTACAACTTATATAAATCGGTCATCTTGTGAGTGGGTGTATCTATTTTACAGGTATACAACCATACACTACACGTGGTCAACACTGAGCTGTCCGTTTTCAACCACAGGGAGATAACTCCATCACGATAAATCGCTAACAATTCAAAACTGATAGAAAAAATTACATCGATAGCGCACTGAAGAGACAATGATCTGTTGTTATTTCATTCTCGGGTATGAGAACACATTCGATTCACATACAAAAGTAAATGATCAGTCAATTAATGTGTCTGTCATCGCGTACCACATTGACGAGTTTTGAAGTCTAGAGTGTACGAATCACAGTCTATATAATTAAAATACGGCTATAGATATGATCAGAAACACATACACATTGATTCTATTTGATCAGCACTTCTTCATTATCCTCTCACTTAAGAAATATTGACAGTAATATGATATTGTTATACTGTTGTTACTCTTCTGTACTGCCCTTAATGATGCATTATAAGACAAATATTGAAAGTCAACAAAGAGTCGGTTTTAACAAGGTCATTACCTACATATATATAGCAAGTCAAAATTAATTTATGCTTAAACTTATTTAATCAATATGTCTTATCTTCTGTTTCGCATTTTATGATTTTACTTTGTTATAACGATATCGAAAGTAATCCTGGACCATCTCAAAATTTAGTTTATCTTCATGTTTGTTCTCTAAGAATTAAAACCTCACTGATTGAAACTGAGCTGGGAGATAAGGATATTATTTGTATAACCGAATCTCACTTATCTCCCTTGATATCTGATGTTGATATTCAGATGCAATCATTTAATACACCTCCCTTTCGGAAAGATAGAAACACTTGTCTAGGGTGGGGTTATTGTCTCTTATAAAAATATTGTTGTAATGTAAGGAAGGATAGAATTAGAAAGGGACTATATTGAAAAATCTTGTCAAAGGTTTTTTTTTATACAAAATCATCAATTGCGCCTTAAGTGCCTTAATAGACCAGATTGTACTATTTATTATTGGGACAAAGAAGATGACACGCGAGTTGTTGATACTACTCTGGATGTTATTCTTACAGGTAATATTAATATGTTAAATATACCACTATACGATCATTTATCCAGACTCCTTATTAAGCATAACCTCACTAGTGATATACAGGTACCTACAAGGATCACACCTGAGAGTGCCACTCCCATAGATGTTATCTTTACTGACAACATGAACTTAACTAAGAGTATTGATGTATCACTACCATCTTGTAGTTATCATTCATCCGTTCATACTCAAATTTCTTTTACTGTATTACAGTCAAATTATTTTTAAAAAACTATGTTTCACTATGACGAAGCTGATTTTGAAAGCATGAATAATGCCTTTCTTAATATTGATTGGTTGAACTGGTCATGAAATCATGATTCAAACACATTTAATTCATTGATAGTTAATTCAATCATGGCACAAGGCACCAGCTTCATTCCTACCAAAGTTATTACAGTACGCCCCCACACAATAAGCCATGGATGAATAACATTATTAGATTAAAATGAGACCGCGCGATAGAATTCATAGAAAGGCCATAGAAACAAATAGTTATCTTCACTGGGAAAGACTTCGCATATTAAGGAATGAAATAATTGGCTCGATCAGTGAGGTAAAAGGGAATTATTTAAAAGAAAAAAAAACTTGAAAGATGTCTAAAAATGAAAATAAGGTTCCTACTGACAAATGGTGGAGAATAGCAAAATCTATTACTAACTTCACCAATTAATCTTCTTCTATCCCCCACCCCTCCTCTTGACAAAGCAGAAATCTGTATTCCAAGGGTTGTCTAGATTTGATTCATTCCTCTAATATACAGAACTAACAATTACTTTGACAGTTTGTTTTCACTAATGTGTCGAACTATTAAGCATACCGATAATGACCTCAACTCCTCGACTCTTACAAAAAAAATACAATGTAGATATCATTACTGAAAGTGTGTCAACTTTATTTTCAAGACTGAAGGTGATAGAAGGGCGAATATTATTCTTTGTCAACTTAGAAATTCTTGTAGTAATTTAAATTTTGATTGACTTAATGACCATTTAACTAAGAGTTTATCCTGTGCCTGCTCTTCTGAATATGAAACTGTTTCCCACTACTTTGTTGAATGTCCTATGTACTATGATCTTAGACTCTTTCTGTTTACTTCTGTTAATATTTATGGAAATTATGACCATATTGGTACAAACACCTTTCTACAATGTCCTGACTGTAACAGAATTACAAACAGAATTTTACTGAATGATATTCAGTTATTTATTGGTAAACCAGTCGTTTTAATCTCTATAAGACCTAAACAGCCATATTATGATACTTTTCATGATACTTTTCTGCTGTCATTGTGTCATGTTATATCTGAAATATGTGAAAATGCCCTTTAATACTCCAGTGTGCGTTAATTTACTACGAATTTCATTCTTGAAATATATATACATCAACTCTCTGTCTTCAATGACTGTATTTTCTATATAAAACTGAATAGTATCGACAGCTATGACCAGTGTATATATTTATGCACGTCGCTTTTTGGTCAATATCTGCCAATTACTTTATGGTTTCATGATCTTATTTTATATAATATATCCTTATAATCTATAAATAGCTGCGTGTATTTTTGTACGAGTTATCTCCCTTAATTTATGTTTTTCATTTCTAACTGATTCTACTCTCTACTTCACTCAAGTCACCTCGGAGAGAACTTCCATAGGCTCTATTAACTAATTATTGACTGATTTTTTTTTACAATTTTCGTCGATTTTTTTTCGAAATTTGTTGAAATGAAATGTCATTTTCTACTTCTAATGTTTTAATGCTGCATATTTGAATACAAAAACAAAGTGAAAAAAATAACAATGCCTAAAATTGTTATAAGCCACAAAAATCGATAAACTGTTGAAGTCCATTTATACCAGACTCAACACATATTTGTGGATACAAGCAGGTATAACTAAGATATTTTCATGCAATATTTAAAACACGTACAGATGACTTCACAAAACCTGACATTATAATCGATCTCATTTGCATCGGCATAAACGTCAGGGATGGAAGTCATATGGTACAGTAAAATGGACCATTTGCTTTGTATGGTTAAATTGCAATATGGTAGGAAGTGCTAGCAGGGTCGTGATGAAATATCAGTCCCCAATGTCAGCCTCAGACACAAATGTTGGTTGTGTAGGGATATCAGACCCCAATGTCGGCCTCTCACATAAATATTGGTCGTGTAGGGATATCAGTCCTCAATGTCAGCCTCAGACACAAATGTTGGTCGTGTAGTGATATCAGTCCCCAATGTCAGCCTCTCACACAAATGTTGGTCGTGTAGTGATATCAGTCCTCAATGTCAGCCTCTCACACAAATGTTGGTTGTGTAGGGATATCAGTCCTCAATGTCAGCCTCAGACACAAATGTTGGTCGTGTAGTGATATCAGTCCCCAATGTCAGCCTCTCACACAAATGTTGGTCGTGTAGTGATATCAGTCCTCAATGTCAGCCTCTCACACAAATGTTGGTTGTGTAGGGATATCAGTCCTCAATGTCAGCCTCAGACACAAATGTTGGTCGTGTAGTGATATCAGTCCCCAATGTCAGCCTCAGACACAAATGTTGGTCGTGTAGTGATATCAGTCCCCAATGTCAGCCTCTCACACAAATGTTGGTCGTGTAGGGATATCAGTCCTCAATGTCAGCCTCTCACACAAATGTTGGTTGTGTAGGGATATCAGTCCCCAATGTCGGCCTCTCACACAAATGTTGGTTGTGTAGGGATCTCAGTCCCCAATGTCGGCCTCTCACATAAATGTTGGTCGTGTAGGGATACCAGACCCCAATGTCGGCACTCTCACACAAATGTTAGTCGTGTAGGGATCTCAGTCCCCAATGTCGGCCTCTCACACAAATGTTGGTCGTGTAGGGATCTCAGTCCCCAATGTCGGCCTCTCACATAAATGTTGGTCGTGTAGGGATACCAGACCCCAATGTCGGCACTCTCACACAAATGTTAGTCGTGTAGGGATCTCATTCCCCAATGTCGGCCTCTCACACAAATGTTGGTCGTGTAGGGATATCAGTCCCCAATGTCGGCCTCTCACATAAATGTTGGTCGTGTAGGGATATCAGTCCCCAATGTCGGCACTCTCACACAAATGTTAGTCGTGTAGGGATCTCATTCCCCAATGTCGGCCTCTCACACAAATGTTGGTCGTGTAGGGATATCAGACCCCAATGTCGGCCTCTCACATAAATATTGGTCGTGTAGGGATATCAGTCCCCAATGTCGGCACTCTCACACAAATGTTAGTCGTGTAGGGATCTCATTCCCCAATGTCGGCCTCTCACACAAATGTTGGTCGTGTAGGGATCTCATTCCCCAATGTCGGCCTCTCACACAAATGTTGGTCGTGTAGGGATATCAGACCCCAATGTCGGCCTCTCACATAAATGTTGGTCGTGTAGGGATATCAGTCCCCAATGTCGGCACTCTCACACAAATGTTAGTCGTGTAGGGATCTCATTCCCCAATGTCGGCCTCTCACACAAATGTTAGTCGTGTAGGGATCTCATTCCCCAATGTCGGCCTCTCACACAAATGTTAGTCGTGTAGGGATCTCATTCCCCAATGTCGGCACTCTCACACAAATGTTAGTCGTGTAGGGATCTCAGTCCCCAATGTCGGCCTCTCACATAAATGTTGGTCGTGTAGGGATACCAGACCCCAATGTCGGCACTCTCACACAAATGTTAGTCGTGTAGGGATCTCATTCCCCAATGTCGGCCTCTCACACAAATGTTGGTCGTGTAGGGATATCAGTCCCCAATGTCGGCCTCTCACACAAATGTTGGTCGTGTAGGGATATCAGTCCCCAATGTCGGCCTCTCACACAAATGTTAGTCGTGTAGGGATCTCAGTCCCCAATGTCGGCACTCTCACACAAATGTTAGTCGTGTAGGGATCTCAGTCCCCAATGTCGGCCTCTCACATAAATGTTGGTCGTGTAGGGATACCAGACCCCAATGTCGGCACTCTCACACAAATGTTAGTCGTGTAGGGATCTCATTCCCCAATGTCAGCCTCTCACACAAATGTTGGTCGTGTAGGGATCTCAGTCCCCAATGTCGGCCTCTCACACAAATGTTGGTCGTGTAGGGATATCAGTCCCCAATGTCGGCCTCTCACACAAATGTTGGTCGTGTAGGGATATCAGTCCCCAATGTCGGCCTCTCACACAAATGTTAGTCGTGTAGGGATACCAGACCCCAATGTCGGCACTCTCACACAAATGTTAGTCGTGTAGGGATCTCAGTCAATGTCGGCCTCTCACATAAATGTTGGTCGTGTAGGGATATCAGTCCCCAATGTCGGCCTCTCACACAAATGTTGGTCGTGTAGGGATCTCAGTCCCCAATGTCAGCCTCTCACACAAATGTTGGTCGTGTAGGGATCTCAGTCCCCAATGTCGGCCTCTCACACAAATGTTGGTCGTGTAGGGATCTCAGTCCCCAATGTCGGCCTCTCACATAAATGTTAGTCGTGTAGGGATCTCAGTCCTCAATGTCGGCCTCTCACATAAATGTTAGTCGTGTAGGGATCTCAGTCCCCAATGTCGGCCTCTCACACAAATGTTAGTCGTGTAGGAATCTCAGTCCCCAATGTCGGCCTCTCACACAAATGTTGGTCGTGTAGGGATATCAGTCCCCAATGTCGGCCTCTCACACAAATGTTGGTCGTGTAGGGATATCAGTCCCCAATGTCGGCCTCTCACACAAATGTTAGTCGTGTAGGGATCTCAGTCCCCAATGTCGGCCTCTCACACAAATGTTGGTCGTGTAGGGATCTCAGTCCCCAATGTCGGCCTCTCACATAAATGTTAGTCGTGTAGGGATCTCAGTCCCCAATGTCGGCCTCTCACATAAATGTTAGTCGTGTAGGGATCTCAGTCCCCAATGTCGGCCTCTCACACAAATGTTAGTCGTGTAGGGATCTCAGTCCCCAATGTCATTCTCTCACACAAATGTTGGTTGTGGTGGGATATCATTTCTTAATTTTGACCCCCGTTGAGATATCTGTCGTTGACGTTAGCCCTGGTGGTATATCAGTCTAAAATCTGCTGTGATATCACCTCACTGTTTGCCCTGTAAAGAGATTGATAGAAGATTTCTATAAATAATGTTGTGGCCGTTTCTCACTGATGACTCCTAGAAGGACGAAACAGCTGGTTGACGCAGTTTCGTTCTTCTTGGGTCTAATTCTTAATTTGTGTTGAAAGGTGTTATTAACCTGCTTTTCGTAAGATCGTTGACATTGCAGGTAAAAGAGCCTGCTGATGGACATTTAGTCCCCCCCCCCCCCCCCTTTTTTTTTTTATACTTCATTCGACCGTTTTGGACCTTACCCAGTTGTCTCCTAGATTTCAGCAATTCAGTTCCTTAGCACCACTGACGAGACCTAGAAGGACAAAACAGCAGTGTGATGCAGTTTGTTTCATTATTCAGCAAAAATTCATACATTATCAATACAATTGCGATGTTCTGGACACCAACTTTCTGTAGTGTCGTAATCGACTTTCTGTCGTATCGTAATTGACTTTCTGTCGTATCGTAATCGACTTTCTGTCGTATCGTAATTGACTTTCTGTCGTATCGTAATCGACTTTCTGTCGTGTCGTAATCGACTTTCTGTCTTATCGTAATCGACTTTCTGTCGTGTCGTAATCGACTTTCTGTCGTATCGTAATCGACTTTTCTGTCGTGTCGTAATCGACTTTCTGTCGTATCGTAATCGACTTTTCTGTCGTATCGTTATCGAATATATTACATCCTCAATAGGCTGTATTTCATGTCAATTTTTATTACACACTCACACACCGCAATCAATTAATTAACTAGTTATCTCTGCAGTTCACATCTCGCATGCATTTAGAATCCTATGTGAATTATATAATACATAATTCATATCTATTATAAGATACTTGTTTTACTATCATAATTCAAAGTACGTGTATCCAGCTTATTAGTTCTCTTATGATTACGATTAATGAAGATGAATAATTTTTTAAAAAAAACTAGACGATAATGCCTGAACCGTGTTACTTATTTTGATAACATTCCTGTTCCAATCGACCTTTCATATCGCGACCTTAACCACTCTATATCACAAGTAGTATCGGCACAATAGTTTAATACGTCACTATGACACAAAAAAGAGGAAAAAATATTTCACTATAATGTATGTGCCATGTCTACAATTTATTGTCGTCTTCTGAACTTGATGACAACTTCCGAACACATTTGTATATTGACAAAGAGCTTGAAGATTTATTATTAAAATTTGATGTAATAAAGTGACTCCTGGGGGCAGTAGTATAAAACTTTATTTATGTTACAACAATTGCGAAACAAGTAATTTTAAATTGTATAAATCACTCCTCTTGGCTCGAATGTAAGCGCTGTATGGGTCTTAGTGTTGAAACAAACTGGATTCCCCGGGGAAAATCCACGGGAATTTGGTCCGTTAGCGGCGAGGTGAAAGGTCTCCGCACCACCTGACCACTGATATGAAATAATTGACGTCCTATTTTTGAGACAATGACTATCACCTTCCTGTCGGTGACCGTCACACAGTGGTAACTTTTATTCCTATTACAAAAAGATATCCAATAACAAAAAGTTCAGACTGCCTAATGGAATGGGTTTTTTGACAAAAGAGTTCTAACGATTCATTTCATGCCAATCTCTTTAAGTTAGTTTTTATTTTTTTGAAATTCTACGATATAAGTAGGTAATATGCGCTTTGAGGAGTAAGTGGTTACAAAACAGAATCCTAACTACAAATGTAGCAATAAAATTGACGGTAACAATTAAAATTCACAATTATAAAATCGATTGTCCTTAATACACATATTGATTTAAGTATTCGTGCTTTAATTGTGTGTTAATCATTGAGATATATCCTGAAGGGTTTTTAGCACATCTACATGTAGAGGCGAATTATTCAATCAATAATTTAGAAACGATAGACAAAATGGCGACAACGAGTAGATCGATAGAAGGTATTGATTGTATTTAAGGATGAGCAGTCTTTCCATAGCTTTGGTCATGATTCATTCCTAAGGGTTTAATCAAACAGCACGTGATGTCCCAAGCGCCCGTTGTCTGAGTTCGGAGTTTAAAGGATTACCTCAGCAGACCAGCAGAAAAATGAAGGTAGGCGCATTAGTCCGTATAAGTAGAAAATTAAGTAGAATGGATTTTTAAGAAGAATGGATATTTAAGTTTAGTTTAAAGTTTAAAAATATTTTATTTGACCCAAAAATCAAATGGAATTGGACACAAGTTAAACAACTTAGGAACATCCTCTTCCATAAACAATTATACAAGGTTACATACATATATGGCAGCATTTCATCAAACATTGAGTCATTGATTTATACATAAAGTAAACATTATTGTATATTGATGGGAAAATTCCCAATATCAGCAGCTTTATAATATTACTAGTAAGATATATAGTAAAAATTCCATATATATACTTTGTATAACTTTATGAGAATCTATTTGTATTTTTAATAAATTCTTGAACAATCAGTCGAATATATCATTTTCGGCTTTGTTCAGATGAACAGAACCGTTCAACAGGACATCTAGATCAACGATTATGTCATATCACGAGAGAAGTTGTACATGTTACACTGAAAAAAATAATGAACATGATTTTCTAAAGGGTAGGTACAGTTGCCTGCTGGAGATAATACTAATTTACATCTGAAAAGATCTGCATTCAAAGCACTAAAACCGTGACGAATTCTAGCATGTATCACATCTAATTTTCTGTTTACCTACAGTCAGGTTATTCACAGGTTTGATCTGTCTTGAAATATGACGTTAAAGCTCTATATATCTAAAGAGGTCCACATTCTGAGGGTACTCGGGATAAAAGACCTTTCATGCATAACTTGTCTACATTTTGGTAATACATAATCTTGACCAGTTCTTAAATTATATCTACTAATATTGTTTACTCTATTAGGCAATAGTTCCTTTAGATAATATGAAACTAAGTCATGGTTTATTTTGTACAGTAATAATATTTTTTTTTTGTTTTTTTGTTCACGTCTGTCATCAAGTTTTTCCCAACCGGTCTCATTATATAAAGACTGTACACTTGCAAATAAAGGCAAGCCTGTGACTATTCTAGCTTCGAGTTGAAATGTTTCCAGCTTATCAATGTTAGCAATGTTACAGCCATCCCAAACCTCGCCCGCATATTCCAAAATAGGTCTGTTGAATACAATGTATAATTTAGATAAGATTTTTTTATTTACTGTAAATTTCAATTTCCGTAAAACTGACAAGTGTTTAGAAGCTGATTTGATCATATTTGAGATATGTGTTTCCCACTTGCAATTTCATTTAAAGTTACTCCTAGATGTTTTTGTGTAGCACTTTTAGACAAAATTGTGTTATTTTAAGTCAACTGAACATTAAGCCTTCTAAAGAACCAATAAAAACAACAACGTCCGTTTTATTAGGACTGAAACTCACATTCCACTTCTTTGACCATTGGTCAATCACTGCTAAATCATGATTCATATGATATTCTATTTCTGCACTTTGTTTTGAAGAATATGCGAGCGAGGTGTCGTCAGCAAACATTCTTGACATTGAAAATAAATTTTCACAAATATCATTTATATACAACAAAAATAGATATGGACCTAAAAGAGAGCCGTGAGGTACACCAGCATTCACGTAATCTGTGTGCGATAAAGCTTCTTCCAAGTATACAATTTGATTTCTATTACTTGAGTAATCTTTCAACCATTTATAAATATTGCCTTGAAAACCATATGCTTTCACCTTTTTCAATAGACCATAATACCAAACTCTATCAAATACTTTTGATATATCGAAAAATGCTATACATGTATGGAGCTTGTTTTTTAACGATAGACAGATATTATGGTAAATTTCTAGTAATTATGTAACAGAAGAATGACAAGGAACAAACCCTGACTGATGCTTATACAAAAGATTGCTATCAATGACAAAATTATATACATGTTTGTACATTACTCGTTCAAACACTTTACTAACAGTACTAAGAAGAGATACAGGTCTATAATTAGAAGATATAAAAACGCTCACCTTTTTTTAAATAAAGGTACTACTATAGCTGACTCGGTAACTTACACTGACTTAGAAATAAATTGAAAAGCAATTTAAGTGGTATACAAACACTTTCAGCGGTATATCTTAGCATTTCGTGACTGATTTGATCTTTTCCGGTAGCCTTGTTTAGCATCAATTTTAAAATAATATCCTTTATTTCGGTTTCAGAAAAAAGATATTTTCAATAGAATTGGGGCACCTTGTAGGAAATTCTGAAATAAAAGTAGGCTCACCGATATTATTAGAAATAGAACAGAAAAAACTTATTAAGTACATCTGCTTTTTCATCATCAGAATAGACTAACTCAACTTTATCACTGTCTTATAATGAGGGAATCGATACTGATGAAGATGATTTATCGAGAAGACGATGAATAAGTTTCCAATATTGTTTAGAATTGTTCAGTGCCAAATTGTCAAGAATTCCGTTAATATTTTCAAAACATAATCGTTTTGAATACTTTTTCATATTATTATTATTAACGTTGTTTATCTGTTGCTTGAATTAAGAATGTCGCATGGCCGATTAAGTCTACGTGCATATTTGTGAAGCCTATCTCTGATTTCCCTTCGTAAATCTGAGTTAAACCAGGGTTTATCGTTCTTCCTGACAGTGATGGTGTTCTTATGTATACAAAGGTAAGCAAATTCTAGAAAAGATGAGATAAAAATGTCACAAGCTTCATAAACATTACAATTTTCGAAACATTCATCCGATGATAAAATTTCTAATCAAAGAGTTAAACCGAACATAATCTGCAGAATTGTAAATCCATATATCACGCGTGTATTTATTTGTAGTTTTACCTAGTATTTTAATAACAACATGAGTGGCAGAATGATCACTAATTTCATTACAAACAGGTATTACAAAAGCTTCTAGAACATTAACAGTATCTCCCACAAATATGGGATCAATCAAAATTTGTATATTCGCTGTAATACCGGTAGGTTCGTAGAATAGTAGAAAATTAGAATAGATATTAAAAGTAGAATGGATATTTAAGCAGAATGGATATTTAAGAAGAATAGATATTTTAGTAGAATAGATATTTAAGAAGAATAGATATTTAAGCAGAATGGATATTTAAGAAGAATAGATATTTAAGTAGAATAGATATTTAAGTAGAATGGATATTAAAGGATATTTTAGTAGAATAGATATTTAAGAAGAATAGATATTTATGTAGAATAGATATTTTAGTAAAATGGATATTTTAGTAGAATGGATATTTAAGTAGAATAGATATTTTAGTAGAATGGATATTTAAGCAGAATGGATGTTTAATCAGAATGGATATTTAAGTAAAATGAATATTTTAGTAGAATATATATTTAAGTAGAATAGATATTTTAGTAGAATGGATATTTAAGAAGAATAGATATTTTAGTAGAATAGATATTTAAGAAGAATAGATATTTAAGCAGAATGGATATTTAAGAGTAATAGATATTTAAGTAGAATAGATATTTTAGTAGAATAGATATTTAAGTAGAATGGATATTAAAGGATATTTTAGTAGCATAGATATTCAAGTAGAATAGATATTTTAGTAGAATGGATATTTAAGTAGAATAGATATTTAAGCAGAATGGATATTTAAGTAGAATAGATATTTTAGTAGAATAGATATTTAAGCAGAATGGATATTTAAGTAGAATAGATATTTTAGTAGAATAGATATTTAAGTAGAATGGATATTTAAGAAGAAAAGATATTTTAGTAGAATGGATATTTAAGTAGAATGGATATTTAAGAAGAATAGATATTTTAGTAGAATAGATATTTAAGTAGAATAGATATTTAAGTAGAATAGATATTTTAGTAGAATAGATATTTAAGTAGAATGGATATTTTAGTAGAATGGATATTTATTTATATATTAGATTTGGACAAAAAAAATTTTAAAATGATTTGAAATGAAGGGGTGATATCACTTATTTCTCACATGAATGCTGTCATCACTAATCTATATTGAATAATCAATAATCCAAAAAGTATTGATTATTCTATCAACAATCCTATCGTTGCATCAAAATTAATCCTAACAGTCAACTATGATTAAATTTGTTAATTCAAAATAGGAAAGTAATAGCCAACGATAAAATTCATAGGCTTTGTCAAAACCACATAAGTGCAGACAACAAGACAAACGACTTTAGACAAACAAAAGGGCAAAAGGCTAATTGAAAACACAAGACAAGAGGATTGGGGTAAACTGCAGATCAAAACGCTTAGGACACACTGCATGTCAAAGGCTTTGGACAAACCGCGGGTCATGAGGCGTAGACAAATAACAGGTAAAATGTTTAAGGCAAACAACAGTTCAAAAACATTAAAGCTTAAAAAGACACATGATACAAGGCTTAGAACACTCAAGACAAAAGGTTTGAAACATGCAATAAGACATTTGAAAGTGTTGCTAAAAGATAAATTCTTGAATTATTGGGTAGAATTCGGGAACTTTTTTGCATGACTAACCAACATATTCATAAAGTTGAAATAGGTTAGTTTTGACTTGCTTTTAGGACCCGAAATATAGTTTTGAAAAAAAAGGTATTTGGACGATATTTGCCAAATTAAGCACAACGCCGTCTTCCTGAACGTATTAAGCATTCCACAACAAATGTTTTCAAAGGAGAACATTTTTAAATGTAGGATTTCAGTAGTTATTCAAAATTTGCATTTTTTGATTGCTATGATATTTAGAAAGTTTATATATATATATATATATATATATATATATATATCCCTTTTACATCCATAAATTGTCTTCTAATAAAAAAAAATGCTGTAAGACAGATTGTCTCTCAAAGAATAAAGAATGTCTGTTATTCACGAAAAAATAAAAACTTTGAGAGAACAAGAATATCTCATACCTCACATATTCTGAAGTCTTTTTCTCCTTTTTTAAATGATTTTTTTCTTACCATTCCAAAAATCTTCACCAGTACAAAAGTTAGGTTTTTATCAGTTTGAAGCTATATAATGAGCTTGTATTTGGTTCCTGAGCCATTGTATCACCGTCTGAAAACAGTTTAACATCCATTAGCTTGTTTACATTAATGTGCTACAGCAGTGATGAGGACGATTTCCTTTAAAACTTCATATACAAGTTCTGCTTGGTTAATCGTCATCGTTAATGTATGATACAGAAAGGATACAATTCTAAGGGGACTGAAGCGCCTTTTTAAAATTCATTTAGTGAACTAAATCCGGTGAAGACCGAGAACAGTTTTCCGCACGCTATTGATATGAGGTATAGGAACATCCACTGATCTATACTAACGTTAAAGTTGTTCAGCAGAAATTTCAGCAAATAGTGAAATATTCATATGGTTTAAGTCCAGTTTCTTATTTTCGAAAATGACATTTTTGTATTTGTTTTGCAATAATTATGACTCTTGTTCCAGTAACCTTCAATCATCCATGTGATATATATATGATAATAACATAGATGTATTTTTCACGTGATATGCTATGTATGTTTCGTATTTGGACATCACGTTGATATTCTATTCATGAAAACAGGAATAGGATGTAGATTTAATATTAGAATAAAACAAACCAGCATCCATATCTAATATAAACAAAAGATCTTAGCATGAATTCCTATCATCATAACTTTTTTGTAAAAACATGAATAATGTATATTCAATTGCCTTTTTAATGCACTGTAACAGGATATACGATAAATACTTTCATGAGATTGAGTGTGAATGCGTGACTGATGAGCTGATAGCACTGACTAGTATGTGTAAATATGTAACCAGTAGACGTTACATTGTCAGCGTTTGCTTTGTTTTGTTAACTCCGGTTATAAATGACTGGAAACACAGTCACCATAAACTATCCGAATTTGAAAGGAGATTTTTTATGACTTGATTGGTTAAAACAAGGTTATCGTTCGTTGATTCCAATGTATTTATTAACCTATTATGTTACCAACATATCAAATTACCTTTAATGGTATTCACTCATTTGGTAATTAGTTACAAAGCATATACGTAGCATTTGATGTCTATTTCTAATTAGACTGTAGTATTGTATTGCAATTGTCATCATTCTAATGTGTCCCTTTTTTTATTCCTCTACATCGTCTCGTGCAGGAAGTCGTCAACTGATGGTCAAACTCGTAAAACAGGGTTTCAAAAGATGCAAGTTGATGAAAAGTATGGGGAAGTTTTACTGTCGTCAAAGCGATGTCATTAAGAAAGACTATTTTTTCTTTATTCGATATGAAGCTTGACGTGTTTGATGCTCCTGTGTTTGCCTGTTTTTTCACATAGAAATACAAGTATGATAGATAGAATCAGCGTCTCAAATATTGACAAGTAGACATTTTTGTACTATATTCAACTACCCAAAAGATATTTCTTCTACAGCTTACATCGTATATTTAGTATATATATATGATTATATTTCTAGAAAATGTGTGTATACGTATTTGTAAATGTTCATTCCAAACAAAAATTTCAAATTACCATGCAAGAGATAGAAAAATAAAAAAAACTTCTATCGAACATTTATTTCCCTTACATAGGATATACCAGTATGATTACATTAACGCAAAAACATATGTCAACCAGAATCACTTATCTAGATCATCGATTTTAATTAATGAGGCGTGATTATATATGTAGCGTGTTGTCAAGGAAGCATTCCTAATTTCTAGTCCACTGTTCATGACTTTGTATCTATGTGACCAGCTATCGTGTTAATTTTGTAATGCATATTAATTCGTTTAATTAAGAGTGATGATCAATTATTCTCTTTTATTTTGTTTGAGAACTGTCTATAGGTTATTCACACCCATCGTCAGCTAATTTATGTATGACAGTTTTTCTAGGGAGGGCGCCATCAGATCGATTCAACTCTTCAATAATACATACTTTAATATAAAGTAATAACAGATGCCGTTTTATACCCGTATAGTTGATCTAATCTGATTCAATTAACAGTGTTTCGGAACTGGGTAGAACATTAATTCAAATTATTCTGGCTGATGTAAAATTTGACTGAAGAGCATTGGAATGAATTATAGAACTAGGAGAATATCGCCAATAAATCATCATGTAGATGTGTTTTTCCATGGGCTCAGAATATTGTAAGCTTTCACATAACATGTTCAGTTTGTATTGTCATTTCAGTCATTTGATTTCGCCAATATTACAGATGACGTATCCTTGGATCTTTAGATGGTATATTATTTTGTGCCAACCCGATATTTCCATAACAACGTTCCGAGTTGCTGTAAATGATACAATTATTGTTATTCATATTATTATTATCAAATTTTTACTTCTGTGACTATTTATTTGCATTTTGAATACTGTTCCTCTAACTTACAAGTAGAGGGAGGTAACAGACCGCCGGTTAAAGTAATTTACTTCCGCATAGATACAATATGAAAGAAGAGATGGGAGGAACGAATGTATACATGGCTAACATCTGCTGATTTCCCGCATATTGCACCGATTCGGGTCACTTTAAAACATCAGTATATACAGTTACTCGCTAAAACTTGAAGTACTCATGTCATCTTCAACCTCAGGTGTATGTTGTGTCTGGGAAAGATGGGGACAATTTGTGGTTAAACGTGCGGAATCATCCACCAAAATAAATTAATATAATCAGCAATTTATCGAATAAAATCAATATCTAAAATGTATTGCAAGTGACAACTGTTTAGAATCAAAGAAGCATTACATGTGGCCAACAAAGGCAGTGAAAGACAGTCAGACAGAAAAACAGACAGAGGCACGGACGTAAAAAGAGTGACAGTCACAACAAGAAAAACTCAGACCCACAAAGCCGAAGAAAGACGGACTGAGAGACAGACATTACGGACACACATATAGGCACGAAAACACGCTAACGAATGGGTGGAATAAATAGAAAAAAATACATATAGACAGAAACTTGTATCAAGGCAAGTATCATCACAGACTGACAGGCGTCCGGACAGACAGACAAATAAAAAGAGTGAGACACAGACAGAATGATACAAAAACGTATAAAGAGAGCGACACACGCACAGACAGAATAGATAAGAAAAGAGAGATGGAGTTTGAGAGACAGAGACATACACAGACATACGAGCGGACAGATATTAACACAGATACACAGGCGCACGTCACTCCAGACAGTCAGGTAAGGAGACTAAAAAGAGTAGTAATAAAATTAGTGGAAATGGGTTTTAGCTTATGTCGATCAAAGATCTACATAATTTCTATGTTGGAAATTTTTCCCACCAAACATCTGTGTATCAGTCACTATCACTTTATCATGAAACGTCATGATGAAATTAATAAGAGACGAGAATATATGATTCTGAATGATTGTAAAAAGCCACTCATTTTTTGCGGATTGCATTCATTTAAAACCTGACTTTTACAATTATAATACTCTCCTACAATATACATGATGTAACACCCATACACCAACACGCATAGAACGATAAATTGTTTCTTTTTATTTCAATTTTGTATTTGAAGATTTAATTTGTAAATTAGAATAAAAAAAGTATATACACTGAATATGCTTATTTCAAAAGGAAAGAAAAAGAAAAAGAAAAAAATCAACTGATATCACATTAATTTTCAATGTATCAATAATCACTGATATTTTCTGGAGCAATTGTTTTATTACTAAGATAATGAATACGATATTTAAAATTAAGTAATAATTGCTGGTGTGATAATTAATCTTTTTCTGTTCAGTGACTGCGCTGCTTGAACTGATTGGTGGTTCACAGTTCTCTGCATTCCATTCGATAGATAACTTCTTTTCTGAAAGAAAGTTACAACATGGCCAAAGTATCGGTAAATATCGGTTTGAATTTTATTTTGAATACTTTTCCAATATATTCTTTAATTGTTTAAGTAAGAACTGTATTATCGTTTTTCCGTCAATTACATGTATCCTTCTTTTTGTTAAATGATTGATCAATTGCTATGATTTTGGATTTGTTAAACCTGAAGTTAAGGATAAACATTATAGAAATTAGTTCTAGTTCATTGACAAAACACGTCTCAAAATTTCCTAAGCATTGCTCGTTACTGACTATATTTGTGTTTCAGATGTCTAAAGTCATGTCGTTTCGGATAACGTTCTTCATTATATTCGTCAAGCATTGCGTGAATACGGTTGAGGTCAAAGGTAAATATTTTTTTATTTATCAATTGATTTAGTTTCTAGTATCTACGATGGTGCTAGTCATTATGATACACATACCTGGGTTCAGTAGGACTGATACGAAGCGATACATGAAAATCAGCATTGTGTAGACATGGCCGTTGATTGTTTGAAATATAAGTTACACTACGCATTTTGCCTTAGGTTGTTAAACCAGCATTTAATTTTTTCATATAGACACAAGGTTTGAATAAAATAAAAATGACGGGTAAATTAAAAAAATAAAGAAATACAGTCAATTTGGCTATATATCAAACATACATTATGTGCTTACAATAAGACGAATATCCCAAAATAGATTTAACAACATCGTATTTATTTTCAGGATCTCTAGCGTTTTTCATCAAATGTTAGATAAATGAATTTGCCATTATTGGAGGTATCATTCTGCCATTAAGGAGGGTTGCTGAGAAATATAGTCATAGAAACGATATAATTTTCGAATAATACATTTAGAATATCTTCCACCGGAATCAATGGTTTGCTTTAGTCGTAACTTGCTTAACCTCCTATCATAAATTATGGTCATTTAAGCACTCTCATATCGATGGATACATGTTGTGGAACCAATCCCTTGTCTTTCCTAACTAATACCAGGACAATAGATGCACCAAGAACCTCATTATTTTGTAATTTAGGCCTAGAATGTCTTCTAAGTACAATCAAACGTTGAAAACCAATTTTACATTCAATGTGACAGAGTGAATTTCATGTTTGTAAATCTTGGAGTTACACAAGGGTACAGCTTCTTTAATTGCCAAATCGGATTGTTTACAACTGTTCCTATTTGAAACCGGCATGTTAACAAAATATTAATTCAAACTAAATTAGAAGAAACTAATGAAAATTTGAACAAATGAAAGATTTACACGTATACTCCTGAACAAAATAAGGCCGGGTGTTTCGGAAAGTTAAGCTTTTTCTTCTTCATCTGTCATGTAACTTTTGGTCTATCCCAGTTAGTAACGTCATGTTCCCAAATGAGAAGAAGATAAACAAGAACAGAACTCGCAGGCATGCTGACGAGCATCAAACACGTCTAACTTAATATCGCACAAGAAATAGGCTATGCCGACCGCATAATTCCCTTCGTAATCTTGATCAATCTACATCTCTTTATGTTGTGAGAAAACTTTTGGAAAATTAATCAACTGTGGCACGTAAGCAACATAGGTTGGCGATGCAGGGATTTTATTATCCAGTTTCATCGGTTCCGATATACCGCTCTCTTCATCCAGGGACAAAACTGAATATTCCATGTGCGACATCTGACACAACGTAGCATTCATTCCGCCATAAACCGTGCTCAAATTATCAATACATTTACATTACAAAACACCCCGATTTTTATTTTAAGTTTGGTTATTAATGTCTGTGTGTTTTAGTTTCCTCTTGAAGCGATTTATTATTTACAATCATACGACATGTTCCAATTAAGATAGTGTTAGACCATTGATATAAGAATTACGCTGTAAATACAACCCGTGCCGCGGTATTGTGACGTCACTATATTTTTGTTAGTCATTCTGCGTTTCGGCTATTCTCTGTCCTGAATCGTGTAAGATGGGGTTTGTTGCTCGATATAAGTAGAATCATAATCAATACGTTTCAAGATATGAATTAATTAAATGTGTTCTAATTAGAATTGCTATTATACCCTGGTCCTGCCTGGCAATTCTTCCATGAAACCCGAACGGGTGTCATAGCATTTTGTTGAAGGCAACTTTTAATTATTTCGACTGTAATTACTATAAACTGCAATTGTATAAACCGTGATCGAAATAAAAACAACTCTTTAGTATTTCATTGTTTAAATGAAGGGTATATGAATATAATCTTATCATTGTGTTATTCTTTGCAATTGAATCAGATGCCCGTATACGAGGGAGCACTTCAGTCCTAGACGGAATTGTAGAAGTTAAATGTGGAAACCTCTGGTATACAGCTTGCGAATTCCAATACTTGGCAAGCGGTGAAAGGAAATACGTTTGTGAAAAACACTTTGAAAACCTTGTGAGATATGCAACGTGAGTTTGAAAATCTTGTGTTGTTCCATGTCGTGAAATGAATGCAAACCTTTCGAATATGTATATTTTGTCATTGGAATGAAATAAGTGTTGATTAGTCTGTGGCACGATACTTGTTATAATGAAAAGTGTAACTTCCGAACGGATTTTTTCAGACTTTAAGGGTTATTGCCTTCTTAGGATTTATATTTGATATATGAGGCATCGTTTCAGAATAAAATGGAATCGATAAAATTCGTTGATATCAAGATTATGTATGCATTGCTACGTCTCTTGATTAAATTTGTTAATTGCAGTCTGCCTGCTCTAATATGATAACAGCATTACCAGGCATCATTTGTAATATGATTAGTATGTGTGAAATTGCTAAATGTAAGACACAGGGTGAATGTAAATAGCTGTACATTGTATATTAAATTTTATTTATTTTTATAACATTTTTTCACAATATTATTTAGTTTCATTGAAATATAATATGGTTTATTCGAAATAAGAATATCGGAAAAAAAAACTAATCAATATCCCGATAAAACCAATTCAAAAGAAGGCTACACGTACTTGACATTCTTTTGAATTCGTTTAATGGAAATAGTATCTATTTTTTCGTAATGATATTGTTTAAATGAATTCAAAAGAACATAAGGTACATGTGTTTGTTACAATTCATGCCGTTACTCAAACGAACAAAAACGTGGCATGCAGGCTTTAACTGTATCAATAGGTATGGATACTTTTTTGCTGCCTAGTTTACCAAAATCAATTGTGCTTTCGAAGTTGATATGAGTGATCAAAGGAAGAAAATATTATTTTTATACACCCCCTACAATTTAATGTATTCAATCTTAAAGTGCTTCGAATATAGTTCAAAATTTATTGAGGACAAGTGGCCAAATTTCTTGCTTTCCTTTTTCTTTTATAATACTTACAAGTGTAATTCGCCTACATTTTATTGTTTTCAAATATATATTTTCTTGTTGTTGGTGTTCACGAAAGATTTTCTATCATAAATCGTGCATTTACTTATATAAGGTAAGTCATTATTTGTTACAGGAATACATATCACACAGACTGGGACACTGAGGTAGTAAATGGGTCATTCGCTGTGGTTTATTACATTTCTAAATATGCTGATTGCAACTTCGAAAGCAGTTGCAGTCAGATATTAACCACGGCATGCGAAGGTAACGTCAATGTCCTTTTCTAAAATGTTGGTGTCGTAACGCATATTTTTTCATGATCTTATCACGTCTATACACACGAATCGTCATTCAGACGCTAGCAAAACGTGGCGACCATCTTTCTACAGGAATATGGTTGGCATTTGGAGTTGAGAAATTTATGATAACGACATGGCATATTCAGACATCGAATCTTCCTGAGAAGGGAACGATCATGATGATCTTAGTGGCATGTTCTTGTTCACTGCCTTTTCATTAAGTCTAATAATGTGTCAGTAGTATCAGAAATATGAAAGAATATATATCAGCTTACTTTTATGTCCTAAGATGAAGTAAGGTGTCACATGGTATTGCCTTCTATATTTACCAGAAAATTCTATACAGACTGGTATATCCAATGGTCCTGCCATTGACTGTGCTCTCCAAAATCACTCAACAATGTCAACTATTATATCAATATACGTTAGTGAATAGTGATATTTGTCATGGATAGAATTTCATCTATGAACAAAAGAAATCCATATGAACAATGAACTAACAGATATTCAACACAGAGAAATAGTTACAGTCTTCTCATGTACTCCATCAATAGTTGAAAGGAGCGATGTGATTGGCTAATAGAGAATGAGGGACAATTTCGAATCATTAATTTCAGATGTCAGTTTCTGTTGAATTTCTCCTGTAAATTCGATATTTTCATTATTTTAAGACTCAAATAATTGTCGGATACATCTTGGTTTTTAATAGAAGACAAAGTCGAGTATCAAGAGGACAAAATTCTTTATTTAATATCCGGAACATACATAAAAACAAACATATTACCCTCTAAATGTTATGTAAAACGTATCAAAATCCAGAAACAAGATGACACTCCAGAATATGATACTGAGCTGTAATTTGTTTTTGAACGCAACTGATATGTTCTTACTCAAATAACTAAGATATTGAAACATTCAAGTTGAATATAGTCTAATTTTTTCACCTAGTGCACTAATACTACACAAGATTTCAACTGGAAGTTCGCAATATTTTGAATAAAGGTCAAATACTAGTACAGTAGAGCTAATACAGCTATATCCTTAATAATCGGTCACGGACAGTGTCAATGACTACCTGTGATTTGTGCCTGTGGTGTATCTGTATGGTATCATGGAGTTATGTCTTTCTCATTCTTAAAGCCTTGTAAATTTTGAATTTAAATCACTAAATTAGTTTTTAAAAATTGAAATTGTTCTTATTAATTGAAATAAATGAACGTAAGATATTTAATTAATCAAAGCCAGTTTTGATGACAGATTTATACTGAATAAGCATTGCTCAGAAAATTAATTGGTTGAAAAAGGAAAGCGAATTTGAAACAAAATTCTACTTGTTGATTATCTTCTGTTAATAATAAATACATATGATAAAATCATTTCTTAAACATCAAAATAAGCATGTGATTAGAAATTTAAATGATTTAGATTAAACTTAAATGAAATCAATAAGCAAAATCTTTTAAATATATTATATATATATATACCCTTTTGTATTTATGGTCGACAATTCGTATTTAACAATAGAATATTTTATTTTGACATATTACGAATGTTATGTGTCTATAAAAGTATGATGTATGTAGAAGTTTAATATCATAACGTTAAAGAGATATATCCTATAACAACAGTGTATCCAATTTGATTAGATGGTAATTATACAGCAATAACATACAGACATACAGATTCCTAATTTATAAAGCCTGACTCTGATTTCTCAATAACGATATTGATCACATAAAGCATACATAAAACTTTTGTACAATAACTAAAATATACATATTTAGAGAACCAAAAACAGTTATTTATCTATTAAATTGTTTAGGTAGGTCAGAGCACATATAGGCATGAAAAAAGCGCAGATTTACAGGTAAAAAATACATATCTATTTCATATACGTCACTGGTAATTTCAAGTTTCAAGTATTAATATCAATTATGCATTGATTATAACCAAAGTTAAACTTCAAGGGAGATAGGTCCAGGTAGGTTTAGGTGATAATAAGCCCAAAACCATTAATGGAGGAAGGAAACTGATCAGGTGTTGAAAGTGAAGTGAAAGCCCACGTGACTATAATGGAAGAATGACTATCTTTTGATCAGAAACTATAGAAGGGTCTACACGTATAGCAAGCCTATCTCAATAACTATTATACAGTCATGTTTATAAATTAAATAACAAAATACTGAATTTGGGTCAATGCTGGATGAAATCTTTTTCACAATCGAGCAAAGACATAAAAAGTCTACTTAATAAGTTTTAAACAAAGACATCATTAAAATATTTTTTAGAAGTTGAGAAATTTTTAGAAACATTTGTCGTGTAAAATTCATTTTAGTGTCAATTTGAACTTTTTTTGTATTATAATTAACATAATTACAGGCGAATATTACTTCCTATCATTATATTGTTTTGTTTATCTAGTATACTAAATGGTCGGTATTTGGGAGTAGTTAACACTTCACACTCCCACAGTCTTTGCCTGTAAGTTTTATGGTTGACTTAATTGTAAGAGCGTAACAGTCCAGTGGAAGGGCTTAATTATCTACATGTAACAATGGAGTGGCACTGATAAGCTCTTTGGATTGGCCATGGCTATTGGATGTTCAGTTTGGTAATACAGGTATTGTTTGTGATACAGGAGGCTAACATAAGATATTATTATATAATATATTTGGGTGTAGGGATAAGTCTACACGCAACTGCATGGTATGATCAGACAAAAATTATTATGGAAAGTTGATAACAATCAAATTAAGTGTATGTAATATAATTATTTTAATGTGATTTTAATTTTCCCGAGATAAGACATTTGAAGTGTTTCAGGTCTTCAGGCTTCAACACCGGCTGTATCGGTTCTTGATACAAGATTTGCTCATTCGGAGAACACAATTATAAGCATTGGGTGTAAGGTGATGGGTGGTATTCCAGAACCTACTTTAAGGATAATTCCGAGAGATGGAGCCAGAATAGTGACAGATCCAACATACCTGACAAGAAAAGAAAACATGACAAATTATTATCAAACGTTGGTGTATTACTCAAAACTCGAAGTGAATATTTCACATGAAGACAATGGCGCCGTCTACTGGTGTGAGGTTGAACAGCTCAACTTCCAAACCCAAAATGAAAGCATCACACTAAACGTACAGTGTAAGTACATCTCTGAATCCTTAGTATTTTATTCAGTCAAAGTGATTTACTGGTTTTAGCTCAATAAATCATCGATATTTGTTATGAAATATCAGTTACTCCTTTTTTACCATTGAGGACTGAATGGAGACATTCAAGTTAAAGCATTTTTCATACAACTTTAGAGTTAAGACCAGTTGTGCCAAACAATGAAGTAAAATACATCATGCAGCTGTCCTAGAATTTGTCAATGGCCCTTAGGGCCTAACGAAATTTTGAGGCCCAGAACACGACGGAAGAAAATGCGAAAAAGTGATCGAAAGAAAGGTCAAAATATAGATTTGGAGGCGCACAAATAAATCAATGAATTTTGAAATTTTCCTATATCTGATCATTTTTGAAATAACATCAGTTTTTTTTGTATATATTCTGAACCGTGCCACTGATTTGCAATAAACGTTTTCAAAACTTTCCGTTAAACTTCTTATTTTTTTACATGTAAAGAAAAGAACACGGGATTTTCATTGTTTTGTGTTGCGTGTTAAGTCTCTCCAGTTGACACCGTTTGTTTATGGTATATATTCCGTTAAACATGTGAAAAACTGTATATCAAACAAAATAGTGAGATATCATTACATCATGGATCTTAGCTTTTGATTAATTATTTCCATGTCTAGGATGTACTTACCTACTCGTAGTACCACTGTTGTCCGGTAATTCTGCGCAGTGGAAACTTTATCACGAGTTACGGAGGCCCAATCACGTCGTCTTCTCTCTCTTTGTTACAGATGCTCCTGTTATCAAAGTTCCTGTCAACAAAACGGTCAATGAAGGAAGCAATGTTACTGTCGAATGTGTTGTCAGATCCAACCCTACCGCAGTTGTAGGCTGGTATGGCCCTGTTGGTGTTGAAAGATCTAACTCAAAAATTCTAAACCTTCAAAGTGTGGGGCCTTTACAAATGAAAAATTACAGTTGTGTTGCTGTGAACAATTTTAATAGTTCAACATTCACAACCAGCAGGACAACGGCAGTTTATGTTAATCGTAAGTAATTCACTAGCTAACTTTATATCTAGATATAATCTTCACTTAAAGAATGATATTGTGATAACCTAGATGTAAATAGGGATGACCCGACACTATATATGGCAAATAATCAAGGATTTAAATCGTATATATGTATGATTTTTTCTCAAGACATTATGGTCCCCCGCCAAGTGTTCGTAGCTGAATTCGAGGACATTGAAATCAACTGTACCGTCGTGTCATATACGGAGATAACAGAAGTCATATGGCGAAGAGGAGATGATACAATTCTTTCCAACTCGTCCATCTTGTATCTGAAAAACACATCCCGCGGAGACATGGGATTATATTTCTGCCAATCAAAAAATAGGATAGACGCCGAAATACAAACGATGTCAAAAGTCACAAAGCTGCACGTAGAATGTAAGTACATCACTGGCGTGTACTGTCTTTCTGTTTCCATGTAAATAATGTCTCCAGCGGGGTTTCTTTCTATATCATGTTAAAGTACTTTTAAACGGAGTATATCCATAAAAAGTAAGAATTTTAAAAAAAAATCAAACCAACATATGCTTTTAGTATTGAAAGTCATTTCCCATATACATGAAGCTTTTTATTTAATATGATAGACCCGCCAATCGCTAAAGTACCAGATAACACCACTGCTGATGACCAAGAAGACGTCATACTCCATTGCATAGTCGACTCTCATCCTGAATCAACGATCACGTGGTACAGTCCAGATAATGAGGTGTTATCAAATACGTCTATGTTGGAATTGAAAAATGTTAACCGTTCTTACATTGGAAATTACACATGTAAAGGACAGAATGTGGTAAAAGGATCAACTCGTTCGGATAGAAGCACTACGTATCTGTTCGTGAACTGTAAGTTGGAATACTTTTTTGTAGAATATGCATACATGGTCATCTCAATGTCACATGAACCAGAGAACTCTCTAGGTGTCTATGACAATGTTTCCTACAAAAATCCAGGTTAGTTCTTGATATATAGAATCTCTTGATCTTGTCTTTCGATTTTCATAACAAATATATATTTTATTAGTTGCAAAATGTTACATCCACCAGAATTTTTCTTGTGTTTTTTCACATGATGTGGTTTGGTTACAATTACATGTGCTTACTAGTATAAATATCTGTTCAGTTTAAGGAATGAAGATAGCAAACATTAGGAAATTTGCAATATCTGTGAGGTTCAACGTACGAATAAAAATCAACCAACTCATAAATAACCATTTCACCAAAGCTGTAATAAAACAGAAGTATCAATCATTACATAAAGGATCAAAACAGCTGTTTCCGTATATTCTGTTCTACATCTCAATATTATGATCCAGCTTGGTACCTCGAGATGGACTATATAAATAGCACGTGTCACGTGGAACGTTAAGAATATTTTCATGACGTTTCGAGTGATTTTTTTTCTTCGTAAAGTCTATTCCACAAATTTAATGTACATGATTAAATTATCAAAGGGAATAACACAAAACATCAGCATCGTTTTCCAACAGTGATGAATGTATCAGATTATCAGCATCACCACGTTAAATGATAAAGAGCTTAAAATGAAAAATACTACTAAATAAAGAGCTATTTTTCTAGACCTTATCGTTCTGTACTTATGCCTAACAAAGTTTAAGAAACTTTAAGCAATTCTTTATCGTGAATTCCCTATTAAGTATTAATATTTTATATAACGATTGCTGAAGAACACACGTTTAAGGCAGGAATCCATCTTATGTTGATCGATACTTATTCACGTACTCCTGATTTCATATTAGTACATGTAAGGGGAGGGAAGCCGTGACAAAATCCGAATTCGTGAACTTTCCTTTCCTAGATTATAAAATGTCAGTGGAGTATTGAAATATAAATATTGGAACATCCAGGCCTCAATATTTTACTTTGCAAGTGTGATTGACCTAAACACGACGTCCTTACTGTAATCTGATGGTTATATATGAACTTACAGTATTTGTATCCATTCCAGATGCACCTATTATACAAATTCCACGAAATACGACTGTTAACAAACTGCAGGACGTTGTTATTGAATGTGAGGTGCTATCATTTCCCCCTTCAACTTTCCAATGGCAAAACCAAAACGGCGATATCGTTTCCAATACGTCCAGCTTGGAATTGAATAATGTTCAGCCTACCGATGCAGGGAGGTACACATGTCTTGCTGTAAATATCTTTCGAGGAAGTTCCCATACAGAGAGCGCATCTACCATTTTATTTGTCACTTGTAAGTATTTTATCTGTAAGTATTACAATCACATTACATATAAAGCATCACACGATAGATATCACATTATTGTTTTTGATACACAGGGAAACACGTTAGATATATGTACTATATGATAGTCATAGAGGTACTTTGCGACGTTTTTGTCATACAAGGCCACACGGTAGAGACTATACGACCGGTTTATGTCATACCAGGCCACACGGTAGAGGCTATATGACCGTGTTTTGTCATATACGGCCACACGGTAGAGACTATATGACCGGTTTTGTCATACAAGGCCACACGGTAGAGACTATATGACCGGTTTTTGTCATACAAGGCCACACGGTAGAGACTATACGACCGGTTTATGTCATACCAGGCCACACGGTAGAGGCTATATGACCGTGTTTTGTCATATACGGCCACACGGTAGAGACTATATGACCGGTTTTGTCATACAAGGCCACACGGTAGAGACTATATGACCGGTTCTTGTCATACAAGGCCACACGGTAGAGACTACATGACCGGTTTTTGTCATACAAGGCCACACGGTAGAGACTATATGACCGGTTTTGTCATACAAGGCCACACGGTAGAGACTATATGACCGGTTTTTGTCATACAATGCCACACAGTAGAGACTATACGACCGGTTTTTGTCATACAAGGCCACACGGTAGAGGCTATATGACCGGTTCTTGTCATAAAAGGTCGCGCCGTATTGATCTGTATTTAGCGTTTTGGAATTCTCGGCCATACGGTAAAAACTATGTGACATTTTTATCAGCAGGGTCACACGTTACAGATTATGTGACCGTTTTTGTCATACAAGGCCAGACGGTACCAGAGTTTTGGCAAACAGTCATATCATATGGGTAAAAAGTCACAAGGATTTCTAACATAAATACGATGTACAATACAACATGATAGAGAATGTATGTGATATAGACGGAAGAGATATTGTAAGCAATGTTGTATGTACCTTGGGTTTTTTTTAATGGTGGATATAACAGAAAAAAATACATGTTCAAACCAGTACTTAAATGTCTTTCATGGAAAAAGAAGAACTACGGGCGGTAAATACGAAATAGCCTATGTTTTATTATGATTTTCATTAATATTTTTCCCCAGCATTTTCATTTTCAAAGAATTATATTTTCTTATATTTCACACTCGAAAAGATGAAAATAAAAACCTCTTGAAAGTAGCAATAACAGCAGTATATTATCTTTTATCAAGAACATATATACTTCTTAGATCCTCCAGTTGTCGAAGTTCCCAGCAATATAACCGTGAACGACCAGGACGACCTGATATTGCAGTGTATTGTCAACTCTTACCCTCCATCATCGGTCACGTGGTACAGCCCAGATACTAAGAAGATATCAAATACGTCTATGTTGGAACTGAAAAATGTGAGCCGCACATACATCGGAGAATACACGTGCAGAGCGGAAAATGAGATACAAGGCTTAACGTTTACGACTAGCAACAGTACTCTGTTGTTCGTTAACTGTAAGCTAGCAACCATTTCTACTTCCAACAAAAATATTCTATAACATCCAGATAATGAAATTGATGACCGATTTCATATAGAGTATAGCGAAAGGCAGTTAATACCATTATTTACAAGCAGTTTAGAATTATTGTTTTGACTTTATTGTCGCAAACGGATTTGTACATACATATATATTTATTGGACATTTAGTTTCATGATTAGATGCATGTGTGTGTGTTTCACATTTCAGTCGCACCTGTCGTTGTCGTTTCACACAATACGACTGCAGTTGAATTCCAAGACATCGTAATTGATTGCAAAGTGGTATCGTATCCCATGTCAACTGTTACATGGCAAAACTATAACAACCAGGATATTTCTAATTCATCCGGTTTATTACTGAAATATGTCCGACCCAAAGATGAGGGAATTTACACATGCACTGCTGAGAATGTCATACAGGGAAATCACCATACAAGGAGCGCATCAACCACCTTGTATATCACACGTAAGTCTAACCATAGGAATATATCTGTACAAATTTCAAGATTGATAGCTTATGGTAAGATTATGGCGACTTAAACCTTACAGTTCGCTTTTTACGCATTGTTGTTCACGAAAAATAAAGCCGGGGAAAAGCGGCGTAACGAAAAAATATAACCCAACTAAAGCAAAAGAACGAAAATAGGAAAACACGCGAAAGAGAAATAACAAAACTCTCCAAAACGGAGTAGAAATAAAAGACACCAAAGAGTAGAGTTAAAAAAAGCGATTTTTTTTATTCATGTTAAGCGTCTTTGGTTTTACGTCTCAGGTATGAATGTATTATTTCGAATATATCATACTGAAAATATGTGTCCAAACATCGAAAACTTTACACTGTTTAAGAAATCTTTGTTATTGTTGTTCAAGCTGGCTTTCATTCTATTTTAAAGGTAATCTTGTGTTTTTACAGCAAATCCTACGTGTTATATACCAAACGCTATCCGTGAGTATTTCCAACGTATTTATCGATATATCGGTAAATTGTGGTAATATAGATTTCGGTTATTGGAAATAACAATAGGCTTATTTAAAGAAAGTGATGGATAGATATCATTGTGTTGTTATTGTCATCGCTTACTACGGCGTTAAAATCAAACATTGTCATCACATTGATGTGTAATCTTTATTAAATATTAAGTTAAAAAATATAAAATGGTATCAAAACACTAGGTTTTGCACATCAAAATTTTCACATCTTTGCGAGTGAAATTCAACGCTGATTTCTCAATGAATAAAGAGTAAAATCTTTTCTTTACAATGTATGTAACATTTGTAAGAATGAAACATTAAAAATTAAAAAGCATTAAATACCATGACGTTATTGGATAGAAAAAAAATTACACAAAAAATTTATTAAGCCTTACATTGACGAATAAAATTCTATCCATACAGCCAATATTTACATATTGTAAAACGCAGTATTATATTAGTGATAAGATAAGCTGTCAAGGAATTCTACATTTATCACGAAGAAAAGACATTTTATTATATACCATGTGTGTCAAATAGATCTCTATAATAATGATCGTTGTTTTTTCAACAGAGACTAAACAGCACTGTCGTTGTAATCGACGATGTACTTATTTGAAGAATATACTAAATATTACTATGGAGCAAGCTAGAAATGCCATGGAACAAATAAAGAAGGAGCTAACAGTGGAACCAACGACGCTTACGAGTTACATCATAAAGAAAATATCCATGAAAAATTCCAATACCTCCTCCATTGGCTTTGGGGTCATAGCTATTATGATTATTATACTCGTTTTTGGGTTTCTGGTTGGAGGCGATATCATTAAACTCGCTAAATACCTTCATGATTGTAGGAGACTTGAATTAAAGGAAGTAAAAACCGTGAACAAAACGTCGGAAAGCAAAGAGATTCGAGCTAAAACAAATAGACAGAGGAAAAAACGGAAACTAAAGAAATGCAAAGGAGACAAAGAGAATGAAGGTTTGAATCCCAAATATAGAACATTGAAAAAACTTTAGAAAATCATGCTGAAATCATGATATGGGACACAAACATTTTTTCAAACCAGCACTTTACAATTAGTGATGTCATAAGAAGACACACAAGAAGGGGATTATCTGAAAGCAACTAACGTTTAAATCGATGTAATACCAACTTATGCTTTTTGTGTTGAATGCGAACTTCAGTGTTCTTCTTCATTACTCGTTTGTTCCAGGAGACTTCCATCGCGGTGCTACCTGATGCTTTTGTGAACAAATAAATATTCGGAAGAAAGCATCGGGCTGCATATATGTGTTTGATATTATGTTTGCAATTGATTGTAATGTCCGTAAGAATAATATATGTTATAGAAAGTTACAAATAGTTGAAAAGAGACTTTCCGTAGCCCATTGTGTATGAATATGTAAAAAGGAGCCGATCTTACTTATGAAATTAAACTTATGTTCATTGATCTTGGGCCCATTAGGGTCTTGTAAGTTTGTTGTAGATGAAGATGTTTCATTAAACAAAATACATGTAAATTCAAGTGTGATTCAATGTTGTAACATGTTAATGAATTACTCTCGCACACATTTACACCGCTTCACCATATATAACTACAACTTTATATTCACAACGCTATTAACTACCTGACTGTGGCGACATAAAAATGAAAAAGCTTCACCAAGCCACTATATTTCTTAGACCGTGCATAATACTACCGTCAGCCAACCAGTCTTATCTATACTACTGCCTGACGAACTAATATTTGTTTATTTACTCCCACGACGTTTTGACCTGTCATCAGACGAGAAACAGATAGGAAAATGAGAAGGGAGGAAATAGTATGGAGCGAAGGGAGGTAGTGAGATACAGAGACAAGTTAAGGACGGCCTCTTTCGGCTTATAAAAACAGTAACCTAATTCTGACTAGGCATGTCTCAGAAAGAGGACCTGTTTTGGATAGAGAGGGAGAAGATAAGGATCATATTCTCTATAAATTCAATACCTCCATACTATTTTTGGAAGTCGGTCAAAATTGCTAACCTAACCCTAACAGCTGTTGTGATTCTTCTGTTACTTTTTCAAGGATCCCCGTGTAAATATTTCTTTTTGTTCATATTTTGCCCTGGTTTTTGTCGAATTAGTTTTTGGATTATGTTAGTGTTGTGTTGTTGCTTTTCTTACTGTCTCCAATTACAATCAAATACTCAAAATACTTGTTTACGAAAACTTTCCGTAGATATCCCTTCCAATGATGCAAATGTGAGTTTTAAGTTTGGTTGACTTTACATGAAAAGCCATGTCAAAGAATGGGTACGACGATAATACTATGATGCATTGGATTCAATTTCTGAGTGGGTTAAACCCAATCTATAAACAGTTCTAAAAAAATACATTATAATTAAAGCAAACATAAGTTTGTAATCCTGAATTCAATACAGCATTTAACGATTTGCTTTTTCATTATCATTCGCTGCGTCGATATAAAAGTCAAAATTATCTGAACGTGTTGTGAATTAAACATGATTCAAAGTCACACGACAAATATAAATATCAGCTTTAGAGATGGGCTATCGTTCACTTTTTTAATTTAATTCCCATGGGCTTGTGTCACAAAAATATCATATTACACCGTTTGTTTGTTTTTTATTATTGTTATATTGACGTGAAGTTCGCCTCAAATGAGAATTTGTTACAGAATGCCAGTCCATACCTAGGATAAATCAATATTGATTCCTGATAGGTTGACTTTAACAATAGCGACTCAACCTGTATAGAACGAAAGGGAAACGTATTTCATAAATATTGTATTGTTTTTTTGTTTGTTTATTTACAATTTACCTATAATTATGATTTGATAATTGTCTATATAATCTCTGTTACATTAACTACGAATTCATTTCCAAGTTAAAAACTTAATGAGAGTCAAACATGTTTGAATATATAGTTGTTCAGACAATGAAGACTATCGTTATCAGGCTGTAATGAAGTTGTAGATAATGAGTATGATCAACATGCTCTGTGGTGAATTGATTTAATACCTAAAGTAAATATGCGTGGATAAAACATCTTACATATGAATTTTCCTTGAAACATTTCTTTGAAGATATGGATGTTATGGAACATTAAAAAACCTATAATGTCAATTTTGATATAGAAACAGGAATCAATTTCCGAGGAAACCTTTTTTCGTCAAGACGTGCCAATTTCGATGAAGATTAACTATGATTTATTTATTGGCCGTGGTTATAGATACATTACAACGTATTCAAATTTATTGATTTCTTTACATATTCGTAATTTGGCGTGATGAGATGACTATCAATTTTTGTGAATATAAAATAAAAAGATGTACATTAGTTCAGAATGGTTCAGTGTCTCAGTCTACTCACGGAATAATTACTGCTGGGAATTATTGAGAGGATAGCACACAAGGTAAGTGTTTTATATTTTAAGTGATTGAAAAGAGTTTATTGTAAAATACTGTATTTGATTATTTTAAAGAATGTTTCACTATCAGTATTAAATACACCAAAAGATCAGGCAGTGGGGATATGGAATTTCGGAAATGTAAGAGTGAAGTATATGAGAAAGATGAAAAACCAGAATAAGATAGAGCAAAATCTGTAGATGACAAATCATTTAAAAAGGAATTAATTAAATACTATCACGAGGAGTAATCACGTGACTTGCAATGATCACGCTTTCACCAGAAGCGGCTCGCCTCGGAGGTAAGTTGACCTTAGTTTGATATGATAGCTTGTGAATTTGAAAATAAGACATAGCCCATGGAAGATGTACATATTCCTTTAGTTTTTTTCCCCAAAGGACAGCATTCAAACACGTGTAGTTTCTGCAAACACTTCGACAAAGTGTCAAGCGAGTTATAATTGTGTTTTGATCACACCTACACTTTTATCCTATCGCTGGCGAATTTGAACGAAATCACAAAATTAACGTGTTTCATATGCAATTTTCCATCGTCCACTTGATGTTGTTTGCAAAAGATTATTAATCCAACAGTGAATATGTCTGTAAAACCTGTAAATTGACGGATCTGGTCAAATTACGTAAAATGATCACGCTTACACTATGTCTGTTGCTTGATCACGCTTACACAAAATTAAAATGTTAATAGTAATCTCTTCATTTTGTGGAATAATAAGTTATTTTAGCAATGTCCTTATGTATCCTTTTGAGCTAAACACTTTCTGACAGATGTCGCATTTAAAACTTCTTTTGGTATGACTGCCCATATGAACTTTAAGAGTTTGCTTTGATTTGAAGTCCTTACTGCATTTTGTACATGGTATTCTTTTTTCAGTCTCGTGGGATTTTAAGTGTCTGTGGTAGTTTGTTCTGAATCTAATATTTTTCCACAGCTTTTACATCTAAACTTTTTTTCGCCTGTATGTATACCAGAATGTTCTTTTAAATCGGAACTTCTTTCAAATTTCTCATTACAGTCTTTACATTGAAATTTTAATTGCCCTCTTCGCGCATTTTATGGCGCTGTAAATCTTGTTTGCTATAATAAGCATTATTGCAAACATCACACACAAATTCTCGTTTATGTTCATGTAATTTTTCCATGTGTGTTACAAAAACACTCTTGCTATAGAAAGGCATTTCGCAGTCCTCACATTTATATGGCCCCTCTGATCGATGGCGTAACTCATGCTGCCTCAAGGAACTTCTACCTCTTAAAACCTCTCCACAATATTTGCAAACATAAGGGTGATCCGTCGGACATATTTACAACTGAAAAAGAAGAAATTTAATGTAAATGAGAGAGAGAGAGAGAGAGAGAGAGAGAGAGAGAGAGAGAGAGAGCAGTGTAAGTGGGTAGAATACTGAATCTCTGTATCGATAACATATGCCGTTTAATCTGATATTATGTCACTCCTAATACTGTCATCAGTAACTTGTGGTCTATACGTAAAGTTTGTTCCAACAACCCCGACCAACAACTTCAACTGATTCACGCAAGTTTCATTAATGCTGGTAAATTAATATTATTTTAACCGTCAATCCGTCATTCCCCCATTTAAGGGATCACATTTAATTTTGCGTTCGAGGTTTTTGGCAAAAGTACAAAGGCACAAAGTGAAACTTTACTTTTTTGTGTAAGCGTGATCAACCAACAGACATAGTGTAAGCGTGATCATTTTACGTAATTTGACCAGATCCGTCAATTTACAGGTTTTACAGACATATTCACTGTTGGATTAATAATCTTTTGCAAACAACATCAAGTGGACGATGGAAAATTGCATATGAAACACGTTAATTTTGTGATTTCGTTCAAATTCGCCAGCGATAGGATAAAAGTGTAGGTGTGATCAAAACAAAATTATAACTCGCTCGACACTTTGTCGAAGTGTTTGCAGAAACTACACGTGTTTGAATGCTTTCCTTTGGGGGAAAAACTAAAGGAATATGTACATCTTCCGTGGGCTATGTCTTATTTTCAAATTCACAAGCTATCATATCAAACTAAGGTCAACTTACCTCCGAGGCGAGCCGCTTCTGGTGAAAGCGTGATCATTATTACATGTCACGTGATTACTCCCCGTGACTATACTCAATGAGACAAATAACAATCAAAGTACTGAAAGTACTGAAAGGCTAAACGTATTGAAAAATGTTCACAGATAACCGCAAAGCTATATTACTTTCCCCTATACTCCTACACTTTGGAATGCAGAAATTACTAAAATAAGAGAACCAGAAGCTATTTTTCTTAGTTTTAAGCGAGATAGGTAAAAAAAACATAACAAAATACACACAACCATATATCTATCGCCAACAAGCCAAAAGATAAATAGCTCTATGATGAAGTTGACTAAATTAAAACCTTTGAAATACCCAAGATGTTGCAATTACTATCCTATCAATATGAGGATTTAGACAAATCATGGTTAGACTTTTCTTCCAGTTATTATGTCTATAAAGACATAGTTCTTTCAGATTAAACCAGACTTCCATATATATACAAGATTTACAATATTTCACTATAGCTACTACTATTTCTGATCTCCAATGCATTAGATAATGTCACCATGACATGCTAAATGAATAAATATGTTATGGAAATATTTCGTTCTAGTTAATTGATAATTATAAACATGAATATTTTGGGGTTTTTTTTATACGCGCTTTATTTGAGGGAATATTTTCTTTTCAAGGAACTTTGATACACATTAACAAACCTTGAAAAATCAGCACAATCAACCTTCATCAAATAAAACTAAAAGACAAAAAATATTAGTCATAACAGAGTAAACATTATGATCAGTACAGTATTAAAAATATATTATTCATAAATCATGAGCACCAATGTACCTTGCCTCCGAAGCGCAAACTTTTTATCTTCAAAAATTTGAAAAAAAGTGTCATATCGGCGGGAGTGCGCGTGGGACGAACAGTCCAAATCGATGACGTCTAATGAGGTAAAGTGATGTTATATATTAAGACGATCCTGCCACAGCGACAAGGATTAAAACAAAATTGATGTTCTGTTTGTAAGTTTTGTTTGTTTATAAGTGTTGTTAGTTGATAATTCAAACCAAGCCCCAGACTAGCTTCTTATCAACTGGCACGTGCAGTGTTCTGTACGCTTACGTCATGTCGAGAATACCGTAAAATATATTGTTCAAAATGTATCAATAGTTCAACCACACTGTGCTTCTTTTTTGAAATATATAGTAATCGTGTTGTTATTAAAAATATAAACTAATTTTGGATGCTTTTAAAACAGCGATTTGAAAGATCGCGGCATTATTTACGCAGAAAATTGCCGCTAGAGGGCTCTAACTCTTTTCGATATTTCAGCCAATGAGAAGGCCAGAATTGGTAAATTTTGTCTGAAAGGCCGTCGCAATAGGCTATGCGTACTGAGTACGTTTAGCCTAAAAACCGTTTACAAGGCCGGGTATTTTAGTGCCCCCTAAACACACCAAGTCTTGTCCAAAATCCTAAAACATATGTCGATTTCTGTAAAGATCTCTAATCATTATGTCTTCACAACTAATATTGTGAGAAAGACATTCAAGGACATTTCAACACGACCCATACAATATACGCCTAATAAAACATGCTTCGCTCTACAAGGACTCTTAAATGATGCAAATGTCAAAAAACGTACTAGTTCAAGAGAGATTTAGGAAAAGTCGGCATATAAAAATATACAGAAGGTAAGGTATGTGCACTGCTCACAAAGTTCAGCAGATTTCTTAATGTATGGATATATATAAAGTTAAAAAGAAATTTGAGCTACATTTTAACAAGTGCCATTATTCCCAAGAAAACTTGGGCGTGTGGTGCAGCGTTAATGTCGAGGATTAAAATATTTTTACAAAAGACATATAAGTAAATAAGGTTTGAAAGAAATTCGATGACACAAGAAGGAGAAATGGCTACAAGCTTCTTCAAATAGAAGAATTCGTCAAATGGTTTGGTATTAGACCGAATATTGTATTTCTGTAGCAAATTTCTTGAAAAGCCGCTAAATCGTCTTTACGTCTGTCTTTATCCCTATTGAATAATACAAATGAGTTAGCAACGATTGTGAGTACGATTCCTGCTATGATGGTATTCGTTCGTGTTTGTATCCAGAAGGCACATTTCATCATTTCTTATGTTAATTTAGGTTAATAGAAATGTGTGTTATCATTACACGTGTCCCTCTGTTTCCTTAATGTTAACTTCAACACTTCAGTAGGCCTATACTGTGTCCCTCCTTGTAGGTCTGTTCTCTTCTAAAAATGTTTTCAAACAAAGATGTATGACAGTACAAATACAAACTAATGAATTCTACTGGAATGTACTTCCTGAAAATACCGCCAAATCATAGATTTGTTATAGGATAGAAATAATGGCCATCTTATCCATACCGGTCACAAACACTCGTCAACATCAGTCGCTTATCTCGATATTTTCATTAAACAAAGCCAATACGAGAGGCCTCCCAACAACCTATTTAAGGCTGATTATATCAATTTTCTTATTTCAAAGTTTTCGCTTTTATATATCAACATACATGTACCTGCTTCCGAAATCTAGGTCATAGTCGATTCGATAGCTGTTCTAGTTATCATTGTTTCCATCCAAAATGTCGACTGTTGTCAGACTGTTAGGCATTAAGCATCACTAAGGAATCCTAGAATGACAAAATAATTATATAATGAAGTTTAATCAATTGTGTGGCTCTATTGTATCCAATTTTAAATGTAGCGAGTGTCGTCCATGAAACGGAAAACATTGTGGAAAATCTTATTCCTAATCTCACCATACCTTTGTTTTCTAGAATTTCCGTGTCAACATTTTTTTTGTTCACAATGTCTCCCTTTCATTGATTTCCAAATTGAATTCTGATTTTGTTGACATCTCGCTTTGTTGTTTATATTGATTTGATATTTCTATGATTTATCAAAGCATTGTATGACCACACCAATTGTGTAATTGTTATACATCATAGATTAATATTCTTAGACACCTTGGTTTTCATTCACAATTATTTTAAGTACTTCAGAACATTCATATCGCATCTTAGCTGTCTGAACCTGTTATCTTTTTTGCTACTGCAGTTGTCCCATTACATCTCCCATCCATTCAATATAGTTATAATTATTTTATTAATAGCATGTGACATACATCCAAACCCAGGGCCCAATCTAATTAATGATTCTACTATCAGTGCTCTCAGTTTACTCCATTTGAATATTCGAAGTTTACGTAACAAAGTTAATTACCTAAGTTCATTATTACATGATGTTGATATTCTCTGTATTACCGAAACTCATTTGGATGATTCTATAATAAATCCTGAAATTGCTATTGATGGCTTTACTGAACCTTTTCGAAATGATAGAAATACGACGCGTAGATGGAAGAAAGGATGAAATGGTAGACGATAGTCTGAAATTAGGTATGATGAAATCATTGTTATTTCTTAATTGGTATCTAACAGATTCATGAATAACATTAGGAAGAATTATGTTTAGAAAATCAGGAGTGATGCCATTTTTCATTTTGTATAATAACTGAAGTTTTCTTCTATTTCTCCTCTCTGAAAGTAGCTCTAATCCTGTTTCATAATACAGAGAATGGTTGGTAGCATAGGATGGGAGACCAGTGATAATACGGGCTGCTTCACGCTGACACTTTTCTAACATCTCACATTCTTGAATAGTACACCCGTCCCATAACTCACAACAGTAATCAAAGATAGGCAAGATAAACAAATAGTACATTTTAAACAAAGTTTCCCTATTCAACAATTTTTTAGGGTTCTAAGTACATTTATTTTCTTCGTGACAGATTTGTGTATCGACATTATGTGATCCCCCAGTTACCTTTCGCATTTAACACTACTCCCAGGTGACGATGACATTCGCTAAAATTCAGTAACTCTTCGCCAAAATAAAGATCAAAATTTCCATCTAGGTCAAGGGCATTAGATATAAACAGAACACTAGTTTTTTAGCATTAAAATCAACTAACCAAGTTTTTGCCCATTTACTTAGTGACTCAAGATCTCGATTTAAAGTAATTTCTAACTGACGACAAGAAGAAGATGTATGTAGAAGGGAAGTGTCATCGGCAAAAAGCCTAGAGGTAGAAATCAGTAAATCGGAAATATCATTAATGTACACTAGAAATAAAAAAAGGTCCCAAAATAGAACCCTGCGGAACTGCTGCTTTAATGGAGCCAATGTTAGAGACCGAATTAGAAATAAAAACCTGTTGTTGCCTGTTAGATAAATAGTTAGTAAACCAGCTTAACAACTCTCCAGATATTCCATATGATTTTTGTTTTATGATAAGTCCCTTGTGCCAAACGCGGTCAAATGCCTTAGAAATATCACAGAACACTAAGCAGGCATATTTTCGTTCTTCAAGCGCTAAAGAGATATTATGATACATTTCTATAAGTTGATAAACAGTGGAGTGGTTTGGCATAAAGCCAGACTGATGTTTATAAAAAAGAGAATTCTCCAAAAAATAATTATGAATGTGTTTAAAAACAACTTTTTCAAAAACTTTCCCAACAGTGGATAACAAAGATATTGGACGATAATTTGATGGAAGATGCCTATCACCTTTCTTAAATAGAGACATTACTTTGGCTAATTTCCAGGGTTGAGGATAAATACAAAGAGAAAGTGACATGTTGAAAATAATCTTTAAAGGATAACACACAGTACTAGCCGTAGCTTTTAACATTTTCAGTTTTCAGATCCATTTTGAAAGTTCTCTAAGTCCGTAGTTTATTGCCGTTTTCTTTACCAATATCGTTCCAAATTTTGGTAAACCGCGACTGTTCATCATGAATGAATACAGCTTTCTTGATTGTATATATTGCAGTACTTGTACGGGTAGCAATATTAATGACGTCATACACGTTATATTTCTTCGCAAGTTTCTTCGCTTTAAAGTCCCAGGATCTACCATACCTTTCAGACCATTTACATACTGTAAATAACAATCTATCCGCTGACAATGATTCTAACTTAAGACACAGTCGGAATACCTCAATATGCTGTTTGGCCAGGCATGACATCCACCCCATGTCTCCTCTTTTGCCGTAGTTTGACGTATTTTTTTGACACTCCTAAGAGTCTGATCGCTTTGTTCTGAACGTTGTTGATGACGCGATGTTCTGACCCCAAATGGCTGAACAATAAAATAAAACAGGTTCTACCAAACTTTTATAGAGTCTTGTATAAACTGAATAACTCATACCTCCCGCGGCGATAACCTTTGACGTTAACATCCCTAAAGCTCTGCTGGCCGCTTTCGCAAGTTCCTTTACTGCCAATTTTAAATCCAAATGTTCATCGAACCATAGAAAAAGGTATTTGTAGGCACTACATATCTCCAACTCGTTAGAGCCGCAAGTAAATACGGAAGCTGTTCGCGTATTGGATTTTGTGTGAAAATGAGCTACTTTTGACTTTGCTGTGTTTATTGCGATTCTCCATTTGAAGCACCATTTTGACACAATATTTAGCAATTTCTTCTGAAGGTTACTTTCTGTTGAAGAGATGAGGGCAATGTCATCCGCGTAAAAGAGAGCACTTACATTTATTGTGTCGATAGTGACGCCACATCCTGAATTATTAAGTTCTTCCACTAGGTCATTGATATACAATGAAAAGGCTGCCGGCGATAGCAAACATCCCTGTTTTAGGCCCCTCCGTACATCGAAGCTGTCAGTAAGAGTTCCGTTTATCCGTACACGACATTTTACGTCTTCATACAGTGAAAAGATGGCTCTGTATAGTTTCCCCTTTATGCCGGACGCTTGCAACTTAAACCAAAGACAATCCCTGTCGACAGTATCGAACGCTTTCTGTAGGTCAATGAAACTAGCGTATGTAGATTGGCCCTTTGTTTTCCTGTTGTTGATGATGTTGTATAAAGTGTAAGTATGTTCTTGACACCCTCTTGATTTACGAAATCCGTTTTGAGCGTCGGCGAATTTGTTCTCCCGTTCTAGCCACTTTGTAAGCCTAGTATTAATTATATCACAATACACTTTACATGGTATCGACAAAAGAGTTATTCCACGATATGTTAAAGGGTTCCTAAGGTCTGTAGAGTTAGACTTGATAATAGGATTAATTATTCCTTCTTTACATTTTTCAGGCACAATACCATTTTCAAAACATTTAATAAAAATCGAGAGAAGTAATGAGATACACGTGCCATTTTTCAGCACTTCTGCCGGTATATTGTCACTCCCAGCTGCTTCACGTAATGTTGACCTTCTTACGGCGACTGACACCTCCTCTCTAGATATAGGGTCGTTTAAGGAACTAACATAACCCTCTTCCTTAGTGCTTGGAATTAATTCACGAACACGTTCTAGATGACCCTCATCAAAGCAGTTACCGATGGTGGAGCGTGTAGAATATAGGTCACTGTAGTCTGATTTCCACCTATCCAACACCGCTGTGGTATCAGTATCAATACGGCCATTATTATCTATCACTTCCCATGGAATTCTTTGTTTACGCTGTTCACCTATACCAATCTTACCAATCTCTCTCCAGAAGTCCTTACAGTTTTGGCTGTCGAGTGATTCCTCCAACTCACGTTGTTTTAGTAGTTGAAAGTTACGTTTGTATTGACGGTGAAGTTTGTCGAATGACCTCTGCGCAATGCAATAATCCCCTTTACATCGCCGACGTATAACCGGTGATCCTTTGAATTTCAACCAGTTTTTTTCTTTAGTACATAAAACATCCCATTTTGTCTGTAAGTTACCATCCCAGTACGGTTTATATAGCGACTTCCGTTTGTAACTAATTGATGAATCGCTTGTACGCGAGCGTGATAACATCCCTGCCCCCTCCATTTTAGTATGCAGGAATTGTTCAAATAAATCATAGGCAGTACTTACATCCTTGTTACAAGCTAAAGCCTGTTCGATGTTAAGTATAGTTTCGTTGATAGACTCTAAATACTCATCAGATTTCAAAAAGTTTGCTGGCAATTTATTCACGTTAAAACGCACTTGTGTATTTTTAGACTCAGTAGGTCCTTGTGAATGGTGTTTAGTGTCGATTTCCGGAGTATCGATGGAGCATTGTAAGTATGAATGATCCGGTATCGAACACGGTGCAATTAAACAGTTACCGTTGATTAAATTGGACATTTTATACACTTTAAAATCTTCATACAAATTCAATTGTTCATGAGGAACGAGCATATAATCCACCACTGACCTTCCTTTAGCCGACACACAAGTAAAGTCTTTTAAACCTTTTCGGCCGTTCAACACACAAAAATTTGTATCGATACAAAATTCCAATAACATGTCACCATAACTGTTTTGCGTAAAGTCGATAGATGTGCGAGGTTGAATTATATCAACGCCTTCAATGAAATCACTTTCGTCACCGATTCTAGCATTGAGGTCCCCCAGAATTACTATGTTACCTTCATCCTGGTATGTATGTACGTTATACATAATTTCACTGAAGAATAGTTCGGCATCGCATACTCTCGTTGAATTTTCTGGAGGTAAATAAACTGCACATACAAATAACACAAAGTCAGTATTTTTATTCCGTAATTTTATCCAGAAAATTCCTTCCTGATCTTTATTTATTTCGGTAATCTCATAGTTCGCGAAAATGTCATCCTTTGTGAGAAAACCTACTCCACCAGATCCTCGTTTGGCATTTGTGTGTATATTAGTGCGATTATGACCTAAGAATCTATAACCCTCAACATATAGCTTTTCATTGCCTTTTAAAAAAGTCTCACAAACGGCTATTACATCATCATTACACAGTTTTATGATCTCACGTCGAAATTCCTGATTATCATTTGCTTTAGAAGACCATCCGCCAACGTTCCAGCTACCTAGACGTAATTGTCCCTAATGCCTATCATGTCTATAGGATGTTTGTTTTTCAGGATATCTATGATCCCGTCGTTGCCTCTCTCTCTTACCGGAGTCCTACGTGTGTGTCTGTTACGGTTATATGCTTCGGATGAACACGTGCGTGAGTGGTGTTCGATATCCGACACTCGCATATCTCGCCTACCTGCGTCATGCGAACGTGTGCGCGTGTTGTGTCCCTTTTGTACCAATCTGATCGCCCGATCTATTTTAAGCTCCGTTTTACTCTTATCATTGTCAATATACACCTTGTTGTATCTGTTATAATTTCTCAATACTTTTTTCGCCTCATGATTTTCTGTTTGTTTTCAAGTGTGTCAATCCCTGCTATAATGATTCCAGGATAATCCCCTTTGGCTTGTTTACGTTCTACGTGTGTAATGTTTACCCCGGTTACTTTGAGTCCGTCGTACCTGTCTTTCTACTACTCATCAGCATAACGGTGACTCCCACTGAATGGGAGTATATCACCTGTGACGTCACAAGTTTAACGACAGGTAGCAGCCGCAATGGCAGGAATAGGCGAGAGTTAGAGCAGGCATGCTATGCAACGTCAAATTGCACAATGATTTGTTTACAGCTCTGAGGGTAACAGTCATATGAAATTTGAATGAATATTCAGACAGTGATCAATTTAAACATATTTATTATCAACCGTAGAACAAGGCATAAGACACAAGTTAGTACAACTTTATACGTCTTCTGCAATAATATTTATGTATGGAAAAAATTACTGTCATGGAAACATGTAAATATGTACAATAATAATCATTATTAAGATCAAAATTTGTTACTAGGCTTAATGAAGGATTGCACGTGTCTGAAAATATTTGAATTAAAAGCTCTGCGGTAAGATAAGGATTTCCAAAATTGTTTCCAAATTGAGCATTCTTAGGCGATTCATGGGTGATAGCAATATACAGTAAGAATAGATAAATTCAGTGAAAAAAATCAATTTCATGTCACTTAGACATATTACAGGTTCACTGTTGATCGAGTGATGAATATAAACCCTCTGGTTCAAAAATAGGAATGTACAATGAATAAGAAATAGCAGTTTAATATGCATTTTCGCACTTTAAACGCACAAAATGCTCGCGTCAGACTCAGTCTCACAGTCTTCCCAACATTCGTTAAAACAGGAAAGGTTTAATGGCAACTATGTACCCATGCAAATCATCAGGTATAGATTATCCCAGTCCATGATGGATTTACTAGCCGCCACATTATGTTATACCCATTGTCCACCATGTTTTATCTATCGGTTTAGCGACAATGTACTGAAACAGATCGATAGAAGTTACTGGCTATATGAGGTATTACTGCATAACGTCTGAGCCATTTGAAAACAATTTTCTGCAAAAGCCAAATTCGTGTAAATTTGAACATAAAAAAATACATTAACCTCGAGTAAATAGATAAATATTTCCGATGAAATTCATTATTTACCTCGTTAAAACTCGATAATTATCTTAACTTAATTTAACTTTTTATTCGGTTATTATCTTGTTAAAACTTGTTAGTTATCCAGTTAAAATCACCTCGATAAAATTTGTGTGTTATCTACTTATATCTCGATAATTGTCTGTTAAAATGTACGTGTGATCTTCTTAACTCGATAATTATCTATTAAAATGTACGTGTTATTTTCTTAACTCGATAATTGTCTGTTAAAATGTACGTGTTATCTTCTTAACTCGATAATTATGTATTAAAATGTACGTGTTATTTTCTTAACTCGATGATTGTCTGTTAAAATGTACGTGTTATCTTCTTAACTCGATAATTATCTATTAAAATGTACGTGTTATTTTCTTAACTCGATAATTGTCTGTTAAAATGTACGTGTTATCTTCTTAACTCGATAATTATCTATTAAAATGTACGTGTTATCTTCTTAACTCGATAATTATCTATTAAAATGTACGTGTTATTTTCTTAACTCGATAATTGTCTGTTAAAATGTACGTGTTATCTTCTTAACTCGATAATTATCTATTAAAATGTACGTGTTATTTTCTTAACTCGATAATTGTCTGTTAAAATGTACGTGTTATCTTCTTAACTCGATAATTATCTATTAAAATGTACGTGTTATCTTCTTAACTCGATAATTATCTATTAAAATGTACGTGTTATTTTCTTAACTCGATAATTGTCTGTTAAAATGTACGTGTTATCTTCTTAACTCGATAATTATCTATTAAAATGTACGTGTTATCTTCTTAACTCGATAATTATCTATTAAAATGTACGTGTTATTTTCTTAACTCGATAATTGTCTGTTAAAATGTACGTGTTATCTTCTTAACTCGATAATTATCTATTAAAATGTACGTGTTATTTTCTTAACTCGATAATTGTCTGTTAAAATGTACGTGTTATCTTCTTAACTCGATAATTATCTATTAAAATGTACGTGTTATCTTCTTAACTCGATAATTATCTATTAAAATGTACGTGTTATTTTCTTAACTCGATGATTGTTAAAATGTACGTGTTATTTTCTTAACTCGATAATTGTCTGTTAAAATGTACGTGTTATCTTCTTAACTCGATAATTATCTATTAAAATGTACGTGTTATCTTCTTAACTCGATGATTATCTATTAAAATGTACGTGTTATCTTCTTAACTCGATAATTGTCTGTTAAAATTTGTGTGTTATCTTCTTAACTCAATAATTGTCTGTTAAAATTTGTGTGTTATCTTCTTAACTCGATAATTGTCTGTTAAAATCTGTGTGTTATCTTCTTAACTCGATAATTGTCTGTTAAAATTTGTGTGTTATCTTCTTAACTCGATAATTGTCTATTAAAATGTACGTGTTATTTTCTTAACTCGATAATTATCTATTAAAATGTACGTGTTATCTTCTTAACTCGATAATTATCTATTAAAATGTACGTGTTATCTTCTTAACTCGATAATTATCTATTAAAATGTACGTGTTATTTTCTTAACTCGATAATTGTCTGTTAAAATGTACGTGTTATCTTCTTAACTCGATAATTATCTATTAAAATGTACGTGTTATTTTCTTAACTCGATAATTGTCTGTTAAAATGTACGTGTTATCTTCTTAACTCGATAATTATCTATTAAAATGTACGTGTTATCTTCTTAACTCGATAATTATCTATTAAAATGTACGTGTTATTTTCTTAACTCGATAATTGTCTGTTAAAATGTACGTGTTATCTTCTTAACTCGATAATTATCTATTAAAATGTACGTGTTATCTTCTTAACTCGATAATTATCTATTAAAATGTACGTGTTATTTTCTTAACTCGATAATTGTCTGTTAAAATGTACGTGTTATCTTCTTAACTCGATAATTATCTATTAAAATGTACGTGTTATCTTCTTAACTCGATAATTATCTATCAAAATGTACGTGTTATTTTCTTAACTCGATAATTATCTATTAAAATGTACGTGTTATCTTCTTAACTCGATAATTATCTATTAAAATGTACGTGTTATCTTCTTAACTCGATAATTATCTATTAAAATGTACGTGTTATTTTCTTAACGATAATTGTCTGTTAAAATGTATGATTGTTAAAATGTACGTGTTATTTTCTTAACTCGATAATTGTCTGTTAAAATGTACGTGTTATCTTCTTAACTCGATAATTATCTATTAAAATGTACGTGTTATCTTCTTAACTCGATAATTATCTATTAAAATGTACGTGTTATTTTCTTAACTCGATAATTGTCTGTTAAAATGTACGTGTTATCTTCTTAACTCGATAATTATCTATTAAAATGTACGTGTTATCTTCTTAACTCGATAATTATCTATTAAAATGTACGTGTTATTTTCTTAACTCGATAATTGTCTGTTAAAATTTGTGTGTTATCTTCTTAACTCGATAATTGTCTGTTAAAATTTGTGTGTTATCTTCTTAACTCAATAATTAACTTGTTAGTTATATAGTTTGAATCACGATAATTATCACGTTAAAACTTGTTGGGTATTAATCATAACTTGATGATTGCCTCGTTGTAACTTGTGTGTTATCTACTCATATCTGGTTAATTATCTCGTTGTAACTGGTGTGTTTTATATACTCATATCTCGATAATTATCTCGTTGTAACTTGTGTGTGATCTACTTATATCTAGATAATTATATCGTTATAACTTGTGTGTGATCTACTTATATCTAGATAATTATCTCGTTGTAACTTGTGTGTGATCTACTTATATCTAGATAATTATCTCGTTGTAACTTGTGTGTGATCTACTTATATCTAGATAATTAAATCGTTGTAACTTGTGTGTGTTATCTACTCATATCTCGATAATTATCTCGTTGTAACTTGTGTGTGATCTACTTATATCTAAATAATTATATCGTTGTAACTTGTGTGTGATCTACTTATATCTAGATAATTATATCGTTATAACTTGTGTGTGATCTACTTATATCTAGATAATTATATCGTTATAACGTGTGTGTGGTCTACTTATATCTAGATAATTATATCGTTATAACTTGTGTGTGATCTACTTATATCTAGATAATTATATCGTTATAACTTGTGTGTGATCTACTTATATCTAGATAATTAAATCGTTATAACTTGTGTGTGGTCTACTTATATCTAGATAATTATATCGTTGTAACTTGTGTGTGATCTACTCATATCTAGATAATTATATCGTTGTAACTTGTGTGTGATCTACTCATATCTCGATAATTATCTCGTTGTAACTTGTGTGTGATCTACTTATATCTAGATAATTATATCGTTGTAACTTGTGTGTGATCTACTTATATCTAGATAATTATATCGTTGTAACTTGTGTGTGATCTACTTATATCTAGATAATTAAATCGTTGTAACTTGTGTGTGTTATATACTCATATCTCGATAATTATATCGTTGTAACTTGTGTGTTATCTACTTATATCTGGATAATTATATCGTTATAACTTGTGTGTGATCTACTTATATCTAGATAATTATCTCGTTTTAACTTGTGTGTGATCTACTTATATATAGATAATTATATCGTTATAACCTGTCAGTTGTCTAGTTATATCTAGATAATTATATCGTTATAACTTGTGTGTGATCTACTTATATCTAGATAATTATCTCGTTGTAACTTGTGTGTGATCTACTTATATCTAGATAATTATATCGTTATAACTTGTGTGTGATCTACTTATATCTAGATAATTATATCGTTATAACTTGTGTGTGATCTACTTATATCTAGATAATTATATCGTTATAACTTGTGTGTGATCTACATATATCTAGATAATTATATCGTTATAACTTGTGTGTGATCTACTTATATCTAGATAATTATATCGTGATAACGTGTGTGTGGTCTACTTATATCTAGATAATTATATCGTTATAACTTGTGTGTGATCTACTTATATCTAGATAATTATATCGTTATAACTTGTGTGTGATCTACTTATATCTAGATAATTATATCGTTGTAACTTGTGTGTGATCTACTTATATCTAGATAATTATATCGTTGTAACTTGTGTGTGTTATATACTCATATCTCGATAATTATCTCGTTGTAACTTGTGTGTGATCTACTTATATCTAGATAATTATATCGTTATAACTTGTGTGTGATCTACTTATATCTAGATAATTATATCGTTATAACTTGTGTGTGATCCACTTATATATAGATAATTATATCGTTATAACCTGTCAGTTGTCTAGTTATAACACGATAATAATCTCGTTATAACGCGTAAATTATCTTGTTTTGTCGCTATAATTTTTCGATTAATATCATCAGGTTCCAGCCCGATATATAACCTTTCTTTAAAACGCAATACTATTAACTCTTTTTACGTGTTAGCTATCACGATAAATTCGACAGTTTCTCGGTAACAAAAGAAAGAGCTATTTTGGTTTGGATCTGAGAGAAACAATGCAAAGTTCGATTCAACAAGGTTCTGGAAGTCTGTTACGAAAAAGCATTCACTAATTATCATTTTTTCTCTGTTCAAAGAGAATCGTGTCAAGTTTGAGAAGAAAATTCTTCGGATATACCAGAAGTGGCATCATTTCTGTTGTAACACAATGACTAAAGCGGTGTTTACTTGTTGGCCGAAACGTTTATATCATCGTATAGTGGTTTTCCATAGTTAGTACTTCGCGTCAATATCCATTACAAAACATAGTTCCTAATCAACACACAGAAGCATCCTCAGGTTCTATAGGTTACCCGTCAAAGAGTTCCATACAAATGTCCTTGGGCCAACTTGGCCAGGGCCGCTCCATCGCGGAGCAGATCCCATACGGGACTCTGTCCGTCTCCACGTCCGACTTCCAACTCCCAACTCTCTCTAGCTACTCGATCCCAGACTTACTTCTGCTGGCTATTGTCTTAGTATAAATAATACCCAAATACTTAATTTCAGCCCAGTCCCTATTGGACAACAATACACCAACCAACGGAGCATCTAATTATCAAGGCACGTGCGACTATGATTACCCGTTATCAACTTCCCATCTTTGATCTACCTTAAACATTGTTTCTTATTTTATTTACTTACAAATACATTCCCCAGGCAGACAGGAGAGAGCATCTACCTGTTCTGATCACTCATACCGGCGATATTCTGCCACGGTGTTTCAACACTAAGATGCACACCCCTCCCGTTATCAGGCGTGCATCACTACCTGTCACTCACAGGTCGTTAAGCGTGGTCCAGTGCCTGACTTATGACACCTGTTGTTATTGCTTCCTGAGATACCTTTTGTACTTTAATTTCTTACCCAAAATGTACTTTTGCTATCCATTTTGTCGAAACATCTAGAGCATAGAATAGTTCGAAGACTTTTGATCAATGTCAAATATACTCAGATTTTATAAAGAAAGGAAGATGTATTCTACATTGATCATCACATCTAGAGATGATGTGCATAAGAGATGTTCGTGGAACATCAGGAACGAGGCTAAATAGGGGAAATAGACCAAATTATTTAAACTCTTTCTGTAGGATTAATCGAATTTTGCCCAAATTTGATCTGAAACATCCTTGGGCAAAGATGAATCAGTTTGTGCATGAACGGTGATGTCCGTTATTAGAAATAGAGCAAATTATTTAAAATCCTACTTCGTATTTAGGATTGTTCGGACTCTGCCCCAGTTTGACCATGGGTCTCGGTCCCGTGGAAGTGTGGGATTGGACCAATCAGTAGAAGTAGGACAAATAGAGAAAAAAAGAAGCATGAATGGCCTGGCTGGCCCACTAGGGATAGAGTTGGGTCCGATGGGAAAATATGCGTGGGGTGTGTTGTGTGCTTGGATGTTTATATGTATTTTCCTTTACTTTCAACGAAGCCAAACAAAACCAGGTGAGCGGTATATTACGTATGGGCCTCTTGTTGTTAATTCTACTTCAAAATCTTAGAAGTTATCTCGTCGATAATCAGTTCCAACTTCAAACAATTTCTTTTCGATAATGGTTTATTGTTAGCTTGCTTAATTTAATATTGCTTATGATTTAGGTGTTATATTAGCCAAACTAAGGGCGTAACCGTTTGGATTTGTTTTGTTTTTTAACTACTATATTTAATCTCCTTCGAGATAGCTGCTTCTCATAGTCCATTCATCTTTACGGTAAAACATTATGTACAAGGTGGCGATCGTACAAACGTTACAAAATAATTATCATGTAGCGAACTAAAAGATGGTATAACAATACAATTGACAGCGGAGAATGGTCGAAAGACGCTCCTGGATCTCATTCGGGACAGGGGATGTATACACGCCAATTGCTAATATCATATATCATAGTTCGGTAAAACTTCCGCTATGCATGTTTATGTGGGTTGTGATCTCCTGGGCCCGTATTCACGAAACCGTTGTCATGCTCAAGCATGAATTTTGTGCTCAAGCCTTATATCTTGTTTAAGTTAAAAATTGATATATAAGGCTGACTTTGCCAAAGATTTAAAAATAATTTTGAAAGGACTTTAAGTCAAAGTTATATTCCATGTTTATATTTGACATTTGTATTATTTTATATGATTTAGGTGAATTATAAAAAAGTTGGCTTGAGCACAAAATCTGTGCTTGAGCATTAGAATGGTTTCGTGAATGCAGGCCCAGCTGGTCTTTTCTCCAAGGGAGAGTGGCGTAGATTTAGATAAGGGAAATCCTTCGTCCTGTTCAATAGGCGCGACATTTACACTTAATAACCCTTTATACTGACGTGATTTCAGCATATTAACACTATCATACTGTTGTGCAACTGTATACATGTTTCAATATTCATATTTCATACCACAGTCATTTCCAAGGCTAAATATTTTCCAGAAATTTGTCAAGGCGAGATTTTCTATTGCTAACATAAAATCTAAGAAGGAGAACTTTTGTGACATGGTAGCTTGTGACCATAACTATGTAGCAACACACTTAAAACATTAGGAACATATAGGCTATCACATATGTTCATAACAACGCGTGTTTTAAAACCCTTTTCTTTCAGATGAAAACAAGAATAAGTTTCCTATTGGTATTGGTCATATTGGTTAGTTACCCGTATGCAACCGGCGGTACCAATGTTGGAAGTGGAGACGGATCGACAAAGGGTACCAATGTTGGAAGTGGAGGCGGATCGACACAGGGTACCAATGATGAAAGTGGGGACGGATCGACACAGGGTACCAATGTTGGAAGTGGAGACGGATCGACAAAGGGTACCAATGTTGGAAGTGGAGGCGGATCGACACAGGGTACCAATGATGAAAGTGGGGACGGATCGACACAGGGTACCATTATATTGGGTAAATGTATATTGCAGTAGATCAGTAATACAGGTAAACAAAATCTGCTGTTTCATGTTGTTGTAAGTTTACTTTTACCGTCTTACTACATCATAAGTCAATATTTCATATCTCTGATTAGCAAAGTCCTGTGTTCGGATGTAGACATTGTATAAAATATTGGGCCTACATTTCTCTTTCTGACTGTCATTTGTATACATATTACTTAGATTTTGTGTAGAGTGTCGATGATATATGTTTCCTATGGCGGCAACTTAACGACATTGTTATTTGTTTTAACATCAGTTTTTCGGTGGTGGTCAAAGTTTTTTTTAATTTTAATTTTTGTGAAACAAACTTTGAAAAACTTCAAAAATTCTGAAAGGCCTGAATGCAGGATACACAGTTGTTTATATCTAAGATGTTCAGGTCATTGACAATCAAGTTTGGTAATATAAATAGACCTTAACCCACTTTCAAGGTCACATTTGTCTCTTTCGTTAAAACCTTTACTTTTAAGATGTTCAGGTCATTGGCTTTAAAAGTTGATAAAATGAATGATTTTGACCTACTTTGATGGTTAAAATGGTCAATTATATTAAAAATCTTCGAATTGCTTTTTACTCATAGCCGTGAGGCACAATGTTACGATATTTCAGCAATTGCACACTGATACCAATTGCTATCGACAGTAATGAGTAGCAAACTGTACTCGATCAGCTTCCGGTTTTCAATATTAGTAAAAATTCAGAAGTATTTTGGGTAACCAAGCAGCTCTTGTATTTGACTATCAAGTTTGTTAATATTAATGACATTGGCCCACTTTCAATGTCACAAGGATCAATCTTGTTGAATTCTTGAAAATGATTTTTTATTCATGACCAAGAGGCACAGGGTGAAGATATTTGCTATTGAAAGTAATAAGTTCTTTTTAAAAAGTTATACATAGTCAACTTCTGTTTTTTTAATAATGATCATAATCCAGAAGTGCTATTTGAAGTTACAAATTCTGAATAACTTCTCAAGTTCTACAAGGTCTGGAATATTGATATTTTACATGCAACATGTCCGGATCATTAGCTATGGTTGACCTTGACTCCAGTTCTAAGACTAAGTTGTCAGTTTTGTTAAAATATTTAAATTAGTTCTTTTCAGTAACCAATTAGTACAGTGTGATGAAATTAGGTCATTTGCATATTGCGTTCGATGCTGTTGATGGTAGTAAAAATATCAACCTCAAGTTTTTGGGACGGGTCAGATCGAAAAAGAAAATTTTCGGGTAGCAGAAAAACAATTACTCTGAAGTTCTACAGTCTAATTCTTAGATATGTAATATACAAATTGCTACAGTCTAATTATTAGATATGTAATATACAAATTGCTTGAACGGTTGACTATCATGTTTGTGGAAATCATTGCCTTAAGGTAAGAGGTTGCATATAGGTGAAAAGCCCGTCAAATTGTTGGCAAACAACTTCTAGATTTTTATTGGCAACGATCAAAACTGTTGCTAGAAAATAAATCTCGTTTTATGACTCCATGTCTGCACTTTTGCACTATGGTATGATACATTCATTGAAGATGTTTAGATAATATAGTCATGGGATCGGTCAAGGTCACTGTTACTATGGAGTATGTTCCTTTCAGTCGTATTTAAGTGTCTTTGTTGTATGATAGAAAATATTGGATAACAGAATTAAGATAGTTCATCATCTTTGTTCCTTCTCGTCTAGATTTTACCCAAGAAAATTACAAAGTCAGCAAACGTTAAGTAGAGGCAGTATGATGTATGTAAGCTTTGACCACTTTAGTTGTGTAATTTTTTGTTTCCGTGTATCCATATTATAAAGAAAAGTGTCTTTTTTCAGGAATTCAGGAGATAAATGGTACTTTCATACTAGAGTTCCGATGTAGACACACCTGGTTTACAGCATGCAACAGCTCTCCCAATAAATACTCGGAATGTATTTGCAATAGCATTTATACCACTTACTATCAGTAAGTAACGTAACCGAACACTTATTCTTTCTGAATGTCTTCAAATGCTTTGACCATTAAGTAACAAACAAATGTTCACACCTACTGGGTTGGTTAGATATTTTCAGGGATGGAAGGGAAATCTTGCTACATTTTAGTCCTACCAAGTCTAATTTGAGTTCCTAGACCAATATCCTTTTCCATTGACCCTGACTTTCCTGTTCTTGATATAGAGCTGTACTGGCAGACATTTTTCTCGGAATATAATATAAAAAGTAGCCATTGCTGTTGACATCCAACATACCTACAATTGTAATGAAAAATATTCGAGAAATGCTCCAACCATCAGAGTTATATCCTTCATTGTTCTATATTGCACCTTTTAAACCATTATGTCGATGACTACCCTCAAAGAAGAGTTAAATGTTTGACTTTATTTAATATAACAAGAAAACTACAGGTAGTAAATGATAAGCATCCGGAACACACGAGCACAATTGCTTACATGTTGGTTGAGAAACCATTAATATCATTCATTATGGGAGGGGTCATATACCACACGGCATTTAAGACTCGTTATTGAAAACGTTTTAAAAACTTTTAGAATTAAAATAAAATCATGTGTGACGTCACTGCTGAAACAGTATGATTTATTAATTATGTGGTTTTCTTTCAGAAATAATTATCACTTCATTCCTGGATTTTTTCAAAAATCTTTAGTCAGTACAAAAATGTGCAAGATGTATGAACAAGAGATGTGTAGTTTCAAAGACACTGGATCATGTCAACCAGCAAATGTGAGATGTACAGGTAATATAGACCATCTGCCCAGGTAATATAGAACATCTGTCCAGGTGATATAGACCATCTCTCCAGGTAATATAGACCATCTCTCCAGGTAATATAGACCATCTCTCCAGGTGATATAGACCATCTGTCCAGGTAATATAGACCATCTGTCCAGGTAATATAGACCATCTCTCCAGGTGATATAGACCATCTGTCCAGGTAATATAGACCATCTGTCCAGGTAATATAGACCGTCTGTCCAGGTAATATAGACCGTCTGTCCAGGTAATATAGACCGTCTGTCCACGTAATATAGACCATCTGTCCAGGTAATATAGACCGTCTGTCCACGTAATATAGACCGTCTGTCCACGTAATATAGACCGTCTGTCCAGGTAATATAGACCGTCTGTTCAGGTAATATAGACCATCTGTCCAGGTAATGTAGACCATCTGTCCATGTAGTATAGACCATCTGTCCAGGTAATATAGACCATTTGTCCAGGTAATTGAGACTATTTGTCCACGTAATATAGACCATCTGTCCAGGTTATACAGATCATTTGTCCTGGTAATTGAGATAACCTTTCAAGGTAATATTGACCATCTGTCCAGGTAATAGAAATGAAGATTGAAATTGACTTGTTTGTTGTTGAAATGCTTAATAAGAGAGCAAATATATCTGTTAAATTACATATTATATCTGTAAATTGAACACTACCTGATAACATACCGTCAATCATAATCGTGGATTGTCTTGTATGAGACAAGATTGTGATACGGTTCTACCAATTAGGTCGATCAGATCTGCAGATGGAGTTTCAACCATGTTTATTTAATTGACAGAAATAGCTAGTAACTCTGTTTCTTCAAATAAATCATGTAACAACTCAGAATTATAAATATTCAAGCGGAAAATGGCGAAGTGTTGTGAAATAGTTTTAAGGTTTTTAATGTTTTCTGACTCCGTGGCAGCAAGTAGTTGATTTTAAATAGAAAACACGTACAGAAGAAACGAGAAGCATAACAAGGCTTATAGCTGTAAATTCAGTGTGTAAACATGTTGACATATTATCTGTAGTAAACTTACCAATTCTTAAAACACGCCTGTTTTGTGCACCTTGCTAACTATCGTGATAACCAAAGTGTGATAATTAATGTAACATTGATGTTTTCTATATCAGGTAAACAGTCAGGTCCTCCAAACATTGGATTCGGCGTATTTAGTGAAAACATTACTGCTGCACCAGAAACTCAACAAGACCTCTGGGAGGGATACAGTCTGAGTATGACGTGCTTCGTGCGCGGTGGAATACCAAAGCCTACGCTTAACTGGGAGGCAAACAATGTCTCAGACATGGAAATTGGAAACACTCTGTTGTACAAAAGACAAACTTTATTGTACCAAACCATTAAAGTCAATCTAACGAGCGCCCATAACGAGGCAACGTACACATGTATTGTCACACAGAACGACATTATTACCCAAAACCAAGTGAAGCTTCACGTGGACTGTAAGTGTAAGACAAAATGTGATAGATAAATGTCGGCGACTATGTGATAAAATGTGATAGATAAATGTTGGACACTATGGGATAAAATGTGATAGATAAATGTCGGCGACTATGAGATAAAATGTGATAGATAAATGTCGGCGACTATGTGATAAAATGTGATAGATAAATGTTGGACACTATGGGATAAAATGTGATAGATAAATGTCGGCGACTATGAGATAAAATGTGATAGATAAATGTTGGCGAATATGAGATAAAATGTGATAGATAAATGTTGGCGACTATGAGATAAAATGTGATAGATGCATGTTGACGACTATGAGATAAAATGTGATAGATAAATGTTGGCGACTATGGGATAAAATGTGCCTTATAGTAATGAAAATGTTTGATTTTTTTAAACTTAAACTGTTTATGGAAACATAACTTGATATAACCTACTTTTTACATAACTTGGCTATTTTGCTCTGTCGCCCCCAAGGTTGAAGTATATATGACACTAGCATTACTGACGTGTTCTATAAGGTCGAAACAACTGTATGGTGCAGTTTAACCCATTACTTGATTACTTGACTCACTTTTATCCCATTGTGAAGTAATATCTAAGGTTGTATCGAAGTTGGGTGTTTTTCACTTGTGTTTTGATTCAGTGCGTGGACTATAGTCTTCCTTTAAAAGGCGTCTGTTGCTGATAAAACAGAAAAGGCTTGCTTCTCCGTAGAGAGCACTTGATATCTCGTTTGAAAAGTTACCATAGCAACAATGTTGATCGTTATTATGTAAGCTAGAAATGAAACAAATAACACACGAACTTGATGTTGTAAATTATCAGATACTTAGAAAATGTATTAAAGTATTGGGCTAGTGTACCTCCCTATCTGGATTTTCACTTTTCTATCACTTTCTATTTTCCTCAGTCGTCTCCTAGACTTCAAAATTTAGGCCCCTAGCTTCACTGACGAGTCCTATAAGGACGAAACAGCTGTACTGTGCAGTTTAGTTCATAAGTTGCCTCGACTGTATATAACTCTAAATTTGTATTTAAAAAATACTTTTTACTAGTGTGTTTTTTGTTCAATGCTTGCATAAATATGTATCAAGACCTTATAATGGAATTCTTATTCGGAATAAGCACTGAATGGTGATATAGTTGGCTTATTCTCAATATCTCATGGCAGAATGCTGCAAAAATCATTAGTTTTTATTATTTTCAGAATTTTTGTCAACATAATAAACAGTTTCGGTAACAGTGCTTTCAAATCAAAACAGATTGCAGGAGACCGCTTTGGCATGTGTAGAACTCGCAACATGCTGTTGCAAACTATCGTTCGTTGTGTAACTTTAAGAAAAAATTGTCATCCTGATAAAAAGATATTGTCATCCTGATAAATATATTTTGTCATCCCGATTAATAGATATTGTCATCCCGATAAATAGATATTGTCATCCTGATAAATAAATATTGTCATCCTGATAAATAAGTATTGTCATCCTGATAGATAAATATTGTCATCCTGATAAATAAATATTGTCATCCTGATAGATAAATATTATCATCCTGATAAATAGATATTGTCATCCTGATAGATAAATATTGTCATCCTGATAAATAAATATTGTCATCCTGATAGATAAATATTATCATCCTGATAAATAGATATTGTCATCCTGATAGATAAATATTGTCATCCTGATAAATAAATATTGTCATCCTGATAAATAGATATTGTCATCCTGATAAATAGATATTGTCATCCTGATAAATAGATATTGTCATCCTGATAGATAAATATTGTCATCCTGATAAATAAATATTGTCATCCTGATAAATAGATATTGTCATCCTGATAAATAAATATTGTCATCCTGATAGATAAATATTGTCATCCTGATAGATAAATATTGTCATCCTGATAAATAAATATTGTCATCCTGATAAATATATTTTGTCATCCCGATTAATAGATATTGTCATCCCGATAAATAGATATTGTCATCCTGATAAATAGATATTGTCATCCTGATAAATAAGTATTGTCATCCTGATAGATAAATATTGTCATCCTGATAAATAAATATTGTCATCCTGATAGATAAATATTGTCATCCTGATAAATAGATATTTTCATCCCGATAAATAGATATTGTCATCCTGATAAATAAGTATTGTCATCCTGATAAATAAATATCTGATAAATAAATATTGTCATCCCGATAAATAGATATTATCATCCCGATAAATAGATATTATCATCCTGATAAATAACTATTGTCATCCCGATAAATAGATATTATCATCCCGATAAATAGATATTGTCATCCGGATAAATAAATATTGTCATCCCGATAAATAGATATTATCATCCCGATAAATAGATATTGTCATCCTGATAAATAGGTATTGTCATCCTGATAAATAAATATTGTCATCCTGATAAATAAATATCTGATAAATAAATATTGTCATCCCGATAAATAGATATTATCATACCGATAAATAGATATTGTCATCCTGATAAATAAATATTGTCATCCCGATAAATAGATATTATCATCCCGATAAATAGATATTGTCATCCTGATAAATAGGTATTGTCATCCTGATAAATAAATATTGTCATCCTGATAAATAAATATTGTCATCCTGATTAGTCGTGTTTGGTATTAATTCATTCCCATCCAAAACAGATTGTAGCTAAACTGCCATGGAATGAACTCATTAAACTCAGAATTTATAACGACGAAAACCAGTAGACACAGTCGTATTGGTAAGTAAGTAATGATGTATGCGTCTCTCTTTCAGATGCACCCATTATCAGCATCGCCTCTAATCAAACGGTCCAGGAATTCACCGACGTCACCATTCGATGTACCGTGCAATCCAACCCGTCGTCTAACACTACACTACGCAAGCCGAACGGCGATGAGATTACGACACCAGACCCCGAGCCAGACGACGACAGCCTCTACATTAGAACCTATATCTTTAATATTGGGACTGTCTCATTGCCTGACTGGGGTAACTATACATGCGTGGCGGTTAACGCGCCAGGAGGGAAAAAGACAGAACGGAGTAAAGTCACCACGTTGTTTGTAGAATGTAAGTATAGGAAGTGGTATATGTTTGATTGGAAATAATCAATGTCTGTTTTACCGATATATATTTTAGTTCATATATACCTCTACCATTCAGAGATAGACATGACGAATTTTGGGTATATTCACAAGGAATCAATATAAACAACAACATAGACAGATAATCCACGCAGAGAAACATTTCAAGTTTTTTTTTTTCAGCTGACTGCGTCTCGTGTTAAAACCCAAAATCATTATTTAATCTCCAGTATATATACTGTTCGAGTCCAAGAACGCACGTGAAAAGGCAGAGGGTCGCCTACCCGATCACGTAGGTTTGCCCCAGGTACCCCAGTTCCCACAGTAAAACCCATAGCGCGCTTACATCCAGGCCAACAAGAATTGGAATAAAAGCTGAAATAATTTAAATTAAATCTTTGAACGTATTTTTTCACGAATTACACTTCAGTAAAGTTCAGAGAACGAATGCGTTTCTTTCAACTCGTCACAATAATTGTTCAATTTAGCTTTGTGTAAATCTTATTTGAAAGATGTTAAAGAGAAACTCGTGTCAGATCCGAAGTAATTGTCATTAAACTTGTACTTTTTCCAGACGCACCAATCATAGAGCTCAAAGCCAGAAACACATCCACTGGCATCATCCTGGAATGTATTGTGACGTCCTTTCCGAAGGCGGAAATCACCTGGAGCAATGACATTGGTGTGACTGTACCTCATAAAGAATTGATTTCACCGCCTGTCGCAGGACATGCTGTAAACATTACTGCCTATTTACGCTTTCCTAACGCGACAGCTGCACACGAAGGACAATATACATGTACTGCGGAAAACGTGGTCAACAAGACGACAGCAGTTACCACGCTATATGGCGAGAGTAAGTGAAAACTGAAGATTGTCTTTTCTTAATAATATCTGAAATTTTCCGGACTTTCTTTCAACAAAAACTGAACAAGTACCAATGTTTTGGTTCAGATTACATTGTATTATATCAATCTTATTTTAGCAATTGCGTCATCTTTAAAGTTTGTAATTAAATTTTCTGAGAGAATTTTTAATGCCTTCAGTGACCTTTACTTTCATAAGTTTGACTTAAAAGATGGTAGCACGATAAACGAAATAGGCATATTAATTCGAAAAAGTTACAGTGCGATTGACTTCATTGATTAATAGAGGAATATTTGTATATGAAAACAAATAAACAAAACAAATAAAATACCATAAAACCAATATTTGATATGTTTTTGTTTTGTTTTTTTCCTTTACACTTAGCTCTGCCGACAACATGCCCAGCCATAATCCGTGAGTGGTTTATATTTTACATACAATTACATATTAACAAATATTTTCAGTAAAAACATGAAGAAGAAAAACTATTGTTTTGCCTATCAAAAACTACAGAATTTAAGGCAGCCCGATTGAAGCATATTAAACACTAGTATTCCAAACGGATAATCACAAGAGGTTTTTATTCTCATTTATTTAGTCATTCATTTATTTTTCATAACTTGGAATTTCATCTTTTTCCTTGTGTCGTTTTTGTTCTTGAAATTATTGCGTTGGTATTCTTTCAATCATATGAAGTCATTTGACCTTTGACCCCAATCTTTGTATCGTGTATATATACAGATATATGTAATTTGTCTTCATTTGAAGGTCATTATTTACTTTAATTCAACCCTTTCTCAGTCACTTAAGCAATGACATTGTAAATATTCTGTCTTTTTGATTAAATGGCAGTCAAAATGAGTAGTTTCACTAAATATTTCGTCGTTGTATTCATACATTTGCCACAATCATGTGTTAAAACATATATCTTTATATATTTGCCACGATCATTAGTTGCACTGTAAATATTCCATTTTTCTATATATATTTGCCACGATCATTAGTTGCATTGTAAATATTCCATTTTTCTTTATATATTTGCCACGATCATTAGTTGCACTGTAAATATTCCATTTTTCTTTATATATTTGCCACGATCATTAGTTGCACTGTAAATATTCCATTTTTCTTTATATATTTGCCACGATCATTAGTTGCATTGTAAATATTCCATTTTTCTTTATATATTTGCCACGATCATTAGTTGCACTGTAAATATTCCATTTTTCTTTATATATTTGCCACGATCATTAGTTGCACTGTAAATATTCCATTTTTCTTTATATATTTGCCACGATCATTAGTTGCATTGTAAATATTCCATTTTTCTTTATATATTTGCCACGATCATTAGTTGCACTGTAAATATTCCATTTTTCTTTATATATTTGCCACGATCATATTTGCCACTTTATATATTTGCCACAATCATTAGTTGCATTGTAAATATTTCATCTTATTTAAATCACATTCACAGTTAGTAGTAACACTTTGTCTCATATAGTAGTTAATGTGTAAACATTTTGTATTTCTACTTCAACATCTGCCACAGTTAGAAGTCACAATGAAAATATCATATTCTTCTGTTTAGATGTTGGTTCACTTGTTTTTGTTTTCATATTAGGCTGACTTTATTGAAGAGCTTATCAAAACATGTCACAAAGGCCTTGCAAAGTCGATTGATTATATTGATGACGTCTTGTCTTTAGTTAACAAGAAATCCATTGACCAAGTCCATCGTACATACTCATAAGAAATGTAAATCAGAAACACGAAAGACTGTTTTCTTCTTATCCCGATATTGTCCTACAACGAAACCAACATGGACAGTTTCACACCAAGCTGTATGATAGACTTTGTGAAGTGAACGTTCCCTTTCTGGATAGCAATATTCCCGAATCCTCAACCTATGGTGTTTCAGTGTGGCAGTTATTCCCATTATCATGATTTTGTCGCATGAAGTCGTCAACTGACGGACAAACTCGTAACAAAGGATTTTTTAAAAATGCAGGTTGATGAAAATCATGGGGGAGTTTTATGATCGCCATAGTGATCTCATACATGGAGGGAGTCGTAGATGAAGCAGAAGACACTTACTCTTCTGGAACAAATGGTCTTATTCTCCTTATACTGCATGTAAACCTTTCTTTTGTTCCATTTTGCCCTAGTTTTATGTCATTTAACTTTGGATAATAAATTTGTTGACATTTTGGTATTTTCTTGTTGTTTTCGATGCTCGTTAGTTTGCCGGTCGGTTCCGTCGTCGTATACTTTGTTCTCCTTTTAGAACGTGACATTACTTACTTCAATTGACCAACATAGATTTATATGTCGGGTGTCGTCGATGAAGCAGAAAACGCTTACTCGGCTGGAACTTATTCTCCTAGTTCTTTTTAGGACTCTTCCTTTACATTATTTTTTTGATATTTTGCCCTGGTTGTCTTGAACATGAGTTTGGACTATGCAATGTTGGCGTGTTGGTATTTTCTTGTTTTTTTTTTTTTTTAGATAAAGGTTGTGACATTTGCTGTATATCAATGCAAGCCAGTGATGTATCATATATGGATAGCATTGTTCTTAAGTGTTGCCTGCTCGCTGTCATTCAATTCTAACTGGTGTTCGTGTTTCGAAAAATTTTGAAAATTTAAATATTAGCACATATTAAAAACCAAACTGCAAAACTACATGTATATGGGAAAATGGTAAATAATCGAGATTTATGAGTTCGTGTTTCTTAATTTCGAAATTCCTTATCTAGTTTCCTTCCTTGTCTGACCATTTATCTTCCTACAGTATGCAGCGGCTATTTTGACGGCTAATACCAAAGTTTTTATTTATATTTTTACCCGTTTCTCTTTGCTTTTGGTGTGATGTGTAGGAAATGGAAAAAATAAAAAATAATAATTATAATATCACTATTGATTTCTGATAGACATTCCTTTTTTATTGGTATTCCATTTTGTCTTGACAGGCAAGAAGCGACCATGCAGATGCAATAAGAGACGAACTAATCTCAGACCCCAGCTGAACATCACGGTCGAAGTTTTGCATGAGAAGATGGCAGAAACAAAAAGGCAGCTGACCAAGGACAGAAAAATGCTTTCTAAATACTTATCAACAAAAATGTCTGCCCCTGACCACCGTCCGTCCAGCGTCTTTATGGGTTTCATAGGTATTGTTATTATTATAATCACTGTGGCATTCATCATCTCCGGAGATATCGTGTGCCTTTTCAACACATTAAAAATGAGATATGTTCAAGATAAAACACTAGAAATGGAAGAAGGACATCAAAGCGATCCGAGCAACACTGCAAACGGTGATAATACGACGGATGATGAGAAACCTTCGACATCGAATGCTTACATGAATGCACTCAGACCAGATAAAACGACTTCATCTTGTAACGGCAACGACAATGATATCACAATACAAGATATAACGTTATCTGACACAACAGTAAAGCAACCAGTTGAAAATAGGGCATTGTCACTTGGCACAGTCAAAGAAACAACGCTAACTTGTGTAGAAAACGTAAAGCAAGCCAACGAGAACAAACCAGTGTTAACAGGAACAGACAAGGAGATAATATCCCAATTAAGCGACATTAATCAAGTGTTCGATCCGGCAGTTACCAGTGGCCGTAACACCGTTGAATTAAAGGATGCCACTTCACACATTGAAGAGAATGGGGAAGCAACGTCTGAAAGAAAGACAAAATCTGCCCAGCAGCAAACGAAACAAACTGCTCCGACCTTTCGTTTGAAATCTAAAGTTGCTGCAGACACAACGTTAGAAAGACAGAGAAAACCAGGAAAAATAAATCCGTTGACTACTTTAGGTAAACATTTAAGAGATCCTAAGGGTAAGTCATCCAAATCAACATGTTTGGCTACCCGGAACAACAATGGCAAAACATCTAAACGCATGGCTTAACGGAACAACAATGGCAAAACATCTAAACGCATGGCTTAACGGAACAACAATGGCAAAACATCAAAACGCAAGGCTTAACGGAACAATGGTTAAACATCAAAACGCATGGCTTAACAGAACAATGGCAAAACATCTAAACGCATGGCTTAACGGAACAACAATGGCAAAACATCAAAACGCATGGCTTAACGGAACAATGGTTAAACATCAAAACGCATGGCTTGACGGAACAATGGCAAAACATCAAAACGCATGGCTTAACGGAACAATGGCAAAACATCAAAACGCATGGCTTAACGGAACAACAATGGCAAAACATCAAAACGCATGGCTTAACGGAACAATGGTTAAACATCAAAACGCATGGCTTAACGGAACAATGGCAAAACATCAAAACTCATGGCTTAACGGAACAACAATGGCAAAACATCAAAACGCATGGCTTAACGGAACAATGGTTAAACATCAAAACGCATGGCTTAACGGAACAACAATGGCAAAACATCAAAACGCATGGCTTAACGGAACAACGACGACAAACCTTCATTATAACAAAGTATGGTTTAACGGAACAATGATGACAAACCTTCATTATAACAAAGTATGGTTTAACGGAACAGTGACGACAAACCTTCATTATAACAAAGTATGGTTTAACGGAACAATGACGACAAACCTTCATTATAACACAGTATGGTTTAACGGAACAATGGCGACAAACCTTCATTATAACAAAGTATGGTTTAACGGAACAATGACGACAAACCTTCAACATCACAAAGTATGGTTTAACGGAACAACGGCGACAAACCTTAATTATAACAAAGTATGGCTTAACGGAACAATGATGACACACCTTCAGCATCACAAAGTATGGTTTAACGGAACAATGACGACAAACCTTAATTATAACAAAGTATGGCTTAACGGAACAATGATGACAAACCTTCATTATAACAAAGTATGGCTTAACGGAACAATGATGACAAACCTTCATTATAACAAAGTATGGCTTAACGGAACATTGATGACACACCTTCAGCGTCACAAAGTATGGTTTAACAGAACAATGACGACAAACCTTAATTATAACAAAGTATGGCTTAACGGAACAATGACGACAAACCTTCATTATAACAAAGTATGGTTTAACGGAACAATGACGACACACTTCAACATATAAGCCTGTAAAGAACTGTATGGTATCGCTGCTGGTGTACTACTATTACACTTGTGTGTCAGTTAGAGGAGACGTTCATCGTTCAGTGAAGATTTCGTGGTACAAGGAAGTCATCCTGAGCGAGAACCGACGATAAGAATCGACATTGATATACTGGTAAAGTGAACAATAGTTCGCTGTTCGATTACCAATCGGTACCGATTTCATTTACGATACTGGCGGGCAGATCTACAGAATGACAGCTTTTAAATACCAATTATTCCATACATTGTCATACAATGAATGGAATTCTCTTTGGAAATTGTGACAATTTTTATCTTTTTTGTGTGTGCGTGTGTTTTTTAAAACAAATACTGTTAACAACGCCACCACGAAAAAAAGTTGTATTATGAATTAACTGGATGAATTAATTAAATAGGCTAACTGTTGGAAGTACTAACTTCCATCCACGCACACTAGAGTGCGCAATACCACTTAGATAAATACCATTACATCTGGTAATGAGACAGGAATTTGCATACTTCCCTGTAAAGATCACTTTGGGAAGCATTAACTGCAAGGTAAGGTGCGCTTACCTATAACAAACTCGAACTCCTGTTTCATATAGAACTGAGAGGAAGCAACATTAACACATCACCAACGTAATTAACCTGTATTTGTATATAGTCTACGTATGATGTCGTTTAATTCCTTATCTACCGTGTCTAATTCTCAACCATTGAAAGACGTTAATCATTTAAATGTCTTTCTTACAATATTAGATGTGTGATAAACTATTTGACACATCAATTATTGATGTGTAGCAAATTTAAATCGAATCATGAGTCCTTCTTGTGTAAATGGTAATCTTGGGACTCTAGAGTGAGAACCTTACGGACTCTCAAGTTAAAAACTAGGGTTGAATTTGTTACTATCTGTTTTTACTATCTAGTTTTTTGCACCATTCATACGCTATACACACAGGGGTAAGCAACAGTGCTTTTGAGAGAGGGAACTTGTATAGTAAACTTTAATTAGCAGAAGACAATACTGATTATTGTACACTTCACAAGCTCCCTCCCTCAGAAACATGCCCCTATGTATACACATCTTAAATGTAGTATAGTGTCACTGAAATGATCACACAGACAACAAATCTCCCAACAGCTTTTGCCTTCCTGATCATTATCAACTATTTGGATAATATCTCCTTTTTTATTCCATAGAAATATTGTGATCTGACATAGGATATGTATTTTCTCTGCCCCATTCAGTATAACTGAGGATGCTTATTTCCATTAATGAAGTAACAAGTTTCACATCAAGAAACGAATTTTATGTATCTTTTATGCAATAAAACTTCTAACTAATTTCAGAACCAATTAATATGCTTCAATTATAGCGCTTGATTTCCATACATATGTATATTATATATATTCATGTATATTATGTAGCCTCCACCAGAATTATCAAATCAACTGTAAATACGATTATGATGAAAATCTTTATTTGAACATTTATTAAACAAAAGATCCCAGGGATATCTTGGCATCAACCATTGTTTTGTATGTTTTTTTTTAAAGTGTAATTTTCCCCTTCTTTTCTCATCATTACTCTGTTTCTGCTCTTTATTGTAAAAAAGTTTCAGTGAGAAATTGTTATAACAACATTTAACAGTCAAATCTTAGGTGGTCAACACCAGAATCAAAATAATACTGCTAGGGACCAAGAGAACTTACACATGAATTTTTTTTTTTTAAAATCCATAAAGCACTTCTCAAGAAATAGCGATAATAAACTGTCATTGTCAAGACCTAACATCAGGCCGGTCAGCCATTTTGGTTTCTTTTATCAGTCTTAAAAACAAATGGGCACAATGTAGAAATTGGAGAAAGATCCATTCAGTCCTTCTAAAGAAACAGTGAAAATAAGAATTGTTGAAAGACAGACGACAGAAGGGAGCCAGGCAAAGGGCAATTTGAACAGCCCACCATCTGATGGTAGGATAGCAATTTGTTATACATATGTAGGATCTGAAATGAGTTTTTATGTCATATTCGATTTTATAAAACAGGTCTAAACAGATTTTGTTTTATGAGTCTACAAGAGTTGCAAGAGAGATCTTGGCGCCCACCAGTGTTTGATCTTTATATGATCTTTGAAAGTTAGATTTTTTTTCCCTTTTTAAGTCATCTGACCGAAGGGTCTGATGACCTATTGCGATCGCCTTTTGTTCGGCGTCGTCCGTCGTCTGTCGTAAACATTTTCAACTTCTTCTCAAGGTCTTCATGTCTCATTGACTTGAAACATACCTGAAAAGATCGTGACATTATCCTGACCAAAGTTTGTTAATTTCGGGTTGGTCCGAAATCCAACATGGCAGCCATGGCCGCCATCTTGAAAGCACATTTTCGACTTCTTCTCAAGTTCAAAATTTGAAATCTTGTATTTTATGTCAGATGACCGTTAAGGCCCATGGGCCTTTTGTTTCTCTTCTCTTCTCTGTTTTGCTCTTAATAATAAGACATTTGAACATTCCTTTGCAGAAATAGTAATGATAATCTTTACCTGCCTAGTCCAAAATGGCCGCCTGGAAGCCATTTTGTGTCTTCTGATCAGTCCCAAAATCAAACGAGCATAAGGAGAGACCATAAGGGAATATATGTATGAAATTTGAAATATCCATTCAGTACTTCTTAAAAAATAGCAATAACAATCTTTACTAGGCACAATCCAAGATGGCTGCCTGCCAAACTCAAACAGCCACAACTAGGGACCTAAGGAAACCTACACATAAAATTTGAAAAAGATCAATAGAGAATCTCTAAAGAAAAAGCCGACAACAAACTTTCGAAGTCAAATTCCAAGATGGCCGCTTGTGGGTCATTTTCTTTTTTTCTGATCAATACCAAAAATAAACAAGCACAACTAGGGATCAACGAAAGCATAGACATGAAATTTGAGAAAGATATATCCTGTAGTTCTCAAGAAATAGCGATAACAAACTTTTTAAAGTAAAAATTTAAGATGTCCGTCTGTTGGCCATTTGTCATTCTGATCAGACCCAAAATCAAACTGGCACAACTAGGGACCAAAGGAAACCTTCGTATGGTATTTAAGAAAGATTCATCCAGTACTTCTCAAAAATTGGCGATAACAAACTTTCAAAGTCAAAATAAAAGATGTCCGCCTTTCTGCCATTTTGTTTTTCTGATCAGTCCCAAATCAAATGGGCACTACTGGGGACAAAGGAGAATCTACATAGGAAATCTGACAGATATATTCAGTACTTTTCATAAATCTTTATTAACAAATTCAAGATGGCCACCTGTCAGCCATTTTGTTTCCCGGATCAATCTTAAAATCAAACAGGCACAACTACGAACCAAGGGGAAACTACATAAGAAATTTGAGAAAGATCCATCCAGTGCTTCTCAAGAAAGAGCAATAACAAAAATTATTTACAGTTAGACATACCATGGACATAGGGCGATTTGAATAGCCCACCATAAAAATTTGGGGAACAAAGCAAACAGTGGCAACCCTTTGGTTTAACTCATGATCACTCATGGAAAAAATGCTCCAGGGTATATCACAATTGTTACATAGTATTACTGTGGTGAAACCACTGAATAACAGTTATGTGATAAAAAGGATTATAACACTAATTAGTGCAACAACCTATTGGAATGCCCTGAGGTACTGGTGAAGGATGTTTTTGTTGCTTCCAAGACACTACATAGGTTATTAACCAGAGATCCCAAACAACTCTTGACACTCATCATTGTCTAATGTTTAAACGTTATATTTTCTTTTCTTTCCTCTTAATAATTTGCTGTGTTGACATGTGAATTAGTCATATGATAAACTCAGTAGACAAAGGAAACCTACATATAATTATTTTATCTGTTTTTTAACATACACATTCAGTATGCAACTCAGGACCAAGGGAACAATGAATTTTCAGAACAATCCATCATGTATTCCTAAAGCAAAAGCAACAGGCAACTTTAATGGCAATTGTTAAAATCCAAGATTGCCTGGCAAGTTTTTTTTTCTTAATCAAGACTTGAAATTGAATGGGTATCACTTTGTACCGAGGTCAACCTATGGCATTTGAAAAAAATCTATATGTGTTTCTCTTTAAATACCATTAACAAACTTTGCCATCCGTCAGCCATTTCATTTTTATTGTAAAATTCTAAGATGGCAGTCAATTTAATATTCTCTGATCAGTATCGCAATTCAAAAGACTTTACTATGGACCAATGGAAACCTATTTATAAAATTGGAGAAAAAATTACATGCAGAAATGAGATTCTATTTCAAAATCCAAGATGGCCGCTTCACAGCCGTATTATTTTCTTATTAGTTTCCATAATAGAGAGCACCACTCATGGCCAAGGAGAACCTACATGTGAATCAAATAAGATAAAGATCCACTAGGTACGCGAGAGATATCGATGACACTGTTTACGGAAAGACCGACCACGGATGAAAGGTACCATGAACAGCCCATCCATTGGGCTAAAAGTAAACTTGAGATCATCTTTTCTAAATCAAAAACAAAATGAAAACTAAGACAAGTTATTCCATTGATTTTTTATTTTCAATTTATTTTATATCTTTCATGATATTCACATCAAGAGATTTATATTAAACCTACTAAAATCAACAAAATGTAAAACAACATACCTTTAATTAACACATAGACAACACATTACTTACAGACACACCCATTATACACGAACCATTTTATTTAATGTCCTCTCAGTAATTTTGATTACTGTAACTGTTACAGCCTGTACAGTCTAAACCATTGTACCAATATTGATGTAAACCCTATTCAAAATATACTGGTTAGATAATGGATTAAATCTGATTTTTTAAAAAAAAATTTTGTGTTTCTGTTGTAAAGAGTTTCATATTTCCTGTATTAAATCTTTCAACATTATTAATTGACTGATTAATAAAAACTGAATATCATTAAGTCATCTGATAACCTCCATTCTTAAAGTCAAAGATTGCAGAAAATAATAATTATCAACTTTCCTTTCACATTTCTATAAGAAAAAGAACATTGATATAAACTAAGCTTTAATTCTTTCCAGACTTAACACAGAGTTACCTATTAATATGAAAATAAAAAATCTATGTTGGACCGTGACAAAATAAGACAGTATATAGACAAATACATACACAAAAATGTACCAGAACAACATTAATTAAATCATAAAAATTCACAGTCAAAAACTCCAATGTTCCCTTTCAAAACAACGATTCATTACAGAGAATCCTGATAATTGAAACCCAATGCCTATTCGTTGGTCGATTCTTAAGAAATGAAAATTTTGCTGATTATAATGATTCTGAACAAACACCATTAGTCAATTTTATATCCCTTAGACGGAACGCAAATAAACTGATTAAGAAAAATAAATGTCCTAGTTGAATGGCAGTGTTTGAGTCTGTTATATTGCACTCTTACTATTGACGTCATTCAGAGAATCCTTAAAATCATATATCTGTAGTTTCTAAAACAGGAATTTAAATACTTTAACAATATTTCTTCCAACTGATATTTCATTACGCAATACATAAAATATCAATGCAAGTATATCACAAACAATTACATATGCTGTACCGGTATTTAAAAACAAATAGGATATCGTGTTTTATCATTATGGATCACACTGCGATTTTATATAATTACAAATATCATATATTTTAACATACATACCAATCCCTACAAGCTTATAAGATTATCAACTTTACTTAATCGCAGTAAGAAATGTTTTTGTAAACAGAGAAACACAATAATTTGAGGTTTCAATAATCCAGAAAGTTTGTGTTTTGCCTGCTTATAGTGCAGAGGTGAAACTCCTATCACTGTGATAACTACCTATACCCACAAAAAAAAAAAAAAAAAAATGAAATATGACAAAAAATATTGTGTGCAGTCTATGTAATCCCTACATTCTGAACCTAAACACAAAACCATAAAAAAAAATTACTGAAGCACCATGGCTTCCACAGAACCTCTATTTTACTGCTTTCAGACTCAAAAATCCTTTCAAAGAGGGTAACATTTGTACACAGTATCTATCAATTCACACCCTCTCTTTCACCCTTCTAAAAGACAGCTCACAGTAACTTTACATACTTCAAAAATATTATCTTAAACAAATATTAAATCAATTTTGTTGATTCTAAGAAAGGACATTTTTGTGTCATATGCAGATTTTCAAATTTATTTTTCCAGACAACTTACAGTGATCAAATCAGCTGGGCATCAATATTATATTCCATACCTTATACTAAAATAATTACAAGACATTTTCCTCTCTCTGTTTTTATAGATGGTATTTCCTAAACATCTGTTACTAACCCAAATTAAAATAAATGAAATGTCCATGAACCAATTTGCTTTTATGCATCTAAAGATCTGTCCACAACTAACTTTATCAGAATAATACCAAGAAATGCCTGCTCCTATGTCATCAATTACCGTAACTGTTGTCTTACCGACAGCTGCAGATCACTTGACATAATTATTCAATAGAAAAGAAAAGAAACATCATTTCATTGCGAGATCTTACAAAATTACTTTGCACAGATTTTGTATGGATTGTTTGTTTTAAATTTCAACATACCTTTGCTAACTGTTGGAATGTCTAGGGCACTTGCATCACTGAACTTTTTTTTACATTTTTTTTACAAAAACTACCAAATGAAAATGGATGTTGGATTCCACTTTACTGTTGCTACTTTTCATAACTCTGAGCTGCAATATGGAAAAGTATCTAAATTTTATAGCTTGAATCAATATTCAAACTCTATGTGTAACACATCAGCTGCTGACTGGAACTTTGTTGAATACCAAGTCCACTTATTCGTTTCAGGTTCAACAAAGCCTCCAACTCAATCAGTCAAATTATACGCTCATTCATCATCCATATCCTACACTCTTGCATAACATTTTGATGTCTTCTTCAAATACAAATCCTTCTTCTTATTTGAATAGGAAGCTGAAACAAAAGTTAAAATTTCAATAAAGATAGAAGTAAAATAAAAAACCTTAGAAGTAAGAATTCAATACTTAATAGTCTATCTTCTTACTGGTCTAGCAAAATCTATAATTTTATAACACAATTGAACTTTGTCAACTGACATTGAAAACTTAAAAAATTCATTTGTTTTCTGTGTAGGATATAGAAGTTTGAATCACACATGATCAAATACTTTTGATCTAATTACTTCACATGCCTATATATATATCTTTGTTTGAAAATTCATTTTTTCATGTATTTGTCAGCCTACAAACAAGAGTATGACACTACAGCACAATAATGTGATTACCTGTATGGATATCCCTGGTATTTTGATCTAAATACAGACAGCAGTAAACTGAAGAAGAAAACTACACAGCCAAGTCCTACCACTGCTAAAACTGAAACGACAAATAAAAACATGTCTGAAAAAGTGCAATTCAAGTTCTGGAATTTTAATATAAACCTGTCAAATCTTACTTTATAATACCATAATATCATGGTGTTTTCTTTCAGAATCAGACAAGTAAGAGATGGCAGGAACACTTGTATGACTTGTCAAATCTTACTTTATAATACAATAATATCAAGGTGATTTTTACTTTCAGAATCAGACACATTAGAAATGACAGGGACACTTGTATGGCTAGTCAAATCTAACTTTATAACACCATAATATCAAGGTGGGTTTTTTCCAGAATCAGACACATTAGAAATGACAGGGACACTTGTACGGCTAGTCAAATCCTATTTTTTAACACCATAATATCAAGGTGGTTTTTTTCAGAATCAGACATGTTAGAGATGGCAGGGACACTTGAATGACTAGTCAAATCTTACCTTATAATACTGTGATATCAAGGTGGTTTTTTACTTTCAGAATCTGACACGTTAGAGATGGCAGGGACACTTGTATGGCTAGTCATATGTTACTTTATAATACCGTGATATCAAGGTGGGTTTTTTTCAGAATCAGACACGTTAGAGATGACAGGGACACTTGTACGGCTAGTCAAATCTTACTTTATAATACCATGATATCAAGGTGGTTTTTTACTTTCAGAATCTGACACGTTAGAGATGGCAGGGACACTTGTATGGCTAGTCATATCTTACTTTATCATATCATAATATATATCAGAGCCTGAGACAAGTGAGTGTTTGTGTGTGCCTGTGCTGGTGGGGATACTGTATAGTTGTTTAAATACAGTAAAACATATCAACCACAACAGCCTTGGAGTGTATGGTCTTCAATTTTTATTAGGTGTTCGTCAACGAGTTTCGCCCTCCTGGGCTTCATCAGGACTAACCTTTAATGTTTTCATGCCCCTAAGGTACTTAAAAATGTCGCTCCCTAAAAAAATAAGTACAATGCTGATTTGGACGTAATACAATTGCGCGTTTAGTTAATCTGTAGTACTATTGATTTCAACTGTTACAAAGTTTGTTTCCTCTCTATGAATATACAAAAGGTATCAGATAACAATCAGATAATATTTCCATCACGTTAACTAGTACTCAATATTCCATCACAGTTATAAAGTGTTCATATTACTCAATATTTGCATAACGGTTCATTAGTTTTTGGCAGTGTCCGAAAGTAAATGTTCATCCAAACATATGACAGACATTGAATCTGATACATAATTGTAATTCCTGTAGTCCAATGTATTTCCAACAACATTCTCGGATGTGTTGGGCATAGATCCTGGTGTTATTGAGGTATCGTCGCTCAAAGCGAGGTCCTCCTTAAGCAGTTCTATCGCCTGATCCATAACTGGTCTTGGTTTCTTCGGTGGTCCCCCGGCGATTAGTTGTCACCCCAGTCTTACCCGGAACGTAGCACGTTCTAATTGATCTCTAGTGAGACCTCCAAATGGTCTCTCAGTTGACGGTGCTACAGCCTGTTCCCTTGTCCTATATTTGATGACTTCTGGTTCTATCTTATACATAGGACGTTCTTTTTTCAGGTGTCTGGTATAATTGCAATTTCTTCCGTAAGATCTTTTGCAAATCTTACACCTGTCCCAGGTTTTGCTTGAAGAGTGGCTAACATTCTTAAGATATTTAATGATGCATTTGACTTCTCGCAAATAATTCATGGAATCCTGGTTTGTATTGAGGGATGTTGTCAGGCGGTGGTTAGTATTGTGTACGTCAGTAGGAACACCCCATCCAACTAGCATGTACGGTGTTGGCTCTACCATCTGAACTCTATAGTTGTTTAGATGCAAGAGGTTTGTGATTGGTGGCACTGTCTGGCAGTACATGGGGCGAGTGTTATGATAGGAAGGAGAGGAGGAGAACTTCAGAAGAGAAATATTTGAAGAGACAGGCTTGGCACTGATATTGTGTCTGAAGTTCAATGTTTTCTGTTTGTGTGTGCAAATGGGTGGTTGGGCTAGAGGGCACTCAGTAGTGGTTTTCCTTAAGTGATCTCGGGGATTGGGTGGTTTGGAGAGGCCATCGGTAGAAGTAAATTTATCAGGAAACATATCAGTGCTCATATGGGTGGGTGAGGGAGTGACCACTTACCTGGATGCTATACATCAGCTGTATTTTAGCCTCGTATCATAAAGGTATACTCACTTCGCTTCTTTCCTGAGTCGCCTTTGACTAAGTTAGCCTCGTTAAGCATAACAAAACCTCCAACAACAGCAGCATCTGATTTTGTGAGTTAAGGTTTCACCCAAGGTCACACCATGGTCATTCCAAGGTCAAACCCATGGATGTTCAACTTGACAGGAAATTCATGATCTGATAAAGTTACATGCACATGCTTTTTCTTACACCAAGAAAAAAAATACAAGAATTTCATTTTTGGATTCAACAATAAATAATCCAAAACAAACAACATTCTAAACTGACCTTGACACAGTATATCTGTGACATTAAACTGATAAAAAGTAGTCCATCATTGGTAACATTGACAGACTTCAAAAAAAACATCCTGTCATTATGTATTTTTTTAGCACCAAATACAAATGAACAGATAAAATAACTGTATGCACCAACAAATTGATCACAAAATGAAGGACATGTCTAGTTTCAGATTACCATCAAACAAAGCATGCAACTTTATACCATATCAGTAAACAAAACATGAAATATTCATCAGCGCAATCACAAAAACCAGTCTCCATATGCATGATCACAAAATGAAAGACATGTCTAGTTTCATATTACCATCAAACAAAGCATGCAACTTTACACCACATCAGTAAACACATCACACATGAAAAATTCATCAGAGCAATCACAAAAGCCAGTCCTCATACCAATGCTTTCTGGTTAATGCATATACAAATTTCCAGGACACTAATTCATTATTTAGGTTAGTATAGGACCAGAAAATGTAAATATTGAAAGTCAAACCAGGGAGTGAGTAGAGGCGTGTGTATGACAGAGGAAGCTTGACAACTCTACAGATACCTACAGATGATGTTATAACACTGTACCAGTAATATACACTATCATCCTACAGATAATGTTATAACACTGTACCAGTAATATACACTATCACCCTACAGATAATGTTATAACACTGTACCAGTAATATACACTATCACCCTACAGATAATGTTACAACACTGTACCAGTAATATACACTATCATCCTACAGATAATGTTACAGCACTGTACCAGTAATATACACTATCACCCTACAGATAATGTTATAACACTGTACCAGTAATATACACTATCACCCTACAGATAATGTTATAACACTTTACCAGTAATATACACTATCATCCTACAGATAATGTTACAGCACTGTACCAGTAATATACACTATCACCCTACAGATAATGTTATAACACTGTACCAGTAATATACACTACCACCCTACAGATAATGTTACAGCACTGTACCAGTAATATACACTATCACCCTACAGATAACTATTGATGACAAAATAAATATGCTTTATTGTCAAGCTTCCTGTCTAACACAGGACAGAAGTGTCCCTTAAAAAAGAAATAACCAAAAGAAAAAATAAGCTGTTTAACACTAAAGATACTGATTCCTAGCAGTATAAGTGACTCCAGTATGGTTTGTTTTAACAGGTCAGGATGGAACTGAAACGGATAAGCAGAATGTAGTGAAACACAGCAACAGAAAACAGTGAAGCAACAAGGAAAGCAACAAAAAATAATTGTAAGATAAACTAAAACAACAACATAGAAATACATGTATTATATATAAGCAAGCAACATGATTAACATACAGATATTAGACACTAACAAATGAATCATACCTCTACAGCACCAGGTGTGTTAATATACAGCACAGAGATATTACTGTTACTAAATAGCACTCAGAGATACATTATTCGTGTATGAAACACTCAAACATTTAGATATTGTTAATATCTTAATGATGAGAAATTATACTTTATACTTGGCTGAAAGAAATACTATTGGTAATAAATGTATGTTAAGATACATTACACTATAACCACTAACGAGCTTTACATTTTCAACTATTGATGATGATGTAGACATTTGAAGTGTTTCTCATTTACTCCCAAACAAAAAAATTGTTATCTCCCGTCAACAACAATTACGGGTAATTTTCTATACACAGTGACATGGTTACAGGTGATAGACACACCTTCACTCTATATAGGTATAACACTGGCTGTAAGGATACTTAATAAAAACACGATGTAGGTCTCAGCAACAAACTGTCCTTGGCTACTACCATGAATGTAGTTCTGGAAATGATAACAAACAAAATGCAAGCACAATCACCACCAAATCACCAGTATAACATTCACCACTTGGTTAGTTTAATTTCTTGTTCTTCCAAATTTTTTTTAAAAAAAAAACATATATATCTTTATCTTTATGTATGTGTGTGTATATATATATAAATACCTAAAAATCTTGTAGACATTCAAAAACCCCTGCTTCAACAGTAAGATATCTTGAAACTGACTGTAAGTGTATGCTAAACTAGAATTGTCACCTGCTTATTTGTAATTATTTAAGAATAAGTAGGTTCATAAAAGTCAAGAAAGAAAGTACTAGTAGCAGCATCAGTACTTCCAAAAAAGACCACATGGTATTCAGAAGTGAGAGAAAGGTCTGAACATCCCCTGTGACAGTGTTCATTTCCTATGTTTGCCAGGAAATCACATGACCAAAAGCGATGTTCTTACCTATACTCAAAAATGGCAACCAACGATGATATTGAAGCAGCGAGGCCGGTTCACAAAGGTAAGACTTCTGTTTAAAAGGGTTCATTTCAGCAAGATATAGAACATTTCTGTGTGTTTTGATGTTTAACTGGTTATCAAACTATCTATACTATCTAAAAACTCAGATAAACAAACAGTAAATATCACCATTTTCAAGAGATTAGTGTCTGTTTATACAAGTATTTAGAAAAAGTAATGAGAGTTGAATAGTCATTTAAACATCAACACATACAAGATACTGTTCTGATAACATTGGCTATGTCTTGGTAATACAGACACTTTTAAGGTGAAACCTTATCTTTGTGATCTGGCCTCACAACTTCATTTTCTTCTTTGGTAACCATTTTGTGTGTTTGTGGAAACATCACTTTCAGTCATGTGTTTCTCTTCCATGATATATGTAATAGAATAGAAGTTCTTATAACATAACCAGCAGAAGATTTGAGTGTGATGTTTCGATGACGACATGGTCACCTTCATCAGTGAAAAAAAAAAGAGATACATGTAAGTTGTGGAAGAATTAGCAATTTAAACAAAACTTTAAAAACCATAGCACTTCTAGAATTCAAATGAGTACTTAATCAATGTACATGTTCTGATAATATATACCCAAAATATAAATCATAGGAGGAGGTAAGCAGAAGTTGAACTTCAAGGAAAAGACCAACAGAGAGACTAACACTTATGATGATATCTTTAGAAGGGATAGGAATAAAATGATAAAAATATTACAATACTGATTTTTTCAAAGAAGTACCTGGGATTTTTTTTTTTCATTCTAGGATTATCAGTAATATATAATTCATTTCAAGAAATCAGTTGATTATCATAAAATTATGTCATTTATTAATCATTATCACAAAATCTAAAATCTATACATATTCTGATACATTCATGTATTTTTCTTAAAATAAACTTAAGCAAAACATTTACCACTTTCTTTAATTCATCCTCAACCATTCAATTAGTTTCCATTACCATGATAAAAAGAGCTGGTAATCCTTGAAGTAACTGTACAATTAATCTGTAGACCAGACTCTTGATATTGAAAGACTGAGACAAATCCTATACTGTATAATTACTGATATGTCTTCTTGATATATCACCACTCTGCTGTAGTACAGGGGGAAAAATATCCAAAAGAAAATACATGACATTTAATAAACTCTGATTATGATTATCCTACAGGTGACAGGATTACACTTCAATGTACTGGAAATTTCACAGAGTTAAAGAATTAGCAATCCATCTACACAGTTTACTTACAAACTCATCAATAAGAAAACCATACCATCTGAAGTTTATATAAAATAAAAATCAGTCCACAATACCATCTACATTCCCTACTGATACAAACTCTTGTGTTGATTTAGGTGACTACAGTACTTTCAAGGATTACCAGCAAGAATGAATTGACTTAAAAGAAAAAAGAAAATAATTAAAATGGTACATACAATCTGTCCAGTGTGTGGGTTTTTGTGCATGACAGGTGGTCCCCTGATGTGGTTCCACATCTGCCCTGATGTCATCGCGAAGATGATACACTGGAAAACAAAGGGATTTTTAACAGCTATTTCTTTATTCATTATGTGATATAGAAAATGACTCTTGAAAAAGAAAGGACAATACAGTGAATTATCTCCCTTAGATTGCCACCAGACCATAACATGTACGGTAAATCTCAGATCAGTTCAGCGTGTAGTTCCAACACAAAAACAAGAGGCCTAGCGACCTTGACGGTCACCTGAGATGCACAATATTGAAAATAAAAGTTAAAAGATAGTTATCAAGTGTCATGAAACAGAAAATGTGACATCGAATATAGTAAGTCAGTGTCAATACATGCATACCATCAAAACTGCCATCCTATACTGGTAATTGTTATAAAGTTATTTCCAGTGGGAAATAACCAACGTTATGTTCAAAAATTCAAATTTTCTATGAAAACTACAGCAAAGTCTGCTTTACACTTACTAGGGCCCCAATCCCCCAAAAGGTTCTGTTGTATAGGAACTCCAGGTTGTTTCTTTTGAGGTACAGTAGTCCACCAATCAGGGATAACAGCAAGGCTAATGCGAGAGTGCCAGAATAGTTTGGAGGTCGGAACACTCGGATCTGTCAACCAAGATAGATAACAACAATATACTATCAGATAAGTTACTTCACTGAACACATCTGTAAGGAAGCAAATTAAATTTTAGTAAATTCAAGCACCTGTTTGCGATTTACACTGAGAAATCCCAACAGATAGGAATTTTTAAAGTCAATCATGTGACTTTTAACTTCAATACTTTAAACCCTCATGGGATTTCTCTGTCTATCACACAAAGATATGGTATTCTTTTCATCTGAACCCAATTCCATATGACTGACATCACTAACATAATTTAAACATCACCATGCAGAAAGTGCCAACTGTAAGAAACTATACCCCAATACTTTTATCAATGGTATAAAGTCATAAACACAGGCCTCACTTTTCAAGACATAATACCTGATATGCTATATCTTATTAAACAAGGTATTACATCTATCTAAAAGTCTGATGAACAAGTCTGTATATCAAGTTAGCAAGTCAAAACACAATTTTATGCATGGTTTCTCAAATAATTTAAATAAAATGAAACAAGAAAACAAACTCTTTTATGTCCAGGTAAGTTAGACATGCCTCTCTGGTAGACTTTCCTAGCCCTACAGCACTAAGTATGATCTCCTGCAACAAAAGTATTAATAATGATCTGTCAAATTCTGACATGGTCAAGGTGAAAGATGAACCTACAATACCTGGATGTCTGTTCTTTCTCCAACCCACTTTGCAATCTGCTCAGCTGCAAATCCAACCCTAGATATTGGAGAAATATGTATTCATATTATTGAACAGGCGAGGAAAAATGATTTAATTTATGATAATTTTTTTTTTCACATGAATTAGGTAAATTAGATTACATAGAGAATACTGTAATTTAAAACTTTATTGCACAACATCTGAAAAAGCAGAAAGAGATATGTGGATATATATATTTAAAATAAAAGGATGGTTTACATATTTATGTTCAATTTCATTATTCAGTAATATGTAGTACTCCACTAAAAAAGAATAAAGCATGCATAAGCTACATTGTCATTAAAGTGAACACAACAAGAGACAGTTGGAAGTTGAAATTAAAGACCAGGAAGTAGCTAGAAATCAAATAATTTAACCAAAACATATAGCAACAACTCCATATCTATTCCTTACCTGTCTAGTTAGCACATCAATTCTATTAGTGTATTGTATACACAAATCACATCAGGTTTTTGTTACAGGTATCAAGATACGAAAATTAAACCATATGTGTTAGATCCTCGTGTGACCAAGAATACTGGACAATGTATTCTAATGTCCAGTGTCAGGGTAGTTAATCCACCCTAGGCAATGGTCAAGCAGTCCAGTTCTGACTGGAGGTGATTGATGGACATGTCACAATGTATCACCATAGATCTCATACAGAGTGAACTGGGTACTTGTGTGAAAGGTAAGCATATTTGTTTTTTTATCACTTTAACACATTACATTGATACTTGTCATTTTTAACTTAGAAGACATGTACAAGCTGACTGTTCATTCTCTTACACACATTTGAAACATCCTATAAAATTCAGATTACAATAAACAGATTTGTAATCACCACAAATTTTATCACCTCATTTACTTTATCAGATCTAACATTTTTTCAGTACCTTTGGTTTTTTAACAAAATTCCTAATAAAAATTTCAGAAACTGTTTTATAGATCTGCTCACATTAACAATCTAGAGCAGAAATATTTCAAATAGTGTTTGTGCTAAAGGTCTAAAATCAAGAAGAAATAGACAAAAAGTACAACTTGGAATTTCTAAGTGTCGTCTTCTCTGGCAAAGGATGTCAAATATTTGCCCTAAAAAACCATAACAGTAGTACCTGTGGATGTCCATGGTGTCACTTTTCTTTGGTTTACCCTTGGCTGGGAAATGCATGAAGACTGGAGCAGTATTCAGCTTCAGCTACAAAATCAATTTAGTAAATTCTGTATCACAAATATTTGTCAGGATTATTTTAGCTGGTTTTTCAGTTTTTTGAAGTGGTTTAACTAGTGACCCATCCTTAAAACCCATGGCTTCAATCCTGTTTACGATGTCTATACTCGTGAAATACATTGAAGACAAAACTAAAGGCTATGTATTTCTTGTTGATGATAAGATTTAACTCTTCATTTGATAGTCATTATTACCAGTGATATAGTCATTTCATACAAGATGTAAGTGACTGCACAACATAATGGTTGGTTTTAATTATTGAAATGGTCACTATGACCTTCCAAATTGACCATAACAAATAAAGAGTATGAAAACCTTAGGATTTGAAGATTCTTCCTTTCCAATTCAACCAACACAGTCATATCTGTGTGGAGATCGTTGCCTCAGGCTTCAGATCTGTGATCACTGGTATTCTGGATTTACTCAATTACAGAGCTATAAGGAACTGTTAATTTCCAATATATATGTTTATATAAAATTATATTTCCCAATTTTGTTTATGTTGTTGGTTGGATCATATAATTAATCCATATTTATTTTGATATCAACACTCTACAGTCTACCACGTAATGATATCTTACAATTCTGAAAAAGATGATGTATTTCCTTAACAAGGTGTGTGTAACAATTGAATGCCTGAGGTAATTCATCACACCAGGAAGTGGTGTGGTCCAACTGTACCCTCAGGTATAACACATGTATATAGTCCACAGGCTCAACTGATGAATATCATGTACTTACAAAGAATCAATACTTTAAAAGTTTACATAGACTTTTTGTCGTGGTATCCCCTTAAAAATTTCTTTTAGGGTTTTCTATAAGAAACAAGAACTTTTTTTTTCTTTGAAGAAAATAATTGATGTTGATATCATGTCATTCTCCTCTTTTCAAAAGATAAATAGGTACCAGTATAAGTGATAGATTTAATGATAATATTGGTGCCTGTAGGACAGCAGAAAGGAAATCTAAAAAGTCTACTAATACCATTTATTTAGTGCAGGATATTTTTATTACTAGAAATATTTTATTTCAATTTATTTTAAATATTTCCTTTTGCAAAATGTAAAACTTTGATGGAGTATTTTCGATGGTGAACCAAACACAAGCAAGACTCAATCTAGGTGAATATCACTGTATTTCTTTTTAACATGATGTATTGGGTAGTAAAATTTTGCTTATGTTTTCAAGATAAATATCTGGAATAACATTAGGTGTCATCACAAGTAAAACATGATTTTGAAAAAAAATTCACAGAGAGAGGCAACTTACACTGGCAAAAACATCAGCTCCTTCATCGTAATCAACCATGGTGAAGAAAAGACGATTAGAGTACTGTTGTGAGTAGCGCCATGAGTTTGCTAAAATAGTAAACTCATCATTGGCTTGTCTACAAAACAAAGAAATATGTGATAGTAGAAAGTTATTTACAATGATACATATGAGGACTAAGTATCTGTAGATCCTAAATCAGATAACAACGAAAGTCCATTCATTGGCCAATTCTGGGGATTAATCCTAAATAGGACAATGGTGTCCTCTGTGTCATAATAACAAAGAGGACATCAATAAGGACTATCAACATTCAATCATGATCCTATGAACTCAGTTGACGAATTCATGTTTTCACTCCTTGGGTCAATCATCGAATATAAATAAATAATCAACTCAAAATGTTCAGCCATTTAATAAGGGAACATGTATTTTGATTGCTCATTGAATTCATTCAAAACTATCTCGAAAATATATAGATATTCAAATTATAAGTTTACACAAAACGTTTTGGTCAATTGAACCCATTATGAATTAGTAGCACTCACCTGCACACAGAGCATTGTCGCTGAGCCTGTAGAGCTGTCAGCATCACAATCACGGAGTAGTTCTTCGGGGCAGCTTTCACATATTGCTTGAACTTCTCGCCATTAAGACGTATGATAGACTTCTTGTTGTTCCAGTCACTCAGCTGCTGCACCTTCTCACCGACTGTGTCCACCTAGAATTGAAGAGTTGAAGAGTTCAATAAAAACGTCATACACCGCATGCTGTTAGAACTCATCCGAAAATCACAGAATACACTTCATTTTTACCAATATAACTGATCCAATACCATTTCAATATCACCATACTGGAGACAGTTATAAGGTGTTACATATTGTGAGAGTAGTATACTCGGAGCACACCAACAATTAACCCACATCACTATCCTACCCTACAAAATATACAATGTACCTGACCAGAGACACCCATTCTAAACCACGATCATAATTCCTACCAACCACACACAATCAAAGACACCCATCCCACACCAATATCATACCCTACCAACCAACCACAACCAAAGACACTCATCCAACACCAATATCATACACTACCAACCAACCACAAACAAAGACACTCATCCAACACCAATATCATACACTACCAACTACACACAACCAAAGACACCCATCCCACACCAATATCATACCCTACCAACTACACACAACCAAAGACACTCATCCAACACCAATATCATACCCTACCAACTACACACAACCAAAGACACCCATCCCACACCAATATCATACCCTACCAACCAAACACAACCAAAGACACTCATCCAACACCAATATCATACACTACCAACCAACCACAACCAAAGACACTCATCCAACACCAATATCATACACTACCAACTACACACAACCAAAGACACCCATCCCACACCAATATCATACCCTACCAACTACACACAACCAAAGACACTCATCCAACAACAATATCATACCCTACCAACTCCACACAACCAAAGACACCCATCCCACAACAATATCATACCCTACCAACCAAACACAACCAAAGACACCCATCCCACAACAATATCATACCCTCCCAACCACACACAACCAAAGACACTCATCCAACAATATCATACCCTACCAACTCCACACAACCAAAGACACCCATCCCACAACAATATCATACCCTACCAACTACACACGACCAAAGACACCCATCCAACACCAATATCATACCCTACCAACTACACACGACCAAAGACACCCATCCCACAACAATATCATACCCTACCAACTACACACAAACCAATCCAACACATATACCATCCCATCCCACAACAATATCATACCCTACCAACCAACACACAACCAAAGACACCCATCCAACCACAACAATATCCAACACCATATCATACACTACCAACTACACCATACCCTACCAACTACACACAACCAAAGACACCCATCCAACACCAATATCATACCCTACCAACTACACACGACCAAAGACACCCATCCCACAACAATATCATACCCTACCAACCACACACAACCAAAGACACTGATCCAACAACAATATCATACCCTACCAACTCCACACAACCAAAGACACCCATCCAACAACAATATCATACCCTACCAACTACACACGACCAAAGACACCCATCCCAGAACAATATCATACCCTCCCAACCACACACGACCAAAGACACCCATCCAACAACAATATCATACCCTCCCAACCACACACAACCAGAGACACCATTTCACACCAATATCATACCCTACCAACCACACACAACCAAAGACACCCATCCCACAACAATATCATACCCTCCCAACCACACACTACCAGAGACACCCATTTCACACCACTATTCTACCCTACAAACCTTACTGAACCTGAGACACAAGAGATTACACACTCACAAGGTTTGATTCCACAAATGGACATTAAAAAATAGGAGGTTACCTGCCCAACCATTCAGGGTTTCCCTGGTTCTCTGGTTTCACACCACTATTAGTTAAAATAGCTTGTTTCACAATTGTTGTCAAGGTAATCACGTTTATATAGACACTGAGCTGCACAGAATCCCTGCCCCTCCAGAGGCAGACAGACAATCTGTACTAAGATACCCAGAACCCTCATCCCTGCAAAAGCAGAGAGCCACACTGTACTGAGCTACACAGAGCCCCCAATCTTCCAGAGACAGATAATCAGTCTGTACTACGTTACACAAAACTTACACCCTCCAGTGACAATATAGTCATTCAGTTCTGATCTATATGGATTTCCCACCCCTCCAGAGGTAGACAGCCACTCTGTACAAAGCTGTACAGAACTCTTCACTTTCCGAAGGCAGTAACATGTGAGTCTCCAAGAACCCCTACCCTCTTGAAGCAGACAGCCATAACACTGAGCTAAACAGCACCCCCAACTCTCCAGAGGCAGACAACCACTCTGTTCTAATCTACCCAGAAGCCCTACCCTCAGGAGACAGACAGTCACTCTGCGCGGAGCTACACAAACCCCAACCCTTCAGAGGCAGAGACATTCTGTACCATTCTACACAGAACCCCCATTCCTCCAGAGGCAGACAGACACTCATACTGTGCAACACACAACTCCCTATCCTCTTGAGGTAGAATTGAGACATCTACTTTATTCTGAACTCAAGGCACTCTGGACTGAACTAATAGAACCTCCAACCCTCAAGAGGCAGAAAGTCACTCTTTACTGATCTAACCAGAGCTACTCTATACTTGTGCAACACACAACCCCCAACTTTTGTACTCAGGGCACCCAATGTCCTGAGACAGGCAGACAGCCACTCAATGCTCTCTCTGGACTGAACTACACAGAACCTCCAACCCTTCAGAGGCAGAAAGTCATTCTTTACTGATCTAATCAGAGCCCCTACTCTCAATCATCCATAGGTAGAATCGAGACAGCCACTTTGTTCTGAACTACACAGGACCCCCAATGTCTTGAGACAGGCAGCCACTCAAGGCACCCAGGACTGAACTACACAGAACCCCATATCCTCCAGAGGCAGACTGTTAATCTAAGCATTCTTTACTAAACTCCACAGAATCAATGACCAGCTCCCATACCCAAGTTGTCCACTGAGAGATAGCTGCTCTCAGCTATACACCATATCAGGACAGATAAGGAAATTAATGGGCATCAGTAAAAGTTACTTTTATTTTACAAAAGTACACATCTAAATTCATCATAAGGATATATATTTATATGGCTATACACATATGTTGTTGAATACATTAATGCTTTGTTTGAAACAATACATAATATAAACAAACTTATGTGGCACAGTTTTTGAGCAGTACATTTCAAACTTCAATTCATGATTTGAGTTATAAGATTTCACAAATCTATTTTATCTTTACACCTCTTGTACCAGAAAGAAGATTATACATAGGGTATAAGCCTGGCCTGTGTTAAATTGCTCTAAGTCCTTACATAACACACAGCTAGTTTCCTGTTTCAAGGGAAATAGACCAGGAAACTGAAATTCTGTAATAACCCATAAATATACAATTTAAAAAAGTTGACCATTTTAAAAACGAGGTACCAATATTTATATATATGATACTTCATTTTATTTATTCTCAAAATCAATCATTAACGGGATGGATCATTATTTTCAAGGATATTTTCTACCTTTAGGATTGAACGATTTCCTTTATTTCCATTAAAACTTCCTGTTATGAATACAGAAGTGCATGTGCATAACCTTTGTTGTAGCTGGGGAGCACATATCTAATCCCCATTGAGTTGTTGTATGAGGTACTAACAGTGCTGCTATATACCTAACACACCTTTCCAATTAAATCTATCTTTATACCTCTACACTCTCTAGCTTTCATTGTAATTAGTATGGCCATTTCCACACTCCTAGGGAAATAATACAATTGTGCTGTTGTGGTATTGTAATCAGATGGGTCTTCTTCTGTAACAGGAGAGATCATTAAATATCTTCAGCAGGATTGACTACATACCAAAGAGTCACTTTCTCTGTAGGGAGGGATTTACCCGTGAGCTAGAATATACAGAGACTGACGAGAAACCTAAGTCTCATCAAACTGCCTCCACATCACCTTGGTGTTTCACAAAGGAGACACAGGAGAAACACTTTCTCAAGCTCAAAACTCATCACAGACATTCAGTGTCCCTTGGAAATCACAAAAGATATACTAGTTTCGAATGAATTATCAGCAGGTGTAAAATTGAGAATGTATACTCCAGTGTAAATTTTATGTAAATCGTACATGATTTAAATTTCATTCAAATAACCATATGACACCAAGTTATTTAAATATCTAGTAACCAATACAGTTGGAGTGCAGATTTTATAAGAACTTTTCCATCCAAATCAGCTACAGGGAGAAAAGGTATACTGAGGTACGTACAGCCTGCTATTTCTGTAATACATATTGCATGCATGCACTTTGTAAATGTTTAAAAAGGCATCAAACTACCTATATAAAGTAAGCTAATTTCAGCATATGAGTGGTAAATGCTGAACATGTAACTGTAAATAAGATTGCACTTGGAATGCTTGTTTTTAGTAAGGAAACATCAAAAATTTATCCCTGGTACATGTATTAATGTTTACAATATATCAAACACTTAAAGTAGGAAACCTCATTCACATAATGGCTTTGCTTCTTTACTTCTCTTCAAACATCAATACCACAACACTGGAAAACTTTGTTTGTTTCATCAATATTTTCTTATGTTTTCAATTATTATTTTCAGTAATAGTAACATATAATATCAACAGTGAACACTCAGAACATCTTAGACGTTTCAGTCTGCAAACATTGATCAGTCCATGTTTTAAGGAGAGATATCTACAAAACTGACTTAGTATTATGTAGGTATATATAGTAAACAAACACTGATCTGACTCAGTATTATGTAGGGATATATAGTAAACAAACATTGATCTGACTCAGTATTATGTAGGGATATGTAGTAAAAACAAACATTGATCTGACTCAGTATTATGTAGGGATATGTAGTAAACAAACATTGATCTGACTCAGTATTATGTAGGGTTATGTAGTAAACAAACATTGATCTGACTCAGTATTATGTAGGGATATGAAGTAAACAAACATTGATCTGACTCAGTATTATGTAGGGATATGTAGTAAAAACAAACATTGATCTGACTCAGTATTATGTAGGGTTATGTAGTAAACAAACACTGATCTGACTCAGTATTATGTAGGGATATGTAGTAAACAAACATTGATCTGACTCAGTATTATGTAGGGTTATGTAGTAAACAAACATTGATCTGACTCAGTATTATGTAGGGATATGTAGTAAAAACAAACATTGATCTGACTCAGTATTATGTAGGGATATGTAGTAAACAAACATTGATCTGACTCAGTATTATGTAGGGATATGTAGTAAAAACAAACATTGATCTGACTCAGTATTATGTAGGGTATGTAGTAAACAAACATTGATCTGACTCAGTATCATGTAGGAATATGTAGTAAAAACAAACATTGATCTGACTCAGTATTATGTAGGGATATGTAGTAAACAAACATTGATCTGACTCAGTATTATGTAGGGATATGTAGTAAAAACAAGCATTGATCTGACTCAGTATTATGTAGGGTATGTAGTAAACAAACATTGATCTGACTCAGTATTATGTAGGAATATGTAGTAAACAAACATTGATCTGACTCAGTATTATGTAGGGATATGGAGTAAACAAACATTGATCTGACTCAGTATTATGTAGGAATATCTCACACATTTTGGAGGAATGAAGAGAAAGAACTATATGTTACAGAAATTGTGAAGATATTGATTTCTCTTTAAGAATTGATGATCATCCATAATGAGTTGCACATATGTGCCTAGGTGGATTAGGTACATATATAACCCACAGGAATACCAAAGATGTTTTATCATTTTACACTACCAAGTACCATGTAAATCTTCCATTTTTCCAAAATAAATAGGCATATGACAGTAAAAAAAAAATGATCTAAGCTTTTTTTCACTATTTACTTCTTTTTAATTACAACACCAACACGGTTACATATCCCAACAAATAATAAATGCTTATATTTTTCACATATATAAACAGAAGCAAGGTCAAGTGGGAGTTGGATGGATTGAAAATTTTCAAGGAAGGCCAAAACAGAACAAGGCTTTCATGTATATCGACACAGGAAATCATAAACAATAACAACCCCCATTTCCTGGTAAGGACTGTATGGCTAACACTGTGTTCTGTATAGCGGTAGATAACAGCTTTACAGTGGATATAATATCCTAACAGGAACTATGGTGCAGTTTAAGATAACACATTTAATGACTAGCCCAGTCACAAAGTCATTAGCACTAGAGGCTAATCATACAATACCTGGTAATATCTGTTGTGGTAATACTAGTCCAATTATACCTCGTTCACTAGACATGTACATACCAGTGTTGGGGAATGTTTAACATCAAACAATACCGTAGTTAGTCTAATAAATAATTAATACAATCATTGCTGTATTATGTCTGGCCTTTTTACACTCTAATACGTGTACTGGTAGTATGTCTACCCATAATCTGTATACAACATGGTATTCATTTCTCTTGCAATAAGTCCAACAACTTTGAATGTGTTTAAACTAGTGTATTCTCATTGAAAATAATATTAATGTTTTGGTCTTTCTTCTGCCTTAACCATCATTCTAGTTCCAACTTACAAATGGTAATAAATTAACATATATCAATATCTTTATAATAATAATTTATTCTCATTCCGTGAACATGTTTGATCTGATTATCCAATTTATGTCCAATGTAAGTTATTTCCCCCATCCTAAAGATATGGTTTCAATCCTTATGTGATTATTGATTAGCGACAATCAGCAGAGAAACAAACCCACTTTATCAGAAACATACTCAATTACCACAATCGGGAAATGAACTACCATCAAACTCATAGTGGTAATAAATATACAAAATGTGATGTATGTTGGGACACAGATAGTCTTCCTGCAAAAATTACAATACCCGCCACTAAAACAAGTTTATGTTAAGAAACAAAAGACCCAATGGGCCTACATTGCTCACCTGGTATTCAGTGTTACGCAAAAGTACAATAGGTATTAATATCACAAATATATTGACAAATACATATTTGACATTCAAAGCTGGCACATCCAATGGAGTTTAACCAAATTTCCAACAGCTTCTTGAACTCAGTTCTAAACAGTGCTTTAGGAGCAGGATTATAGGTAAATGTCATTTCTTTTTTTCTTGAAATTTGTTGGGCTTTGAGCTAGAAACCCTTTTTCAGCAAAATATCATGTTTCCGTGCCTTTTGGTTAGTCAGAAGAAGTTATTTAAAGGTTTAAACAAATTTGACCAGTGATCTTGAATTAGGGTCATCATTTCTTTTTGAAAACTTTGTTAGACTTCATCCTAGGAACATATTACCCAAATATCATGCTTTAGCACATTTTGGTTAGACAAAAGAAGTTGTTTACAGGTTTTAACAATTTTGTCCCCTTGCAAATTCACAAACTATGTTGGCATCATCCTAGGAGCCTTTCACCAAAATACCATGCTTCTGTGCCTTTTGGTGAGTCAGAAGATGTTGTTTGATGTTTAAACAAATTTGTCAACTGTGACCTTGAAAAAGGGTCAAGGTCATTTCTTATTGCAAACTTTGTCAGGCTTTTTCCAGCAACCTATCAGCAAAATATCAGGATATTTGGTCTGCTGATTATTGAGTTGTTTAAAAGGAAATGTTGACAAATAACAGACAAAAGACAGATGATGGACAGATGATAGACAGACAACAGACGCAGTGCCATGACATAAGCTCACTTCGCCCATCGAGCCAGGTGAGCTTAAGAAATTGGAATAACAAAGCAAAAACTTTTTGTAAGTGAAATCAAAAAGTTATTCTCAACCTATGCATTAATATTTCTACCACCAATGTCACAAGAATAATAAATTTACTATACATTGCATTTTAATACAATAACATGGTATCACACTGGGGTTACTTTGTTATAAAGCAGACATGCATACATCTAAGCTAAAAAAAATGGTAAGAATATCAATCACAACAGCATCAGAAAAAATAAACATTCAATGGTACCCTAAAACAAATTCCTATAGGCTATACCTGGTATCTTTAAGCTACTTCCATCTCCATAACACAAAAACAGGATATTCAACCAATATTTAAAATACAACTATTTGATGCTTGAAGCATAAATATTGGAAGATTTCTCTGGTTGTGAAGACAGTTGGTCTAGCCAACCGAAACATGTCAACGAATAAATCTAAGCTATGGAATCCCTGGTGTTGATGCTCCATCCTATATCTTCTTGTTATTACCTATCGTCTACGGAGTTCTACTAGAATACTCCAGTATTCACCTAGGATTCCTCTATCGATACATCTACCAACCAGTACCATCCACAGGACGTTGGATTCATCTACTGATACATCTACCAACCAGTACCATCCACAGGACGTTGGATTCATCTACTGATACATCTACCAACCAGTACCACCCACAGGACATTGAATTCATCTAGTGATAAGTCTACCAACCAGTACCACCCACAGGACGTTGGATTCATCTACTGATACATCTACCAACCAGTACCACCCACAGGACGTTGAATTCATCTACCAATAAGTCTACCAACCAGTACCACCCACAGGACGTTGAATTCATCTACCGTTAAGTCTAGTGACCAGGATGTTGGATTCATCTACTGATAAGTCTACCAACCAGTACCACCCACAGGATGTTGAATACATCTACCGAAAAGTCTACCAACCAGTACCACCCAAAGGATGTTGGATTCATCTACCGATACATCTACCAACCAGTACCACCCACAGGATGTTGGATTCATCTACTGATAAATCTACCAACCAGTACCACCCACAGGATGTTGGATTCATCTACTGATAAATCTACCAACCAGTACCACCCACAGGATGTTGGATACATCTACTGATAAGTCTACCAACCAGTACCACCCACAGGATGTTGGATACATCTACTGATAAGTCTACCAACCAGTACCACCCACAGGATGTTGGATTCATCTACTGATAAGTCTACCAACCAGTACCACCCACAGGATGTTGGATTCATCTACTGATAAGTCTACCAACCAGTACCACCCACAGGATGTTGGATTCATCGACTGATAAGTCTACCAACCAGTACCACCCAAAGGACGTTGGATTCATCTACTGATAAGTCTACCAACCAGTACCACCCAAAGGACGTTGAATTCATCTACTGATAAGTCTACCAACCAGTACCACCCACAGGATGTTGGATTCATCTACTGATAAGTCTACCAACCAGTACCACCCACAGGACATTGGACTCCTCCACCTATTTGTACTTTTATTTCTATTTTGTTCAATGTGGTTGAAGTAAATCATTTTATAGAAATAAAGCAAAAGTTGCTTGACTTTTGTTAAGAGTAGCTGGAGGTAAAGTATTAAAGGCCTAGGAAATATAGTAAAAAAAGTATGAGGGCAAAAGAAAATGATTTATATTCTATAGTTGGGTATGACAACAAATTTAAATAACTTTTTTAATACACCTAATTTGTTGTCCTTTATAGTCCTGATACTCACTTTCATCAAAATTCAATTATTTGAATAATACTATATAAAATTCCACATTGCAGGCTGGAGTGATTGATGACATAATATCATTATCCTTTATTACATAATATAGGATGAGTTTTTTTGTGTATTTTTGTGTGTTCTTAAACTGAGTGGAAAACGGGTCTTAGTGATGAAGTTGTTAAGGCATTTTTATACAGGTGAAGTGACTTTGGTGAAATTTGTTATAAATGGTTGACAGTACTTTTAAGTGTTAAAATAGTTACAATAACATTGGAAAAATATATAAAGGCTTCAAACATGTACATGTTTCATTAAAAAGACATTATTGAAAAAACAGTAGCAATTTTTATGAATAAAAAGTAAAACTCAAATTTTTATATTTTAAAAAGAAAAGTAATGTTCAGTAAATAATAATGTATATAGAAAATAGATGCAAGATGTAAAAAGGTAGTAAATATGTTTTCAGTCCATGATGTGAAAATTAACTTGCGGACTACTGGTATGTAATTGTATCACTTCATACCTCACCAAAATTAAAGAGTGCATTTTAAATTCAGGAAATTTAATTCTTTCAATGAAACACCAAAGCTTTGAATTATATCATTTCCATTTATTCCCACAATTATATAAAACCATAATATATACCACAATCAACCCAGCAATTTAAACCATAATCTCCAATTAATCTAATGGAAAACCTGTCAAGAGGATGAATATTCACAGATCAGTATAGCTTAGAAGATTCAATGGTATTTGAACAACATAAAAAGAGCGGAGTTCAATTTTAAAACTGCAATGGTCATAATAAAGTACATTTCTACAGAATTTTTCTAAAAATAGCCAAAATTCCTTTAAACATAGTTTTTCAATTTTTCATCCCAAGTCAATTGCATTTATTTGGTCATGAAACATCTATAAAATGCAGAAATGAAATTTATTTACACATGGAAATTACCAGAAACAGATGTAGAACTTCCTAACCTATATGGCTTTTGTTTCAATAGTACGTGAAGATATTAAGTAGCTATAATTTAAGTAAACATTGTTTAGTAAAAAAATATTTTCCTTGTCATGAATTATGAAATTTTTAACAGATTGCAAATTTCAATCTCTGTTAGTTTTAGAACCAAAATCCAGACTCCAATTGGTGTTTCATGGCCCAGTTTGTGCATTATACACAAATTTGTGTTTTTCCTTGACTTGACAATGTTGCAATGGTTATTTGGATATGTCAAAAATATTATTTCCAATTGCCTCACATTGTAAACAAATTTCTTAAAGAAATTGTCACTGTCACTCAAATACTGGGCCATTAAGCAAACATAGGTGTGTCCAACCTGGCAAAGCTACAGTACTATATACTTGGCACATTAGCTTCCGATCCCTTAAGAATAATTTTTCACTAGTTTTGCTATGTTGATGAACTGCAACCAAACAATTACATGAATGAATTGAAATGTGTTCATACTTTAAGATTTATTAAAAAATTGACAAGTGAAAGACCAGGATTTTTCTAAAAAAATATCCACACATACCATCTCAAATTCGCTCACCTGAAATAATTGAAATGTGTATCTGACATATGACTGCGCTTCCATTTGGGATGACATCACTAAATCACAGAGATGTTTTGGGTTAGCTTGGTGCAACCCAGAAGTACACATGCATTAAAAAAAATTGTCATTTAAATGGTAATGACTTTCGGATGAAATTAAGAATAAAAATACTTTTTATGGTGCAAAAGTGGTGGATATCTGTGTTTAGGTGTGTACCATTTCTAAAGGGCTAGTTTCAAGTTTTTATTGTTTGATCCTTTTTTCTCAAATGTGCCATATTTTTTGGTAAAATTTTTTATAACACAATCTATTCAATTAAAGTTGATTTTTCATCTTTCTGTCTACAACTCGCTATTTGAATAAAATTGGGAATGAGTTGTCAAAAGTGATGAATTATAAATCATCATTTTTTTCAAAATGAGATGTAGAAGTTTGGACTTTCGTAGCCAAAAAATTGTGAAAAGGAGTGGCCTATTGTTCATGGTCGATTTTTATTCACATGACAGACAACAAGCATTTGAAAATGAATTGATAGGTTATTTCAATATATCTAGGTGGATGTTTGACACGTAAAAATGTGTATTCAGGAAAAATACACAAATGCCAATGGAATATATATTCATAATATTTTACGGTAAATGGTTTAAATCACATTTTTTTTTATTCTTTCTGAAAGCGTTACATGTTACAACAACAAAAATATCCGAATACAAGGTAACGAAAGTCAATAGATTACGTGATACGACTCGACAAAATGGTCGTTCCGAAATACATAACGATCCGGAACCGATGTCCACACGATACGTTGTAACTTCTCTCTGACAATATCGGTTTCGTAAGTCTAGATGTAGAGCGTTTTAACAGAAAGCGAGGACTAGTTCAGCAAAAGCAGGACACATTTTAGCATCTTCATGTTTAAAGTTTTAGGTTCAAGACAAAATGGAATATACGTAGAAAAGTCACCGAAGAAGGAACTTCTATACCGGTGATATGGCATTGCCACATTTACAACTCACCGGTGACTAGATAATCGGTCGCGAACATGAAAATGCATCGCCACATGTTTGCACACGTATATTCGATAATCAGGAAATATGTGTTTGTTAAAAACAATACCTCTTTTTTCTTTAGGGCCGACTCACAAACGCAAATGAAGGCAAATATGGAAACGGCAAACAGCAGATGCTTCATGTTGGCAGCCATTATTTCAGACGTGTATATAACAATCCCTTTGATTGGTTAATTCTGCGGAGGACCAATGAGCGATTCGTTAACAAAAAGTCTACATCGAAGGTGTTTCGTTCGGCACTGCTTCAGGATCTTCTTTAGAATCGAACCTAATACTGGATAACAAATTCAGTTCCGAAGGAAATAAAAAAAGTGAAATGAAACTCAAGTTGGGAAAGTTTTAGGCTGGTGATGTTGCAGGTATCATAACTTCGAACAGTTGGCCAATTGCATAATCAACTAAGACGAACCAGGTAATATGTATACAAAATTATTAAAAAACGTGTTCTGTGAAACGCATCGAGGGATCAACCATCAAATACTGCATTGCCAGCATTGAAAAGTTTGTTTAGTTGATTATCATTTTTCAAACTAATTTCGGTCGATCGTTCTGTCTTTGATACCCGTGATCTTTCATTTTGACATTTAAGAATCGCCAAAAGTTGTCGTTTTGTTTGACGTCAATTAGGCCTGTATAGCCCACTCCACATATTCATCGAAGTCACAGTTACCATATTTAGTCTTATGAACACCCTTCTGCTTCATTAAAAGGCTAGGCGTTAATGACTTCATTCGACCGTTTACAGGAAAAAATGTGAAAAGGTAGGGCCTGACAAGAACGTAGCCATTATTTACTTACCAATTGTATCATTTGGAATATGAGAATTTCACAGCATACACTTACTACAATGATCTTATTGAATTGTTTGTGAATGTTGTCTAAATAGGAAATGAAGTTTGACAAGCTTTCTTTTTCAGTGAAATTTGTGATACTTAATTTGGTGTATGAATATGCCTAGTTAACTTGACCAATATGTGCTCACTCCATAAGGTGGCGAAGAGTTAAAACTAGAGTATCAATGGTGCTCTTTCAGCTGCATTGCTAATGTGGTTTATATTCTCTTATATTTAGGGTGTGTATTCTCTATTTAGCGTTACCAAATATCAAGTCTGACAACCCTTCCAGCCAAAATGGAATAAGCTATTTCGCTATTCCATCAATTATCAGACTGTTCCATCAAACTATAAAAGGTCCATTGCATGACTTTTTTTTAAATGGGGAAAAAAGAACTGTCAAAATGTAAATATAAGAAATATTTTTCAATTTTGTTGTTTACTGTTGTGTTTTATTCTCCTGCTTTTGTTTTAACAGATATGTCATCATATAATGCATGTCATTTAAAATATTTTTTGTAAAAATGCAGTTCACACACCAGTAAACAACCCCAAAAAAAAGTTATTTCTTAAATTAATTAGTAATAGACTTCCACAAGTTCTGGAAGCATCCATATGAAATGTTAATTTATCTAAAGTTCTTATGTTGTAGGAAAGCCATGGGGCGTGGTAAATTAGGAAATGGAGATGTTGTGTCAGAACCAGAATACCACCAACCAGTTGGGATCTATGGATGGAGAAAGCGATGTCTTTATAGCTTTATCCTCTTTCTGATGATCATAACAGTGATAAACCTGGCACTCCTTATTTGGATCTTAAGAGTGCTGAACTTCTCAGTGGTATGAACAGTTTTTTTTTTTTTTTTTAAGATACACCCTACCCAGTAAATAATTTTAACACACCTTGTGAACTGTTTTACTTTCTGCATGCAGTCATGTTATTAAAGTACTAGTGTATTTTCCTTCCATAAATTGAAGTGTTTATTCGGAAAAAGTTCTCTGCTTGTTATTAGCCCACCATCATCATGGTGGGGTTATCAAATAGTGCTATGTCCATGGTCTGTCGTCTGTCTGTTATTTTTTTATTGCTATTTCTTTAGAAATACTGGATAGATCTTTCTAAAATTTCATATGTAGGTTCCCCTTGTTTAAAATTTGTGCCCGTTTGCCTGATCAGAAAAACAAAATGGCAGACTGGCACCATCTTTTATTTTGATAACGAAAGTTTGTTGTCGTAATACCTTGAGAAGTACTGGATATGATTTCTCAAATGTCATGTAGGTTCCTCTTTTTCCATTGTTGTGCCTATTTGATTTTGGGACTGATAAAGAAAAATGGCAGAGAGACAGACATTTTGGATTTCAACAATGAAAGTTTGTTATCACTGTTTTGTGAGTAGTCCGGAATGGATCTCTTTCTAGTTTCATGTGTAAGTTCCCCTTGTCCCAAGTTGTACACATTTGATTTTGGGACTGATCAGAAAAAATCAAATGGCAGACAGGCAACAATCTTTGGATTTGGCTGTTAAAGATTATAATTGCTATTTCCTCAGAAAGATTTTGTGTAAGTAAGAGCCAAAAAAAAGAGGAAAGAACAAAAAAGAAGGGAAAAGATCCAACTTTAAAAGAACAAATAAAGATCAAACAATGGGTGGGCTCCAAGATCCCCTTGGAATTTCTTGTTTTATTTGATATGTAGTTAACCGGTACATCTTTCTACAGTTAGAGATCCCAGGTCTGGTAATCTGGTACAGTTCACTTAGTTACAGGTCTACAGAACCATATATATTATGTTTTTTATGACATTTAAGAACGTAAACTTCGTCTGAGGTCAAATTCAGTCAACTAACAAAAACAGAAGATTCAGATTAAACATCACCATCAGTTTTTTATAACTTTTAACAGCATACTCAGTTTGGGTTACTTCATGAATTTAAGTTGGTTAAGGTTTGAATTAAACAAGAAATCAACTGAAAAATGGTCATTGTCTTCAGGTTAAATTTTAATGTGGCTTCTATCTTTAATTTCTCCCAAAATGCAAGCTGTTTGCTGATACTGGGATATAACTCAGGCTTAAGGTGTTAAGGTGAGCCTTTGTAATTGTTTGATATTACCACATGTTTTCTTGTTTTAAATATGTCTAGATGCATCACTAAGTTGAAGTTAGTTGTACAGATATTATACATTATTTCAGGATGGAATGGGAAAGATGAGAATAACGGAAGATGGTATCTTGATGGAAGGTGAAGCTGAGTTTGTGAAGTCCCTATATACCTCAAACATACAGGCACAACTTAAGGTAACGTGAATCAGTTTTGTGTTGATATTATGTCTGATAAAAGACCTAAGTGAGACTGAGTTTGTGAAGTCCCTGTATACTTCAAACATACAGGTACGACTAAAGATAATGTGAATCAGTTTTGTGGTTATATTTTCTTTTTTAGAATATATTTATGAAAGTTGAGAAATTGTTGTTAGTTGTGATGTAAACAGTGACCCTCTTTATCTGGTTGTAAAACCACCTATACAGATTGCTGTTCAGTGAAATCATGAACTGATACTATAATAAGCCCACCACCTGACTGTAATAAGCCCACCACCTGACTTGAATGAGAAGTAATTTGTTGGTCTCCTTGGTTTATTGTGGGTTAAATATGGTATTCCTAAAAATCAAATATTACGATATTTTCTCTGATATTTCATTAGGTGTTTAATTTGTAATAATTCATTTGCAGGACAAACCACTCTTTGTTGAATCCAGTCGAGACATTGTCATGCATGCAAGAGATGGTGATGGTAATGTTGCTAGCACCATGGCATTAGGTAAGAAGAATTGTTCTTGTGTACTAGGTGAGTTACTTCCCTTGTATGTATGAAGGAGGGACTTTTATGTTCTTGTCTCCATTTAAACCTTATCAGTACCAGTCTAAAAAGAATGGTGACATCTTTGATAGGTCTTTCCCAATTTTCCCCCTTACCTAAACATGGTACACAGGATTATGACGAGTGCTATCATTACCAAAGACTTCCTTGAGATTAAAAGTATACTTTGATGTTATAACCAGTTTCAAGGTGTGTATAACCTTGTGTGTAAAGGCATTAAATCTAGACTAGAGTATCTATGCCACCTCAGATGAAGAATGGAGGTGGATGGCTCCATGCTCTCTACTAGTGACAGTTTGTGTTTCTCAAAAAGCTAAAATTGACCAGTATATGTTAATACAGTTGTGTCCTTGGGCAAGACACTTTACCTTAGTTAATGTGGATGGCGTGCAGCTGGGCTCCCATATGTTGCTTAATTACGGGGCTACCATTTGCTTTGAGGAGACCCCAACTTTAATGATCCTAGCTGTTCAGTGGGTGATAAACCAACAAACAAAAGTTTCTATGGATCCATAAAACTCCAGCTTCGGACATCACTGCTGAGTTGATGTTTTGGGATCACTTTACAAATGGTACTTACTATAAACAGAAAACCATTGTTCTATACAAGTTATTAGGCGGAGTTGTTATGAATGTATTATAACACAAGGCTTCTTTATTAAAAGTGATTGCATCAAATCAAATGACATTTTAAATATGAAATAAATTTCTGCATTTTTTCTGAAGGTTCTCATCGGCCCACTCCTTTCAGCTATATATAAGTGAAACCTTGATTAAGTTTGCTATTACCTGTGTATGTCATTAAAATTATATATTACATTAGTAAGTTCTGGAAATGAATATTCTAAATTTGCCTATCTGACCATTTTTCTAATCTTTTGTCCATACATAAGGTTTTGGGAGAATTTTTTTTCAAAAGACACACAATACAATACAACCAAACCATGACTGTTTCATTCTCCAAGGACTTGTCAGTGATGCTATGGACCTTAATTTTGAAACTAAAGTTGACTTTTAGATAATAAAAGAATATCTGTATCATCTGACCCTACACATATTTTACATTTATAAATTGTTTGTAGTCATAATGGCTAAAGCTTTACTGTGTTGCTTGCAATAACATCAAATTAAGTTTCTTAAACTTTAATTGGTTTTGCAGGCAACAGAACTTTGGAGGCCCAGTGTGACAGTTTTGAGGTGAAAGACAAGAACGGAAACATACGGTTCAGGGTGAACAATAGAGAAGTTAGCATGGAGGTAGATGAAGTTAAATATACAGGTAAACTTACAGGTTTTACCATGTTTTTAGATTGTATTTAGTTAAAGGGAAAGTGAGTTTATGCAATTGCATGGCTTCCAGTGTCCCTCCAACATCAACATTTCATTTTAACCAACTTCTTGCCAATAGCAAACATATCCAGGGTAATGCTATTGAACCAGTAGCATTCTGGGATAAAGTTAATCCAAATAAGTTAGTTAAGGGTCAAATGCCCTAAATATCTAAACAATTTGTTATCAACAACCAAGAGGCCTAGGGTACTGCTATTAGGCTTGTAGCATGATGGAGGCAACAACTTCTAAACAAAGCAAAGTGACATAGAAATTTGATAATACCTTCATTTGAAGGTGTGCAATATTGTTTGAAAAAAAAAACAACACAACTTTGACCTCCTGTCAAAACTCAGGTCCCTGATTTAGGTCACAATTGTAAATTGTGTTTGTATACATCATTGAGTCAAAGATAATTAGTGATGTTGGCCCTTTGGACCTCTTGTTTATTAATACATTTTGGTTTTGTCAGTTGTTTTTAGAAAAGGATTTTAAGTCAGCAATAAATTGTGTATCAAAGTCGCTTGCTGTTTTGAAAGAAAAAAGTTGAACTCTTAGCTAATATTTGTGAATTATCACCACAATGTTTTGTGATGTGATGGAATTAGTGATTTTTTTATTCTTGAAGCGTACACCTTGTAATTCCATCAGAATAAATATAAACCTATGTACAAGGATTGTTATCTTCCCCTTGTCATATTTCAGGATCTTCAAAGCTGGTGTTTGAAGGATCAGTTGCCACACCCACTTTGAGAAGTCCTCCCTCTGATCCACTCAAGTAAGATCATTTGAATTTTTGTTAATTTTGAATTTGTGTATACAGTGTGATAATCTTACATGCATATAACAGGACTAAATCCTTCATAAATTCTAAATATTGTATCAATATGGTATCTATATTACAGGACTGAGTCCTTCATAAATTCTAAATATTGTATCAATATGGAATCTATATTACAGGACTGAGTCCTTCATAAATTCTAAATATTGTATCAATATGGTATCTATATTACAGGACTGAGTCCTTCATAAATTCTAAATATTGTATCAATATGGTATCTATATAACAGGACTGAGTCCTTCATAAATTCTAAATATTGTATCAATATGGTATCTATATTACAGGACTGAGTCCTTCATAAATTCTAAATATTGTATCAATATGGTATCTATATTACAGGACTGAGTCCTTCATAAATTCTAAATATTGTATCAATATGGTACCTATATTACAGGACTGAGTCCCTGGTAACTTCTATACATTGTTTTAATTTTGTATCTATATTACAGAAATGAGCCCCGGTAACCTCTATGCATTTTATCAATCATGTATGTATATTACAGTATTGAATCCTTGGGAACATTTATACGAGTACATGGAGAGACTGGTGTGAATCTGAAGGCACCTGCTGGCAGTATGCTGATTAAAAGTTCAGATGACATCCTGTTAGAGTCGACTGATAATTCTGTAAGTGTTTTTGTCAGATTTCATGTTTACATAATGTACATCTTATTCAATGTTTCATAATTTGGTATCACTAGATGCAAGTGATTGTTAAACAGTGGTTTGTAATTCAACATGTCTTTAAAAGATCAAATAGGTCAGTTTATTGTACACACATTGATATCATTAGAGGGTCCTCATGATCAGTTCACAAATAAGTTGGAAAATAGTGCATACACTGTGTATGAAATGACCTGTGGTCCATACTTGGTGTCTGTAAAATTTCATACTGTACATACTATAATTCATACTCAGTGCTTGCAAAAGGTTCATTCTTTACACTCAGTGATTGAAAAAAGTTCATTCTGTACACTCAGTGATTGTAAAAGGTCATACTTTACACACAGTGTCTGGAAAATGTCATTCTGTACACTCAGTGTCTGGAAAATGTCATTCTGTACACTCAGTGTCTGGAAAATGTCATTCTGTACACTCAGTGTCTGTATGAGGTCATGCTGTAAAATGTTATACTTGTACACTCAGTTTCTGTCAAGTCATACTGTATACCCAGTATCTGTACAAGTCATACTATAATTTACACTCAGTATCTGCATAAGATTCATTCTGTACACTCAGTGTTTGTAAAAGATTCATTCTGTACACTCAGTGATTGTAAAAGGTTCATTCTGTACACTCAATGTGTGTATAAGGTCTTTCTGTACACTTAGTGGCAGTGAATGGTCATTCTGGTCACTCAGTGTGTGTATAAGGTCTTTCTGTACACTTAGTGGCAGTGAATGGTCATTCTGGTCACTCAGTGTGTGTATAAGGTCTTTCTGTACACTTAGTGGCAGTGAATGGTCATTCTAGTCACTCAGTGTGTGTATAAGGTCTTTCTGTACACTTAGTGGCAGTGAATGGTCATTCTAGTCACTCAGTGTGTGTATAAGGTCTTTCTGTACACTTAGTGGCAGTGAATGGTCATTCTAGTCACTCAGTGTATGTATAAGGTCTTTCTGTATACTTAGTGGCAGTGAATGGTCATTCTGGTCACTCAGTGTGTGTATAAGGTCTTTCTGTACACTTAGTGGCAGTGAATGGTCATTCTGGTCACTCAGTGTGTGTATAAGGTCTTTCTGTATAGTAAGTGGCAGTGAATGGTCATTCTGGTCACTCAGTGTGTGTATAAGGTCTTTCTGTACACTTATTGGCTTTGAATGGTCATTCTGGTGACTCAATGTGTGTATAAGGTCTTTCTGTACACTTAGTGGCAGTGAATGGTCATTCTAGTCACGCAGTGTATGTATAAGGTCTTTCTGTATACTTAGTGGCAGTGAATGGTCATTCTGGTCACTCAGTGTGTGTATAAGGTCTTTCTGTACACTTAATGGCAGTGAATGGTCATTCTGGTCACTCAGTGTGTGTATAAGGTCTTTCTGTATACTTAGTGGCAGTGAATGGTCATTCTGGTCACTCAGTGTGTGTATAAGGTCTTTCTGTACACTTAGTGGCAGTGAATGGTCATTCTGGTCACTCAGTGTGTGTATAAGGTCTTTCTGTACACTTAGTGGCAGTGAATGGTCATTCTGGTCACTCAGTGTGTGTATAAGGTCTTTCTGTACACTTAGTGGCAGTGAATGGTCATTCTGGTCACTCAGTGTGTGTATAAGGTCTTTCTGTACACTTAGTGGCAGTGAATGGTCATTCTGGTCACTCAGTGTGTGTATAAGGTCTTTCTGTACACTTAGTGGCAGTGAATGGTCATTCTGGTCACTCAGTGTGTGTATAAGGTCTTTCTGTACACTTAGTGGCAGTGAATGGTCATTCAGGTCACTCAGTGTGTGTATAAGGTCTTTCTGTACACTTAGTGGCAGTGAATGGTCATTCTGGTCACTCAGTGTGTGTATAAGGTCTTTCTGTATACTTAGTGGCAGTGAATGGTCATTCTAGTCACTCAGTGTGTGTATAAGGTCTTTCTGTACACTTAGTGGCAGTGAATGGTCATTCTGGTCACTCAGTGTGTGTATAAGGTCTTTCTGTATACTTAGTGGCAGTGAATGGTCATTCTGGTCACTCAGTGTGTGTATAAGGTCTTTCTGTACACTTAGTGGCAGTGAATGGTCATTCTGGTCACTCAGTGTGTGTATAAGGTCTTTCTGTATACTTAGTGGCAGTGAATGGTCATTCTGGTCACTCAGTGTGTGTATAAGGTCATATTGTACAATCAGAGTCTGTAAAAGATCATTCAGAACATTTATTTCTTGTCAAATGTCATTCTGTACACTTAGTGTCTGTATATGGTCCTTCTGTACACTCAGTGTCAATATAAGGTCTTGCTGTACACTCAGTGACTGTAAAAGGTCATTGTGGACACTCAGTGTCTGTATAAGGTCTTGCTGTACACTCAGTGACTGTAAAATGTCATTGTGGACACTCAGTGTCTGTATAAGGGCATTCTGTAAAAGGTCATATGGAACACTCATTGTCTGCTTGAATATTCTTACACACACACAAAGGTAGGTAATTAATTATTGATTCCTGTTAACTGGTAGGTAGGAGAGAGTAATTTATATTTCATTGGTTGTTAAGAAGGATTTCGGAGTTAATGTTAAGTGCACTATTATCTTTCCTTCAAAAAATTGTCAACATTAGAAAATATTAAACAATTCAAACCAGGTCATGAGGTCAGCTATAAGCACTTCCTAACTGATTTTATTGGAAAACTGGACTTGATATATAAGAGCACTGCAACTTTCTCTTGTTTCTCACTTTTGGCATTAGGTGAAAATTAAAACGTTGATCTAAGTTTAATGTTAAAGTTAAAATATGTGTTTTATGCTGTCCATGGAGAATAATTAATACTAGTAAAACTTAAGCAGTCTTGTGGGTGAACTTAAAAAAGAACCTGTGCAGATTTTTAAATGTAGCTTTTACAAGTGAAATGAAGAATTTGTTCGTAATTTCAGATCTATGTGCAGTCCCGTGATTTGTACCTGAAGAGTACCAAAGTAAGTGTACCAGCAGTGGGTCGACCCTATACAGGTAGTGTGTACCAGCTATGTATGTGTATGAGTGGACGTCTGTATCTGTCCGACCCTAGTGATGACTGCCAGGCTACAGACAATATCTGTCAGTAGTGACCACTCCATCAGCAAGAAGTAATTTTAACCACGTACAGTGACCATGCATTTTTTTTCAGTCGTCTTTTCCAAAGTTAAAGTGGTGAAAGAACAGTATTTTATAGAATCTTTACATTTTAACATTTATTTTGGTCAGTTGCTTTTTCTGTGTTTGACAACTACAATATCCATGTCCAAGTACTTGCCTGAAGTAGAGATTGTCAGTGATTGGTTTAGAATGGGGTCGAGAATATCTTGTTAATTAACTGTAGAATAAAAGTACAATACTTCACTGGTCACTTAATTGTAAGTATTGATAACGAACAGAATCTAGGTTTGTAATGTTATTTGATAAAGCAAAAGCCTATCATTGTATTTATCTTAAAAATGATTCAATAAAATACATGTACACATAAAGTCAAAATAGGTGAACATTGTATTAGTTAAGCAGGAATGTAAATAAGCATTTGAAAAAAAAATTCTTTTGAATATAAATGAGTCAGGTTTGTCATTGCAGCGTGCACCATTTTTCAAAACTGTTTTATTACCAAAGAAATAATCAAGTTTTTAGAGCATGCCAGGAACAACATTACACTCATTAGGATTATTGTTATCAAGAAGATACGACCAAATCAGTAAAGCCAGTACAGAGGAACAGAAATCCTGACAGAAAATGGATTACGTTGACCAGTAAAGTAGTTTAAAATTGGGTTTTGGAAATGATTAGTATGTTTTATTTATTTAATGATTGCCATTTTTAATATTAAAGTTATATGAATGATAATTTCCATACTCTCTACAATAGATAGGCAAGAATCATTCCAGTAGGGTTACTTCTGTAGTTAATGAATAAACCTTATGTATGAGTAATACCCATAAATTAGAAAAAAGGACCTAAAACACTTGGATGTTAATTTGAAAACATACACCAATATGTTGTGACATTGCCTTATATGGCATCAAGATATAATTGCATATGAAAATGTTTTACTAGCATCTAAACTTTGTACTTCTGAGAAAATGGATTGGTGAAAAATAGTTTTAAAAATCTGTTTGACATTTTTTTAAATGATCCCTTGAAAGAGTGTTCTACAAACTACAAATAACTTTAATGTTAAAAATCCACTTGAAAAAGTGTCACTTTAATTACTAGGAATTAATATTGCACCTATGATTAAATATATAGAAATGAAAGTATCCATAGCATATTTCCCTGACATTAAATATCTGCATTTTAGGAAAGTTGACAAATGTAACTTAAAGGATTACCTTATTGATATTACATGTTTATATTATACCTAGAGTGTTTTATAGATATATGGGTTATTACCAGGGAACTAGACAAGGAAATAGAATTACTTATATTGATGTATTTTAATCTGGAAAAGAATTACTGTTAGACATAAAGAACATCATATATACATGTACTCACCTTGTGAAAAAAGGTTTCAACAAATCCTTAAATTCATTTCAGTAAATTCTTTAGTTAATTCAAACTAATTTAACAGCAAAAAATCAAAGTTTTCAGGGAAAGATTGTTTTGGCACTTCATCATTTAAAAACATGACTGGGGTTCCTTTCTAGGATGATATTGTAGATTGTTAAGTATTGTGTATGTAGTCAATGTTCAGAGTTACACAACTGAACAGACAGATTATATTTTATTAAAGTTGTTTGTAATGCCATGTATATATTTAGATCTAGTCCTTTTGCTTTAAATGTTTGGTGTTATTTGTATATAATGTCTGTATTTATACGACTGTGACCAAAGATGGAGTTGTTGACTTGTTTACCACCATATCACACATACATATTATCATCTGTTTTACTTTGTCTATAGCCTGATTCTACTTTTATCAGTTCTCATCTTTTTAAATTGAATTTGATCATTTTCACATTTTTTGTTTCTTTTTCTCCACATTTTATATACATTCTTTGAAAGATATCATACTTATTATTATTCATATAACCTTTTTTCCCATTATACAATGTATCCATTATTTTCTGTAGATTTTGGTTAGGTAGTTGTACCATTGGTCAACAGTGATCTACCTGTCATTGAATGAAGATATATCTTTTCCATTTAAAGTGAATTCTGGTTGTAATTGTTTTATAAGAACTTTCCTGACATAATGTATTACATAATGAATAAATGAGGTTTCATTTATGTATGATGTACATGATAAGTACTGCAAATATATAACGAATCACCGTTTAGAGATACAGATAAAAAATACTTCCTATATATGGATCTGATCATACATAGGCCTGAAGTAACATTCTCCAGAGTCTGCCAGTCTTCATTTCATTATATAATACAGATTTACAATGCAAAATTGGTAGATAATGAGTAATAAGTAGGAGATCAGTGTGTTAGATAATGTCTTAAGAATGTGATCTGTGTGTTAGATAATGTCTTAAGAAATTGATCTGTGTGTTGTGATTTGTACAGATTTAACAGTAAAGGGAGAAAATCATGGTGGGCTTAATTTATTACTATATTGTAGTGCTATAGTACACATATAAAAGATCATTAAATTGAGAATATATAAACAGCTACTGAAATGAGATATTATAATGTCAAGAAATTGACATTTCAATTTTTTTTTCACTATTACCTACACAGGGGAAATCAAAATTATTAAAGGCGTCAGAAAGTTGGCATTGTCAGTTATTGAATGTTGAATATCAAAACAAGGTGGATGATTTTCTGGATTATGTGTACTTTAGATTATGAATATAATTGATGAGAAAATATATAATTTTGAACAGCTGGTTATTTTTATATGTATTTGAAATCATAGCATTGATGAAGATATTAAATAAACAAGAGTAGTTTTGTGTATGTTTAGTCCTACCATTACAGTATCGGCTTTGGATCTGAAGTGGATTTTTATAACTACCCATGTATTTTTTGTATTTGTTAACAACTTAGGGCATTGTACTGTGCAATTTTCTGTGTAAATATTTACATGGCTAAAGATCTATCTGTACAAAATGTAAAACACATGTCTCAAAGCATGCCATTAAGGGTAAATTGGTCACAGATCCAGGGTAGTACCAGATTTAGTGGTCCACATCAAGATGGTTTACCACAAGAAATTTTATATAATGTGTTATTTATGTTATTTGGTGATGGAAAAGATCAGATGTCTTCCTGGAAAGGATGGATACAGATTGATGCCAGAATATCTATAAGGCATCAGTACATTTGTATAAATATCATTAGAAATGTCTTAGAGAATTCAGGAGACAAGTGCCTTTTATTGTGTTAGGTGTTATAACTGTGCCAAAATTGTATATTATTGTCCCAAGTACAATAGATATTGATGATGTATTTATGTATTGAATGTCTGTCAGCCCTCTACTCATACAACAGTGTATGTACTGTATTAAGGTACTATCAAACCAATAAACTTGATAAGTCAGTGGTCTGGATGAGGAGAAATGTCAAAGCTATTAAAATTTGAATTGTTTCTAGGGTCGTATCCTAAGGGACTTGATTCCCAGTTCAGGGTAGGGACAGTATTTAATATTTCATGTTTCACTTCAGCGAGGCTTTCTGCTATAAGTGGTTTCAGAGCTGCCTTTAAGTCACTTTTCTCTTATCTCTTTTATTTAGCTGAATATTTATTTACTTAATACACAGAAATAATAACTTTGACAGTTTTGACCTTAACTGTTTTAGATGCATGCTTATATATGACTTTAAGAGTATTCACATTTCTGTTAGTGCTTATACCGAATTAAGTCATTCTCAAGGTGCTGCTAGTAGTCATTGAGTGTAAAATACAAAACCAAAAATTCATAGATATATAACTGACTTCACAAAGGATATCTTAAACAATTCAGAGATATATAACTGACTTCACAAAGGATATCTTAAACAATTCAGAGATATATAACTGACTACACAAAGGATATCTTAAACAATTCAGAGATATATAACTGACTACACAAAGGATATCTTAAACAATTCAGAGATATATAACTGACTTCACAAAGGATATCTTAAACAATTCAGAGATATATAACTGACTTCACAAAGGATATCTTAAACAATTCAGAGATATATAACTGACTACACAAAGGATGTCTTAGACAATGCAGAGATATATCACTGACTACACAAAGGATATCTCTAACAATTCAGAGATATATAACTGACTTCACAAAGGATATCTTAAACAATTCAGAGATATATAACTGACTTCAGAGATATATAACTGACTTCACAAAGGATATCGTAAACAATTCAGAGATATATAACTGACTACACAAAGGATATCTTAGACAATGCAGAGATATAACTGACTACACAAAGGATATCTTAAACAATTCAGAGATTAACTACTGACTACACAAAGGATGTCTTAAACAATTCAGAGATATATCACTGACTACACAAAGGATATCACAAACAATACAAAGACCTACATAGTGATTGAGTTTTGTTGTTTTTTAAGTGAATTTTTTGGTAAATACAAGATTTATTTATCTAAGATTTTTTAAAAGTCAGTCAGGATATCAGATGTTGGTAAAGCATGGTTATGTTGTATTGTAGTTCAAGGCTAGCACACTGAGTAAATCTCCAGAGCTGTGAAACAAAAGTCAACTCTGATAACACTGACTAACGGATTAGGTGTTACCACTTTATACATGTAATGTCCTTACCAGTATGTCATTTCATCAAGTTTTCACACTCAGCTGGTCGCAGTATTGATTTTTAATCAGTAATTGTGTTACGTATCCCAGAACAAAGATTTATGTACTTCTTTGTCAGACTGGATGGTTCTGATGATACAATTTAATCCTCTTTATCAACATGAAAGGTGTGTATACAGAAAATAAACAGTACAGACATCAGCAGTATAGTAGGATTTTAGAGTTTTTATTAAGTATATGAAGACTGATTATGCATCATGTTTTTTTTATCAGAAATTATCCGATGAATCAATTGTGCACTATAATACATGTAATACCAGGTACTTATGGAACTTACAGACATAAAAAAAATGGATGTTTGAGTCTCTAGTAGCTCATATATTGCCAGCATAGCCCATTTGGTTTGAATGACCTACATTCTTTGTCATGTTTATTGTAGTCAGGATTCTTTCACAGCATAATTTCCCAATATGCAGGTACTTAGACATGTTAAAAAGTATTGTTCTTGGACTTATACTAACTTAATTATTTAGATATTGGTTTTCATTTCCTTGACTCTTCCTCACTACTAGGTGTCTTACTGAAGAATGCCAGTGTCCTGGCTACATATAATTAACATATACTTATCTCAGCCTCTCTACTTTTATTTAACAGGAAATGGTTATATGGTATAACAATTTTTCATTGAAAAATACGGAAATGAACTTCTAACAACTTTTAGATAGACCCCATCTTTTTTTCCAGAGAAATTTGAATTTATAAGAATCATTGCTATCTCTTTGATAATGAAGAAATGGAGTAGGAAAATATTTAAAGCTCTTGGAGAGGTCAGATTCTGAGATTCAAATGGCAGGGAAAAGTTAGTACTAAGTGAGAGGAATTAAAGGGAGATTTTTATTTTTCTTTTTGTTTTTTTTTGCTATTACCAGGGTAGTCGTTGGTATCAAGTGAGAGCTAAAAGATAGATTTAGAGATATATTTCAGGATTACAATTTATTTCATGGATAAAAACACATTCAGTATGCCTTTTTATAACAGACACAGACTCTGTGTGGGTTTATACTACCAGGTATATATATATCAACCAATTTGAAGGAAGATCTTATTTTTTTATATTGTATAACTACCTCTGTCCATATGTAATAGGTGCTATGTGAAATACTCATAATTATGATATATCAAATGAGAATATACAGTGTTAATTCATTAAAGTTTTTATATCGGTACATTTTTGTTGCCTGATAACATGTTTCTAAGGAAGGACAATGAATTATGAAAAGTTAGTTTATGTATATATATATATCATATTAGTCTGAATTATTATGACATAGACATCAGTGGATTTCATATCATTCTTGAATTGATTCCAGAATACTGAAGACAAATACTATGCTATGATTAGCAATAGGGCTTTGTACATTTGTATGTGATTTTATTAACAAACACTTCCTACTGTAGTTGTTTAGATATCTTTTATTAAGTAATCGTTTGAATTTTGATATTATGGATAAACTTTAATTTTCACTAGTAAACTTTCTATACAATTTATGTTGTCATAAATTACATCCAGCAACAATGCTCTATCATCTCCTGATAATCTTGGTGAAAGTTTAAAATGACATGTACAAGGATAACATGATAGTAAGAAACCTATTATCAATAAACTTTAATATAACTTTCCATGTGTTGGATATTGTACCAACTACACAGCATGAGGGTTTTTTAATCTTGTGTTTGTGTGACATTACGTTTCTTCCAGTTGGTAACTACGTATGCTAATCAATATCCCTTAGTAACAGTTGTGCCATCTGTTGTCAGTACAGTGCTGCAGGTTTCCTGTGAAATTTAAGTCCTTTCTACGTGTTGACACTTAGTCAGTGTATTTAAGAGATAATAAGCTATAATGTTAAATGGTAGTATTATACGTGTATTTACAAATAGCTATGTTAGCAATAGACATGCTGTCTGAAGCAATTATAAGACACAACATCAAAGTCTGTAAATATATAATGAGGCATATTGATGGATCGCATAGTTTTATAACTCTGTATTTTTTAATTTTTTTTTCAATGTATTTAGAAAATAAAGCTGTTTTTGAAATGAATTGTATTTTTTCTGGCTTTTCAAATTTTCATTTTGGATCTACTGGTGTGAAATTGAGAAAAGAATTCTTGGATCAATATATGTGTATCACTTGTTCTAATTGAAGCCTTAGGGAAGGTGTTAATTGGTGTCGGGCCCAGTAATGGTTGTTAGCACCTGGACGATGTTGAGGACTTGGAGAAATTGATTTATCCAAGGTTTTTCATAGATCTTCAACAACCAACAGACAAAGCAGGTCAGTTAGGTATCTCAAAGAGACTTCTGTAGAGGCTGGAGAGAAAAGGGGGAAATTGTCATCTCAAGTTTATATTAACAGTCCATTGTTTTGTCTTTATTCATCTACATGCAAAATCATTTAAATGAACAAATGATGGTTAAAAACAATATTGTTTTTTTTTCTCCAATTGTAATAAAGCATAACATTCATTTCAGCTCTATTATATACTCCATAAGTTTGTTTAAAATGGCTGAATTGTTGGTTTAATAATATGCCCTATATCACAATGTATACACAGTGATGTGTTGATAGATTTCAGTAAATGTTTAAGTTAGGTTGAAGTTCAAGTTTATGGTTCCTATTACATGTCATGTAAATACATGTATGAAATGTACATGCTGAGTTTGGCTTACCATGTGAAATTGAGCCATGCTGTGATACCTGTCATCAGTTTTTTCTACATCTACGTAACCAAGGTAACTAAAGTGACGATATTGGGTCAGTAAACTGTGGGTATGAAGGTGGTTGTTTTTTTCACTCCTGTTCAATGACTTTTGCCTTCTTTCAAAGCCACAGTAATGAAAACTCAATAACCAAGAGCTTCAAGGTCAAGATATTTGGACAGTAAAATACTCCTATGTAGGAGTATAAAATTTTGAATCCAAATGATTCATGTGACTGATCCCAAATCAAAGGTTTATAAGTACAGGTATGCTAAACGCTTCTTACCAGGGATGTTAACCTGATCATTCTGAAACTTGAAGTCTTCGTGGTCACTGAAGTTTAAAAACAATTGAGCAATGACAGGCCCATGTGACCTTTTGTTAAATTTTCTCTGTGTTTAGCAGTAATTAGTAGCAGCAATATGATTGGTTGTGTTAAGATTTGTATCCTGTTTAGGGTCAAAGTTTCTGTTGGAACTGATTTACATTTCGTTGTTTTTGTCTCCAGGCTTTTTTTCCTGACATATCTTAAGTGAAATCTTCCATTAGACATTTGTGTCTCTATACCTTTAATTGTTTTATACTTTGATGGAAATACACCTGTAGTGTTAAAGTGCTGATGGTGACATTCACTCTTAATGAACTTTATATCTTTCATCTCAAGCTCTCTGACATAAATGGTTCCCTCGGGTGTTAGAGGATCTACTTGTACAAACTTAAAACTTCAATAGTTTAATACTGTAAATATCCTGATAAACACCTCCTTAATAAAATCATGTCTATGTGTTGAGGTACAAAATAGAGGTGTCGTAACAACTTTTCTAGTCATGGATATCTCAAGCTCAATGACATAAATGGTGTCCTCATGTGTTAGATGATCTACTTGTACAAACATAAAACTTCAATAATTTGATACTGTAAATATCTTGATGATATACCTCTTTAAAAACATCATGCCTCTGTGTCATAACAACTGTTCTAGTCATGGATATCTAATAATTATTTTTTTGTTATCTCTGGATAATTCCTGTTAAAAAATGATACGAAAATTTTTTTTGAGTAATACAATGTATATTGAAACATCATGGACAGTATAATACAATGTTCTGTGCTGCTGTACCTTATAACTACCCTGTTATCTGTGTTGTAACGCCTGTTGTATAGATTGTGTTACATATAAACACCTAACAGAGCTGTGGTTGGCTGTAGGTTCATATATGATGTAACAACTCAATATGTCAAACTTCCAGGTATTTAAGTTATTAATATTCACAACAGGGGCTTAATTTTGTGATTAACAGATCCTTACACGTTTCCTGCCTGGTGTAGTTCATGAAACTGGTCACAAAGTTATAATTTCTAAATCCTTAGAAACTTGTCTCTCATGTCTAAGAAAAAATGGAAATTTTCATCACATCCTATTTATTTTATTTTCATTAAAATAGATGAGATCATTTCATTTTTAAAACACATAGACAACTTCTCTATACCTGGTTATTCTTTATGAAATTACCATATGTAAACAGGATTAAGGAAGTACTGAAGGTGAAGACAAAAACTGTTCCAATAAAATCCTTTATTTTTTACTGAAAATCTAGTAAATATCAAATATCAGAAAGATATCTATGACATGTTCTCCATTATATTTGCAAAAGAATTTGGAAAGAGGGTTAATATGTTTGGACTTGTACATGAGAGTAGAAAAGTTTTATATTTTTTGTTTGTATCTTTTGTAATCCATTTATTCAGTTTACATACCCAACTTTGTAGGAACTTTTTATGTGTCGTGTACATCTTATGTTTTGTTAATTTTCATATTATTGTCTGTTTTACTGCATGTATTCATTTTAATTAGAAATAAATGTATTTGAACCCAGGTTCTGTTGTTTTGATTTTCTTTTCTTTAAAGTGTACTGTACTTATTTGAATTTCACGTTTGCCATACATTGGGCTAAAGAAAGGATACATGTGTTTCATCACTTTTGGAATCTTTGGCTTTTATGAGCTAGGCTGTACCAAGTGATCACCTTGTAAAATATTACCCAGAGGGTTGAGATAATTCTAACCATATCACATGGAAGAGATTGAGGCATGTATCTCTCTATCATGAAAGGTCTATAGAATGTATATCAAAAGTGATGATGTTATCCAATTACGGCATGCTTATGTCATATGAAGTGATAACACATTCTTTTCATGTGCGAGTTGCCTTTCAACCAGGGAAAGACATGTTTATTATTCCCTAGCAACACAGGAATGCACCTGTGAAACGTGGAAGAAAATTCAACATATGTCATATTTTCTAATTTGTGCGGTGAATTCTCCATTAAGTAATTCAGAAAGACGTGTAGCTACAACTGTCATCCCCAAGGAAGATAATACTTCTGTAGGTGTTCATCCTGAATAGTCAATAGTTTATTCAAAACTGAAGACACCACTAGGAAGTTTATCAAGACATCAATTAAGAAAGACTTCATTGTAGCTGAAGAGGTGCCTTCAGATTATTTCAGATACAAATGCAGCTAAGACAAGTTTGAAGGAAACTGGTGCAATGTCTTAATATTTTGCAACCCACAACGTTTTGACCAAGGCTGCAGTTTCTGCATGGCAATAATCTAGACAGAAAAACACCCAATTGCACATCATTGTGTTAATTGTGACATGTGTCAAGTTTTGTTGACATCAGCCTACAAGTCTGGGCCAGGTTATTTGGACAAAGATTTTTCAACATGGGTTCAGAAATCAAAAAGATTTAAGATTTAAAAAATTACCCCTAAATGCACATCATCTGGTAGTTATGATATCTATGAAGTTGCAATGAAATTGGCTAAGAGTCTTGGAGGCAGCATCAGATAAAGATTTGTGCAATTATTTCAGCAGAGGACATGAATCTATAAAAATGGGTAGCAATGACAAACCATTGATACTCAGATACTCTCTGTGGAAGGGTTGTCATGATGTGTGTAAACTGTCATCAACATCAGCTCTCAAGTTATGGAGATGTGTCTGGACAAGATTTGCAGAGACAGACAGATGAATGAATGAATTCAGGAAAATGATATCAGGTAAGATAAGATATTTATTGACATATTTGTTTAGATTGATATATGACTACTCGTAGACCAAGCTTCAATGATATAAGCAGCTTTCACAATGTTGAATATATGCAGACCCTGATACAAAGTAGGAGATAAGGTAAACAATCACAACAATGATTCTAACATGGGCCTTACACAACCTATATTCTTCTCAAGTGCCAGTTTACACAGAAACAGCCATAGAAAAAAGTCAGGAAGAAAGAAACTGCCAAGTACCTAGTACAAGATGGCACACATGTTAAGGTTACTTTCATATTTGTTTTGTACTCAAGGCACTAGGCAGTGCTGTGGGATAATTTTGTGGGGTGGTTTTATTTTTGTATATTCGTACTTTCCTTAATAATTCGTTCAATTGCAATTTATTGAGACTGCCACATGTGTTGCAGTGCATTAACAGCATTTAGTCACATGACCATTATTGTCCACATTGTCTCTGACTTGCCTGTTCCAAGCTATAAAGTCATAAATTGAAGTTAGAAGAGAAAAGCAAAATCTAAAAAAAAAATGATCATACAGCATTTAAAAATTGAAATTTTAAGTAATAAAAGGCCCAATAAAACGTACAGAGGAATATAGATTAAACCCAGTTAACAGCATTAACAGATTATGTAATAGGATTTTTGCACTGTCTGCCTTGTCATTCATTTCTCTAAGTATACACTTCTCTCTAACTTCCTGGTCCCTGTTTGCAGTTATCACCAGACTAGTTGACATACACATTACGACCCATACATTTGTAATAAACCTGACTGTATCTACAGGTCATACTACCGGATAAAAGATACAATTTGGTGTACAGACAATATCTTACTTGGTTCTATAAATAGCAAGCAGGTAAAACCTACTTTTGTAATGGTATTTAGTTATGATAGTATTCAGGTAGATTGTGACTGTAATACCTCAATCAGGTCGAGATAATGACAGATAATCACATTGGTTAATGCAACCCATTTCTACCTGTTTCTGACGGATAAAGGAGCACATTTACCTTCATTACGTAAGTATGGTAGAGGAAAAGGCCCACAATCACATCTTCAGATAAAACCCAAATATGCAAGTAAGGTTTTGACATATTTCATATTAAAGTAATATCAATATTTGCTAGACAGTATCAGTGTTAGACAGTATCATTGTTAGATTGTATCAGTGTTAGACTGTATCAATGTTAGACAGTATCAATGTTAGACAGTATCAATGTTAGACAGTATCAATGTTAGACAGTATCAATGTTAGACAGTATCAATGTTAGACAGTATCAGTGTTAGACAGTATCAAGACAGTATCAATGTTAGACAGTATCAATGTTAGACAGAATCAGTGTTAGACAGTATCAATTTTAGACAGTATCAATGTTAGACAGTATCAATGTTAGACAGTATCAGTGTTAGACAGTATCAATGTTAGACAGTAACAAGACAGTATCAATGTTAGACAGTATCAGTGTTAGACAGTATCAATTTTAGTCAGTATCACTGTTAGACAGTATCAGTGTTTGACAGTATCAGTGTTAGACAGTATCAGTGTTAGTCAGTATCAATGTTAGACAGTAACAATGTTTGACAGTATCAATGGTAGACAGTATCAGTGTTAGACAGTATCAAGACAGTATCAGTGTTAGACAGTATCAATGTTAGACAGTAACAATGTTAGACAGTATCAATGTTAGACTGTATCAGTGTTAGACAGTGTCAATGTTAGACTGTATCAATATTAGACAGTATCAATGTAAGAGACAGTATCAATGCTAGAAAGTAACAATGTTAGACAGTATCAGTGTTAGACAGTATCAATGTTAGACAGTATCAGTGTTAGACAGTATCAGTGTTAGACAGTATCAATGTTAGACAGTATCAGTGTTAGACAGTATCAGTGTTGGACAGTATCAATGTTAGACAGTATCAGTGTTAGACAGTATCAATGTTAGACAGTATCAGTGTTAGACAGTAACAATGTTAGACTGTATCAGTGTTAAAAAGTATCAGTGTTAGACTGTATCAGTGTTAGACAGTATCAGTGTTAGACTGTATCAGTGTTGGACAGTATCAATGTATCAGTGTTAGACAGTATAAGTGTTAGACAGTATCAGTGTTAGACAGTATCAGTGTTAGACTGTATCAGTGTTGGACAGTAACAATGTTAGACAGTATCAATGTTAGACTGTATCAGTGTTAGACAGTATCAATGTTAGACAGTATCGGTGTTAGACAGTATCAATGTTAGACAGTATCAGTGTTAGACAGTATCAGTGTTAGACAGTATCAATGTTAGACAGTATCAATGATAGACAGTATCAGTGTTAGACAGTATCAAGACAGTATCAATGTTAGACTGTATCATTGTTAGACAGTATCAATGTTAGACTGTATCATTGTTAGACAGTATCAATGTTAGACAGTATCAGTGTTAGACTGTATCAATGTTAGACAGTATCAATGTTAGACAGTATCAAGACAGTATCAGTGTTCGACAGTGTCAGTGTTAGACTGTATCAATGTTAGATAGTATCAATGTTAGACAGTATCAATTTTAGACAGTATCAGTGTTAGACAGTATCAGTGTTAGACAGTATCAATGTTCGACAGTATCAATGTTCGACAGTATCAGTGTTAGACAGTATCAATTTTAGACAGTATCAGTGTTAGACAGTATCAGTGTTAGACAGTATCAATGTTCGACAGTATCAATGTTCGACAGTATCAGTGTTAGACAGTATCAATGTTAGACAGTATCAGTGTTAGACAGTAACAATGTTAGACAGTAACAATGTTAGACAGTATCAATGTTAGACATTATCAGTGTTAGACAGTATCAGTGTTAGACAGTATCAGTATTAGAATTCATCAATTTTGACATGTAAGGTTTAGTGCTGTATAATGTATCATGGAATACAGTTTATCTGTTAAGTGCTTTATTTTCTTTTAATTGCTGTGTGAGACAATTAATTATTAATCAACTGTTTGCTGTTGATGCAATAGTGATACTGTTGTACTAATAATCAACAGAGCAGTATACAGATCAATATTCAATATTTGTTCTTTTCTCCATTACCTTACAAGTTTTTCATGAAGTTGGTAAACAACCATAGAACTGTATCTTATAAGTTCTGTACATTTCTACAGACCCTTTTCTCACAGCATGTAGGTAAATAACTGGAGTGTGTTCTAAAGTAGGTCATTGACTGTAGTGAAGAAATGAAGGTCAGTAACTGTAGAGTTCAAAAGCAGGTCAATAACTGTAGTGTACAAATGTAGGTCAATAACTGTAGTGTAGAAATTTAAGTTAATAACTTTTGTGTTCAAAAGTAGGTCAATAGCTGTTGTGTACAAATGTAGATCAATAACTTTAGTGTAGAAATTTAGGTTAATAACTTTTGTGTTCAGAAGTAAGTCAATAACTGAAAGTGTACAAATGTAGGTTAATAACTGTAGTGTACAAATGTATGTCTATACCTGGTGTTTTATATTTATAGTGTACAAATGTATGACTGTAACTGTAATGTACAAATAAAGGTTCATGCCTCTAAAGTATAAATGTAGGTACATGTATATACCTACAGAGTACAAATGTAGGCCTATGAATATGGTTTGTTACTACAGCTGTAGTGTATAAAAGAAGTATGTAGGTATATGGCTGTATGTCTGTAAGTACACAAGTGTAGGTCTATAACTGTAGTATACAAATACAAGTCCATACCTGCAGTGTTTGTATGAAGGTCAATAAGTGAAGGCATATATTTGTCTATAACTGTAGCTATATAAATGTAGGTATATAAATGTAGGTCTATAACTGTAGGTATACAAATGCAGTTCTGTTATAAAGTACCATGTAATAAAGTATGTTTATAACTATAGGTATTTAACTTTAGTGTTCAAAACGTGTTTTGTCTGGTGTACTGTACATAGTATGGTGTCTGGTGTACTGTACACAGTATGGTGTCTGGTGTACAGTACATAATATGGTGTCTGGTGTACTGTACATAGTATGGTGTTTGGTGTACATAGTATGGTGTCTGGTGTACTGTACATAGTATGGTGTCTGTTGAACTGTACATAGTATGGTGTCTGGCGTACTGTACATAGTATGGTGTCTGGTGTACTGTACATAGTATGGTGTCTGGTGTACTGTACATAGTATGGTGTCTGGTGTACTGTACATAGTATGGTGCCTGGTGTACTGTACATAGTATGGTGTCTGTTGTACTGTAGATAATATGGTGCCTGGTGTACTATACATAGTATGGTGTCTAATGTCTGGTGCACTGTACATAGTATGGTGTCTGATGTACTGTACATAGTATAGTGTCTGGTGTACTGTTCAGAATATGGTGTCTGGTGTACTGTACATAGTATGGTGCCTGGTGTACTGACATAGTATGGTGTCTGGTGTACTGTACATCGTATGGTGTCTGGTGTACTGTACATAGTATGGTGTCTGTTGTACTGTAGATAGTATGGTATCTGGTGTACTGTACATAGTATGGTGTCTGGAGTACTGTTCAGAGTATTGTGTCTGGTGTACAGTACATAGTATGGTGTCTGGTGTTATGTACATAGTATGGTGTCATGTGTTATATACACAGTATGGTGTCTGGTGTACTTAACATAGTATGGTGTCTGGTGTACTTAACATAGTATGAAGTCTGGTGTACTGTACATAGTATGGTGTCTGGTATACTGTACATAGTATCATGTCTGGTGGACTGTACACAGTATGGTGTCTGGTGTACTTAACAAAGTATCGTGTCTTTTGTACTGTACATAGCATGGTGTCTGGTGTACTGTACACAGTATGGTGTCTGGTGTACTAAACACAGTATGGTGTACTGTACATAGTATGATGTCTGGTGTAATGTACATAGTATGGCGTCTCATGTACTGTACACAGTATGGTGCCTGGTGTTATGTACATAGTATGGTGTCTGGTGTACTGTACATAGTATGGTATCTGGTGTACAGTGCATAATATGGTGTCTGGTGTACTGTACATAGTATGGTGTATGGTGTACTGTACATAGTATGGAGTCTGGTGTATTGTACATCGTATGGTGTCTGGTGTACTGTACATAGTATGGTGTCTGGTGTACTGTACATAGTTTGGTGTCTGGTGTACTGTACATAGTATGGTGCCTGGTGTACTGTACATAGTATGGTGTCTGTTGTACTGTAGATAATATGGTGCCTGGTGTACTATACATAGTATGGTGTCTAATGTCTGGTGCACTGTACATAGTATGGTGTCTGATGTACTGTACATAGTATAGTGTCTGGTGTACTGTTCAGAATATGGTGTCTGGTGTACTGTACATAGTATGGTGCCTGGTGTACTGACATAGTATGGTGTCTGGTGTACTGTACATCGTATGGTGTCTGGTGTACTGTACATAGTATGGTGTCTGGTGTACTGTACATAGTATGGTGTCTGGTGTACTGTTCAGAATATGGTGTCTGGTGTACTGTGCATAGTATGGTACCTGGTGTACCGACATAGTATGGTGTCTGGTGTACTGTACATCGTATGGTGTCTGGTGTAATGTACATAGTATGGTGTCTCGTGTACTGTACACAGTATGGTGCCTGGTGTTATGTACATAGTATGGTGTCTGGTGTACTGTCCATAGTATGGTGTCTGGTGTACAGTGCATAATATGGTGTCTGGTGTACTGTACATAGTATGGTGTCTTTTGTACTGTACATAGTATGGAGTCTGGTGTATTGTACATCGTATGGTGTCTGGTGTACTGTACACAGTATGGTGTCTGGTGTACTTAACAAAGTATGGTGTCTTTTGTACTGTACATAGCATGGTGTCTGGTGTACTGTACACAGTATGGTGTCTGGTGTACTAAACACAGTATGGTGTCTGGTGTACTGTACATCGTATAGTGTCTGGTGTAATGTACATAGTATGGTGTTTGGTTTACTGTACATCCTGTGATGTTTACTTGTATTCAGAAAATGTGACTACCCATCTGTTAAAGTGCCTATGTAAAAACTTGAGTTCGGGAAATCTTGGAACCATAACGGACAAGTAGTTGATAGTATTGGGTGTATTTGCAATAATTATTGTGTATATTCGCAAAGGTATTACTTATATTAGCAAAATGTATTGCTTACATTAGCAAAATGTATTGCTTACAATCACAATAGTTTTTTTAAAGATTTGATTTGGCACCAATGGGCTTCCGTGATGCATGAGTCCTAATAGAACTGATAGTACTATCGATACTGAATAGTGCCTAACCACCGCGGCCGTTGTACATGGAAATGAAATGTGATAAGTGAGGTATATTAGATCTATTATTGATAATATCTCAGAAATGACACTGGATGTTTTTCTTACTTTTTTTTTTTAAACATTTCTTAATAATATTTTCAATATCATTTCTGACATTAATTCCCCACAATAAAGTCACTTCGTGAACTCATTGTAACCTCAGCTGTTTAATTTGTCTATTATCGATACAATTTATTTTACAAGCTATCCTGGCTAGTGTTCACTCTGGTCCAAATAAAACAAAGTGGTCCTTGTGTTATACATTTATTATTTAAATCTGTATAGTACAAATCCAATGAGGCGTTACAGGATTTAGAACGAGCTGACTCCGAAGCTTTTGATCTACATATCTCTGTGTATTAATATTTACGATGTACTGTGTTACATGACATACCTATGTGTATACATACTGTGACCTCCCATTAAATTCTAACATTGGAACTCACGTAATGTATTTGCTATTTCCAGAAATTGGTGCGATAATGTGATAAATTAGCTCCGTGTGCCAGGCCCATACACCCGTAATGATTATATTTAAAAAAAATACACAGAACAAAGATTACACAGTACACTGATATATATATACAGGTATGGTGTCCTATTTAGTGTTCAATCAGAAAACTTAAGTATCACCAATTTGCTGACGCAACACATATCACTACAAAGCTTAAAACAGGAGTTAAATTATTAGTACGTTTATCATGTCGTGTTTGTATTTATCTCAGTATTGATGTGATAACAGCACTATGTATCTGACTGTACAAAACTCAACAATATGGATATCGTTAATGTTTGTCAATTTCATAACATGAATACTATCTCTTTTGTACTAAGATACATAACTATTATGGGCATCAGGTCTTCGGTGAACAAAACAGTCCGTTAGAAACGTGTGCAGCTAGTTATGTTGGGTATCCCGTTATAAGCGGTTTTTTTAGTTGAGCCCTCCCAAAATGCTGCATGGATAGTTATTCTATACAAATTAATAATTATATTATCTAGGTTGATATTTGTATATTACATACACTAGCGTAGGAAAAGAGGGGGGGGGGGGGGGGGGGGGGGGGGGGGGGGACTGTCCCCCCCTTCCCAATTGTCCCAGAGGTGACTTTTGTGAAATGTGTAAAGTGTAAATCCGTTGATTTTTTTTTATACAAAATACGCTCAAAAATGCAGGAAATGGAGCCAAAGTGTTATATATTACACAGGTCAAAAGTGTTATATATTACATAGGTCAAAAGTGTTATATATTACACAGGTCAAGTGTTATATATTACATAGGTCAAAAGTGTTATATATTACATAGGCCAAAAATGTTATATACTACACAGGTCAAAAGTGTTATATATTAAACAGGTCGATAATGTTATACTACACATGGCGCTATTTTATATTAAACATGTCGATAATGTTATACTACACATGGCGCTATTTTATATTAAACATGTCGATATTTTTGTATTAAACATGTCGATATTTTTGTATTATACATGTCGATATTTTTGTATTATACATGTCGATATTTTCATATTACCTGAATTTCGGTATTTTTATAACATAAATGTCGATAATTTTGAAATACACATATTCTGAAAGTACAGTATTGGATCTGATTCGACATCGATATCTATACAGTGTAACAAAGGACCAAGGAAGTCACTATTTGGCTGCATTCAAATGGGGTCTTAGAACTTGCTGAGGAAAGGCAACTTACTGACCGAAACCGACAAAGAAAAGCACAGAATTTATTTTTGTTACTGAAAACACACACCTTTACAAGGTGACTATGATAAATAATAACTTTATTGCTGTTTTCATTCAATTTTTCAATTTTTTAATGTCGATCATCATCATCATCATCAACACCATCATCTACCTGTACATCGTACACGGCATGCATCGTGTGTAGCATATATACATGTAGAACATATTCATCGTTATCATAATCCTACATATTTACACACCTAATAAAAGTCTGTGGTATTTAATTTCTTTTACGTATCACGCATACATATACTATCATCACCATCATCATCATCATCATCATCATCATCATCAACAACAACATTACAGCATCATACAGCATCATAATTGCCTATATCATGAATCTCTTTCATCGTCATCACCATCATGCATAAATATCCTCTCATTCATATACACACACACATTTACTCAGACAATAACAGATACACGGAATAGCAAGGTAAAGAACATAAAGAACATTTAACCATCATCTATATAATAATAATAATTGGAAGATAGTAAAATCGGATTTTCTTATCCATATCGTCTAACTGCAATATGCTAATTTCCCGCCAACTTCCTGCGCATGTGTACAACTACCACAGTCTACATTGGCAAAGTAGGCGAAGATGGCGGGAAGTCTGTTGAGTGCGTGGCAGATTTTAACAAATTTAACGTGATTTATGCTATGAGCACACAACATTTCGCGGATGACTTGATACTTCAACATTCCATGTAAGTAACGTATATACTATCGATGTATTCTATTGACGTAATAATCGGAAAATGCATTTTCAATGTCGAGAAGTCGCTGCGGAATTCTGATCCCACATGTTACAGATCTTGACCCTTATCTGAGAAGATTATTGCTTGAAATATGCTTCATTTCATAAGTCAGTTGACAAATCTTTGTAGTGAAGGCTGGTTATTGAGATGAGAAATTAATAGTTTGTCTGAAAATGTAAACATCTCACGTAGGCTTGGTCGTCTAGCAATCTCGAGGGTGGAATTTTTGCACGCGCTGACTAGGATGAACGGCGCATTTCCGTTTTTACGATAGACCCGTTCAAAACATAGACGGATTGATTTCTGTACATAATTCGGAAGGTGTACTTTTATGAGCAGGTTTGTCTGGTGATAAAATGTATTTTCATGTTACCCACCGCACTATCGCGGTATGTAACGAAAGATGTAGTCATGGCAGACAGTTTTTCATCGCGCATGTCCACCTGTCTGGAAATATGCTATGGTTTGACCTTACTTACGGAAACGAAATGAAAATATGCTTTTATTGCACCTAAATGTTATATCAATTGCGTCCATTTTGTCTGTATGATACCTTCATTGACATCTTCAACTGTTGTGTGGGGGAAATTTATGCTTTCGGCGACATTAACACTATTTTTTAATGTGGGTATAAAAAGAGGGGAGGATTAAAGGTCAAGGTTAAATCAGGACATAATCGTTTACGAAAATAGATCAGAAATGGCGGTGTTATCATCGTTAAATATACTTCCTGAGGACTTCCTATCAATCTTCCGAGAAAAAATATAGCGCACATTTTGTCAAATTTTCATTTGAAATGAAAGTTTATACGTATTTGTGTTTTGGTGTCCATATCATTAACATTCAACTTCCAATCATGGATTTAGAAGCAGACTGAATATTCAGCAATGCATTCAGTAACAAGGTGTAGATGGAATTGAGAAAGAAATATGAGCAGCAGGTGTTACTCCGCTAATTATGTTCTGCATTTTACATGGGTTTTATAATGCATTACTATTAGGTTCTTTAGCATGGACTAAAATGCAGTATAAGTAATTGTCATATATGGTGATTGATGTCTCTTAATTGATACATTCGTAAGAAATATATATTACTTTCACTTTTGGCAAATGATTTTTGTTTAGAACTTTGGTTGTGTTGGTATTCCATATTGCACTGAAATAAAATTAGGAAAGTGACCTAAATTTTCTTTGTGATCATTCATCAATTTTTTGCTTTGTATTTAAAAGTTCAAAGCATTTCTATACATGAAAATGTAAATGTATATGGAGAGACAGCACAAATGTTATCTGGTCTTACAAACATCATGAAAATTGATACTATGGTCAATATCTAAAGCCTCTTGGATGCTGAAATAGTATACTTATATACGGTATATATATTTTTTTGAAGACTTAGCTGGTGGCAAAACTTTAACTTATTGATTAGAACAATTTTCCTGAGTCATTGCATGTGACTTATTCTTATATTTGATATAATAGGTCCCAGATGCAGTTTTGAAAGTATAAGGGTCTACTGGTCAGCAGCCATAAAAAATCTGGTTGGTCTTAGTAAAATTTCATTTAGTTAGCCCCACTGGCTATGTATTTTTTGTAATCTCGATATCCATTTTTCATCTTAAATCATATTAGAACTCAAAAGTAATAAAATGCAAGTACTGCATTGAGAAAAACAGGAAGCAGGATATTGGGAGCTCGCTGTCTCAGGTTTAGATAGAAGGAATCGGTAATTTTATAGCATTAATGCATGTGAAAAAAAGTAGTTATCACAAGTATGCTGAGAAGGCATTACATAAATAAACATGAAACCAAGAAGTTTGAAGGAGTCGCTGCCATGAAACAACTATCACAATCTCAACTACAAAATCTTTGCCATTAGTTTAGAAATCCCCATGCTGTTACGAAACTTGACTTCCCATTATTAGGATTATGTGGCATTGTTCATGTGTCACCTTGACGGTGAAAAATCTCACTTGTGGTATCACTTTGAAAAAATGACTCTGTCAATGAAATTTCAATTTTCTGAAGACCAATTGTCTATGGAAAATTTAAGTTACTTTCAAACACTGCAGATGGTAACATTCTGTTGTTGTTTAAGATCGAGTATCTTCCTTCTCCATGCAGGATTTTGATTTTATTATGGCAAGATTAACTTATTTCTGGATAAAGAAAATATGTACAACCATTCAGTTGCCAATTGCATTTTGTATCATCTGTAAAAAAAGAGACAAGGCAATAGAGCAATGGTATATTTCAAATTTGAAGAAAAATATCAATCAATTGTTAACGTAACGATCAGTTCCAAAAGTCTTCTGGATCAATGTCATGCTTTCTTGTGTTTTGAAATGTGTGCTTAAGGTTATACATGTTCTCAGGGTAGTGTGTTTTCATTGTCCAGTTTTGATTTGTTGCTAGTAGATAATTATTGAATAGCCAAAAGGTCAATTTCCTTTCAAATGAACTTCAATGGCAAATCAGCCAATGCAAAGATTGAATTGACCTAAATATAGCCAGTTGACAAATGCATGTATTTGGTTGTGTAGTTTCTGTAATTTATATTGCAATAATATATGATTTTTGCTACTTTACAGTTTACAAAGGCATTGATACAGAAAGACAATGGCTGCTACTTTGTTGGCATCAGAAGAAAATTCACCTACAGACTCCCCGATAGCTTCACCACTTCCGAGCTTAGAATCTGAAGAACATGCTTGTCCTATTTGTGAAGAAAAACTAAGTCAGCCCAAGGTTCTTGATTGTCTTCATGTTTTCTGTCAGGCTTGTTTAGAAAAGGCACTGGAAGAGCCAACAGATGGAGGAGATGCTTCATCTGGATGCATTAAGTGTCAGACATGCAAACAGGAGACAAAGGTTCCACCCAAGGGGCTGGAGGACCTACAGTCCGATTATGTGACTGTAGATCTTTTGGAGATGTCTTCGATTGAGGACATGCAGATTGTCTGTACCAGTTGTAAGGCCAAAGAAAAGGCAGTTGCCCGGTGCAGTGACTGTGCAAACTTCCTGTGTACGAACTGTGTGACAGCTCATCAGTTTATGAGATGTTTTGATAATCACAAGGTACTTATAGAGCAATATTCTAGGAGTAGGAGAATATATTGTTATTGTTCATATCCATGTTTTATGTATTGGTTCCTCTTAAAGAGACCTACTGTGCTTCCTCAAATCCCATGATAAACATTTGATATGGTTATATTCTTTAAAAAGTTGCAAAATAACATAACTCAATGAATTGTTTTGATGTCCTGCTAAAATAGGTCAAGAGTGCATAAGAAATAGTTTCTCACATTCAGTTGACTTGTGTATGTTTCAGGGTTGATCAGTTATTCTGAAATCTGCTAAAATTTAGGTGTTGAATCCTTTCATTCTTAAATGGCCCTGTATATAATTATATTTTTTTAATGTATTTACTTTTTATTTGAAGGTGGTTTCATTTGAGGAAATACAGAAAGGAGATGGACTTCCCATCCACAAACCAATATATTGTCCTTCGCACTCCTCTGAAACCATGAGACATTTTTGCAGCACGTGTGAGGTATCAGTCCTTTTACTTTTTTCAATTTGTACATGTATTTGAAAAGAAATGTTACTAGGGATGTCAATATGGTATAAATTACTTTTCAAATATTGATCTGATACAGTATTTGAATATTTTTTAGGCTCTCCATATGGTACACAACTTTCACTTACTAAGCTTGCTGTACTGTACTGGTACACTTAACTAATAACAGAAAGGTGCTTACAATAGTACTATAAATGCAGCACATGACTAATTTGACTGGGGGAAAAACGCGCGCACACACAAAATATGTCTTGGAAATGATAGGATGTAGCACAATTATGTCATGGAAATGGAAAGATGTGAGGACAGTAAAAGTATCTTTTTAGTCTTCATGTTCCTGTATGTATGTTGCTAATTTTAAATGAATTTACTAGTACATTTTAGGTGTAGAAAGGAGATGGACTTTCATTCCACAATTATGTGTCCTCATATTTCAAAACTTGGGAAATAGAACTTCATAACATAATTGTTTCACTATTTTTGTATACCAAAATAATGTTAATTCCATATCCAATGAAAATGGTGGCCTGTGTTGTATGTATCAGGACAAGAACAATATGACATCAAACAGAATCTAATATTGAAATGATTGATCACTTCTTATTATGAAAATCCACATACACTTTCTTATGCAAAGTCTTAAATATAGTCATTTGTCGTTACTATTTACAAAGTACCCATCGTCAACATAGCAATTAAAATGTCTGCAGGAAGGTGCCATCAGATATTTGTAGTGGTATATTACCTGCAGTTGATAACAACTGTTCATGAACAACCATATTAAATAGTGGTTAGGTTGATTGTCAGTACTATAAACTGAATTATGACAGTTTTGTGTTAAGGTATGGAATTGATTTTTTTGTTGTTTCATGTATACCAGGTTCAAAATTTAACTGTTTAGAGGTGACCTCAGGCTCTGGTAATAGAATAACTAGAATTAGTTTATTACTATGCTGATAAATTTTACAAGTGTAAAACTTTGAACATTTATAACACCTTGGTAGTTTAGCTGACGAAATACGTAACTGAAGGAAAATTAGACCATCCCTTGACTGAGGACATTGCAATTTTAATGATCTTCCAAGTGCTTATATCTAATAATGGCAAAAAAGAATGTTTGAGTACCATATTCCTATTCAAATACTACTCTACTGAATGAATATTCAAACTATTTGTTGACATCTCTAGTCATTACTTATGAATATCAACACATTTATACGTCAAAGTAGTGTTTTTACCGAAGATTATGTGACTTTTAGTGGGAAAGTTTGGTCATACTCTCTTTTCTCTGTAGATAGAAGAACCATAATAGATCATACATTGATTAAGATGGAAATATTTAAAATCAGAAAATGTAATTTGAAGGGAAAGTTACTTAATTCAGTCATGCTATTTTGTGGCTGGAAGTCAAGGACATAATTACATTTCACAGCTGGAAGTGAACCCCTCTAACTCTTAGTATTTTATATCATAAAGCCAATTTATTTCAAGATAACAGGCATTTTACCACTGAAGAACGTGAACTAATGTTATGCAATGTAACTTTAAGGAAAAGAAAAGCAAGAACTAAAGGTTGAAAAGTTGGAATCTGTATTTTAATACTCGATCATCAGGAATGGTGCTTACGTTTTTTGACATTTCTAGTTCATAGGTATAAAAGGGCTATGATGAACATGACAATCTGTCTGAATTTTGGGATAAAAGATGAAAGGATGCTTCTAAAATGCATTTTACTAGAGGGATCAGTGGATAGATGCTGATGTTATAACAATGACTTCCCATATCTCCTTAACGGTTGATTTGTACTTATGTTCTCAGGTGCCCATCTGTAATGAATGTTTGCTGACTGACCACAAAGTACCAGAACATTTCTCTGAAAGAATATCTGATATTGAGGGGAAGTTCTTTGATGAAGTACAGAATCTGGTCACTGAAAGTAAGAGCAAAATCAAGTTTTGTGATGAGGCAACAAGCACTCTGGAAAATGCTCTTAGTGAGCTACAGATGCAGCGAGACAATGCCAAGGGTCTGATACATGAAACATTCCAAAGCTACAAGGCAATGTTGGAGAAAAGAAGGGTAAGAGAATTTTTAGGTCAATATGACCTTCCATTATTGTTATATTTTCAATGAAAGAACTATGGTGGAGCATAAATTTGTTTCATTACATGTAAAATTAAGTTAATTCAGTTTCCGGACACATGTGGAAAAGTGATTTTAAGTTTGTTAAGAACTTAAGTTAAACATTCTTTTTAGATGAATATTTGCTGTCATTTGTTACTTTCTGTTAGTAGATGGAAAGTGTTTTTTAATTTGCAATTGGGATGCAATATGAAAGAAGTAAATGACAACACCTGATATTTTACAGGATGACTTATTTCAAGAAATGGAAGAGTTGCACTCAAAGCAAGAACTTGGTATCATGGACTTGTTTCACAACCTTGAAAAGACAGTGGACAAAATTGAAGATGGCAGCAAATTTGCAGACATGGTTCTAAAGCATGGCAATGGATTGCAAGTGATTTTGATGAAAAAGATGATAACATCACAACTGCTCTCCTTAATCAACAACACCCCAATACCAGATGTTTCTATTTCCATTGAGTTTCATACAGATACAGATGTCTTCCAAGAAGCTGTAAAGAACTGTTTTGGTTCTTTCTCCCAACCAGAGGCAAAGGTTTGTGTGATTTTAGAAAAAAAAGTGGGGGGGAATTGAATTGTTGAACATATAACAAAAATGCATATTTTTGGTGTCTGTTGGAGGAATTGGCTAGGGTAGTCGCACTCATCATGGACATCAATCTTCAGTTTAAAACTTCTTGTGCTGTTGTACCCATTTCAATTCACTGAAAGTAAAATAGGAAGACATTTTATGAAATATAGTTGTTTCTTAGGTGTAACATAAAAAGCAGAGATTTGAATTGTTAAAGAGATAAACTAGTGCTTGACATAATATTAATTACCCAAGAATGTGACTTATTTGGTCATGAGTGTGCCATTTCGTTATCATTCTATACTCTGTCAAACTTTGTGTACATGATTCACTGGTGAAAAGATAATGGTTGTGCTAATGGAAATCCCTTTTAAGTATTGACGATCAGATATTTTGCTAAGGGATGTTTAGAGAAAAAGGATATTTGACATTTCAGGATGTAGGATGAAAAAGTGTAAAGAAATCTGAGGCATGAAATTTTTATAGTATACCAGTAATTGTGCAAATAATATGGTACATACAGAGGATGAAATGATACAGAAGGTGAAAAGTGCTGAAATTCGATGTCAGTGCTGAAAAAGTGCTGGAATTTTGAGTCGATGATTGAATTCGCTCACAAATACATGAAAAGTGCAGGAATTGATACTTTCTTGCTGTAAACAAGCATGTCCTTTTCAGTGAGAAGACATTGAATAAAGGAACTTGTTTCCAAAATGGAACACTTCAAAACTTAAAGTTTGCTTTATTTTAGTATAAAATACACAATGGTGTGTGTAACTTTTCATTGTAATGCTATTTTAATGATATTCAAGTTTAACAATAGAAAATATCCATACAAGTTTGCACACAAAAAAAACTAACCTGAAAATGTACAGGAGAAGTGCTTTGGTCTTGGTATGTAAAATCTGTATGAACAGTGAATAAGTTGTATCTTTCTCTTAGATTGAGGATCCGCAGTCAACATCACTGACATCTTCCTTTGAAAATGAGACCTTCATGAATCCAAGCAATTTGCTGGGCCTTAACAAGTTTGATCGTACACTGATTCCTCCTTCCTCTGAATTCATGCCAAGTCCGATGATGACTCCTGCATCCATAAGTGAAACCAGTCTGCCATGTATACCCCCCTTGCAGAACATGACTGGAGGACATGGCATTATGGCCACAGCCATAAGTGGAGGATCACAGTCCTGTCAAGAAGCTGTCAGCCTATCCCGTAATTCCCACAGCCCAGCTATGTCTGACAGTGGTATATCGGTAGATACTGCCAGCAACAACAGCGGCTCCAGTGCACCAATGTTGAACAACATCCAAGCGTTGGCTAAACTTCATCCTATTAGTTTCAATAGTCAAGGTAAAGGTTTACAGATATTGTTCCTATGTATTCAACATTTGTTGAGGTTAGTACTCTAGATTTGCATAGACCTGGGTACATTGTAGTTGAAAGTGCATGTAGATAACAGTCTTGAGTAAACTAAGTAAGTATTTACAATAATTTTGAACTCCAATATTTATATATTGTCATGAATACAAGTTTTCCTGCTGTGCAAATGGAAAATTTTAGCTTATCTTTTTATGTTAAGCTATCTGGTCGTGTATGGTTTTCAGGAATACCCCCGAGTTCCAGTGGCGGTACTCCTACCCCAATCAGTCATACTGACCAAGCCATGATGATTCATCAACCTCCAACCCCTCGCTCACAGACGCCTACACTAGACTCTATTGTGGACATGCTGCACCAATCCCATAACCCCAGTAGAGGGCTTGGCAATATGTGTTCTAGTGGCAGTATGGGGAGCATAGGCAGTGTCAATAGTATTGGCACCATTGGCAACATGATGAATCCTCCAGGTAGGCTATTGCATAACTTGAGTGCAAAAAAATTAGTTTGAATTCTGGTGTACTTATATATGACATAACCTTGGTAAAAGCATGATGTGATCTCTGAGAGTAAATTTTTTTTATTAACAGAGCTGTGCAGAAAATGTCACCAAGACCTGTTTGAAATGCCTCGATGTGTATAGTTGCAGGCATGTGAAATTTCCGCCAATTGGCGGATTTCCGATTTTTTAACAAAAAAATCCGATTTTTAGAAATATTTTTCCGATTTTTTTCGTCGGTAAAAAAATCCGGATTTGTGGTGTCCGTTTTCGTTTTGCAGTTTATACTTGCCTGAAGTAGATCGTAGAAACGCTTGGATCAACGTAGGTAGTCAAAGCATCAAGTACACACTGATTTAAAGTGCCCGTATGTTACATATCGACCTTGACATGATAATGTTATGTTTTAAAAGGACTTAAGGCAATATGAGTCACCGGAAAGATATAATAGAACGAGATAGTGTGAAGGACGTTTATGGCAAGAAATGCATGCCAAAATATCTGATGGTATACCCCTTAAGTGGCTAGAAATGCATCCCTGGCAGTCTAAATTTTCAAAAATTTTCCGGGGGACCCCCCATATGAGAGGGGGGGTAAATCCCCCCTCTCATACTCTCCTCCCCACTCGCGCCTTCGGCGATCGTATTACTTTTCAGACTTTTTCAAAAAATTCCACTCACATGCCTGATAGTTGGCAACTCTTGGGACACTTTGTTTTCATTTTCTTCAGGCACATTTCAGTTGAGAAAGCAGGGGGGAGGGCGGGGTGTCCAAAAATTTCATGTTAGGGTCAGTAATAAGATCTGTTAAATTGTAGCTCCAATAGGAACTGAGAGAAGTGTAAGCAGTGTCAGTCCTACTGGAACCTCCATCACCTACCCACCACCTGTACGTAGGGGCAGTAAAATGAGTGCTATGCAAATAAGGTGAGTTTAACTTTATTCAGCTGTTTACAATCATTTCTTCATATTGTCACAGGATCCACCATGTGGTAATCTCAGTGTCATCATATAGTTGGCTGTTCAAACTGGCTGTTTACCATCTTGTCACATTATTTTGGACATTAGTGCAAATAGGATTATAGTACAGACGAAAATTTTGATTCCTCACCATTTTGTTCACTACCTATGTCAGTGCTTGTACGCTCCACACCGGTCACTTATCTGACAAAGGTGAGGATGTAGTCTTCAAAACAACATACTCAGATCTTCTATTGGTTGTGTTATAAGAACTTTTATTCTTTCAATTTTACCAACCTGCAGAAATTGTTTTTGAAAAAAATGGCTGTGGTCAGTTTGTCTAACAGATATTTTGTTTTACGGTAATTTTAGATTTTCCTCATAATGTGACAGATAGCCATCTTAGATTTACAAGGTTAAAAGATTGCGATGTAAATTTCGCAGAAGAAAATACCTTGACATATACACTTCCACAATTTTACTAATTTAGAAAACAAGGTAGCTGACATGCAGTCAACATAGATTTTGATATTTGCACGTTTATGCCAGATATCAGAGAGAGCTCAACAGACATTTTTCAGATTTGTGTATAAATTTCCTTGTTAAACGATCTGTGATTATTCATGTCAATACAACAAAAAATTGAAAAAAATTAAGTAAGAAACAAAAGTTAGAAGAAAAAGGTCAAAGATACAATTGGCATACAACCAATAAATATATAATTTGTTGTCTGTTAACAGTCCTTATTGATTGGATATTAACTGAATGTCTACATACTGATCTCTAGCCATGCTTACCTTGCAATGAGGATTAATCAGTTTCATGAATAGCTTGTTTTATTTAATTACTTTAGATGTTTAGGTATCTATAGCAAACTCATGTTTTTGTTTCTGCCTATTTTGAACATCACATTTTAATGATATTGGACTACTGACTTCACATAACATTTGAGTTGGATGTAGCATGGAGATAATTGATAGTAATAACATTGCTGTTTCTTCACAGGTGCAAATTTGGACAGTTGGGCCCAGGAAAAGGCCAGTTTAATTCTCCTCATGGATTCTGTTTGGGAATGGAAGAAGACATCATTGTTGCAGATACCAATAATCATAGAGTTCAAGTTTTCGAAAAAACTGGTGAATTCAAATATCAGTTTGGTATCCCAGGTTAGTTCATGCTCTCTTGGCACTTGTCCATTTCATAAAATGAAGTCTGAACTTCAGTGCAGCTCTTAAAAGAAAAGTTTGCATTGTATTAAAATCTGTAGAGGGGAGGGAGGAATAAGCTGTGTTACAACTTTATGAAAAAAAGACTTTAGAGAAGAAAATACCAAGTACTTAAAATTGTCAAATTGCAAAATAAAGAGTATTGAAATTTTCAATAGCTTTTTTTATCTCTGTATTTTTAGGAAGGGAGGAGGGACAGCTTTGGTACCCACGCAAAATTGCAGTCATGAGAAGCAGTGGAAAATATGTGGTTTGTGATCGTGGAAATGAGCGCTCTCGCATGCAGATGTTTACGCGCAATGGACATTTCGTTAAGAAGATAGCAATCCGTTATATTGACATTGTTGCTGGGTTAGCCATCACATCACAAGGTTAAATTTTCAAAATTTATGCTATTTTATATACATTTTTTATAACAAATGGAGCATTGAATTGATTGAAAGGGATAAATTAATTTCCAGGAAACATGTTATCTGTGTTTTCTTTACTGTCAAAATGGGCCGATCATGTTTATGATGTAAAATTAACGATAGAAGTTTTCAGTTTTCTGATTTATATTTCATCAGGACACATTGTGGCAGTGGACAGCGTATCTCCTACAGTCTTCTGCATTGCTGAGACCGGAGACTTAGTCAAATGGTTTGACTGTAGTGACTACATGAGGGAACCCTCAGACATAGCAATAAGTGGCAAGGAATATTTTGTCTGTGACTTCAAAGTAAGTTTGAAATAGTTTGAGAAACTTTGCATTCTTTAGCATCTAATTATTAAATTGAGGGGAACATGATCAACTCACCATTTTATGAGGACCTTTTTTAATCTCACCCATATTTATTTTGTTCCAGACCAGTGTCAAATATAAATAGTAATAAAATTAAAAAAATTTAATTACACTGTATTGAAAAATATATTCCAGATGGAATTGACAGGACATTAATTCTGGTTTGACTACCTATTCTATGACAGAAATTTGTATTTATTTTCAGGGCCACTGTGTTGTTGTTTTCAATGATGACGGAGCATTTGTTCGTCGAATTGGCTGCGAAAATATTACGAATTATCCAAATGGGATAGATATCAGCGATGCTGGAGATGTCCTGATCGGAGACAGCCACGGCAACAGATTCCATGTGGGAGTGTTCCAACGTGATGGTTCCCTGATAGGTGAATTTGAATGTCCCTACGTGAAAGTCAGTCGTTGTTGTGGACTGAAGATCACTTCAGAGGGATATGTGGTGACCCTGGCTAAGAATAACCATCATGTTTTGGTACTGAATACTTTGTACATTACTTAGGAACTTGAAGTGGACACTGGTGACTATATAATTCTGTAGTTGCCTAATTACTTAGGAACTTAAGGTGAACACTGGTGACTATATAATTCTGTAGTTGCCTAAAACAGCTTTTGCTGTATTTCACGGGATGTTGTTGACAACTCATGCCCATGATTAGTAGTTGTAGCCACATGTTAATGATTTTTTTTCCCTTTTTTGTTTTTGTTTATTTTTCAAGTTTACATTTACTCCCCTTTTTTCATTTTAACAAGTATAATTTATATTCCAGATGAATTACAGTGACACGTTTATCTTGACAACCCGGTCTTGTTTTGAATCCAAAACATTCAATTTAGCACATATATAACAACTTAATATTTTCAGGTTGGGTTTGATATATTAAAACATTTGGTTTGCAACTAACAAAACATATTCTCCATTGTGTTGTAAAATCACTAGCAGTGTAATCAGATTCATTGAGCAATGAAAAGTGCACATTTATATTCTGTACTGCAAGAAAAAAATTAGCAGAAAATGTATAAAAAAATATTGGAGACCGATCGAAGCTATTTATTAATGGCTTTAGAATATAGAGCATTATGTATACAACACATGCTTATCTCTAGTCACATACTCGACCCTTTATTAATGATATAACATGACCAGTTTTTTGCTGTGCCTTAAAGGGATTATGATTTTTTTTCTTTGTTATATTTTATCTGTGTTCATTCTAAAATAATGATGGCTTTACAATGAGATCACATATTTTGAATGGTGATGTTTAAAAGATATATGTATATGTCTTAGTTGTATACTTTTTAACTGGTTATATTACATTTATATATAGAATACAGATTGCTCATGTTTTCATACATGGTTATTATTGTGTATATTAACAATTTGGTATGTACCCACCATTATGCATACTGTAGTATATGGTATCATAATCAAAATATTGTTGATTTGTTTACTGAATTATTCCTATATGGGTTCATGCCGTAAGTAACCCAAGGGCCATTATTACATGGTGATAATTGATTAAATATATTAAGTTCTGTTTCTTTTTTTCTTTTTTTTTTCTCCAAAGGTATTCCGGATGTATATTTTATCCAACTAATTTTTGACTGCAGTTTAAATTTAATTAGAAAAAAAGAAATGTGTCTCCCTTTTGAGCACATTTTTACAATCTACTTATTTAGTCTCACATTGTTTCAAACTTTTCATTATATGACAATCTAGTTTTAGTGGTTACAACGAGCTTTTCATGTTTTGAAGAGACCTTTGTCTTAATGTTCATGTTCTCCAATGTTTGAAGAATTGTATTAGAATGTTACAAAATGTACAAATGTACAAAAAAGTTTTGAGAAATTATTTTATTTGAATGCTTTCAAATTTTGACAGTTTGCATTTAAAAATGTTTGATTGTTCCTATTCCTGTACTTTTCAGGTGTTTGATGTGAATAACAGTTTGCATATTTCTTTGCCAAGAATCTTTCACATTATTGTAAATAAGGGTAATTTACAAAAAAGAAAAGAAAAAAAAAGAAGTTTAATTATTGTTGATTTATTTGCTGTTGTTATTGAGACAGGTTTTTGAATTGCTTTCAAACCTGTGACAATTCACAACAGTATTTTTGTCCTGTGTAGATGTTTTTTTTTTTTTGACCCGGAAAGTGCCATCTAGTGATTACAAGATTTGTCGGTATTGCATATGATGAAACGGAAATCATCCTTGCAAGCATTAACAGCAATGTGATTGCAAGTTAATTGCAATTATACATATTTTTTTTATTTGTTCTTTATTCCTGTCGTTTTCATTTATAGAGTTGATTGAGAATCCTATTTACATACTTGTAATTATAAATGTTGATATTATATGTTGGTCTTGGTCTAAATAGTGATTGTTATTATATATGATTTCATTACTCCCAATTTTCTCATGCAGGGTCTAAGGTATTGGAAGCACGTAACATTCAGTCTTTTTTTTTTTTTTTTTTTTATTGTACATATTTTTGTGATAGTGAAAACAAACTAGCAGAAGTGGACTTAATGTTGTTCTTGAGAAAACCTGGAAAATTAATTTATATTTTTGATCTTGAAATTTCTTTTACATACACAGCTGTTAAATCAAAATATTTAGGGAAAAGAATGAAGCAGTTGCAATAAACTAGTAATAATTGACCCTGCTGATTTTATTTTACATACAGGTGATTTTATCACAAAATATGTATGTTTGAGGGACCAATATCAAGTAGATTCTATATTGTTTTGTGCTAGTGAGTGTGTGTATAACTGATGCTGAGTGAGGGTGTGAAAAATATATACACATATTATTACACTACAGTATACATTGGTATATATATATTATATATATATATAAATGTGGATAAATAAGTAACCTTTTGTCTTGTATTCGGAGATATTTTCAGACACAATATATATATATATATGGACAACTTTTGAAATTTTTTTTATTTGTGCTCAATTTCTGAATAATGCCTAAACATTAAAGGCAGGTTTAAATTAATATTTATAACATACCTCTAACACTGTAAAATAATTATTATACCTCGCTCTAAAACAATGCTAGTTTGTCATTAATGACATGCAAATAGTTGCCCATCCAAGGAAGTTTTTTGGAAGTCATAATTTAGAAAATGCATTGTTGTAACCTGAGTAAACAAAACTCCAGAAACTCAATTATTAATATACTATGCAGAAAAGAATATTGTATTTAGATTCTTAACATTTTCCTCTCATAATTTCACATAAACTGGGGAAGATAAAATTTGCTAATGAAGAAAAAAATGTTTTATTATATTGTTCTTCACTGAAGATTGCAGCCATATTATTTGATGTGCAGAATGTCTAAATTGTGTCTTTATTTGGTTAGTACAGGGGAAAATATTGAATAGAACAAGTTTGTAAATGACGTTTTCATAAAAATTTTGTCATTCCCAATCAGATGGTTTTTGTCACCCCTACATTATCATTAGATGCAATAAAATTGAAGTTTGTCAAAACATGACAAAAAGAAATTCTTTTCGCTGCAATCTTCAGTGCCATATTGTTTGCCAACTTAAGCCCCAAGGAGATTTTTTTAAATCGTTAATGTTAAATCAAGTGGTTTATAAATATATATATTTTTTATTTGAATGGTATGTTGTACGAAACAGGGGCACTGGAAGAAAGTTATTTACAATGAGTATCGATTATATGTTGAAATGTTACATTCACTTAAATAAATGATGAGGGTTAATCTTACAGAAGAATACCAGTGCAGTTGTACTACAGAAAATTTTAAAAGAAGAAATGAGACTCTTTTCAATTTCTCATTTTACATTCAATTTTAAGGATCTCAAAAAGTGAATCAAAGTAATAACATTAACTGCAATATTCTTGCCATTGTGATTGTTAGTAATTCAACAAATTAGCATAATACTCTTGGGTATGCATTTTTGATCCTGTCTGCATTGCACAAGTCTGTTCTGTTGGAATCTAGAATACCACCTCTGGTACAGACAGAACTGTAAACTTCAAGCATAAAAGATGGTACAAAAAAACTGTCAAAAGAACAGTTGACATTTGGATAAGAACTGTGTATTGCAAACAAATATGTTGCCAAATATTTTCCTAATTTTTATTATATTTTTCTTTATATACACAATATACATGAAATGTTTACATGTTGGATTTTTAAACTGTCTCTCTGATATATTTTTTGTGAATATTGTTTTGGATTCCTGTCAGAGGAAACAATTGGCACCTTGATGCTGCAGTGATCAGTGCTAAGCTCACCAGAAGCAGATACAAAAAGAAAAAAACGTTTGGACTCTTTCAAAAAAATCAATTATAAGATAAAAGTTAATGTTCAGTTGTTGAACTTTGACATCAAACTAGCAGCAGAAAGAAGACTGTCAATAAATTATTCTGATCCCTTTATTGTAACTATTCAAGTAAAGTTTATGAGATAAAATAACAGGATTGATTAGAGCTGCCATGTGTTTATCAGAGGAATCTATGATAGTAAGCATTGCATATCAGATTAGTAAAACTTATATTTGTTCCGATATTAATTTTGAATTGTAGCAAGTTATGCACCAATGTTATAAATAATTACAAATTTAGTGCTTTCCCCCATGTTTTGTAATTATAACGCTTAACATTTTTTTTATACAATGGGTATATATAAAAGACATAAAATGTCACCTTTAGTTTGTTTGTCCCAGTGTTTTTCTTGTTGATAAACTTTCCATTTCATCATAATGCAAGCTGACAATTTTTCTATGTGTTTACTGTAAATGTTGATATTGAGGACAGTTTAAGAGATAATCATTGAACCCTCCATGGATAGGACTCGGGTCCACAGGGAATATCAAAAATTTTTTTTTTTTTTTTTTTTTACAATACAAAGTTTATTGAATAGAAGTGGTGCTCTGCCTTTGAAATATTGTATACTGTTTGCGTATTTTGGCAAATTTTCCCATACCCAGATTTATAATTTTAATTCTTGTTTAGTAACATTTTTGTTTTATTATATATCCCTGTCACTTTTTTCCTTCTCTCTGGCTTTAGTTATGTATATTAAGGTGTTTACATTTAATCCATGTTTAGTCCGACTATGGTCAATCATTTATTTACTATTACATTTTTTCTTTAACAAAACAAGCTATTTTTGTTGAGTAGGCAAGATCACTAATTTGGTTGATTTTTCCCCCCTCCAGTATTTAGTATGGTGTCTATCAGTCATCCGTGTTGCAAGGTCAGATTTTGTGAACAATATTAGGTGTTTCTTTTATTTGGTAATTTTCATCCCCTTTATTATTATTATTTTTGAAATACTTTATTAATTATAATTACACTTTTCATATACAATTATATATAAATAATATTTTGCAATGTTATTTTTTTCTAGTATTCAACCAATATTGATTCCGCGTGGAATAACCGCCATATACATACATAGATATACAAATGTACAGCAATTATTGTATTAAATAAGCCTGATTTTAATTCACAATAGTGGCTAACAAGGGAATCTATCAACAGGTAGCAAAATTTGAATGGTGTAATATTGGTGTTGTCACAATTGAGACCTGCACATACCTGTTTTAGGCATGGTGTAACTAGTGTAAAAGTGTAAAGAAAACATGAAGAGATTTCCATTTTGGAATATTTTGTAATGTTTATTGCCAAATACGGCTGCTTTGTTCTGTTTAACACAATATATAATGCATTCAGGAATTAATGACATGTTTTATTGTAGGGGAATGGTTTATCGTTTTCAAAATCATCCAATATTAGTATTTAAAAAAAAAACTTTAAAAAAAAAAAGAAAAAAAAAAGAAAAAACAAAAATGGGAGAAAAAAAATGTTGAAAAATTACATGTGCTTTTATGTTTTGCCATTCCTAGTTTTTTGTTCAATTTTGTAAATGACTTTGCAATGATATACAAATTAATTCACAAGTCTGGTTATTATTATACATTGATTTTTTGTCAGTTGCACATAATTCCTGGATGGTTGGAGCATATTTTTAGATTGATATATATGCAACTAATACAAGGCTGATTCAGATGTTGCATACTTTAATTTTAACTTGTGCAGGGAGTACCATGTGTTTTTATTAATTTTAACTCACTTTAGTCTGCATTCCTTGATCAAAAAAATTATGAAAGTAATTGTTTACTTCTAAAATTAATATAGTAAGTCCATGTTGATTCATTTTCCTTTTTTGCTTTCTTGTTTGCAAACTTGCCTGAACATGAGGAGTAATTTTTCCAGTTTGGCTCCTTAACAGTAGCTGCACTGAGTAACAACTGACCTGACATAAAATGCAATAAGTTTTCCAGTAGGTTTTCCAGATTCATATGGTTATTTTTGATACTGCATATTTATGAGATGTTAATGTCAAGTCGGCTGTATATAAATATTGCTTTGACAGAGTGTATTTGATATTTGCAACTTTGATATTGATTAAGAGTCTTTTGTTTTGCTTGTCGTCTTGGATAATATTTTTTGGTCTGTTAGCAACAACAGCTAAAAGAGAGCTTAATGACATGGTGCTAACTTCACTGTTCCAGAATGGCTGGATAGAGATTGTGTAAAGTCAGTATGCTTCCCCCTTCCCAAAGGAACAGAAGTTAAACTTTGATTAGTTTGAAGATCTTCAGTCGATTCTTCATTCCACCAAACAAGTTCCATAAAAAGTTATCAGTAAGGAATCTATAGAATTGTTTGGGGCTGATTTAAAACTGAGAACAGATGCTAGATGAGTTTCCAATTCTCAATGGATACGTTAAAACCAGAGCTTGTATGAATTGTTGTATTATTGTTTGGCTCAAAGAGACCTCAACAATGAACAGGGTCTGAAGTTGTCAGAAACATTTTGAACATTTTGGTGGTATATATTGATATTAGGCTGCATAGACCTCATACCTTCTATGGCAGTAGTATGGATACAGCAAGTTTTGGTACTAAAGGAGCAAAACTATATGTCCTTGTTTCTTTCCTAATACCCTAAATCTGATATTCCTGTGAGTCCGCACCTTATTCAGAAAGTCCAGTTTGTGTTGACGGCAATTGGCAAAGAATGGCCATGGAGTTCAATACATCAGTGATTAGAATCCCTTATTTCTTAAATCCAAATTGAAGAATGTTAAAAATACTATTGTTGATCTTGGAATGCAGATGGAGGTATCCCAACTTATTGTGTATTATAATGTAATGTTTTGAAATGTGTCCACGAAGGAGGTTTAAAACTTGACAAGTCGCTTGTTGTAGGATTATGGAAGCAGGTGAACATAATTTTAATCAAACGAAAGGGGCAACTATAAGTTGTGGTATCAACAACGAATTTTTGATTTGTTTTCTTCTCCAATGCCATGACAGGAATGTTTTAGGAATCCAATATATTTGTGATCCCTACTTGTCACATCTTTACTTTTTCTAACAATTCCTTGTACATGTATGTATTCAATATGTAAAGCTTATCTCATGTTAATAGCTAGTTCTCAAAATCTTCACAACCTGTTATCAGATATTATTTTTTAAAGTCCCGTGTAGGTTGGTACTGTGTTTTGTTGTCTGTGATCCAGTTTGGAATGTGTTTTGTTTTCATTTTGTCACCGATTGGAATAACATATCGTCGGTAATATTTAAAAACATTTGTACATTAATCCTTCCAACACCTGCAGTTGGGTTTAAAGTGTTATCTTCACATGACAATGTGTGGAAAATACTACTATCAGTTCAAGGCCACTGCGGCATTATCAAGGACTTGTATGAAAATGCTGGTAAAATTAAACAAAAGCTGAAGGAATTTTAAACTTGAGTTTCAATTTAAAGTTGGGGACATTTATATAGTCCTCTACTGGAGAAGTTAAAAGTAAGGAGAGTGAAATTAAACAAATCAGAATTTGAAAGTAATGCATTTTGAAGGAATTGGCAAGCATGCCTTTCCTTACAGTCCTTGAGAGAAGCCAGGGCTTTGAACAAAACCCTTCTCAGCCAGTTTGCTGTATATACCTTGTATACATAATTACAGGAGTTGTGTACTTATCGACAATGTTTATAGAACCTTTTATTATTGATTACATATCTACATTTGTACAAAAAGTGGGAAACAAAACACTGGGCAAGTTATATACAAATGGTCAGAACTGAGTATCTATGGGTATGGTGATGTATACAAAGGATGCGTGAATCAGCCTTTTCTTTATACATATACTCAGCATTATATTAGTTGTTCTTTTCTGCTTTCCAACCAGAAGGGAATTTTGTGATAGTTTACACAAGTATTGATATATATTATTACTATTTTTGAAAAGAAAAAAATTAACTATAATTTCCTATTGTTTATGTCCAGGAAATTGTATGCAAGTGGAATAAAGGTGTTTCATTCAAGATAGTTGTTGTCTTTTTATTGGCACACTAAGTAGAGGGGATGGCAAGGACAGTCTGTCTGCATGGCTTGCTGTTTTTCTGTCTGTTTTATAAAGTGTAACTTTGTTTACATTGCTGTTATAGTACTGAAGTAATAAAAGTGGATAAACATGGCAAAGGAATTGTTAATGGGGACCAAAAAGGGTTGAAAAGCCTTGAGACTTTGGCTCATGTGAGCTGAAGGCTTGTTTGGGTTTTTTTTGGCCAACGTTTGATGTAATTTCTTGTGATTGCTAGTGATGAAAATAATGGACCACCATTATTAGGGCCCTGTACGAAAGTGTGGGGACCCAATAGAAATTGCGGTGTCCATCCATCAGCACTTTAGATTTCATATGACTACTGGTACTTTATTTCCGTGGGCCGATCAAGCTCAAACTTCATACAATGCTTCCTTATTGAAAGTGCTTGGTGTGGGATTGCTTTTCATTGTCAAAAGTTAAGGTTACTTACTATAAATAGAAAATCAGTTCCCATGAGGAAATTGGTGTTTGCTTTGGCCGATCTAACACAAACTTCATACAGTTCTTCTTATGGAGTGTTTGCTGGGGATTGCTTTACAATTATGAACAAAAGGCCCATGGGCATTAACGGTCACCTGAGGTCTTCAGGTCTATGGACAGTTTAGAACCTGTCCCAGCATTGTGGCAGATAGAACAAAACTGATATATGCATACTTACAAAGCTTTTATTGTTTCTAAGTTTGAAGGCTTATTGGGAGAAGTTGTTTCAACATTTTAAAGATTAAAAAAAAATTGACAGCAGCCATGCACATAGAAAATTTCTGTAGAACTGGTTTTAATTTTGTTTGGTCAGGAGCATCCTGTACTTGAATTTGTGATGAAGCATCCCTAGCTTCAATATGGTATAAATGAAGGAACAAAAGGAATTGCAGTTCAAATACAAAGCATTAATTTATTCATTTAAAACAAAAGTTATAAACCATGCAGCTGGTATCAAAAACATTCAATATTTAAGTGCCAGTGGATGTTGGAAACTTCGTCACAAGTTTATAAAACATTCAATGTACTTTTATATAAATGTCATTATATGACACCTTGGCACCTATTGGTAGTGAATGGATATCTGCTCATTAGAAAAACTGGTATTTACCAAAACAAAACTGATTTATCCATGATAAGCAAATGTCAAGTTTCATTAAGTAAGACAGTTAACCAGTTTATTTATGAAATAAAGGCAGACACACTTGTTTTGTCATCTAACAAGCCCTGACAAAGGCCTTCCATGGCCTACTAATATGTGTAGGACCGTCACAATTACCGTCAATCTGATTAAAATACAGATCTTGATTTACCACTCCAATATTTTCCTTTCATTAAGACGGAAGGTATTGGAATGGTAAATTAAGATCTGTATTTTAATCAAATTAAATTACCATATAATAAAAACAAAACATTAAAATTGTACAGTTCAATGAAGAAAGTTAACACTGGTAAAAAGTAGAACAGGTTTTTGTTCACTCCTACTACCACTGAACATTAATAGTGTAATTTAAACCAGCATTAAAACATGACCAGTCACCAGCATATTATATAGATACAAAGGAGTAGGTTTCCAACAGGAGGTAATATATGTCTATATGAAAAAGATTTTAAATATATATCTATAAAACATTAGTTGAAGTTCTGTAATTTACTTGTTGATGGATGAATATAAGTAACTTTCATTTAATAACAGAATACGCTTTGTGAAGCGGATTACTATTTCTAGATGACACAAAGCATTTCTACCTATTCATCATTTTTGTTGTAGGGTCAGTGTAAGTAATTAAACATGTAAAACCTGCCCTCAAGGACACCTGTTTGTAATTGTGATAATTTGTTTCGATTCCAAATATAATACCATTTATAGTAATTGATCCTCCCTAAAAATGCTACCTACCAGTAAAGGCCACTTTTCTCCATGACTGGCCTTCATAAACAAGATAAACTGCTTATGTAGCAATGTTATTGGACAAAGCTAATGAATCAGCATTCATGTAAAATTTCATGTACGTGTATCTATCAGGTAACTGAATGAATTGGAATATCAATATCTCATACACAGAAGTATCAGATTAGTTATTTAATGAGAAAATAATCCAATGGATATGCTAGTCTTACAACAAATTATCTAAAACTGTCCTAGTTTCCCACTATATGTGGTATGTTTCAGTGACTTCTTTACAGAATCTCATACTAACCTTCTACCACTATATTTTATAAAAACAATTTGGGTTCATGAATAATGAAACTGCAACTTAATTCTGTATTTCATGACATATAAAAGTATTGAGTACTTCTTCCTGGTCATAGTTCTGACATATTAAGGCGCTTTCACACAAGCAGTTGAAACGGCTAAACCTGCAAGAAAAACACCAGGTACAGATCAGGAAGGAGGCCGGACTGCGAAATATTTGGCTTGTGTAGTCTGAGGGTCCAGCCATACCTGTCTGAAACTAACTTGCTGAATATCATTAGTTTTCAGAATTTCTGCTTAAAAAGTAAGGTTGGTGCACTCACATATTTTTGAGAGCATTGTGTTATAAAGTATGAATGAAATGGATGGTGTCTTAATTTCAGTTAATTGATTTATGCTTGAAAGGAAATTCCAAAACTGCATTTTGAGCTTTTACATGACCAAATCTGATCACTCATACAGCACAAGAAGGATTTGAAAGAATTTGTAAAATTCCCCCTTTTAGGCCCTAACCCTCAGACACATCATTTATACTGAAGGTTCCCTTTCCCAAAGGATGTTACTGACTAAATTTGATCAAATTCCTTCTAGTTGTTTATGATTAACATAATGTACTTCTTTGTAGGAAAAACTGATGGAATGACAGTCGTACAAACTGTGATATTGCATAAGCTCAATATTCTTTTGGACAATGTAGGCTAAAAAAGGCAATATCCAAGGACTAACAGTGGAGATAACAAATAGATTTGTATTAAAATATTTGGTGATAAAATGAAATGCAAAAACATTTAGAAATTTCACAGGTGTCAGGATTTGCCTCCCCTGCTGCTTTCATTGTTTTCTTCAGAAGTCTGGGATGAAAGACTCTTCTGGGCTGCAATTTTTGCTTGCTGTGTCTGCAGAAAGTGCATAACCTCTGGGGATCTCATCAAATCCTACAATTTGATAAATACAGGTACATATTAAGTAATACTGCTACAGTATAGATCAAGGTAACTTCTTTACGCAATCTTTTTTGGGCTGCATCAAAGGAACTTTAAAGTCAAAAACCAAGATTCTAGTTCTTTGGCTATAGGACCCCCCTACCCCCTGCTACTGTAGAGGATCGCCTGCACCTTTTTGGTAGGTCAGTTAGATCGTCATGTCAAATCTACATTTTCCCACCTGTTGGAATTGGATCCTTGCTCCACTGACCGAAAAGAGGCCTGAAAAATCCGACCCCAAATAACCCAAGACTTCTCCAGACAAATCTGTTACAAGTTCTTTTCTCAGAGTAAGAAGGATTTAAGATTTGCCTCTTTCTCATTTTGGACCCAGCCTCTCTGCCCCAAGGAGGTGTCAAGTCCTCTATTAATACAAAATGGTCTTTTTACCCAAGGGTGCTCCAGGGTTAGAATCACCTTTTCTGTAGAGAAGAAGAAAGGATTCGACTCTATTTCTCCTTATTGACCTGCTTCTTTGGACCAAGCAGAGCAAGTTCTCTGTGTTAAATTAATTCTCTTCACACAAGGACGATGCGTCTTACTGATTTTTGTAAAATATCTAAATCGCAGAGAAAAAATGTTTAAGATACACTCATATTTCCTCTAATTGGTCCTGTTTTTCTACGCTTAATTAAATTACAGATGAATGAACCACCGTAGGAAAGACATACCAGGTAAGCAAACTTTTCCTTTGAACCAGATAAACTAATAAAGTATGTACACATTAGCAAATATTTCTACAGGGAATCAAAATCTCACAAATCCTATAACACTTGCCAGTAAATGTGGATCCCAATGTGAGGAAGTGCTTTCCTGTTTACTGATAAAGACAGAGTAGCATGAAATCTAATCTCAGTGAACTAGCAGTAAGCAGGACAAACATAAAATATTAATCAAAGTAAACAACTATAGAGTATATATTAGGTCTGATCTTTGAAGAAGATTAAAATAATTCATAAGGCCAATGATACAGAATGTCCCAGTGTAGTGGTATTGTCATAAAGGAAACATTACACTAGTGTCTGAACAAAACACAGCTCCACTTATTACCCAATATAGACACATGGTATCTTATTGAACTGATCTTTTGATGATGTTGAGAGTGACTTAACTTCACCACACAGCACATTTTCTGTGTGTGATGCAGTTCAAGCTCCATCATGACATACCTAACAGTCATAATTGAGGCCTAAACAAGACTTTATATGAAATTTTGCTGTATTCTGACCTTTGCCTCAGTAAGGAAAGTTATAATAACTTAGTGGTGGCAAAGTATGCTTCATTTTTCATTCAAATAAAACCTACAGAAAGGACAAAATCCCATGTCAGAAACAGATATCATTCAAAATGGTGATATTATCACAGTATTTTCCTTCAACATCTTTTATGAACAAAAAAAAATATCTTTTGAGCAAACCCTAGATATCAGTACCAGGTATGACATAATGTGTTTTTATTTTAATGTCTCACCATCTTTTTATCAGAGAGCACATCATCTAGAAGACTTGGTCGCAGACCTAACTCTCCACCTACACTAAAACACTCAGTCGACCCTGATGATTGGGAACCATCTACTTTGCCAGGTGACATGGATGGTAACATTGCATTCTCTACTCTCCCATGCTGAAACAGAGATGTTTGTAAGGAAATAAGTTACCAAATTCTACATGAATGTAAAAGGAAACAGCAATGCATGGTACTAAATTCCCTCCCTCCCCGCCCCACATAGTTAAAACAATATCTATCTAAACATAGACAATGAAAGAAAATCTTCAAGAGAGAATGAATTAACAGAAACATCTTTTTCTATTTAGAACTAATTTCCCATATATCTCCACCAAACATGCAAATCATCATTGCAATTTTCAGGCAAAAAATTAGGGAATAGAACATTTGTAATAATGAATAATGAATTTCATTTTTAACAGGAGATGAAGCTGAGAGTTAAAACGACAAAATTCATTGCCTCATCTCCAGTATATGCATAAAAACAAACATACTATCCCCATTCTAAAATAATATGTGATAAAAGTGATGTAAACATCGCAATATCGAAATTCAACTACAGTAAAGGTTATCGCCATGGATTCAGATATTTCTGACAAACTCACCTGACGTGGAGAAAAGTGAATAAGAATACGTCACAAAAACATCATTATCATACTCTCCACTAAACATTTCGATGACACATTTTAGCATGTCATTGTAATAAATTTCTCCGATGTTGATAACCTGCCTGGTCTCCATCTTTAGGCTAGTATCAGCATTCATGAATATTGGGGAGGAGATCAAAAAAAATATCCAAACAAATGATTAAAAACATGTTCCATAACTATTATTTTAGAATAAAGATTTAATCAAATATCAACCTTTGCCTTTAACAGCTCTTTTCCAGGGTTATCTTTCCTGAAATCCACAGAGAATCCACCGCTCCCTCCGAAATCAATATGGCCAGTGTCCATAGTTACACTTTGGGAATCTTCTTGTGTCGAGTGATCTGTATCCATTTCCATAACAATAATAAATATATAAAAACACAGTAGGATCCAAAGTATACAGGTATACCAGGTAAAAACCAAGGTAAAATAGTAGTCTAGTGAGATCTGGAACAGTGCTCAGAGTCCACAACACCTGTCAGTCCATCTATTAGTGTAAGTCTACCACATCTGTTAGCACCATCTCACTAGGAATGTCTTGGAATCTGAAAATAAATAAAAGAAACCTACTATGTATCTAGAGCTAAGCATTCCATCAAGTCTTAAAGCACACAAATTTTCCGGGAAACTGGCTGCTCTGACAGTCACCTGAGATAAGCAATATTGAAAATAAAGGTTAAAGGGTAAGTAGCTTTAAATTGTTATGAAAAAGAAACAGTGACATCGATGATAGAAAGCCAGTGTCAATACCTGTAAACCATTGGAAATTAAACGCTCTAAAGATTGTAGTAATTCCCCAGAGAGAAATGTGAGACAACCCATTTTGGTTAAGTACCTTTATGACACTCTCATCCATGAAGAGCATTTGATTCTACCTTATGTGGGTGTTGAGAAGATCTTTTAAATCTAGGTCAATTTGACCTCTTTTGGCCCTGCCCATTAGCACCTGGGGATCAGCCAGGATCAATATGGGCATACCATCAAGCCATCATCCTTTGCTTATAATTCTAACCAAGTTTGAAATATTTCCAAAGAAAATTAAACAAATTATGCTTTAAAATCTATTTTTGGCTATATAAGCTATATTAAACTGTACCTCCTTACGACAGGGAAATGTGAGACCATCGGGCCATGAAATTCACAGTTTTGGTAAAGCATCTTAAGACACTTCCATCTACTAAGAGGATTTGACTCTACCAGATCAGAGTGTTGAGAAGAATTTTTTTTTTAAATTTGAGTCATTTTGGCCCTGCCCCTCAGATCCCTATTGGGGTGGGTGACCATATAATTCCCTGTTTTGGTTCATCTTAAGCCAGGAAATGTTTCAGCAAAATTTCATTGAAATTGGTTCAGGGTTTTTGAGAAGAAGTTGAAAATGTTAAATGTTTACAGATGCACAACACCAGACAAAGGTGATTACAATAGGTCACCATGAGACTTTGTCTCAGGTGACCTAACAATATGAACATTGGAGTAATGGCCTGTTTTATCTTTCAGATCACATCATCTGTTCAGTAAAATTTAATGTCAATTTAATTCTTACTTCTTTCTTCCCCTTTTGGAGCCCCACCCCTAAGTCCCTAGTCTCCAATCAACTTTCTGATTTTAAGAAATGATTCTCCACTCTCCATGATGTTTCAGAATAAATTTAATTCAAATCCATTTGAACATTAAGAGCAAAATATTGACTAACTTTCCCATTTTGGGCCCCACCCACAGGTCCCTTGCGGTTGAATCAACTCTCTGAATTTCAGAAATGATAAGTCACATATGATAATGTTTCAGACAAAATTTGGTTGAAATCTATTCAGGCATTAAATAGGAGTAGCGTTTTGAAGCAAAATATTGTCTAATTTCCTCTTTTGAGACTCTGCCTCTGAGATCCTAGGGTTCAAATCAAATTTTGAATTCAAGAAATAATTCCCCAAGCTCAATGATGTTGCACATCAAATTTGGTTAATAAGAAGGAATGGCATTTTGAATCAAAATATTGACGAACTTCTCCTTTTGGAACCTTGCTCTTAGTCCCTAGGGTCCAATCATTTTTCGGAATTTAAGAAATGATTCTCTACTATCTATGATGTTTCAGAATAAATATGGTTCAAATCCATTCAAGCATTACGAAAGAGTAGCATTTTGAGACAAAATATTGACAAACTTTCTCATTTTGGCCCCACTCGCAGGTCCCTCAGAGTTGAATCAACTTTCTGAATTTCAGAAATAATAAGTGACATATGATGATGTTTCAGACAAATTTTGGTTGAAATATATCCAGGCATTAAGAAGAAGTGGAGTTTTGAAGCAAAATATTGTTTAATTTCCCGTTTTAGGACTCTAATACCAAGATATCCTAAGGGACGAATCAAATCTCTGAATTTAAGACAGAATTGCCTACCCTAACTGACAAATCAGGCCCATGCTTGTTGAAACCTGACCAGGCAAAAAGAAAGAATAGAGTTTTAAAGCTAATTTCAGCACTTTCCCCTTTCGGGCCCCATCCCTCAACACATAGGGGCTATATCAAAAATTCTGAATTGAACAAATGATAACCTTCACCCAAGGTATGAAAGAGGAGTAGGGTTTTAAAGAGAAAGTTTACGCAAGGCAGACGAAGAACAAGGCACAATGACCATAGGCCATCTTGACACTTCAGGTTAGATGATCTAAAAAGTGATTCAATTTGGATGTTATTATGATTTAGGCCCTTCATTAAAAAAAAATTAAAAATATCATAAAAAAACCCAGTAAAATGCACTTAAAACCAGGATATTGCTTATTGAAGGTAAACTAAGATTTTGAGTGGACATTTTTAAGGTATTTTCTTTTCAAATACTAGAATTCCATAAAGCTAAACAAAAAAATATGGATTACAATTTTGCTCTGTTTTTAATTATGACCTATGATTTAGCTTTACCAAGGGACCTACACCTTCTCCAGTTATATTTTAGGGACTGCTACCACCTCCTCTCTCACCATTACTTACTCTGAGGTCTACAGATTATACAAGGGACCTACACCTTCTCAAGCTCTACTTTAGGGACTGCTACCACCTCCTCTCTCACCATTACTTACCAGTCTCTGAGGTCTACAGATTATACAAGGGACCTACACCTTCTCAAGCTCTAAAGTAGGGACTGCTACCACCTCCTCTCTCACCATTACTTACCAGTCTCTGAGGTCTACAGACTATACAAGGGACCTACACCTTCTCAAGCTCTAAAGTAGGGACTGCTACCACCTCCTCTCTCACCATTACTTACCAGTCTCTGAGGTCTACAGATTATACAAGGGACCTACACCTTCTCAAGCTCTACTTTAGGGACTGCTACCACCTCCTCTCCTGCCATGAAGTCCTCCTGTTGAATTTATTTGATCATTATTCAAGTTAATATGTAAATCTGAGGTAAATGCAATATATCAGAACATATGTTTTATATGCAATTTCCATAATTTCGCAACATAGTCCCAGATTCATGAAAGAAACTTTATATTTTACAGGAAGTACCATCAACTTAAACTGCTCCTGTTAATCCATCAAACTGGCATCAAATCCTTGCTACATAAACAACTAGAAGTTTCTAAATTGATAAACTTCAGATCAGGAATATTTGTAAAACTGAGGCCAGCACTATAATGGTTACTTAAAACCTTGAAATGAAATGAAATTTCATGCTATGTCATTAAAGAACCTTCAGTTGCTCAGATTTAAGTTTTGACCTTTAATACTGGAAGACTAATGACATTTGACCTCTGCTTGTGAATACTGACACAATGTTAAATTTACAGTCGGTAACCTAGATCAAAACAATTATTCTTAAGCAAAGGTATTAAATAAGTGCTGATAAAAATATTCAAGTAAAAATTTATTGATGTTCAATTTAGCATGTCCGAATCATAGGCTGTGACATTGATCTTTGCAACTACTGTTACTGACTCTAATGCTTTTATGAAATGTACATGAATATTATTTTGGTTATAAATATTTTTGCATATCATGAGACTGTGAGTGGGTCTTACCACATCATAAATCACTTTGAGCATCAGTGAACAACTGGGACATGTAGCGACTTCTTCACCGTTTTCTAGGTCTTCCTACAAATGAACAGCACATCGATATTAAGCATATCTATATATTTATGTGTATTCCGACCGTTAGTAGTTAAATAATAGATAAGCCTCTATTGCTGGAGTCTGCAATTTTAGTACTTCTACTTCTACTTCTAAATGATAATGACCAACTTCAACAAGTTGAAGATAATGTCATGAGAGAGAAGGAGATTTACCTTAAAGAAAAAGAAAGAATATATGTATATAGATATTTCAATTTAAGGGTACAGTGAGCGGAGAGAAGTTTTGAAGGATTCAGTGGTAAGACAGGATGAGATGATATCTGATGGGATCTTATTCCACGCAGTATGTAAGTAGTAAGTTTGAGTGCAAGGTTTGCCGACTTAATATCATAAATGAGATGACATCTTCTACTGCACGAATAATGGACAGTTCTGACAGATAGAAAGGTAATATACATGATGTAATACCACTTAAAACATCCGTCAAAACAGGTGACCACAGGAGGAGCTAAATTGCAAAGTGAAGTAAAAATTAGACGCCATAAGTACCTTGGTTATTTCGAATCGATCTCCACATGGACATGGATAGTAGTAGGTTTCATTGTCTTCGTCGTATTCGAAATCTTCTATCTCTATTTCATCGTGATATATCGACATGGCCTGCGAGACTAAACGTTAAGACCTACATACGCTATTGCAATCCACATGTGGTGTGATGACATAACTACAGCATCTTTTGACTAGCGACAGTTTCGTATTTAAAACCGGATGTACGAGACTTTAAATGTTTGACGCTTGCTTTTGTAAATCGTGAAAATCTCTTACAAAACAATCACCATACTGTAAAGTTACCAAAATGCTACTCAAACTAACAAACTACTGACAAATTATCAACCATCTAGATTTTCTTTTCTTTATGAATTTTGTTAAGCAAAAGGTCTCTATATGTAAGTTCGCGTTCGACGCTCAGCTGTGATAGAAATATTTGCTTTATCTTATATAGATATATATATTTTACATCCCATAGCTTTTTAATACCGAACCACATACAAAAAATCCTAGTGTACACAGTCTTTTTTATTTACATTTTTATTTATATATATAAACTAAGTTATGCAGGAGTCTTGGTAGGTTTTTAGTAGATTGTCAACCTGGTCATGATGAAGAATTTGCTAATAAATGAAATAAATGAAAAGATTAAAGATTGTTTGCATTAGATATAAAAAATGATGTCTGGTGTAGCATCTGTCATTGTTAGATCCATTCTTATTTATTTCTCTTCTATTCATAATGACACCTAAAAATCTTGGCAAATGGTTCATGGTATTTTTTCCAGTGAGGTATGTGGCATGGAGTTCGATAACATTTTTTCAATTCTCATATAAATTCCCTGAACTTGCTTTAAGGATTACAAGAGTGAAATACCTATGCTTAAAGTTTAAGGTCTCAAATGGTGGATCCAGAGTACAAATATTTGGCCAGAAGGTATCTCAGAGAGAGAGTTGTAAGTTGCTCTCATATAAAATTACCTTGGCCTACTTCTATTTTGGCCAAATATGCTAGATCCTTCAAGAATCATATTCTCAGATTTAAGAAGACCTGCTTAACTCTGATATTTATGACTAGCGGGTGCCTCAGACTGAATGCTATGAAGTTTACTCACAGAAATGACCTTGACCTTCCTTCATGGTCACAAGGGTGTAATAATACAGGATTCTGGAGACTTATAGTCACGTTATATGGGGAGAAATTAACTTTGATGTATCTAATGCTATATTGATAATTAAGTTTTTTGACCTTGATTAATTTCAAGGTTATATATATAGAGGTCAAAAATTCTTTTTTTTTTTTTGCTTTTCTCATTAGGTTCCAGAACACTGAGGGTCATATATATTATTTTGACAAAAGGCTCCTGAAATTGCATGCTATGAAGCTTCCTCGCAAAATGACTCTGACTTAATTTCATCGTCATATAGATAAAATATGTTAAAATCTTAGAAATAAGAGTTCCAGAAAACCAGAGAATAAGGAGTACTCCTCTTTCAAAACATTGTCTTCAGGTTGGTATTGTTAACAGAATATAAAGTTCTGATAACACAGCCTGTTGAAGATCTGAGTGTAACATTTTGATGACTACACAGTCACCTTCATCAAACCAAGCATACTAACATTGACTACAAAACAATGTTACCATCTTGGTCTATAATCTGTTACCATCTTGTCACTCTATTTTCGACCTCAGTGAGCATAGAATTATAGTACAACTGAAAAAAAAAATAGTTGATTCCTTACCATATACTGCGGATGTCAGTGCTAATATGCGCCACAATGGTCATTTTTGTCTGATGAAGGTGACCATGTAGTCTGCGAAATGTCACACTCTAGCCTTCTCCTGGTTGTGTTATAAGAACTTATATTCTAAAGAGGAATCATTCTTGGTTGTATCATATAGATCTGCAATCCTTTATGAAATACAATACAGTGGCATACAGACAGTATTAACTACATTTATCACAATGTTTCATCTCCCTCCCTCTCTCTCTCTTTCTTTCACTTTCATACACTCTTCACTAGATAATTTGATGGATGACCTGGACTTAAAGTCCCTTCAGAAATGTAGTCATAAGGAGTATAAATTGGTATTGTGATGGAATCCTATGTCACCAGAATGTGATCTGATGGAGATAAGGACGGGGCAGTACAGACATGGGTTACATCATAACTCCTTCAGTAAAGTGGCAAGAACAAAACAAAATTGCAGACAATAAACAACATCCAGATCAGAATGTTGGCATGATACATACCATTTGTTATAGATTATAGGGAGGAACAGGTTGTTGAAGTAAATAGTAAAACCTGATAATTATTCAGCATTACACAGCCATATTTTTATTCATGTTTACAACTGTATAGGAAATGCTGTATCTTGATTTTTAAAACATGTATTTCAATATAAAAAAAAGAAAACTGAAACAAAACAAAACAGAACCAATCAAGTTTTAATTCTATTTTATTATTATTTTCAAAACAGAACATCTGCATTCACAGAAATTTGATGCTATTATCTTATATAATAAGATATAATCAAGAAATAATCAACATGTGCTGTGTAGGAGTGTATTATGGGTGATGATACAAAATGCATGAAAATTGTAATTTCTATATTTTGTATCTTTATTCCTCAGCAACACATTCCCTTATAATATGCATACTTCTTTATTTATAAATTAAGCTCTGCTTGATTTATTAGATGTATGACTTAAATATCAACTACAGACCATGATCTGGGACATGTACATGATAGAGCTGTTGTCCAACAACCCATTGATTGTTGTTCATTTTAAACCTTGTAATATTGCTAACACAGTCCATACAATGACCTTATACTTCCAATTCATCAATCTTGAACAAAAATTAGTGTAAATCACACCAAACATAATTATAAACCAACCTACAATAATCCGTCAGATACCATAGGATCTAGCCTTCTGTTACATCAAATGACAGAAACTGTAGGATCTAGCCTTCTGTTACATCAAATGACAGAAACTACAGGATCTAGCCTTCTGTTACATCAAATGACAGAAACTACAGGATCTAGCCTTCTGTTACATCAAACGACAGAAACTGTAGGATCTAGCCTTCTGTTACATCAAACGACAGAAACTGTAGGATCTAGCTTTATGTTACATCAAATGACAGAAACTACAGGATCTAGCCTACCATTACATCAAATGACAGAAACCACAGGATCTTGCCTTCAATTACATCAAATGACAGAAACTACAGGATCTAGCCTTCTGTTACATCAAATGACAGAAACTACAGGATCTTGCCTACCATTACATTGAACAACAGAAACTGCAGGATCTAGCCTTCTGTTACATCAAATGACAGAAACTACAGGATCTTGCCTTCAATTACATCAAATGACAGAAACTGCAGGATCTAGCCTTCTTTTACATCAAATGACAGAAACTACAGGATCTTGCCTTCAATTACATCAAATGACAGAAACTACAGGATCTTGCCTTCTGTTACATCAAACGACAGAAACTACAGGATCTTGCCTTCTGTTACATTGAACAACAGAAACTGCAGGATCTAGCCTTCTGTTACATCAAATGACAGAAACTACAGGATCTAGCCTTCTGTTACATCAAACGACAGAAACTACAGGATCTTGCCTACCATTACATTGAACAACAGAAACTGCAGGATCTAGCATTCTGTTACATCAAATGACAGAAACTACAGGATCTAGCCTTCTGTTACATCAAATGACAGAAACTGCAGGATCTAGCCTTCAATTACATCAAACGACAGAAACTGCAGGATCTAGCCTTCCTTTACATGAAATGACAGAATCTATATGATATCTCCTTCTGTCATTAATAAAGTTTTACACATGTAATTCAACCATTAAAAGATATATCACTCAAATCAATTGCAAATGCTGCAATATCATACTTAAAATCTGAGCATCAAAGTAAATAATTACAAAAATCTTCACATCATAGGCCATGTAACAAGAGTCCCAAAAGGCTGCATCACTCACTTGCTATATATATGTAAGCTGGCACAGCTACTACTCTTATTCAGTAACATATGCATTAGGATTCTTTCCTCATTTTGAACTTCATTTCGCTGAGGACAGCTACCTGCAGGACAACATCCTAAATTATATGAATATTCCCATACCCTAATAGAATACAGGATGTTTTCATGGTGTCTGAGATTCAAAGATGTCCTTTATGTGGAGAAATCAATCTTTTCTATGTGAAGACCATGGGATTAAGTACTTAGGAATGGAAGCAGAGTCAGTGGAAGTAGCATGACTGTTCCGCTCTTCATATCCAGCGAGTACCATGCGACTTTATGTTGTGAATCTCAATCGTTTTAGGTTGTTCCTGTTCACTTACTTTGATTTGATATGATTCATATTTAACGGCTTATCAACAGCCAGGGTAATTTTTTAGCAAACTACAGGAAATAACAGAAAGCTACTAGAAGTATTTTCTTAATGAAATATTTTAAAGTTAAAGCAAAAAGACAGTGTATGGTATATTAAATAACAATATTTAAAACATGTGTTTTGTTCAATACAACAAGAAATAGAAAATCAGCTGGTCTAGTCCTAACAAGTAAGGTTTATATTTTGTTTAACAATTAATCTCTTTAATGAAATTAAGCATCTCCAATTCCAAAGAGGTTAAAGCTTTTCCATATCTGAGACCAAGGAAATATTTTGTATAAATTTGTAAAAAAAAATCGGAGTGGTCAATTAAAACATGTTCCATTGTAAGCAAAGTCAGATGCATAACAAACAGGTGGGTCTTCACCCCATAAAAAAGGGAATGAGTCAGATATGTCTGCCCTACTCAGAGCAGAGAATGGACACCTTCCTATCTGCAGTTTGCCTATTTACGTAGGAGGGTGCTCCTATACCTTGCTGACCACTATTGTATAAGACACAGTAGAGTATGTCTTGTGGAACAGAGTTCTTGACCCAATGTATAACAGGGCACTGCTCATGTCTTAATTCATTTGTTATATATACAAAAACCTGGTATACTGATATGTCTTAATTTGTAGAACATTTACTGCCAAAATATGTCTTAACTTATAGAAAATGTACTATCTAAATAGGTCTTAATTTATAGATCATGTGCTACCTTCCAGCAGGACATGTATGACTGAAATGAGTCCTAATTTATAGAACATATACAACCTAAATATGTCTTCATTTATAGAACATGTACGACCTACATGAAGAACATGTACGACCAGAATGTGTCCTAGTTTGTAGAACATGTACAACCTAGATATGTCTTATTTGTAGAACAAGGAAATCCTTATATCTATTCATTTGTAGAAAAAGTAAATCTTTATATCTATTCATTTGAATAACATATAAATCCTTACATGTATTAATTTGCACAGCATGTACTAACTTTTATATTTTTGTTTGTGGAATCTACATGGAACAACAGGTTTTGGTGCTATATAACACCTTCATGACTTACCATTAAAATTCTTACTTTATCGCCAATGATTACAAATATATTTTACAAATATATTACTACATTTGTTTAACTGCAGAAGGTAGATTGATAACAATAGATTAAATATATCTACAGTGTTTAACTGTAATTCTAATATCCTCACTCCCAATCATGGCTGAAACTTATCACACACTAGTATTTTTATCACAAAAATAAATGTTGACACAATAAAAACAAGTAAATCCAAATACTTCCATTGTTAAAAATCACTTTTTATCAGTATAATCACACAAAAAACAAACATAGGTAGTGTACATCATAACAATATTCAAAAGTGCCAACAAAAAGCAAGCTTTTCCTTGTTGAAAAGCACTTATCATTTCATTCAATGAATCTCTCACATTACTTTGACCTGTCCCTGGATAATGATATACAAAAGAGTTACAGATAGTTCAACTGAATGTGGATTTCTCAAATTTGGCAAAACTATAACGTTTATCATTCACATGCCAGTATGTCACCAGAAAAAATTAGTCTCAGTATATAATATATACAAATGTATTTGGCAAGATTCAATTAATTCATAAACAGGTTTTTTTTCAGGTGTAATATTGACCAGTTTGTGTTAAGTGTATATTGCACCTGTCTGACAAAAGAATTTATATTACCTCCACCATACAAGGGATAAATATATCCACTGATCAGGGATATTGTTATAAACCTGGTGTATAATCAGGTCCAGTAAATTAAAGCTGTTAGTGGTATATGTATATATTGGTTATGAGAAACAGTGATCAGCAACATGTAATAAAACATGGTAATAGATAAAACAACAAATTATTAAAATTAATTTTCAAATGAAAAAAAAAAGTTTTCCAAGATAAAATATGACCACAAGTTTCTTCCTTGATTACATGATTTGACCTGACATCAGTGACAACATTATAAACACACAAACACATTTGTTCACCACCAAAATTATCTTAGTAGGTACCTTTTGATCAATAAATCATTTTGAGCATCACAATATATGACAAAAATTAAAATATCACATCACTCTATTTCATAGATAATTGTGTTCAAAGTTTTCATTTATCAAACTTTCAATAATATATTGATTGTATACATATGATACATACATCATAGTATACCCCTATGAACATTCATAGAAATCCTTGGTCCCCTTGCAGATATACATAAAAATAATTCAAATGAAAGTGTCTCTAGTATTTCCAATTAATAAAATTGGAACATGATATAACACAGGCCTTATAAGTCTTATGACTACAAACTTGGTCTTATAATAAATCTATTGACAATTACAAACTTGGCTTAATACACCAACAAGCCTAGCATTTTGGCAATTACAATCTATCACATTATGCTAAGTTATTCTGTTTTTTGGGATTTTGACCATAACATTCACCGATTTTATACAACACTGGCATAGTTTGGCTCAGTCACATTATTATTAATTTATGCCTGGAACAATCAGGCAATTGTAATATAAATCAGACATGAAATATTTCCTTATTTTCTAATAAAAGCAAAACAAAATGTTACTACATTCAACTTAATAAGCCCATCTACCTCTGCTCCTGATTATACAGTAATAATTATGGGTACACAAATTTTCTCATTGAAATCATTTGGCAAAACATGACAATGATCTAATTTAATTATGCCAAATTAAGTATGTTTACTGATTTTTTTCCATTAAAATGTCTATAAGATGGTATTTCTGATTTGTGAAATTTTATAAAGCATCTATAAAAGAAATTAGCTTTTCATCAAGTCACTTTGATTTTTTAAGATTCGGATTGAAAAGCCAGTTAAAATTACAACAAAGTTTGACAACTTTCAAAGAAAAACCTACCCTAGTATATCCTTTATCAATAATTAAAAACAGCAAACCATTAGGTCTTATGTATCAGTCTCTTATACATTAGATTCCTTATCTTCAATTTCCATTAAGTGTTCATCAGATCTACAAGGTTTGAATTGGATGGAACCTTTGTGGGCAAGTTCTATAGGAGATTGGTCCTCAGAAGACGCCATAAAAGCTTCAACACTCTCCTTTAAAGTCCTCACATCTTTAGGAAGCTGTGATTCCGCTCCTAAGGAAGTTGCTCCTTGAGAACTCATTTCATTCACAATGTCCACGGAGTCATTAGGAAATGTGGAAGTAGAGCCCCCTCCTACAGGAAGTAAAGGTGTGGTGGAAAATTCCTGGGGGTTCCCACTGGGACTACTACTAGGTAAGGACAAAGAGGAAGTTGAAGTAAACAGCCGACTCAGTTTTTCCACACTGGTTGATAAAGCTCCTACAGCATTATTCTTTGTCTGTTTTTCTGTTTTGCTCTTTAGAAGAGGATCTCTCTCCTTTTTTGGACTTTCTATTGACGTAAAATCAGAATCATCCAGTCCGAACTTGACTGGAGAGTTGAGGAGTAAACAATCATCATCCTCCGACTCATCCAGGTCCTCCTCTGTGAAATGCATCATGGCCTTGTGTAGGAGACCAGTTTCAAACTCCATCTGCTTTGCCAGACTGTCAGAACGGAGCATGGATTTACTTCTATTAGACTCGTCGCTATCCACAGAAGGTGTATATCGTTGACTTTGTCCGCTGTACACAGAGTCCTGTTTAACTAGAGAAGGACGATATGACCCCATACCTCGCTGGTCCTGATAGCCAGAAAATATCACATCATCACTGATTTGAACTGATTTTTTCCTTTCCATAGAGTGTGGGTTAGATTTCCGTCTGACACTTTCACCTGTGACTAGTATTGATTTCTTTTTCCCATTTTGATACGAAGTCTCACTGGGTATTTTCCCTACACCTGTTTCCATGGTTTCCTGATCTCCGCTTGTCTTGTCCAGATTATGTTCTGGACTGACATCTCTACTGGAAGACATCGCCTCTAACTGTTCTTCTTCTAATATTAACAATTCTTCCTCTCTCTTTCTCATTGAAATAACAGCAGATTTAAAAAGTTGCCAATCTCCAAATTTCATGTGGATGACCTTACCCAGTTCTCCAAGGTCACAGGTTGACAGGACCAGTCCACAAATGTTGTTGTCATGAATACAGGCCTGATATTGTTCAAACATAGAATTGTTTATTCCTTTGATCTTTGACACCATATCACAGATTTCCTCTACACCAAGCACGCTCAGCTTTTTCTCCTCAAAGCCCTGAAAGTAGGAAAACAATGTGTTTGTAGAATGTTTTAGATACTGTAATCTTTTATCGGGTTTTTATTGATCAATTTTATAATACTAAATGTTTTCTGTCTTTTCATCTGTGGAATTCTTCAAAAGTTGCAACGAAAGTTTCATTTTTCAGTGTAAAGTAATACAGTCACTAGATTTGGTACAGACAAATTGATGGCTAATATAGCACCATGACCAAGAGCTAAAAATGTCTCATCTTGAGATTCAATTTAGCTTAATAGATAATTAATTTGAAACATTTCCCCTACACCCTAAGAATTCATACAGCACTGAATTTCTCTTTTCCTGGGATTTATACAGCAGTGATTCCTTCTCCTGCGATGATTTTCAGCACTAAATGAACTTCTTTCAGATTACATGTTTCTCTGGTCAAGAGCAGCTTCATCACAAGTGAAATTTTATTATCTTCTTTGTGACTGAAGAAGTGCACTTTAAAGATCATTGGTTGCCAACTTACCACAGCAAAGAAATTTGTAGCATCAGTAGGTATAAAAAAGATCACCTCTACCCACAGCAAATTCAAACCTTTTATATATATTAACATCATTTGTCCTTTATGAATTTCTTCAGTTGTTTCCATAATCAAACAGTATCAAAAAACATAGATGCACCTACCTCCACTTTGACTTGCATTGTTGAATCAACACTGTCCATGCCCATACTCTGTGAGTTGAAAGTATAGGGATTCTGACATGGATGGGTGTAAGACATCCCCATGTAGGCCTGTGGGTGAAACATGCCTGGATAAGAAGGGTACGGCATAGGTGCCATGGGCAGACTTCTGTCCATTGAGTAGGATGACAACCCTGCTCCGGGGGCCCGTGATACTTGTCGTCGCTGCAGATGTTGCGAGTCTTGTCCACGGACTGGGCCTGCCAACGGCCCTCCCATTGGTCCCATCATTGGGCCAGCCATAGGGCCAGGTTTGGGGTTATTCACAGGGAATGGGCTTCCTTGCCCATACAGATCCGTATTCTTTTGCATCTCTGTATAAATCAGTTTAGAAATAATTAAGTAAACTTTTCTTACAAACACTTGTAACAAACTGTTGCTGAACTATATTCTTTGCTGAACTATATTCTTGGTGTGAGAGGAAAATCAAAGTTAATCTATACATATATACTGAAGGCTTTATTGGTAAAATGAAAACAGAGGATATTACAGAACATGTTTATAAATATATACACATCTCCACTTCATCACCATGATATTCATTTAAGAAGTTGTTCTAAAATTTTGGTGTAATTTCCATGAATGGTTAAAACCATGATATTTTACCACAATGCACTGAACATTAGAAGTTTACCTCTGATAAGTTTACGAAGATAAGGATCCAGGTTGATGGCACAAGGAAGAAACTTTTTGAGGTCACCGACATTGAGGATTGGACTACTTCTGGATCCTGTTCTCAGGAAAGTTTCAAGTTTACGAGCGTTACGGTCAATCTCCAACAGGGGCTCAATATCCCGAGACGATGGCATACTGTCTACCACTCTGTGAAATAACCAAATACAAGTATTAATTAATAATAAGACAAGAGGCTCAAGGGTTTAGAGGTCAACTAAGATCTATCAATGCTTTATTGTTGTTCTTTTAACATGTCATAGAAGTAATCTTGAACTACGCTGTACATGTAATGCAAAGGTAAAATGTACATAACTTTACCTCCCCTCCCCTGTTGAGGATTCAAACCATGTTTGAATTGAAAGAATTAAGTACAAAGATATAGTTTTTACAATATATTCTATAGTAAACTTTCTCTTCAATTGGTTCAAGCTTTTTCCTGAAGAAGTTGAAAATGTCAATTCTTCAAGAAGAACAATGCATGACACCAGATGAAAGACGATAATTGCAACAGGTCATCATGAGACTTTGTTTCAGATGACTTAAAAATAAAACTAATAGGACATGACAGCCAAGAGGAACTAATTATAATGGCTGGAAAGTCAGCACCAGTTGCCTCTCAAAACCAAACAATGGTTTTTTGGTAACTTGTTATCGTTTTTCAAATCAGAATTGCACAGGTATAACTAGAATTCATCTAGTCCTTCTAAAGACAAAGTGGTCGTAAAATGTTCATAGGAGAACTGACAGACAATGATCAGAAACAAAGGATAATTGGAACAACCAAATTTCTGATATCGATGTGCTTTAAAGTTTAGATGCTTTAACTTAGTTAGTATAAATGACCTGTTGGAGATTACACAATAGGCTAGGTCAAAACATGGAAAATCTTACCTGTCTTGTGACATTTGACAAGACAGGATTGTGTGAAAGATTTGTTGTGAATTTGATATCAAAGAACTTTATGAATGGTAATTACAAATGATATTTGATATTACTATACATTACAGGTTTACAAAATACATGTTACTTGAATTTACAGGATTTCATGCATGTGAATTGATTGTGAATGATAAAACAAAATTTGATGAATTGAGATCAATTGCAGAAGTAGCTATTATGTGACTGTCTTAGTGGAGATAACATTTCTCTTTTGTTACCTTTCATAAAGTGAGGCCAGAGTTACTGAAGAGTCCAGCATTTCATTTTCCTCAAAGTAGAGAATGATCCAGGACACCCTGTAGGGCCACTGCTCTATCAGATTGATCCAGGCAGCCAGACGATGCCAGTTAAAGTCTATGTTGTAGGCACGCAACAGTCGACCTACAAATATACCAAATATATTTCACTTTTATTCAAATTAACTAACAAGTTTTTTTTCAGTACCAAAATATCAAAATGAATTCTTAATAGGCACCTTGAAAATGATTTTATTCCAGAATTCAGATTTTTAAATGTATACCTCAATCAGAAATATTTTGTGAAGCTAAATCTAATTCTGTAATATTCCATAGCTTTCACAATTTTATATGGCATGTTGTGAAAAAACATTGTAACCTGGTAGTTAAAGTACACTTCTGACGATTCCAAGTAGCATACATTTGGAAGGCCATGTACTTTTCCATTACTTGTGTTTCAACCCTCTAAGATAATGTGACTCTTCAGATTCAAACAGTACCACTGTGATTCTGTCTGACTTCTAGCAATGTCATCCTCCAGCAAAACACTAATCTGGTTTTTCCCACTATCCAGTCACCACTGATCAAACAAATAATTTGATAACTGATGATCAACTATAGGGTTAAGAATCACAAACAACAGACCACAAATTTCTATTTAACATTACATGTACATGTTAAGTCTCGTTGATGTGAGATCACAGTTTAAGACACCTCTTACCTGTAACAGCCACTATGTTCATGAGGCGCCTCATGCTGCGAGGGTTGATGTCACTGAAATAGTCATTCTTGGTCAGGGAGTGGGTTATATCTAGATTAGAAGCATGACTACCAGTATCCTTGCGTGAAGATGTTCGTTTTTTACCATCTAGACTGGAGTAGGATGACCAGACAGAATCTTGATGCTGATAAGTCTGTAAAATGAATCTTACATTATATCAAAATTGTACTGACATTTTGTTCCTAAAAGTATACCTTATCTCTTAAAAAGAAAACGCAATGACACATGTTGTGTTAAGGTTTGGATCTCCTAGTGGCTGATAAGCAGCTTATTTTTAATACAGATGAGTTTTACATAACTTCAAAGAATAAGCAACCAGGTTATACATTATAAATTTCAGACAACTTTTTAAAAAATTGACAACCTGTACAACTTTATCGCTCCCTTTACCTATTGTAGGAGCAAATGACACTTTCTCTTGAAACTATTCCTCAAATATGTGCTTACCTAATGCCTAGAAGACAGATTTAATTCTATTCTTTAGGTGACTTTGCCCTTACCTTATCCCTAGAAGGTGATTTTAATCCTATTCCTCAGACAACTTCACCTCTACCTTATTCCTACTAGGTAGATTTAATCCTATTCCTCAGACAACTGCACGTTTACCCTATTCCTAGTAGGTTGATTTAATCATGTTCCTCAAACAACTTCAAGTTTACCCTATTCCTAGTAGGTGGATTTTATCTTATTCCTTATACAATTTTGCCCATACCTTAGTCCTAGTTGGTGACTCATCCCCAGGGGTGGGGCTCCCTGCCATGTCCTGTTTTTCTATTTTGATGCCCTGACTCTGCAGGTAGAACGGAAGGTGTACCGAGTTCCTAAGGTAGTCAAACCCATTAACATTCGAGTCATGGATGTCCAGCTTTAGGTTGGACTCGATGCCTTTTATGATAATGTTCGGATCCACAGCAAGAATGGTGATGAAAGGTGAATCGTCATCCGAGAACAAGGCTTTAATGATGTCAAGCACCTGGCAAAATAGGAGAGTTCAATGGACATTTTTTGTTATTTTGTGAGGGTTTTCTTTTCTAACAATAATATAATTTTATTTTTGGTGATGATATTTACTCCATTATCACCTTATTAAGGAGGACTTACATTATCGATAAAACATACTACACCATCGTGGAAATCAGACAAAGCTTAGGGCACAGAATTAATATTTCAAATAGGACCTTGGTAATCATGTTCATTGTTTATTTGTATAAAAAACATTACTGGGAAGGTCTTAGGAGTTTGATTTTTTAGTAACAATTTTTACCTGTAAGACCTTGTCCTGCTCACAGCTGTCCAGCCCATCAACAATGACCACCAGGCGAGTTTGACCACTCGTAAACTTATCCATACAAGTTACCATTTTAGTCATCAGCGTCACTTCATACTTGAGTTTCTGCATCAGGCCATCCATCTTGATAACATCTATTTTGTCAGCAGCTTGGTTGATTCTTGACTGTTGTGAGCGGAGCAGTGCTAACAGAGCTTTCCCCCATGTGAAAGCATTACTGATGATTGACAGACCCACAATAGAGGCAAACGTTATCATGGCAGCATTGACAGACACTGTGTTGTCATTGTCGATGCCATTTGTAACCAGCAGTGTGACGCCTACACCTATACACAGCATCACGATGATCACAATCAGAAAGTACGGAATACAACACAGCGACTTGAACCCACAGAAAACATACCAGAGCAACTTAAACCTTTCTGTATATATCAAACGTATATATATCATGCAACAGCTGTATATATCTGTTTGACAGTATATACACTGTGTTGCAACTTAAACCTTTCTGTATATATCTGTTTGTCAGACAAGACAAGATGCCATAGCAACTTAAACCTTTCTGTATATATCTGTTTGTCAGACAAGACAAGACAATAGACCATAGCAACTTAAACCTTTCTGTATATATCTGTTTGTCAGATAACCTTTCTGTATCTGTTTGTCAGACTTAAACCTTTCTGTATATACCAGCAGAAAATAGACCATAGCAACTTAAACCTTTCTGTATATACCTATACACAGCATCACGATGATCACAATCAGAAAGTACGACAAGACAAGAAAATAGACCATAGACCTTTCTGTATATACAACACAGCATAGCAACTTAAACCTCAGACAAGACAAGAAAATAGACCATAGCAACTTAAACCTTTCTGTATATATCTGTTTGTAAAACAAGAAGAAAATAGACCATAGCAACTTAAACCTTTCTGTATATATCTGTTTGTCAGACAAGACAAGAAAATAGACCATAGCAACTTAAACCTTTCTGTATATATCTGTTTGTCAGACAAGACAAGAAAATAGACCATAGCAACTTAAACCTTTCTGTATATATCTGTTTGTCAGACAAGACAAGAAAATAGACCATAGCAACTTAAATCCCCAGTATATATTTCTGTCAAACAAGACAAGAGATCTCACAAAGCCTGTATTGCTCATCTGGCTTTATTTCCCTGAAATTGCGATATCCAAACCAAAGGCAAAGGAATTCTAAAGGTTAATATTTGTTTCCCCTATTGGCCCCACCCCTGTGCCTCCAGAGGGTCAGACAAACCATCTATACAATATCCAATTATGTAGAAAACCAGCATTCTTTGTACAAAATACTGTGACTGCTGCTTTTCCTAAGTCCTCTAATGGAAATATGTCATGTCCATTAACTAAAAAGAAGTATTGAAGAAGTTCTGTTACAACACCATACACAGAACAACAAAATAAAACAGTTCAATATTATGATTCTTAACATTACTTAAAATATCAGGGGATTTTTTTTAAACCTTTACTCTTTTACCTGATGAACAATTGACACTGGCCTGTAAAATATTGATATAAACTATGTGATGAATTGATTTAACTTACTGCCGGTGCTTGGTTTGAACACCCTGAAGAGCCTTGCCACAAGAACTCCATATTCCTGCTCCAGAACATCACCTAGTGTGCCCACCATGGCTGCCAAAGACTTCTCTCCTCCCACACTCACCAGACGAGTGCTCTCAGAAAACAGAAACCTGTATACACAAAATAATTTCTTACAGTATAGGTCTCCACCTACATATTTGTTGTGCGTTGATATTCTCATGTAAATTGGTGTAAGAATATTTGCCATTTTTGTGTGAAAGGGCTGTTTATTAAACAGGTTGGGGTTTTTTTGTGTTTTCACTGTTATGTCCTTCACTTCTTTACTTTGACAGTTGTTCCTTTGATCGGTAACATCTTCAACATTTAAATGTCAAATTTATTTATCCTGATTCAGATCTAGATAGATTGTATAAATTTATTTTGTATATGTATACATTACACATGTACATTGATAATACAAACAACTAGTTTTTACACAGGTACTTTTATACACCATCATAACCCATGTTTGTATATCCTTATGGTAATTCTTTTGATTTATTTCATGTATATATTTAATTTAAATTCTGACTGAAGCCATGAACACATGGACATATCACTATCCATGTTGATACAATCAAATTCAAAAATGGAAAGGTACAAATCATTTACAGGTGTAACCCATAAATTTGATGAAGGATATTTAAACAAAATGACATATGAAAATAAACTAGTTCTTGTTTACAAACACTCAAATCAAGTGACAAACAAGCCCAAATACAACTAGATCTTAAATATCCCCAAAGTACTGTACAGTCCAGTATGAGCACATTAGAGACAAAGACAGACACAAAGACTGGTGAGTATTCATACAGTGGTTGGGAGGCAATATGAGTTGATGAGGAGGACTTACTTGACTGTGTGGCTGTCATTGACTTGCTGTGGCCACTGAGCAGGAATACAGAACAACACTTTAAGTAGTAGTTTGAGTAGTAACATCTTCCTCCCCAATGAAAGACTGATCAACACTGCAACGTGTGTTTCATACTTCTGGGCAAGATGGTACACCATACCTACAGAATACATGCACTGGTATATAAATTGTACATTTTTGAAAGATGTTACCAGTTACCTTAAAAACAGAGAGATGTGACACATTGACATTCCCAAAAAAGGGATAATTAAGTCATAAATTAGTACAAATAACAAGGATATAAAGACCAAGGTACATGTACTTAAAGTCTACATAGACATGTCAGCACGTAGGATGTAATTTAAACAATGCACTATGCAGCGGATCCATGTGTGTTGTGCCTCCTCTTTTCTACTTTTATTTTTTTTATTTATATGTATACTTAGATTAAGGTAATCACATATACCTACTATAGAGGTAACAAAAAGAAAACAAACTCTAAGTGATATACCTACCCAGACCAAAGTACTGTAAAGGGAACAAACCAAGGCAGACCCCTAGGCCATACTGCCAGCCCCAGATCAGAGCAATGGTGACACCAATGATAGTATTTAGGATAAAAACAAGGAAGAATAAAGCCCAACAGAACGGAGTGAAGTGTTCCTCTACACTCTCCTTAGTAAATGACTTCATCTCACCTGCAATATCAAAAAGTATATCAAGTCCAGCCTTCCCTAGATAGCATGCCATTCTGACAATCTTTATGTTTGGTCACAGAAAATTTCTGATAATATACATGCATAATATATGGCCATCTGGAGTAAGATAACAAAGTAGTAAAGCATCACAGTTTTAAAATAGAGTAATGTTAGGATTTTTATCCTGAAATACTCGGTTTTTCATTAACATGCCGTTTTTTTGTTTTTTTTAACGGTAATTTTCATTGAAAAAAAATAGTCCTCACTTTCATTTATAACTTAATAATTAATTAAGATGTGTTGGTAAGTAGGTATATATGACAGTCTAAAACAAGGGAGAAGTCCTTTACTTACTCTGTAACTTGCCAAGAAGGAAGGACTTTCCACTGCCCCACTTAGCGTACAGTCCCACGGTAATAGGTGTGTTTAGGGCTGGGTCACTAAGTATATCAGCCAGGGCACTTGTGTAAATGTTGTAACCCAACAAGTTTTCACCATCATTAGCGTTCAGGTTTCCTAAACAAAGTACATCCATATCAAAGATTAGTGTGACTTAAACTTCAACAACGCTGTGATAATTGACATGCAATAATGTATATATATCTGTAAGAGGAAGGAACATTTCAAAGGATCTGTTACAATAAATACTACATTGTACATATATATCTAAGAATCTGTTACAGTAAGTTACATGTAGCTTTTCTGAAATCTGTTACATTAAAAAATACATATATATCCTGGAATCTATTACAGTAAGTAATATATATATATATATCCTGGAATCTGTTACAGAAAGTAATATATATATATATCCTGGAATCTATTACAGAAAGTAATATATATATATATCCTGGAATCTATTACAGTAAGTAATATATATATATATATCCTGGAATCTGTTACAGAAAGTAATATATATATTTCCTGGAATCTATTACAGAAAGTAATAAATATTTTCAAGGATCTGTTTCAGTCAACATTCTTTTCAACTTCTATTCAGATAGATAAAAACTAAATGAAATAAGTTTTGATAGAAAAAGTCCCAATGTTAAATAAGCAAATGATATTTGTTCAATTCTTGCTTTTAGTTAAGTGTACATACGATGGCCAAATATCTGAGTGAGGATACTCTTCTGGTGGTAAGCATCAATGTTGTAGGGTGTGTCTCCAGATTTGTTTGAGCGGTATAACAGGCGACCATTACGAGGGTTTCTCAACAGAAGCTCTGTGATACGTTTACTCCTCGCACGCAGTGAGATGTGTAAAGCATTGTCACCTCTCTGAAAGAAGGATTTGGTTATGTACAATATCTGTCAACTTTTCTACAAGATGATTATGATTTTGTAAAATTAAATGTCCAGTTGGATATTTTCACATGGTCATTATGACAAGCATTGACTTAACATATATACCTGTATACTTATTACAGCAGAATGTTCAGAACCCTGATTTTACCTATTTTATCCCAACTACTCACTAACTCAGCAACACTTGTACTGTAACTGTTCTAAATGATGAAATGAGTTACCTTGACATCTGATAAAACTTTGGTTTGTTTGAGGTTTAACTTCCTTACAGAAAAATTTTAGTTACCTTGTCCACAGCTGACACCTTTGCACCCTTGTCAAGTAAAAGACGGACACACTGTTCATTTCTGTTCCTCACAGCTCGCATCAGGGGTGTATCCTCATCCTGCATAGAAAATCAGCCAAGACATTATGACTCAGAACCCAACATCAATGGACAAATGAGAAAGTAAAAGGTACAAGGTATTCAACATATTTTATTTTTTCGTAACTCAAAATACAACATTCTAATAGAAATCTAGAGCTCTATCTCTGACATGCATTCCATGCTCGGCACCATGATCATGAGATTTTGTGAAGGGATGAAGTACACTATTGGATATGATCCTTGTTAATTTCCAATCTGTCATATGCTAAATTGCTAATGTAGAAGGCCTAGAAAACTTAAAAAATACCAGTAGCATGATTTAATCTCTAGAATTTTAATACAAAGCAGCTCTAACATTTCATACAAAGATCAAACAAAAGATCAGAAATTAAAATTACCAACGATTTCCTAACAATAGTGCCAAGAGAGACAGATTAATATTTTGTAAAAAATATTTCTTTTCACTTAATACAATTATTTTATCAGATATCTGAAAACTTCAAAACAGGAAAACTCAATACATCAATCTCACAGACAAATTCAAATTTTCAACAGATCCATGGTGGAACTTGACATCATTGTTTGATCTTTATTTATTCTTTAAAAGTTGGACCTTTCCCTCATTTTCCTCCTTTTGACCAATGTCATTCCTCTCAAGTAATAGTGATAAAAAAATTTAATGTCTAATCTTGGATGGTAGTGTGTTATTGATTTTATTTTCTGGATCAAAATCAAAACGGTACAACTATGGATTAATGATACAACTAGGGGAATCTACATATGAAATCTGAGAAAGATCCATTCAGTACTTTCATGTCAATCATTCTGTTTTCCTGATCAGATTAAAAAATGAAAAGGCACAACTAGGGACCAAGGTGAACTTACCCATCAAGATTCAGGAATACCCCTCCAGAGCTTTTAAAAAACTTTGGATAATAAACTTATATTATCAAAATCCAAGATGGCTGCCATTTTGTTTTGACGAGTCATAACTGATTGGACACAAGGGACCAAGGGGACCTATATGTCAAGTTTCAGATATATCTATCAAGTACTTCTCATAACATACAATAAACAAGGCTTGTTTACAGATGCTGGACCACACACATAGAACAATTTGTCACAGAGCATTACAGTAAGATATACAAAGAAAGAAATATTTAACACTAAGTCAGATGACAAACCGAGAGGATTTTGATTCACTTACAGCCTGATTCAATAAATTACCTTTGTACTGATTTCAAGGTCAGGATTGTTATCAAGCAATGATCGAAGGATGTCCACTTGACCTTTCTCTACTGCCCAATAGGTCGCTGTCTTTCCTTCCTAGAAACAAATAGCTTCACATTGGTATCATCAATATTTCCAACAAAGTAATAAACCCACTATATCTGCATGTGTAAAGTGTTTGCAACATAATTCAGACTTCCATCATTCAGATCTTTTTCATATTCATACACTGTGAAGGAGTTAATTAATCTATGCCTATTAATGAATCATCATCTATCAACTTTGATTTTATGAAAAATTAACTGCTTATTTTAAAGAGTATATTTCTAAAATGTAAATACACAGTCTAAAAATGACCCAGAACAATGTATAAAGAGAGCTACACACCGCACCCTGGACATCTACATCAGCATACTTGTTCAGAAGGGCTCGTACAATCTCCACATGACCACTCTTTACTGCATGGATCAAGATGGTGTCTCCAGCCTGCAAGTGAGAAGTTTTGTTTGGTTTAATAATCAATAAAGCAGGAAGATATTAGGAAGATTCACTATAATATCTCAGGGTAAAATAAATAAGTCACAGACTTAAAAGACAGTCTGAATCAGAACTACATATAGCACAACTACATCTTTGTTTAAGTATCTATCAGCAATTCTGTTGAGTAAGTTGTTTTTTCCTAAAAATAACATCACATTAAGTCAAATTGTCTACACTGAAATACATAAGAATTTGACATATACGTTTGTAAGAGGAAGGAGAAAAAAGGTTTTGACGAACGGTCACTTACTCTGTCTGCAATGTTAACATAAGCACCCTTAGCCAGCAAGTCATGTGCTGTCTCTATATAGCCCTCCTTGGCTGCAATGGTCAGTGCTGAAAAGCCATCCTTTAAAACAAATGATTTAGAGAACAATTAAATCATGTTTTACAGTTACCAGTATTACTTTTGGCTTACGGTAAAACATGATGTAAAGACCTTATCTTTGTTCATCAGTTACATGGCAAGGAATTTGTATAAAGACTTCCTACCGACAATTCATTCATATTGGGAATATTGATCAAGGGTGACGTTCACTCAATATTAAGGTTAAAAAAAGTTGAAATCTTAAAATAACTCTGGACTTTATGATATGTTTTGAAACAAATCTCACCCAAATCAAGGTAACTGGTACAATTTGTTTTACTTTTGTGATTTGTACAATAAAAATACCTTATCAACAGCATTGACATTAGGGTCAAACTCCAGAATCTGGCTGACCACTTCAGAGTTTCCATACTTGGTTGCCACCAGTAAAGCTGTCCAGGAATTCTGAAAAATAAGAAACCATGTGTTTTATATCTTTTTGTTACAAACCTCTTCTTTATCTTTTTCGAAGACCTTATTCTCTCTTGTCTGTGAATTTTGTAGAAGATAATTTTTTCTCAGTATATGACACTGGTCTACTTATGAACCTGACCAATAAGTGGATCTCGTATCACCTTGCCAGGAATACTTTTACACTCTGTTCAATCTTTATTAACATTTAAATTTGAAACAGACCACGTTTAATCAGGAAAATATTAACTTGAATTTAAGATTTTTTTGTGAAACTGGAGACAGTTATTACCAATTATGAAAATAACATTAATTCTACCAAGGATGGAAGAAGGGTTTAGCAAATCAGCAGTTCAAGTATTGATATTTTTTCTAGTTTGATTAGTATTAAATTATACTTGCCATTGTTTGAACATTTCAATTTACAAAACAAAAACAAAAAAACTAATTTTTCATTCATCATTTCAATTAGATTATAATTGGTTATATTTTTACACATGAATTGTGTATATTTCTTCAATAAATGAAGTCAGTTGTTTTATTGGTGTCTAACAATATTGGTGATTAAGTGGTTCAATAGGCAATAACATGCACGTCCTTACCATGCCTGTGGTGTCCACATTGGCTCCCTCCTGAAGTAGAGCCTCGACAATCTCTAGATATCCCTTCCTTGAAGCCCAGATTAGAGGAGTTGTCCCATACTGTGACATCAGAATTTTGTTACAAGGAGGGTCATATTTTCATAAATATATATATATATAATATATATAAAATATATATAAATTTACTGAATGAATAATGAGAGTTTGGAAATTCACCATATATCTTCATATTTCAGTATGTCAACACTGTCAGCCATGTTAATCTTGATCCCTTTAAGTAACACACAATCATCACATTTCTATGTATATATTACTCCTAAATTTTGAACCCAATGCTATCAGCCATGTTGACCTTCACCTCATGTCCTTACATACAATCATCACATTTTTTGCATATAAGGATCCCTTAATTTCAGATCCAGTGCTGACCTTGTCTGCCATGTTGACCTTTGCTCCATGCTGTAACAGTTCCTTGACAATCTCTGTGTGACCTCGTCCAGCTGCCCAAGACAGGCATGTCATGTTGAACTATAATCAGACGCATGTTCTGTTGAAATATTGTCTATAAGAGGTGTGTAAGTGATAAAATTTCAAGATTCTTTGTAACTCTGATCTGGATATATAGGCTCAATGCCTGTGTCCAATATTATTATATTAGGTTACATTATAATTATATTATATTACATTATGATATGAAGATCAAGGCTTCTGCATAATTCAAGTACTTTTATTCATATTGAAAATAGTTATATTATCTTTTCCATTATCAATTGTACCTCTAAGTAAACAACAAGTGCACCTTCATGAGGACACAGAATTTGCCTTCTTTAATGGACATATGATTGGTTAATTCAATCACTAAATCATACTTATTTATCAACAAAAGGTACAGAAGGTAGTAATCATGACAAAGCTTGTTTTACTTACCTCTGCCTTGATGTTACAGTTAGCTCCCCTGTCCAGCAGCTCGCTGACTATTTCATCCCAGCCTTTATAACAGGCCCACATCAGAGCTGTCCAACCCATCTAACAATTATAAATTGTACTTCATCAGTAATCTGATGCTATCAAAGTTGGAACATTGTAGAGGTTTGTAAAACATTTCTGCCCAGTGATTTGAGCCAGTGTTTTTTCAGTTTTCATTTCCTGCTATTATATAAATATTTATATTCTATAAATAGAATGTCGTGAAGCAATGCCGCCAATGTTCACCAATGCACTTCAAAAAGTATGGGAATACCAAAATGGAGAGCTCCATAAATTCAGTAAGCTTACAAACATTAAAACTGATTATGAAATTGTAAGTTACATTTTTGTTCTCCTTTTTTACATCTGTAAAATTTTCCATTTGGTATTAGGCATAAAAGATTTACTACTCCTATTTCTGTGCTGCTTATTAACATTCAAACTTACCATATCTCTGTGCTCTATGTTGGCATCTTTCTCACAGAGTTCTATGACAACCTCCAAGTGTCCACCTTTAGTAGCACACATCAAGGCACTCCAGTTGTCCTACAGAAAAAGCACATTTATATACTGTTGATACAGGATCTAACAACTATCTGTGTAGTACCCCTGCTTAATTTCTCAGTGTTGAGGATCAAAACTAATCTGTATAGTTTACTGGAACAATGATCAATATTCACAACTAAAACCCAAAACATACTGGATTTATGAAATAAGTCTTTGAATTTAGGAAGGTAAAATTAAGCTTTTGACAATGCCATTACATCTCCACCAACTTTCAGCTCAATGGCAACTGTGAATATGTGAAAATCAAAAAGTTTTAAAAGTGTTTTTCAGGATGGCAGCCAAATTGGATTTTGTATCAACCACTAAAAAAAAGACACTACTTGCTCAGGACCATCTCAGAGCTATTTCAGGCAAGTTTCAGCTAAATTCTACAAGTAGAATTTAAGAAAAAGTTTAAAATCTAAAAGAAATCTACATGCAGTGTATAACAACTGATGGAATATGATTGCTATAGGTCATCCTGGGTCAGGTGACATAAAAATGGAAACCTTTAGCCAATTACTGTTCTGCTAGATCATATTAAACATTTACCTACAGATTTGTTTCAGTGAACAACAACACATATCTCTCCTTATTAGCAAAGATGTGTACCTGCTGCTTTTTGTGACAGACTGGCTGTCCAAAAATGAAAATTGAGGAAGTCTTTTATTCTTGTTTATTTGTGTTACTGTTAACAATGTAGGTACGTTTTGTATGACATAGCAAATACCGCAGAATCAAATTATTTGGTGAGTCCAATTACATTGTGAGAATACTTAACTTTGTCAGTGGATGATAAATATTTACAGCTTTCATTCAGATACCTTTAACTGTTTAAAAGTTGTTGCTCGCATAACAAATTATTGGAAACATGTATAAACTGTGAGAGTACGTAGGGAATGAGGGAGGGGGGTATTATTGTACATGAATGACACTTACATTATCAACAGCGTTTGTGTCCACATACTCCAACAGCTCTCGGACAATGTTCAGTTCTCCCGTCTCTGAGGCCAGCATAAGAAAAGTCCTCCCATTCTACAACATTTAACCACATATTTTCAACAAATGTTACCTTTGGTGACAGGGTACATGTCATCATCAGACACTGTGGATAGTCCACTCTCCTTTTATCAAGATTGCCAGGGTGTGATTCCTCGATAAGACATTGTATACATGTTACTTTATCAACCATTTGACCATTCTTGGGCACCAGCATTCAAACTTCCTCAAATATCATAATTGAATGAGAAGTCAACTTCCAGAGCTTTTCCATCTGGACCACAAAGAGTTGATAGAATTTAAGTTCAATATAAATAAGACTTTCATTCACAGATTACCATCCTTACTTTGATCTGTTGTATCAGGTATCTTAATATTGAATTACACTTATGTTACCTTAATCTACCAATTTCATATCCTATAATCATGGACCGCCCCTTCAGTAAATTTCTAGGATGTTTTTACTTGAATTGAATCTTGTTTACAAAATAAATTTCCTATTGTAGTGAGCGTTATTTCACGTAGATGTCATTTTAACATGACCTGTACAGTTATAGTTACCTCGTCTCTCTCCTCTAGGTTTGTCATTTTACATTACCTTTACATATATAGTTACCTCATCTCTCTCCTCCGGATTAATGGTGCCATTTTCCAGGAGATTTATGGTATTTGTAAGGTCACCCTTGTTTATGCTCTCCCAAAGAAGTTGTGTCTTAAATGTTCCCATCTTTTATTTCAAAGAGTCTTCACAAAAGTCAATCTTCTCACTTCAGTTTGTTACCATCTTTTACCTAAAACATAAACAGTTTACATGCTATCACATATATGTGGCAGGATCAGGCATGCTGTACCCTATACTCTATATACATATACAACAGTCTGTTTCCTTCCAGTGAGGTACAAGACACTGCCTATACTCATTAGCCAGCTGGGTGATCTTACTGGATAAAAGCTAAACAACACAAAACCACCTCAAGTGCAAGCAGGTAATATGTGTAAGGTGCACAATCAAAGCCAAGCATGTATTAACTGCATTATAAGAATTTTTCCCCAGGGGATATACTGTGCAATACACATGATATATACAGTGAAGACTTCAGGTTATGCAAGAATGATATTTTGAGACTTCCTCATACTGTGTTAAATATAAACACCTGGTAAATACAGCTAACTAATATTAATATTAACTAATAACATATATTATTATATGTGCCATAGTACTCCTTAATGTAAGTGTTTCAAAATACTTCCTCTAAAAAAACTGGCATCACAGCAGTAACTGCCCTGTCAAAATTTCACCTACGTATTCCTATCATTCTAAAGCCACACCTCTATCATATAGAACTGTTAGAGTATATGATTTCAACATATAGCATCATAAAAGGATGAAATATTAAAACGTGTTTATATTCAAACTCGTAATTCAAAACAACAGCTTTCAAATCTTTTACTTCTATTGAATAAAGATGGCCAGATTCCATTCCATTACATTCACTGTGAAGTGGAGAGTTGTTTGAGGTTCCACTTTTTACAAAATAGCTTGTTTGTCCCTTTTACATATAAAGGTATCTATGTATCATGTCTTGTTTCTTGTAGAAAGCAATAAGAGTATCCAAGTGATGTGATGACTTACAAAATCATTAATTGGAATACATAGAGATTTGAGCTATAACAGAATCAAATATGATTTTTAAGCATATAAGGTATCATACACAAAGTTTCCTCCATTTCAAGACATCAAATAAAAATCTACATTGTCATTTACTAAATATGGTGAGAATCAAACTACATAAATTTGGATATTTAAAAAGCTGCATTGGCTGAAAATGGCAAAGCCAACACATGACTAACAATCACAAACGTACATATGTATACAGACTGTATTGAGATTTCTGTCCACTTGGAATCCACTAAAGGACTGCTTTCCTGTCAGCTGAGCTTGAGCTGGCTGTACATGAGAACAGTTTACTAATAAAGTATACTAGCAAGTTTACCAACCCTTATATCAAAGTGTTCACCAGGGGCCACAGTACACATAACTACAGTAATATACACCAATATACTGTAATCATCAAATCAAACTGAATTAGCTAGGACTGAAACACGTATTTTGAATTCTAAATATATTCAAAGGCACATCTGTTAAATCCAAGGGATCACATTCTGCCTTTAGTCCTGTTTCCTAATTACCTCAATTTATGTTTCATCAGTTTGTTTTTCATCAAGGTATATTTAGAGTTTCTACATCTATAATTCCTAGCAAAACTGTTCAATATGATAGATGTAACCATGGTAACAATCTGGATGTTGTAATTACCGGTAGTAACAACAAAACAGTGACAGTTCAAAATGAACTCTGGGCAATGTCATATCACATGTATAATGTCAAACTGACAAGCAAACATTCAGAATAAACAGTACAAATAGGAGCTGGCTATGCTGTACTTCATGTACTCAGAACTCGAGTCTTCAACAGCATTATATGTTACAATTATTTCTGAGGCAATCTGGGATTTCAGACAGACAGAAAAACACTTGGTTGGCATGACATTAGATTGGGTACATTTTTAGGAAATGCAACCTTGTAGCCATTAAAAGAACTTGATTTAATTGTGTGTTTTAATTTGCTGGGTTTATCATCCTGTCAACAGCAAAGGTCATTTTGATGTGGTGTATCCTTGTAGGTGGCTACCTTATATATAATATATACCTTAATATACCAAAAACCTGTCATACGCCATCCAGATCAACTGTGGTAAACTTACTACCACAGCACAGGATGGTCCACTTCTGCTTCCTGAGTAAACACTAACTGCCTCCAAGAAGGGCTGTCAATCGGGGGTAGTAGACTGCTCAACACTGCAATCTCAGGTGATGTCTGAGGCATAATTGCATAATCATATTTATCAAATGGTCATTGTGACTGCCATATTGAACGTTGATGAGGCTGAAAAATATCAAATCTTTCTTGATTTTCTTTCTTTCTTTAACATTCTCACCAATTTTCAGGTTAGTGGCACCAGTGGAACTTAGAAGGATTAAAATGTGTTTGGAATTTTGACCAACTAGAAAAATAACCACACTTGTTCAGAACTATCTCAGGATCATTTCAGACATGTTTCAGCTGAATCCCACAAGTAGAACTTGTCCAAAATGTAAACTGTTTATGCAAAGCTGACAAAGCACAGCAGATCGTGCATGACAACTCACAAAACACAATGGCTACAGGTCATCCTGTCCCTTTGGGTGAGATGACATAATATGGGAAGTGTATCTATGAAATTTGAAATTCACCTTTCATCATTTGCTTTCTGATAAGAAGTATGATCTTCAGATATTAAATGGCTATTTGTCACCATTTTTTTCTCTCTAATCAATCTCAAAATTAAAAAGATCACATTGTAAACATTGTTTTCAAGTGAACAGTCAAGAAGACCTTATTTATAATTTTTATTTTTTCATGACTTTCAAAATTCAGCAAGCAGCACTGGAGACCAGGGCTTACATCTGAAATTTGAGAAAGAGTAATCTAGTACTAAAAAGGCAATCACACAGTTGCCATCTCGACAATAACAACACTTGTTAAGGATCATGTTAGGATCATTTCTACTATGTTTCAGGCAAATTGCACCCATGAAGTTGAAAAAAAGTTAAAAATAATGACATTTAAAACACATAGCAAAACTCAATGGACAAAAAACAACTCTACATGGTAAAATTAAACAATAGGCTTGATATTCAACACAGTTCACCATTAAATTCACATCTTGTATTAGAGACAATCAATGTATAATAAATTAACACCAAGTTTTACACTAGCAAATTTGTAGCACTCAAGGCTAAACATTTTTTTTATCTACAAGTGATAGGTTCTTTCCAGGAAGAAAAATTTGACTTCTTTGAACTTCAATGGGTCAAGGTCATTTTCATTCACAAAATTTGTTTCACTTCATCTCAGGAACCTTACAGCCAAATATGATTCTAGGACGTTTGGTTTGTCCGAAAAAGTGGTCTGAAGGTTCATCATTTTGAATATATATCAAGGTCATTTCGATTTTCATTTGTCAGCCTTTGTCAGAAGAACCTTACACTCAAAATATGATGTCTCTTTGCCTCTCAGTTATTGAAAAGGATTGGTTTAAAGAAAAGTGGATGCTGGACTGATGATGTTGCTATAGTATTAGCTGATATGTCTAGGAATAATACAATAAATTGTTTACATGCAACATAATGTATATAATGTAACAGCTAAACCAACAAAATGTAGGTCACACTCTGATATTATGGTTAAAATTCAAGTAACATTAGCAATATAAGATACAACTACAGCTTAACATAACTTGAGAGAACGTAATCAACAAAGTCACATTATATTTTCCGTTCGCAATGTCTATTGAAAAAGGAACAAACATCACCAAAGCACTCTTGACTATAGAGAAATATACCCTAAAGAAACCTCAATAGGTGTGAATTTTCATTATCACCTTGTTTACAGTGAATCACACAAGTAATGTAGGTCTCTGTCTAGTTTCATACAGCTATGAAATGGCATCATGACTAACAACAAAATTATTTTTCCAAGCATTTTACCTAATTTCATTTCTCAAAAAGAGAATACTTACCAGTGCATCCTTTTGATTAATGGTGCAGACTCAATTTTAAAATTGCTTATAATGAATGCTGCAGATCATCTGTGAACCTTCATAAACACTCACTTTTACATAATGTCTCATTCTCTACAGGTAGATGTACATTATATACACATGTTCTGTACCTGAATAACCACTATTCTTTTTAACACTGACAATCCTTGTCATCAGAACACTATGGTAGGTAGGATTATACCCTACATCGCAACTGGGTAACACTTCACTTGTCTTATCTGTTAAAGCTTCATGATCAGCTGTTGTCTTTTCTAGGTCAGTATACATATCAAAATATCCTGTTACAACTGGAGGCCAGGTACAAATAAATTCTTTACTCCATCAAATGAAGGCACCCCCTCTAAAAATTGGAGTCACATGATAACCATCTACATTTTTATAGTCGCTAGAAGGAAGTTGTTGACAGCAACATGGCTGATGGTATCATGATATGCAATGCCTTGACAACTGAACAAATCACATTAGAACTGTGAAATACAACACTGGCTGGGTTGGTTTGTCTCCTGTCATTTTTTTTAGGTATAAAATATATAATAAAAAAAGACTCCATGATTTGTCTTTCATTATGTTAACTTTAAATAATTGGTTTGGTTTGCTTCATCTCCTAAAAGCCTGACTTATATCATAAATATTTCTGTAAAAAAACACTGACCAAATCATTATAATCAGCCATTCCTACTGCTTTTCATTACTATATATATATATATAAAGATAACTCAGCGAGCAACTTTACAACTTGTTTATCAAATTTACATGTGTAGAAAAAATCTATTGTTTTAAATCAATGTTGTATTTCGATATGCTTCCAAATTCCACCAAATCAGGGGTAAATATGGCTACATACATGTAAATATGAAAGATGAGTCCATTTTTCTAAATTTCAGAGTTGTCAAATTTAAACAAGATTCAATTAATGAATCCTTTCACATCCAGTCTACATATCACAAATTAACATTTTTTGGCTTTATATATATCACAACAAGAGAGATTCACTTGACTTGCTGTGTATGGCCTTTCAGTGGGGATATGTAATATTCTGATAAAATTTACTGACTAGGTTTATACAACATAATCAATATGTTTAATTAATAAATGTTTATATCAGTAGAAGCTCTGAATTTAAGATCCTGTTCTAGGCAACTACAACTTCCTTATTACTCCAGCACCTGAATTTATGTATACAAAAAACAACTGTAGTACATTTCAAAATCAAATAGTTAAAAGAAATGTTCTTAGCAGTCAAGGTTAAACAGCATTTTCATGTAGCTTTAGGTACCGAATCTGTATACATATAAGTACATTTACACTTACCTCTGCACACTGTGAAGAAGACTTTACCTATAGATGTCTGTATGTACCTGGTATACATAAACTATGGACCAGGGGGAATTGACATATGCAATTTGAGAGAGATCAATCCAGTACTTCTCAAGAAATAGCAATAACAATCTCCATTGTAAAAATCCAAGATAACCACCTGCTGGCCATTTTGTGTTTCTGATCAGACTCAAAATTAAAAGGACACAGCTAAAGAACAAGGGGAACCTATAATGTACATAAGAAATTAGAGAAAGATCCATCCAGTAATTCTCAATAAATAGCGATGACAAAAAATGGTTACAGACAGATGATGAACTGTGGTCTGATGATGGTGGGCTAATAAAATTTAAGTAGAAACAAAAAAATGGAAGGCCAATTATATAAATGTCTTGCATATCCCCACATCTCCATATCATCAGTATTCAGCAAATATATACATAAAAACAAATTAAGCTCCATGTCACGCTAAAATGGATATTTAACATGGCACAATTAATAAAGAATTCTAATTCATGGTGAACTGTAGGTGAAACTCAGGATCTAAAGTAAGTATCTGCCTTGCCATACATAGATATAAGTATTTTTCAGATCTGGTTATAAAAAGCTTATGTCTATGGAGAGAAAAAAATCTCCAACACAAAGATAAAAAATAACATGACACAATCAATTAACAGTAAATTGTTGGTGAAAATCAGCATACATTACAAGTTAGCGTATACATGTCATGACAGCTTCAATACTTTGAGAGTAATAAAGCTCATGCCTATCAGGCTGAACGGAAAAAATAACAATTAACAAAGTCCAAATAAACTTCAATGAAATGATGTAATTGTATTGTGTATTTGAATGGCTATGTATACATTTATATATATATAAACATAGGCATATTCCATGTTTCATTATCACAGACTATGTACTGAGAGACAAATACAGTTCAATGCTTCAACTCTGGCTTACATATATACATGTAACCAATTAGCAGTTTTGGTGATAATAGTATTTTGTTTAATTGAAAAATTTTGAGTTGAACACAAATATTGATTCTGCTACCACAGTTGGAAAGGTATTGACTATGTCTTACTTTGCAACTGAAACACACACCAGACACTGAATCTTATGCCAGAAAAGTAAAGCCTGTGTTTTGCTTTGCAACTCTGTTGGACACAAGGCAAAAACACTGCATTGTTATAAACATATGTGCACAATTAGTTTGCCAATAATTCTACATTCTGCGATCTCTTGAGAGAACAATGACCTTGACCTTCCCAATATTAAAACAAATCCATCCAAGACATTGACATAACATTTGAATAAGATTTATTCCTTTAGACATACCAACTAAATCAGGCCAGAATAGTCAATTGCTCCAGTTGTTTTGGAGATATTCTACAAGTCAGAATTTATGTTCTAGATGAGTACGACAAGAAAACTATACCCATCATCTTGTTTTGACCTTGACCTTAGATACACCACTGATTTAATGAAACTGTAAAATACTCACTAAAATAGCAGGCATTTAGGGAAAAATTGAGTTAAGTAATGCCTGGTTGATCAATCAGCAGACCATCTATGGCTAGAAGGACATACCATACTTTATAGCTTTCATTGAAATGGAATGTTACTAGTTAAGACATAAAGTCACTATCAGACAAAGAAGTGATGATCAGAACCATGAAAAAACAATAAAATTTTATTGGGGTCATTAAATGTCACTAAACTTTTCAAGTGAGTCCAAATGATTCAATTTCATTAGTTTGCATTTCTTGTCAACATTTTAGAAATAACCAATGGCCTTACCACCTTGTACAATATTCTTATCAGATAGTACATGTACATTTAAATGAATCAAATCTGTTACATTGTCAGAATAAACTCAGATTCTGTATATATGTATGACTCCCCAGGGAAATGGAAAATTTAGACAACCACTGTATTTAACTTCAATGCCAAATAAAAACATAAATGCAGTAGGAAGAATTACATGTATCACTCTTTTGAAATGAAGATATGTCATTGGGACAACTCTACAAACAAGTAAACATGGCAGCAAATGTTGATCTATCAGTTTTGCTATTTAGTGAACACATTGATATCATATCTTCTTCCTGTCTTTGATTTTGGATGGAACAGTTTCTATACAACGAATTTTCAGTCATTAGTCACTCAATAATGAAGTAATTTATTCAACTGAACAAAAAAGTGACAAATACTTGACAAAGCGGTTCTTTGAGTTTAGCTTGAAATTTGCCATTTCAATTTTACCATTTTACTATATTAAGGTACTCTTGATGTGAGAATATTTCTAAAAGTTGATTTATTTTTCCTCTGTCAGATACATTCCATTGCTATGCCAAGTCACTGGCTTGAAATATCCCTGTGACAAGATATCACTTTTTAAAATCTGGTGCATGAGATTCATGAGAAATAACCTGAGTGCAATCATGATAATTCCTAACTGAAAGGATAGACAAAGCTCTTACATGACAACCAGTGGCAGACTCAACCTCCTCCTCTCTTCTTGTTCTTGGGAATGTTTTTTTCTGGTTAAGTACTGTTTATTCAGGCAGTAGAACTTTGTTTTTGGGTCCCCAATCCTATTTTCCGAAATCATAGATATAATTTTCATATAAGCTATATTTTGTCAGAGCTTTAATACCATAATAAATGAAAATGGACCTGTATTAAACATCACTGACAAGTTCAACATTTACTATGAAGCCATTAAGGTAACAACTGTTGTTTTAGCACCAATTACTGAAGTATGTGCCATCAGTGAGGAAACAAATATATGATCCTGAACAAATGTTAATACCTGTCAGTGTACATGTATGCCTTTGTATACGTAAGTAATGGATATGTCTAGTAAGACCCCTCACACACTTCAATACAGGTCAACAAAATTGATTAATATCACTTGGAATGACTCGTTTCTCAATTGTTGTAAAATAAAGTTAAATTTTCAAACTCAAAGTCTCCATAATTGGTAATTCCATCAATGTTTGTGTAGGTCTTATTTGTAAGACAAGGAAGGTAAGTTTTTAATCATGGTGATAAATTTTGATTGCATCTCCACATAAACTTCATAATTAGAAGTAGACTTTTCTTAGATTTTGAAAAAAAAAAAAAAAACAATTTCAAGACATGATGTTAATATTGCAAACTGACCAAAAAATATGGGGAGCTCATCTTTAGATTGTAGTGAGTAGATTGGTACATGGTAAGAAAAAGTGATGTATTTCAGGCAGTTCATTCACAAATGTATTAAAGCAAAGTTACTAAGAATATTTTGTGTATCTTTAGATAAGGTTAGTGTATAAAGGTACTGTCCTGCTGATATTCTATCAAAGCTATTAGCCGAGTTACAATGCTCACACATATTGATTCTATTATCTGATGATGAGACATACAGGATACACAATAGGGAACTTTGACATTATTATTGATATCACTGAAGTAGCAGAGGTGTCATGACAGCAGCATCCCAGACCTCCTCCACAGCAATGTGAATGGCAGTACATTGTATTACAACAGGATACACATAACATCTGCTATCAAAGAAATGTTGATTAGCTAGGAACAAGGGGATAATATCTATCCTAATACACATAGTAACACGTGTGACCAAATTGTTTCTCACAATGCAATGGTAGTTAGACATTGTACCCCAACATTTTACATTATGCAGTATTAGTAAGTGGCAATTCCACAATGTGAACATCTTAAAATAACACCGGAAAATGTCTGTAAGACATGAATGTCCTCACTTCCATGCATACACATGCATGTATCATGGTCTGATGAATTCACAATTGTTAAATGTGACCCTTTAACCTTGACACCAATGACCCAATTAATATGATAAAGTGAAGAAGTTGATGTTATGATACTACATGGAGTGATCACAATTGTCAACCAAATCTGTTCAGAGGCTCTCAAGATAAGACATGGGCAACACATGTGTTAATCCCCTCACCCCCTCCCTCAATATAAAAATCTCATAATTCTATTGTTACAAAATAACATCATGGGAAAAAATGAGCAAGAGGTTCAATTGGCCTGTTGTGTATGTATCAGTCACCTGTTTCTTCTACCTGACAATTAAACTTCAAAATGTTTCTTAAAGTGTCAGATTTTTCGGTGATTTTATGTATCACAACATGTATAAGGTTAGAACTAAGCTAGTAATAACTGAACATTTATTGACAACACATTTAAGGGATAATTTCTTTTGATGGAGAATTAATCATAAGCTAAAGACTCTACATTCTATATTTACTATAGTGCATTAGTAAGCAATCTTTTTAAGAAGTTGTTTCCAGTTTCTTTCATGCCTATCATATTCAAAGTTGGTCCAGATCATTCAACTGAACCAAAGTCTTTGTGTGATTCTAGCCAATTTCAGGTGAAAAGTTACTGTTATTTGGAACCTTTTGAAATTGTTTTCATTTCTTTTTATCAAATCAACATTTGACCAGCAGGACCAAAAACTTCAGTGCTCCATATGATAGCCCTTTTTTCAAAATGTTGCAGATCAAGTATATGTAACAAGCCAGCAGCACATTTCATAGAGTGAGTTAATCAAAGATTACACCACATACAACTCTGTCACTAGTGATGGGAAATTGTTTAAAATATGTAACTGATTATGTGTGTTCCATATTCATATAAAAGTGGATGCCTTTTCTGTTGCAGTAATGTTTTCATCTTTTGTAACTATAAACTAAAATTCCTTACTTACCTAAAATTTGCTTAATAACAAATATAATTGGTAATTATTATCTTTCTTGTGCATAAAATTAATTTTGTTTAACCACAAGAAAATATTACATTAATGTATTGATGATCAATTATAAAATGTTACAATTGACCACTGCATCAGATGATGTTAAACAATTAGTTTACTGATTATATTCAATTGTTGTCCCATAACTACCATTCACCTTGTATTACCGTGATTAGCTACATGAGGGATCTCAGACTTCAGTATGAACCAGACAGATTAGATATGACATTGTGTAATGAATGGAGCAGACCTAAGATATCTCACTAAACTACCTGCTTGAATTGATATGAACATTTCCCTTGCTCTGACATGTGCCGTGATGCTATACTCATGATAGAGTAGTATCACCATTGAAGTAGCATAAGCATGTTGTATATTGATGACATCACCAATTCCAATGCACATTTCATGGAACATTGATGATACAGAGATAAATATGATTTACAACAACATACAATTTGCTACTGCTTTCTTCTCTTTTATTTTTAAGTATACAGGGGGGAAAAAAAATCAAAGATTGATCTGTTCCATGGTTTCTGCAAGCCATGTTGACCAGCCCTAACAATGAAATAGACCCATGCAAGATTACATTAGTATCCTATAGCTAGTAATCCTAGGAACGGGATGGAGGATTCCCCTTTCATAATTGTGATCTTGCGTCAATAATGACACATATCGAGATAGCAACATGAAGGTAGAAATAATTATTTACTTTCTTCTGGGATAGATGGGGATCTCACCCTTGGGGGAAAGATGGCTTTCCAAAACTCTGCAAGCCTCCTGTTTGCCAACTCAATACTCCCCAATGGATCCCATCTCACCTACAAGGAGGGTAAAAGATTCTACTGATCAGTCCTTGTCATATGTCTAAACTTCTGACAATTATACAATCAACATATAAATCCAATGAAGTTAAAAACACAGTAAAGTTTTTAAAAAGAGATTTTGAAAGTCAAGAGTACAGGTCGCCTTATATTCTCAGCTAGTGGGAATTTCCCTTTAATCAAGTGGTAGAGTTACCGGCTAGAAACCACAGGGTCGTTAGTTTGAACCCTAAAGGTGGCAGGGTGTTTTTCATTACTCCTTCCACTTAAATAAGAACAATGACTCACTACATATATAAATGACTAAAACAATAAAGTAGGGCTAAATTATATTTACATGTAAATATATACTGGTGAGACCCGTGTCTAGGTGATGCTGTCAGCTACAATGATCTTCAATTGGTATTGCGATTATATGACCTGTTCAGTCTGTCTGTTGGTGGTTGGATGCAAACTGGCGTCCCGATATGACAATGATATGACTATTACGATAAGGCTAAAGTCGACTGCAGACGCAGGTAGCTCGCTAAATAGGTCTACTACAAACAAAAGATACCGAGGTGTTGCTTTCACCTGTTCACATAGTCTTAGATTAGGTCTACGTTAGAAATAATTCTGCTTGGTACCGTATATGTTTAAAAGCGTGTAAATTTCAATAAATACATACTTAAATCATCGTCCTGAATTTCCCCTGCAATCTGTATATTACGTCTCCTGCTTATAGAAAGCTGGCTTCCAGTTTCATACTAGCCTCGTAGGACTTGTATTCGGCCTTCTGCAGCCTGGGTTAAAATGCATTTTCAGTACGCATGCGCAGTGAAAATTGAATTCTGACTTCCGTCAACAAGTCTCTGAATTGGAAAGTCTGGATGCTATAAAGGCCTACGAATACTCGAGTCTGATCAATCGAATGGATGAAGATGCACTTGAACGGTATTTTACATCGTTCTTTATTACAACAATTCATGGTATTTAAACAAGAATACATATTATAAGCAATGGCTATTTTTTTCACAAAATCACTCGCCATGTATTACAGTAAACAGTGTACTGAAAAGCGTACTGTTTACAGAACACGATATAAATACAAGAAGAACTACAAACACATCCACTCATCCAAATTCAAGATACATACAAATAGTCCTTCTTTCCATACACCATCCTGTCGTGAATCGTTCCCCCACGGTCACCACATTCACCCAGTGCACTGCACTTATACATACATGTATATATGTAATAGCGTCTCGGTTTCAGACCATTATGTATTTCGGAGCGGCCATTTAGTCGAGCTGTATCACATGATCTTTTCACCAGCGAGACCTCGATCCCGAATGATTTTGGTTACTGTTACTTTAATAAATTGAAATGAATTCATACTATAAGATTTATTATTAAGATGCTGATCAGTGAAATACCAGTATTTTGATAAAAAAAAATATCAACAGATATGGCCTCAGTTTGCTTACCTGAAATGACGGACATGAGTACAAAAACATTTTTGTTTATGTGTATACCTTTCCTTAATTAATATAATAATAATATGGTAACATTAATTGAATAATATAATATAATTATGTATAGATTCAATTTTATATTGTTTGGTCCTATTTTTCTCAAATGGGCCATATTTCTTGGTAAACTTCATTTTTATTATAACACAAACTGTTTAAAAAAAAAAGTTACTTCCATCTGTCTGCAACTCACTAGTTCATTCAAATCAGAAATGAGTCATCAAAAGTGATGATTTTAAAATCATAATTTTTCCATTATCAGATGTGCATATCTGGACCTCCATAGTGCATTATTTTATCTCAACTTGGAGGATGTAGGACATGTAAAAATGTATATAAAGAGAGAAATACACAAATTTGCCAATGAAAAGAATACTCGTAATATTTTATGGTGCATGGCTTTTATCAATGTATTTCTTTATTTCTGGATGTGAAACCTGTTACAGCATGGTTGAGATTGTCTCTCTACCAACTGAGCCATCCGGTTGCCAACCATCGGCCCACTACGACTCTATCACATTCCTCCCTCCATTTTCTAAGTTTTCTTTCCCCGAAGTCACAACTATTTATAACCAAGGTTCAGGTATTCCCTTCCCAGATATTCACATACTTAAAACAACGCTTGGTCATAAATACCAAATGGAATAGGAGCAGAAAAATATATGGTCAGACTGGAGTTTCAAGAAAGGTACCCTTTGGTCTCCAGCTGAAGATTATACCTCTTGACAAAAAGGATATTCTGGCTCTGAATTGTTCCTACTTCTATATGTCCCCAAACTGTATACACATTGGTACACTATACAGGGTTCTATATTGTACCTACTTCTATATTGAACTACCTAATAGACAGAACATGGACTTAGACATTCATCAGTGAGACAACAGTTTTTAAATGAAGATTAGAAAAACAAACAAACCTATCCATGATACATTATTGACTTTTGATCTTGAATGATAAATTTTCTTTTTCAGGCTGGCAGTTGAGGAATTACTTAAAGAGACAAAGAGAGGAGCTGAAAGAGCCAAAGAATTTGGTGCATTGGGGTGGTAAGTGTGCAATTATAAATTGATGTCATACAGACTGTACCATATATATACTGCTTCTTTACATAAGAAAAAAAGCACCTTCACTAGATTTCATTGAAGTTTTCATATTAAAATTTGCTAAACAATTTCAAATTATTGAAAAAGTGTATGATACATGAAACAGGGAGATATAAATAACAACATCTTATTTAATGACTCATGTTTGTGACATCACAATCAGTTTCTGACTGGTGAAGCCAATGAAAAATCATTAGTGTATATTATACTAACTTCACACATGCAAACATATAACAATGGTGAATCAACTGGATAATAGCCTTATTATGTGATGTCACAAAATGTCACAACTGTTTATGTGGAAGTTCAACTTGTAGTTAATCTTAGAAATATATCTTTATCATTTTAATTACAGCTGTATTGCCATGGGTATTGTTAGCTTGCCTTGTTTTCTGTTGTGATATAGGCAGAAGCCAGCTGTTCCCTCAACAAACAAGAGATTCTTGACCAATATGATTCTGAGTTCTGTGAATGACTCGAATAGGAAAAAGAGAAAACATTCCCAGGATCTCAATTTACCCAGGGGGGATAACTCAGAAAATAAATCAACAGGTCACAGTGACAAAGATTCCAGACAGTATCAATCTGATAAACATCAACATAAAAAGAAGAAGAAAAAGCATGAGCACTCCGAAGAAAATCCTAAAAATAAACATAAACATTCTTCAAAGAAACATAAGTCTCGTCATAAACATAAGAAACACCACAGACACAAAGACAAGGTGAAGGATTGAGAATAAACAGAAGATGAGAGAGTTTGTGAAAATAGTTTGTGGGAGTAAGAGATGAAAACTGGACAAAAATGAAGGAGTCTGTGCACACGAGTGTTAGAGAGGAAGATGGGAAAAAAGTGAAGGAGTTTGTTAGAGTTAGAGAGGAAGACAGGACAAAAGTGAAGGAGTTTGTTAGAGTTAGAGAGGAAGACGGGACAAACGTGAAGGAGTTTGTTAGAGTTAGAGAGGAAGACAGGACAAACGTGAAGGAGTTTGTTAGATTAGAGAGGAAGACAGGACAAAAATGAAGGAGTTTATGGGAGTTAGAGAGGAAGACAGGACAAAAGTGAAGGAGTTTGTTAGAGAGGAAGACGGGACAAAAGTGAAGGAGTTTGTTAGAGTTAGAGAGGAAGACGGGACAAAAGTGAAGGAGATTGTTAGAGAGGAAGACAGGACAAAAATGAAGGTGTTTGTTAGAGTTAGAGAGGAAGACAGGACAAAAATGCCGGTGTTTGTTAGAGTTAGAGAGGAAGGCAGGACACAAGTGAAGGAGTTTTTTGGAGTTAAAAGGGGAAGACAGGAAAAGATGAAGTGTTGTGGTATTTAGAGAGGAAGACAGGACAAAAATGAAGGAGTTTATGGGAGTTAGAAAGGAAAACAGGACAAAGTGAAGGAGTTTTTTGGACGTCAACAAGTATATTGACAGAGGCAATGAGTTAAGGTAGTGTTAAATTCATTCATAATGAAAACAAATGGTTAGGTGTTTAAGAGATGAGAAATAGACATATTAAGGAAAGAACCTTACCATTATTAACTAAAATAAGACAGTAGCTAGTATTTAGATTCCATAGCAAATGGTAAATCTGGATACAGGTATGAGATGTGTAATCATTGTATGTTTAGTATTAGATGGTGAATCTGGATACAGGTATGAGATGTGTAATCATTGTATGTTAATTGTTAGATGGTAAATCTGGATACAGGTATGAGATGTGTAATCGTTGTATGTTAATTGTTAGATGGTAAATCTGGATACAGGTATGAGATATGTAATCATTGTATGTTTAGTATTAGATGGTAAATCTGGATACAGGTATGAGATGTGTAATCGTTGTATGTTTAGTATTAGATGGTAAATCTGGATACAGGTATGAGATGTGTAATCATTGTATGTTAATTGTTATATGGTAAATCTGGATACAGGTATGAGATATGTAATCATTGTATGTTTAGTATGTTTAGTATTAGATGGTAAATCTGGATACAGGTATGAGATGTGTAATCGTTGTATGTTTAGTATTAGATGGTAAATCTGGATACAGGTATGAGATGTGTAATCATTGTATGTTAATTGTTATATGGTAAATCTGGATACAGGTATGAGATGTGTAATCATTGTATGTTTAGTATTAGATGGTGAATCTGGATACAGGTATGAGATATGTAATCATTGTATGTTTAGTATTAGATGGTGAATCTGGATACAGGTATGAGATGTGTAATCATTGTATGTTAATTGTTATATGGTGAATCTGGATACAGGTATGAGATGTGTAATCATTGTATGTTAATTGTTATATGGTAAATCTGGATACAGGTATGAGATATGTAATCATTGTATGTTTAGTATTAGATGGTAAATCTGGATACAGGTATGAGATGTGTAATCGTTGTATGTTTAGTATTAGATGGTAAATCTGGATACAGGTATGAGATGTGTAATCATTGTATGTTTAGTATTAGATGGTAAATCTGGATACAGGTATGAGATGTGTAATCATTGTATGTTAATTGTTAGATGGTAAATCTGGATACAGGTATGAGATGTGTAATCGTTGTATGTTAATTGTTAGATGGTAAATCTGGATACAGGTATGAGATGTGTAATCGTTGTATGTTTAGTATTAGATGGTAAATCTGGATACAGGTATGAGATGTGTAATCGTTGTATGTTAATTGTTAGATGGTAAATCTGGATACAGGTATGAGATATGTAATCATTGTATGTTAATTGTTATATGGTGAATCTGGATACAGGTATGAGATGTGTAATCGTTGTATGTTTAGTATTAGATGGTAAATCTGGATACAGGTATGAGATGTGTAATCGTTGTATGTTTAGTATTAGATGGTAAATCTGGATACAGGTATGAGATGTGTAATCGTTGTATGTTTAGTATTAGATGGTGAATCTGGATACAGGTATGAGATGTGTAATCATTGTATGTTTAGTATTAGATGGTGAATCTGGATACAGGTATGAGATGTGTAATCGTTGTATGTTTAGTATTAGATGGTGAATCTGGATACAGGTATGAGATGTGTAATCATTGTATGTTTAGTATTAGATGGTAAATCTGGATACAGGTATGAGATGTGTAATCATTGTATGTTAGTATTAGATGGTAAATCTGGATACAGGTATGAGATGTGTAATCATTGTATGTTAGTATTAGATGGTAAATCTGGATATTGAGATGTGTAAATTGTATGTTTAGTATTAGATGGTAAATCTGGATACAGGTATGAGATGTGTAATCATTGTATGATTTTGATAAATATGAATACAGTATGAATTCCTTTTAACATAATCTCCACTTCACCTATTGAATATGTATAGTCAAACATTCAGAAACTGTTTTTGTTTTGATGTCAGATACCAAACAAATGCTTCCATTATTTATTAATTTGACTAAAAAATAGATAACCTACAAGGCAGCAAAATTGCATGATGTTAAAGAGTTAAATGCATTGTATTAATACCATTTGGAAAAGTGGCACTGTGGATATTTCTTCCAGATTCTGATTAGAAATTGGTCTAGGAATAGAATTGATTAAATTTGTTTATATTGCCAACCCCACCCACTGTATATTGTATTGTTTAAATGTATCAAACAGAGTTACCTCCCTTCAATTTTCATTGACACCTGTTGATATGGAAGAAGTATGTTCAAAATAGTTTTCATTGAGAAACATATCGTAATGTGACATGCTATCTGAAGATTTCATCAAAAGCATAATAAATCAGTATTTTTGACAAATTGTTTTGGATTTTGATTTGAAGTTTAATATACATTGTAAAAATAAAGCTTACACTTTGTGAAAAATGAAGCATGATGATAAATACACTATGCATATAAAGTGACAATGTTGGACCACAGTAATGGTACTGTGGCAGCAGTACTGACGTTCTGCCTGAGGCCACCTTTTATTGTGTGTTTCTTGCCCTTACTTAGTACATTCTCTGAATGAGGGCCCACTTTGTGCCCAGTCACTGTGCATCAGTGATGGATTTCCACTTGTGTTGCTCTTCATCCACACATCAAAATGTTTTCTGAGCTGCTTTGTACGTGTATGCACTGGTGTTCATTTCTATCCCTCCATGTGCGAGAGACAGTTCACCACAAGGACTGTTTAAGGAAAAAACCCAGCTACTGCTTCCTCCTGGGAAGCTCCAGGTTGACTGTCCTAAATCCCCTCATTGTTCAATCAGCAAGGTTTCTTACTTGGCCTGCATCCTCCTGGGAATTGTTTTGGATTTTGTTGACTGAATATCCTAAAAATCCCCTCATTGTTCAATCAGCAAGTTTCTTACTTGGCCTGCATCCTCCTGGGAAGCTCCAGGTTGACTGTCCTAAATACCCTCATTGTTCAATCAGCAAGGTTTCTTACTTGGCCTGCATCCTCCTGGGAAGCTCCAGGTTGACTGTCCTAAATCCCCTCATTGTTCAATCAGCAAGGTTTCTTACTTGGCCTGCATCCTCCTGGGAAGCTCCAGGTTGACTGTCCTAAATCCCCTCATTGTTCAATCAGCAAGGTTTCTTACTTGGCCTGCATCCTCCTGGGAAGCTCCAGGTTGACTGTCCTAAATCCCCTCATTGTTCAATCAGCAAGGTTTCTTCTTTAGCCTCATTTCTTGAATCATAATGTTTCCATCTGCCCACTAGTCTGTTCTAATGTGCAGTTATCTTCCATGTCTGTGGTAATATAAGAAACTTATCTAGCCTTAGATATTTTCAAACCTTCTGTAGAATAAGTGTTGAACATTATTTAAAATGTACCCTGAACCTCCAATCTCCTGACTGATTCACTCTATCAGTAGATGTCTCCTTGCTTATGACTTCTTTCTCATCCTCATTCACAACTAGGATGTAATTGGAGTACTCTCTTGTGTCTGTTTACTCTTTAATTCCTTTTAGATTGTGTCTATCTGCTTGTGATGCTATGTGTAAAATCCTCTCAACAGAACACACTAGTAGTATAAAGATAACACATGGGTCAGTGTTCTTCTCTTCCCATAATTGTTGTGTTGTGGTACATCTTCAATATTCAACCTATAAAACTCTGGTTGTGTTGGAAATATATAAGTACATTCTCAGTAAGCACTGTAGGTGGAACACCAGGTCTTTCCTGATAAATGACCTGGAAATTATTCTTGTTTCTCTTGTGTCCTGGACTCTGGTCTTCAAGTTTTTTTGACAAAGTTTGTCAACTCACCTCCACTAATGTGATCGTATTTCTTTCCTTATTGATAATGTTCGTCACTCCATTGTGTTGGGATTCCTAAAGTAGCATTTTTCTACCATGATCTTGCCTTTTTATATAGTACCTTTTGTTACTATATGCCTCCAGCTTCATTCACTTTTTTTCTTGGTTATATTTTTATCATCATAAAAATCTACCAGTGCTAACATTATATTTTCATCATTAAATTCCTCCTAGGTAATTACTACCTGATTTTTCTGCAATTCACCATGATTTCGATTCACACCTGGAAGCCCACAGAAACATTTTTTATAATTTTTGTCTGTTAGCCGTGCCATTCAGGATTTGGCAACCATTTTCATTTTACTGGGTTTCCAGTGAATAATGTCGAAGTTTAACTCGAAATCAACGGAAGTTTTCAGGTACTTTGTAATATCAGAGGGCTTTACTTATGGTATCTGGAGTGAATCCGTATTTATCTAGACCAACCATCCTCTCTCTATACGTAACGTTTTTCTTCTAGAGATTTTAATGATGCTGGGGTGCTTAATGGCCCTTAAGAATCGGCCTTTCTGAACCAACGTTTTAGGGCTCTTGTAAGTAATCTTGTTAACATTTCGGTACTTTCTTTGTTATTGTTGTTTTTACTACTTTGACAGATACCGTGACATTTTTAACGGTGTCTGTTCTTTTCATGTTTGTTTCTTTTTCATGTAACGATCCTGTATCTGACATATCCTAGTTTCAAAAGGCACGTCTATTCATCACCGTGCTTTTTCTCATTCTCTTTACAGCATTGCAATGTTCCTGACTACACTTTCCACTGTTGCTATGGGATAAAATTATCACTATCTTTGCTCTGCCGAGATATTCTCTCTATTCGATGAAAACTTTCCATTCTTTCCGTGAATAACAACTTGCTGTCTCGCTTCCCCTTATCAATCAGTCACAGTTCTTTTGATAATTCTATCTCCATCAATAGGGTCTAGATCATAACATTTGTTTTGTATTATTCATAACGTATTTCACGTTCTCCAAATCTATCAACCATAGTGCATCGATCTGTCTTTGAACGTAACCAGTCTGCGATATGTATAAAAAATTTTCAGGACATTGTTGAAAATCTATTACTTATCATCAGGTCCTGACAACTGCATTTTGTGCTTCCTTGGGTCTGTCGCTGGATCTGGCTTTGTCTCTGTTAGACATTACCTACAGATGTGTGTACACATTTGAACAATGGAAAATAGGTACAGTTCTCATGTTCTCAAGAAAGACAAACAAAACAAAACGATGAAATAACAAACATGACGCTCACAGACATCTTCTGGTTAATGAGCTAAACGATGAAAAAAACTCACACAAATCGTCTATGATACATCATTTGCATGCTTTACTTGTCAATGTGTACAGATTTGTTGACAACATATTAAAAATTCACACACATGGACTCAACTATAACTATAGGACGAATCAGACATGATTGATAACAAGTGACGGAAGACCTGACAAATGTTTATACTCTATGGAATGCTGACTTATATAACATATATTTATCATACTGTAATCATATAACTACAATTGTAAGCAACTTGCTCAGTATCATAAGGTATGTCATTTTATAGCCTGTAGTAAGTATAGGTAAGGATCTAACTCAATTTGTAGGTAATTTATATCGAATCGCAAGGTATATATCATTACACAGCATACTGTATAAGGTATTTAACCTACACAGTCTGTCTAATATTTACTTATAGATCTTGTATCATACGATAAGTATCTTATATTAAACTGCACGTGACTTTTCCTATAGCACACAGTATATATGATTATGTCCAGGACCATCTACTAACTGAAAAATTATATTTATTTTACCGAATTTTATAATTTCGCTAGTATTTAAGATTATGTAACTATATTTACCACTGGCAGTGTAGGCACATTATATTGATAATCTGAAATATTTTTGAGATATTGGAAATATTGGGGATGTATGACATCAAAAAAGGGACAAAAAAGAACGATGGCAAGTCTGTTTTTGTGAACATTATACCACGTGTATGTTGCAATCCGTCTGAAAGTCTACCTGGACTTTCCCTTCAACCTTTCTGCCAAATCTTCCCAACCTAGACTTTTCCACCTAACCTTTCCGACCAAATCTTCACAACCTAGATTTTCCCCACTCAACCTTTATGACCAAATCTTTCCTACCTAGATTTTCCCATCCAACCTTTCTGACCAAATTTTTCCTATCTAGACTTTCCCACCTAACCTTTCTGACCAAATCTTTTCTACCTAGACTTTCACACCCAACCTTTCCTACCTTATCCTTCCTATCTAGATTTTTCCAACCAACTTTTCCGACCAAATCCTACCTCGACTTTTAGTTTTTATTTGTTTTGTTTTTTGTTTTTTTGTTTTGTTATTTTTTTAAGAAAAGACAAAATACTTTCCGACGTTGACATCATGTTAACTTACCCAATAGGTGTACACACATGCATATTTTATCTTTGAAATCTTATTAGATGTTATTGTTAAAACATAAAGATAAAGCGTTTTGATAATAGTCTTTTGATCCATTCGTATCTTTATTCATGACATTAAAATATAAATATTTCGTAAAAAAAGTTATTACAATGAATAATTATGAACAATATATGTATATATTGCTAGGTTGTCAGTCACCAGGAGAGAATAAGGACAGATACATAACCTGTAACATAAACGATATTTCGTTAAATACATTACAGGTGTATTACCTTACTGTACACATAATAATGTAGTCAAATGCCTACCTCGGAAACGGATAATGGATATTACCCAGTCAACTACAAGCCTTGCATACACAATATTAAAATAAGTAATTTCTCTAAACGTTTTACAGGTACAAATAACATAAATACGAGTATAACATAAATAACCACAAAATACCGGCATATAATACCTGGATATCCAGGAGTTCATTGTTCATTAGTCGTGACACGTGACAGAACGAAAGAAATCATGGAGTGATAGACTTTAGTCTAATACCGCTCCACCCCCACCCCCTAAAAAAAAAAAAAAAAAAACCACCGTATTGTTTCCATTTAAAAGAACGTATTCTGACTAAAATGATGCTTCGGGGTTTCCACCAAGCCGGAAAACGAGACTCTTAAAAAGATACTTACATATCATAATTCCTATTTGATATAAAAGCAGCACATGGCATACACCATGTCGACTTGACACAGTCAGAACTCGTTTTCCGACATCAATTTGTAAACCTTTTAAAAGAGGTGAGTTTTTTTCCGGTAACGAAAATTCATAATTTTAAACAGACGCTCTAACGTGGACATGATTTGATACTACAAAGATTTTAAAGCTTGAAAAAAAAAATAGAAAATTCGCCGAAAATTCGGATAGAAATACAAAAAGAATATCAATTGATACACTATTCCTTGTAAATAATTCCCGCGCTGTTTGCTTCTGACGATCCTAAAAGAAAATGTATATATTTTTATTGTGAATGACGTAAGTAGAGATATTTCAAGATAGTATAAATTTGGCATTATATAATTAAAGGCACTGTAGGCTGTTAAAAAGGACTAAACACTTTCGTTCATGTCTGTACGATGATTCAGTATAGCGCTATATATACATGTACTGTGATTAGTAACTGTTTAATTTATCCGCTGTGACATTTACCTGTGAATTTCGAACTAATTGATATATCATACAATATATTACAGTTGAAATCAAAATACTCTATTGTAAAACGACATATTGTAACAAACTGACAAAATATATAATATACCTCGCTATGATATCTATCTTACTGATTAAGCAAAGTTAAAATATCTGTTTATATGGTTGATAATGATAAGACATCAAACCCAATCATGGTGAATTAAAAACAAACCAGAGTTTTACAACAAATGCAACTTGATTGAATTAAAGGACCAGGTGTTCCGGTGTTTGATCTTTATTCAGCACGTATCCTAGATGTGTGTGCTATTCAAACGCAGTGAAAGTATGAAATGTAATTCTAAAGAAATAGAAACGATCTGAATTGTCAGCAAAAGATGAAATGTGTCTAACATTTCACTTGGAACGTACGGATTTTAAGAAACTTATTGAAAATTATGTAAAGTTTAAACTAAATGTGTTCCAAAACGTCTGAAACCTACTTACACACTGTAGTGGACTGGAGCCCAGGCGATAAACCTTATGATAACATTAGCAAACATATCTATTCTTCTAGTGGCATTGAAAACATATTGTATCACACCATGAATTGGGTCATACATATACATATGGTACATCTTGTTAAAGAGTGACCAGACTGTATAACAATGAATAACGAAAACGTATGTACAGGATTAAGACACCGCTGTTGTATGTGAGTATTCATCAGTTTGTGATTGACATAAAAACCGTCCCTCAGATGAATGCATGCAGAAGTTTCCATTCTGTGTAACACAAAACTGACGAACAACAATGATATACATTCCCGTCGACATAGTCACACAGAAACAATGCTTCTCGATTCCCGTCGACATAGTCCCACAGAAACAATGCTTCTCGATTCCCGTGACATTCTCTGTTCCCGTCGACATAGTCACACAGAAACAATGCTTAACTGTTCCCGTCGACACGGTTACTCACAATCAATATAATTACAATATAATGCTTCGCTTTTCCGTCGGCATGATCTCCCTCAAACAATACTTCCAGGTTCCCGTCGACATGGTCACCTTCAAACAATGCCTCTCGGCTCCTTTCGACATGGTCAGTCACCAACACTGATTTTCGGTTCCCGTCAACATGATCTCCCACAAATACTATAACGCTTCTAGGTTCCCGTCGACAAAGTCTGCCACAAACAATGCTTCTAGGTCCCCGTCGACATGGTTACATACGAACAATACAATATAACGCCTTTCGGTTCCTGTCGACAAAGCCACCTACAGAAAATGCTTCTTGGTTCCCGTCGACAAAGTCTGCCACAAACAAAGCTTCTAGGTCCCCGTCGACATGGTTACACACGAACAATATAATATAACGCCTCTAGGTTCCTGTCGATATAGCTACCTACAAAAATGCTTCTTGGTTCCTGTCGACAGTCTGCCACAAACAATGTAATATAAGTATTCTCGGTTCTGGTCGACATGGTCTTCCACAAACAATACTTCCGGTTCCCGTCGACATGGTCAGTCACCAACACTGATTCTCGGCTCCTGTCGACATAGTCTGCTATAAACAATGTAATATAACTATTCTCGGTTCTGGTCGACATGGTCTCCCACAAACAACATTTCTCGGCTCCTGACGACATGATCTCCCACAAACAACATTTCTCGGCTCCTGACGACATGATCTCCCACAAACAACATTTCTCGGTTCCCGTCGACATGATCTCCCACAAACAACATTTCTCGGCTCCTGACGACATGATCTCCCACGAACAACATTTCTCGGTTCCCGTTGACATGATCCCCCACAAACAACATTTCTCGGTTCCCGTCGACATGATCTCCCACAAACAACATTTCTCGGTTCCCGTTGACATGATCCCCCACAGACAATGTTATATAACTAGTCTCGGCTCCTGTCGACATAGTTAGCCACCAACACTGATTCTCGGCTCCTGTCGACATGCACACATCCCCATATCATCTTCCATGACACGTCGTGGATTTCCACAAAGGACCCTTTCGTTGTCAGTATTACGTTGGATATGATCAAACGAACACAGAGCTTCTTTTAAGAGAATATATTAGCCTTTATATTCCACATGAGGAGATCTATGATTCTTCAAGTGAATTTTTCATACCAAAGTGTTATTTGTACTAAATAATATGTAACGATGTTTATTAAATATTAACCACATATATGTACAATTGCACATACCCAATGTTACGAAGTTTGTGAATTGATCACTTTGTTACTTCACAAAAACATAAGACAAAGAAGTGATCAAATCTCGTCGTCCGAGTCCTGTTCGTACATATCGGGTTGTGTGTTTAATGATTTGTAGGCACTATTGCGGGGGTTCGGATGTGGCCCCGTCACGACATGGGTGGGTACTAGACTGTCCGTCGTGGTTGTCTCCATGTACACACCAGCGTTCAACATCGATGACATTTGAGAGCGTTTAGCTCGTCTTAGTTCCTCCCTCTCTCTGAAACAGCGGAAAGAAAATAATATTACTTACGATTCATTCCTTTATTCCACCAGCATTACAAATTCTTTTATTTCCTTTTTTCATTTTCTTTTCAAAGATAACTTTGTTTAGTAAAAAGTTTTAACGATCCAACCAAGATTCAACTTTGTGAATTATGAACATCTTACGAGGAGACGTTTCGGATTTCGTTTGTTTTTTTAGCTGACTTGGTCCAAAGGAACGATGAGATCAGGTTTTAATAAACTCGCTACTAGTCATAAACAACTTTACGCATTTTGACCAAATATGATCTGAAACATATTTGGATGGAGGGAATCCGTTTTGTAGAAAATGTGGGCCATGGTCCCCCGGAGAGGGAGGGGCGCAGTCCAATAGGGTAAGTATATCATTTTTTTTTAAAAGCTGGCTCTTCCCATGGGAATGATTGAATTTTGTCCAACTTTGGTCTGAAGTATCCTTGTGTGAAGGGGTCTCGATTTGTATAAATGATGGGCGTAGGCCCTCTTAGACGGGCTGGGATGGGACTAAATAGGGGAAATAGAGCAAATTCCCTAAAATCCTACTCATCTTGTGGGGATACTTGTTCTGTCCCAATTTAAACAAAACCATCGTATGGTGCAGGGGAATCAATTTTGTATAAACAGTGGGTCTCGGATGAGGCTCAACAGGGGAAATAAAATGAATACTTTTTTGAAGGAATACTTGGAATTTGTTCCAATTCAGTTTGAAGTATCCTCTGATGAAGAGGGGCAACAGGGACGGGCAGAGTAAGTCACAAAAGGGCCCAAGACACAAGACAGCAAATTCATAAAAATTATTCTTATTCTTTAGGACTGATTGAATGTTGAAAAAGTATGACCTTTGGGAATAAACAGCAAAGCAACAGATTGTATTCAAGTTACCCATGGGTAAATCAACTACCGCAAGGTCCATCTTCAATTTACTCCTATCTGTTTGACAGACATAATGCCAGGACTATTGACACAATGCTTATGATCTCATTTTTGTTTTTTAGCATTTGTCTTTGGATTTTCGTTAGTCGCTTTCCAGGTTTCAAAATGTACTGCCTTAGCATCATTGACGAAGGACGTAACGGCAGTATGATGCAAATCATCATCCAGATTACAGGTTGTACACACAATGGCAATGAAAGTTTAGTTTTGAAAATATGAAATAAATAATTTTGGTGCTAATGCATTTATCAACCTGAAGTTTAATATTTCATTCGATCAATTTTGATTTCTCCTGTCTCTTCCTAAGTTTCATAAGTAAAACCCTGAGAATCACTGTCTGAATGGTCGAAACAGCTGTATGATGCAGATTAATTGATCATCTGACACTAACTAATTGTTATTTGAAAGGAGCTAATTACTTGTGTGTCTTTTGTGTAATCGTAGTAAGCATCAAATTCATTGTATTGTAAAAGCGGCTCCAACATTCACAATTATCAACTTCTTTCGATGACGTGTAAATAGAACTTACCTTTTGTGTTTGCGGTACATGAAAGCGGCTATACCCAAAATAATAAGACATACAACAATTCCGAATACAGCCCCGGCAATGGCACCTGTGGGGAAGAGAACACAAGTAAAAACAATATGGAATACAGCCCCGGCAATGGCACCTGTGTGGAAGAGAACACAAGTAAAAACAATATGGAATACAGCCCCGGCAATGGCACCTGTGTGGAAGAGAACACAAGTAAAAACAATATGGAGTAAACCCCGGCAATGGCACCTGTGGGGAAGAGAACACAAGTAAAAACAATATGGAGTAAACCCCGGCAATGGCACCTGTGTGGAAGAGAACACAAGTAAAAACAATATGGAATACAGCCCCGGCAATGGCACCTGTGTGGAAGAGAACACAAGTAAAAACAATATGGAATACAGCCCCGGCAATGGCACCTGTGGGGAAGAGAACACAAGTAAAAACAATATGGAATACAGCCCCGGCAATGGCACCTGTGGGGAAGAGAACACAAGTAAAAACAATATGGAATACAGCCCCGGCAATGGCACCTGTGGGGAAGAGAACACAAGTAAAAACAATATGGAATACAGCCCCGGCAATGGCACCTGTGGGGAAGAGAACACAAGTAAAAACAATATGGAATACAGCCCCGGCAATGGCACCTGTGTGGAAGAGAACACAAGTAAAAACAATATGGAGTAAACCCCGGCAATGGCACCTGTGTGGAAGAGAACACAAGTAAAAACAATATGGAGTAAACCCCAGCAATGGCACCTGTGGGGAAGAGAACACAAGTAAAAACAATATGGAGTAAACCCCAGCAATGGCACCTGTGGGGAAGAGAACACAAGTAAAAACAATATGGAGTAAACCCCGGCAATGGCACCTGTGTTGAAGAGAACACAAGTAAAAACAATATGGAATACAGCCCCGGCAATGGCACCTGTGTGGAAGAGAACACAAGTAAAAACAATATGGAATACAGCCCCGGCAATGGCACCTGTGTGGAAGAGAACACAAGTAAAAACATTATGGAGTAAACCCCAGCAATGGCACCTGTGTGGGAAACACAAGTAAAATTTAGACAGGAAATTCAAAATTGAATATATACATAATGCTAAGATATTCTTACGTAACTAATGGTTAGAAAACAGTGTGAAGTTTCGATGAAGACTACACTGTGTGAAATGGGAAATTACAAGACTTTCCGGCTGATTCCAATACCAACTCGTACACTGTATACCTCAGCGTAAATACACTTCACAATGGCCAATCAAATTAGTTATTATATAACAGCATCTATTAATTATTTAATGCCATACATATATCATCTTGTTAACGAAAGTTTATTTAGTGAACGGTCGACTAGATATCTGATATATTTGATATGTCTATACTAGTTTTTGCATTCATATTATAGCGCATCGTATGCACATGAGTGTAGCTCTTCCAGGGGTGAGAAATGGCAGATTGAACAGAGTTGCCTCCCTTCCCAAATGTGTACACATTTGTTACACCTCGCCTCGATTACATTGGATTTCATCATAGGTTAGATGACCTGAATCGGCCGAGGTGTTCCTGTTGATGTACCGAGTAAAGGAAATCTCGTTTTATCATCTCTTTGAAAAAATAAAGATATCAAGAGGTTTGAAAACTTAGATAACAATTGCCTTCCTTATATGAACGAACCACAAAGCTGTGGTGCACATGGTAACCCGGTTTTACTTGATTACTACAAGTTTTCAGACCATCCTAAGGTAAATGCAACACATACATGGGAAGGGAGGTAATCAAGCCCATTCATTGATTTTGATTCACAAATTTTAGTTTTAAAGAGATATACTAGGGTCCCTACGCTTTTATCAATTTATTCATTTATTTATTTAAATGCATTAACAGATAAAATTAATCGACAAAGAAGCCTGTGTTTGTTATGGATTGGTTTTATATCCAATATAGCTTGGCGGAAACCAGGGTAGAAACCTTCACTTTGGTACGGTGACGTCAGAACACTTCACGAATTATATAGTCTTCATCTAGGAGGAAACCACTTATTTATTAATTTATCGTTTAATGAACGATGATTTCCATGTTAGTGGATATGTTCCCTAAAACAATTACTTTGTGTGACCTGTCATTGAGATATGAATCAAATCATGTAATGGTATTTGAATCACATTTATATAATTTAGCTTCTCATGTATCACAGCATGGTCTAAGAAAATAACACCATTTACAAGAAAATATCAATATCATTTACCCATGAATTAACTATTTTCTTTATCAATATTTACCATTAAATAAATGAAGCTCCTTGTGATTATAAACTTTCCGTTTGATACGTTGGAATGGGTATGCATAACCCCTTAATCTCAGGAAGTAGAACATCCCGTTTTGTCTAATCGGATACACCCTAAGCTGTTCCGTCTTCCTGGCGGGTATTGATTATCCTCTATACTGAGTACAGAATTTTCGGCTATTCGTGATGTGATTAACTGATGCATGCTGTACAGCTACCAGTGTTTGGCGTCCTATTTAGCGCCAAGACATACTAACTATTGTTCATCACACGAGTTCATCCTGAGACACTATAATAAAATTAGTTGGGTTTGAGAAATTAAAGAATTAAATCAAATCTTTCATGACATTTTGTAAAAAAATATTTTTATCTGCACAATAAAAAGTAACTGTGCTGACGTAATCTCTATGGAATCGATAATTACTGTACATGTGGTGCCAATGCAATGGCTGTCTTTTACTTTATATTTACTGTGATCTCTCTGAAAGTTATCATCATGATGAGGTTGTAGTATTTCTCATTCACCAGATTTTCGTGGGAAGCTTTGTTCGTCAACAGCTAGGATGACATGAAGGAGCTATACAATGAACAATTGCTAAGGCTTTATCTCGGGGTCTAGTCAAGGCACTGTGTACATTGTTTAAGACTTTATTTCAGGGTCTAGTCAATGTGCTTGCAGACCTTGTCCCTTGCTACATATAGTACTGATGGTTTTGGAATAAGAACAAGGAATTTGCATACAGACTAACGAGAAACATGAAAGATATCAGAGAATTCTTCATCCTATATGAAAACAGGAACCTTTGTATTCCTGTCACCTTTTTTTTAATTAATTAACGAGATGGTAGATGGGAAATCTAAGGTTTACTACGCACGGTATATAAAAATCTTATGTATAAGAGATCGGTATACACCGATTTATTCCTATATCAGTTGCTTTACACTACAATCTCTATATTGATCAAAACTAACTTTTCACGTGTTTGGTTCCGTGGGTTAGATATAAAACACAACGAGTTCAATATTTACCAAAACATTGACACATACGTGTGAACAGTATGGACTTTTATTCCCTTTAACATACTATTGGATCGATTTGATGGGTTATTTACGATCCGTGTCTCCATTCCTCAATATTAAAACATCTATATACCTGCTTCAGTAGGGGTTTCCTGACTTTCGTCTCCCATCGTCGATCGCGGGGTTGTGGAAATAGGTACTGAAAAACATAGATAACATATAATTGTTTAAAATTCCAATTGTTTAATTGTACTTGAGCTTATTAACAAGTATCATGATATTTGATGATAAGGAAACAAACGAGCAATGGAAATATAAGACAAAAATAAAACATTAACATAGGATTCGATCCAACTTTATACTAATGATAGGATAAGTCTCTTCGTTACTATCAAACTTTTGATGTACCCTATGAAATGACCTATACATTTTGTATCCTGCAACCGCCATTGTCGGAATACACATGCCACTTATATATTTGCTGTATTCGGCAGTGACGGAAAATAGCTGTATTTTAGCACGAGCATAAATTCTTTAATTCATTACTCTCTGAATTAACATAAAAATGACATTTCATAACATAAATACTTGTTGAAATAAGCGATGTTATATGTTGTAAAGAACGAGTTTATTTGCGAAAATTCATAAAATCGTTGTCATATCTGCTGAAGTTTTGAATCATATTTCTCCGCGGAGCAATTAATTTGGCCTACGTCATCATACAAAATTCAGCGTTATTTCGTAAACGTCAGGAATAAAATATTAAACAACAGAACTTTTAAAGCTTTGAAGGTCTTATTTTCAATCAGTGTTGCAGGATAAATAGAATACATGGTTGGTGTCTTAAAATATAAGCTGCATTTTTCTCGGGATAGACAGACAAAAGTGACTTGCCAGAGGCACTTTTGTCACCCTTCCCAAAATACATGTACAGCTGATATTTTAAGACACCGATCATGCATTTTCAAAGGAATTTCTATTTCTGAAAATGTCATCTATCGTTGCTTTTAAAAAACTATAACCACTGTTTAACACCAATGAGTTACTATTTGGGAATATAAACATTAAGATTATCTATAACCTAATCTTATTGATTGACATGGGATTTATGTAACCTGGTGTGGTGTTGTACTCTGTTGTAGACGTGTTTACTTTTTACTATATACCATTCTCTCCATTAATTTAAGTAAAATTATTTCAAATTCCCTCTTTATACGGAGTGATCCTCTAGATCAATTCATTCATTCTTTGGTTTCTTTAGATGTTATTACAGACATCGGATGTCTTTTTGAAAAGTGATTGCCCTCTATGTATGTATGTATGTATGTATGTATGTATGTATGTATGTATGTATGTATCTATCTATCTATCTATCTATCTTATCTATCTATCTATATACTTTAGTAGTAGTAGTTTAGTTGTTTTCTATTGGTATTGTTCCAGCACAAGAAAGTGAGTGAATGGGCCACTTCGGCTAACGAGAAGTCTAGTAAAGCAATATATATATATATATACACGTATATATATACATTCAATCATTTCCATTATATGTATCATCTTCAATGTGGCAGTCAGTCACGTGATCGTCGTTTGTGGGAAAACTCAACGTAAATTATTTCCTTAGCTTTGACCTCGTTAGTTTGTTTGGGATTACATACCTAAGTTGTTTACTACATACAGTGTAATCATTTACAAGAAACGGATATTATGATCAGCTGTGGTAGACCTCCTGGTTTATCATACATACACTCAACTACCTACGTGAATATAGCCACAAAATCAGCTGTTTACCTACCTGTAAGCGTACTGGCATTCATGGATGATTCTCCGCCCCCTCCCAGCAAATCTTCAAGATAACGTAGAGCCATTTTACACAATAAACAAAGATGGTTGTTTTTGAACAATCACTAATAAAGCTATTGTCAACGTGGAACATACATGATGTTAATACACGAATGATGTCATTTCATTGTAAGTTTTGATTGGAGTTTCGTTATCTGCATACTTACAGTCCAACGTTCACATCTCTATGTTGACTTCAGGTAATTCTAGACCATGTATATGAGCTGTACACACCACACACACACACATATATACCTGATGAAACGGCGGTTGTTAAATGACAGGTACGGAGTGTTTAACAAACAGACTACATACGTACTGAGCGTAGGGAAAACAGTGACAACAGTTACCCACTATAAAGACCGGAAAGATAATAATGTGAGTGACATATATTCAATAAAGTTCCTACACACGTTAACTGAATGCAAATTACACAAAAACACCAAGAACAGTCACGTGATTGCTGCACTCTATGACTATACTTACATTATGACAATAACAGCCATCTCTTTATGATATAATTTGACATTTACTTACCGTATACTGTATGCTACCAAATCCCGACATTTGATTACCGTATACTCTATGCTACCAAATCCGGACATTTACTTACCTTATACTCCATGCTACGAAATCCCGACTTTTAATTACCGTATACTTTATGCTACCAAATCCCGATATTTACTTACCGTATACTGTATGCTATCAAATCCTGACATTTACCTCGGGTAAAATAATGACGTCACACCACTACCAAATCCCGACATTTACTTACCGTATACTGTATGCTACCAAATCCCGATATTTACTTACCGTATACTGTATGCTACCAAATCCTGACATTTACCTCGAGTAAAATAATGACGTCACACCACTACCAAATCCCGACATTTACTTACCGTATACTGTATGCTACTAAATCCCGACATTTACTTACCGTATACTGTATGCTACCATATCCCGACATTTACTTACCGTATACTGTATGCTACCAAATCCCGACATTTAATTACCGTATACTGTATGCTACCAAATCCCGACATTTAATTACCGTATACTGTATGCTACCAAATCCCGACATTTAATTACCGTATACTGTATGCTACCATATCCCGACATTTACTTACCGTATACTGTAAGCTACCAAATCCCGATATTTACTTACCGTATACTGTAAGCTACCAAATCCCGATATTTACTTACCGTATACTGTAAGCTACCAAATCCCGATATTTACTTACCGTATACTGTAAGCTACCAAATCCCGATATTTACTTACCGTATACTGTAAGCTACCAAATCCCGATATTTACTTACCGTATACTGTAAGCTACCAAATCCCGATATTTACTTACCGTATACTGTAAGCTACTAAATCCTGACATTTACTTCGAGTATGATAACGACATTAGCCTACAGTAGACAATGACGGCCACCTCACAACCAAAGTCTGACACTTGCCTACAGTAGACAATGACGGCCACCTCACAACCAAAGTCTAACACTTGCCTACAGTAGACAATGACGGCCACCTCACAACCAAAGTCTGACACTTGCCTTCAGTAGACAATGACGGCCACCTCACAACCAAAGTCTAACACTTGCCTACAGTAGACAATGACGGTCACCTCACAACCAAAGTCTGACACTTGCCTACAGTAGATAATGTCATCACCTCACAACCAAAGTCTAACACTTGCCTACAGTAGACAATGACGGTCACTTCTCAACCAAAGTCTAACACTTGCCTACAGTAGACAATGACGTTCACCTCACAACCAAAGTCTGACACTTGCCTACAGTAGATAATGTCATCACCTCACAACCAAAGTCTAACACTTGCCTACAGTAGACAATGACGTTCACCTCACAGCCAAAGTCTAACATTTGCCTACAGTAGACAATGATGTCACTTAACAAATAAACCCTGTTGGGTCCATTTTTGTTAACTGTGTTCTCATTTGAGAACGCAACATTACTACTTGGTTTGACCAAGATTTTCACGGCGGGTGTCGTCGATGAAGTAGAAAACGCTGACTCTTCCGGAAAGTCGGTTTTTATTTCACTGCCAAATATTTTCCTAGAGAGAGGAAATGACTGTGACCTCGCCACAAATCTAGGACATCTTCACTATGACAATGACGGTCACTACCAAACTGATATACTACTATCATTAGGACAATTACGGTCACTACCAAACTGATATATTACTATCATTAGGACAATGACCAGTCTGATATATCGTGTTACCCTATTATTGTTAATTGTATTGGAATAAGATATGGCATTAGGGACTACTCTATCTTCTATAGTAATTGTGTTGCCGTTGAAAGAAAACGACGCTGATCTCCCTTCTTTTGACACAGCAGACTCTATAAAATATTTGCTATAAAGGAAAATGAAAAGCCAGTCTTCAAAAATGTTACCAGCTGGCTGAGACCAGTTGTATTTACACAACAATATAATTGTACTGTCGCTCACTTTGAAAAGAAATCTCTAAACCCCACAAATTTGAGACATTCCTTTAAACACTTTGGGTTGGTGCATGGTATTGGACAGAATTGAAAAATCAGAAGTTATTATACAAGGGACGTTTTTTTATGATCTGACACGATTTTCATGATCTGACCTTCAAGTGGTATAAAAAATTCCCGATTCCATTAATTCCAGTTCTGGACTCTTGAAACCGTATCTCAGTACGGGTAATTCCTTAATTTGATAGTAATACAGTATCAATATATTTGATTAAAAGTTTGGTAGAATTACTAAACGACCAAACGTTTATATGATTTCTTTTAAAGATTCTGGTATATCAAGTTTTGTACCATTGCAGACGTAGCCTGATTGATGAGAAGTTCGTCTTCAGAAAGACATAATGTATATGTAGGGTTTCCTTGGCTATCGGATACGCCTTGCAGGCAGGAAATGTAATTTAGTATGGCAGACACGTTATTAGATGCCTTATCCGCCGACAAAATTAGTTGGACGTATTTTTTATCAGTTTGAATTTGGTCTTCATTTTTTTAAGATTTTAGACTCTTATTTTTTTAGAATGGATGGACCGAATAATTTAATTAATGCTATTATGGTAGATAAATGCTTTCTGCTTTTATGGTTAACTACATCCGTGACTAGCTGAATACATGGAAAGCTGTTGGTGAGTGGTATGGACAAGTATTTAATTGTTAGTAAATTATTTGTTACTATCTCAGTTAGATTGATTTTTTTTAAAAAGTAGACAAAATGATAAGTCAGCGTTAATATATTATCTCATCCTATTTTGAACAGAAATGTTAAAGTTTTTCATTGCTTATTGGTCGTAATAATATACCATAGCGTTAAGATCGTGACACCAACAGATTACTTTCTATTTTCCTGTTTAACTTTTCGAAAACAACGTTTATAGGATATGAATAAAAGTGACGAATCCCTTTCTAGTGTATTGATAACTACGTATATACAAAGTACTTCTCATTACACACGACGTGACTCAGGCCTAACTACTTGCACGTAAAGGACCCATCATAGATAACCGGATGTGACGTTAATATATACCAGATCTAAGTAATCGGAACAGGTGAAGCTTTTTACGCTGAAAAATAAATATATCGACACTGTTTGTTAACTGATAAACTGGCAAGTTCAAATTTCGATAAAAAGAAGAATGTCTGTTGAATTTCTGTTCACAATAGCTTCGGGCGCTGATCTGGATATACATATCATTGTTTCCTTATACAGTGTCAGTGTTATTATCATTTTCTAAATAACATTGATTAACATCAGAGCCGTCCTTTTGTATTTCGACCGTTAATCCTGTTTTGAATGTGATAAGCAAATATTTCAGAAAATAATTCCGATGAATTTTGTCATCACTGCAACAATACACTGATACTTATTGATTGACATGTTCAGTGTAACTTTGGTACCGCGAGACGTATCTGTGACGTCAGTATAAGCCAGAGGATAGCATTCTATCATGTGGTATTTCCAGTAATGATTATTGTTGTCATAAAGCATCAATGGAAACAATCTTAAAGTAATGAAAAGAAAATCTGTAAACATCCAGGGAGTTTGGAAAGGTGTAGATAGTCGAGTCGGTATCGCTCTGACATATTGTCAGCCTTTTAAAATATTGATCGACTTCACTCTAGGTCGCCTCAAAGTCTGAAATGGTATGATATTGATAAAATCACACTTAAAGTCAATGGTTTTTAATGTATTATTGTTCTCCTTAAATATAATAAAAAACCAGATTATGGATTAATGAAATATTTTACCCCGCCCACTTGGGGAGAGGTGAGTTAGTGAAATTTCCGCCAGTGGATCACTCTCGACATGACCGTCTCGTCCTCACTTCCACTTTCCTAGAAGTGAGTGTTTTTATTTGTTTTTCGTCCACGACTAGAATTTATTTCGAAAAACTTATCTTCGTTATCTGACAGATTGCATGGTCATTACAATGATTATGTTTTATAGAATAAAAAAAATTAATTTACCTGGGTAGATATTATTTAACTTCAATAATACTTCCGAGTCGAAAATGACTTAAACTTCGTTAACTAACCAGCTAAACCTGGTTTATTCGTTCAGCCGTTAGGGAAGACGACAGTGTAGGACTACTCATTACTCACAGTAACGTTGTTACATTCAACTGTCGGCCTGGGATGAATTTGATTAACGGAAGCTTACTATCATCCAACCCATTCAATTCCCCGAATGGTTACCTAACGATCTACCATAAACCGTTCTAAATTCTCTAATTGAATACATCCTGATCAATCGAACTGGTCTGTTTGGCCGCAGAATATAATCCATCTTCTGTCGTACACTGATCTGGAAGAGTCTGCGAGAAACTAATACGATAAGGTAAGGAAGTTGGGGAAAGTATAGCACAGATAACGATATCTAGTGTAACATAACCCTAGGGGAGATTAACATGGTACACACGGAAAATGGTAGCCGTATTTTGAGTTCTTTGAAATTATTGACAAAAATGAATAAGGTTATCTCTGGATGGTGCCTGGTGTGACCAATTATTTATTTTGGTTAATTCTGAACACTGTGTCCCCGAAACTCGGTTACTGCTAAACGCGGTTAACAATGCACACAGTTTTTCGGTGCCTGGTTAAATTACTGACTAACGCGGTTAACACTACAAACAGTTTCTCGAAGCCTGGTTAAATTACTGACTAACGTGGTTAACCATGCAGACAATTTCTCAAAGCCTGGTTAAATTACTTAATGTGGTTAAATCCTAACACATTTTATTGAAGCATCGTTATATCACCAAACTATGCGGTTAATTTTAAGAGCGTTTTGAAGCCTCATTAAATCATCAACTAACGCGGTTAAGTTAAACAGTTTATTGAAGCCTCGTTAAACCACTAACTTATGCGGTTAAGTTAAACAGTTTATTGAAGCATCATTAAATCATTAACTAACGCGGTTAAGTTAAACAGTTTATTGAAGCCCCGTTTCATCGCTAACGTAAGTGTAACATAGTGTCTTGAAGCCGCGTTAAATTAATAACTCGTGCGGTTAAGTTTAATACAGTTTCTTTCAGCCTCATTAAATCACTAACTAATGCGGTTAGGTTTAACACGGTTTATTGAAAGATGGTTAGACTACTGACTAACGCGGTTAAGTTTAACACAGTTAATTGAAGCCTCATTGAATCCCGTACTAATGTGGTTAAGTTTAACACAGTTTATTGAAAGCTGGTCAGATAACTGACTAACGTTATTAACTCTACAAAGAGTTTTTTTGAATTACCTGAAGCCACGTCAGATTACAAACTAATGTGGCCAACTCTGAACAGTTTCTGGAGCCTCGTGCGATTACAGACTAACGTGGTTAATTCTTAACACAGTTTCTTGAGTCTCTTGAAGCCTCGTGAGATAACTGACTAACGTGGTTAATTCTTAACACAGTTTCTTGAGTCTCTTGAAGCCTCGTGAGATAACTGACTAACGTGGTTAATTCTTAACACAGTTTCTTGAGTCTCTTGAAGCCTCGTGAGATAACTGACTAACGTGGTTAATTCTTAACACAGTTTCTTGAGTCTCTTGAAGTCTCGTTGGATGACTGGCTAACATGGTTAACTCTATACCTAGTTTCTGGAACCCTGGTTAGAATAATGACTAACACGGTTGACTCTGAATACTATATCTTAGATAACTGACTAACATGGTTAACTCTACACCTAGGTTCTGGAACCCTGGTTGGAATAATGACTAACACGGTTGACTCTGAATACGATATCTTAGATAACTGACTAACATGGTTAACTCTACACCTAGGTTCTGGAACCCTGGTTAGAATAATGACTAACACGGTTGACTCTGAATACGATATCTTAGATAACTGACTAACATGGTTAACTCTACACCTAGTTTCTGGAACCCTGGTTGGATTAATGACTAACACTAACGGGATAATTTCTGGATGCTTTAATTAAAGTCTTGTTAAAATGTTGACAGTATAGGTGTTAAATCTACCGAAACTGAAATTCACAAAATTGAAAAAGTGAATATTTGAAAGCAAAAGTATGAATACAATAGCAACAAAAACACTGCTGTTCTTTGTCAAGCACTAGACGACCCTTGTATGGCTTAGTTGAGTAGTACAAATAAAACATTGATATATAGCTAGCGGATGTGAACTTACAGTGCACGACGAATACGTGAACGAGGCTATATGTTTACAGTTGGAACCAGCGATAGAAGGTGGAAATGATAAGCAGAGCTTTATCCATCTAAAGTGTTGATATACCACTTCACATAGCAAACTGCACTATGTGTAAGCGGAGAACCGCGTTGTAGCATATAGTTATTGTACACATATGTTAGATGTATTTGTAGGAAGAGTCGATCATATGGTAAACACAGAATGACAACATCAACGGTTATAACGTGCAGTCAACATACAGCCCCACCCCTATAAACATCTACTCACAGGAGCGTGAATCACTAAAGCCCCTCCTTGGGGCACGAGTTGAGTTCCTCGGTTGGGTTACTCCGTACTTCCAGCTTCTCTGGTGTAGCAGATGATCGCTTGGTCATACTTGGTCAGAATACATAAACACTGCCGAAACCGTGCTTCTGAGGCTGAGCTGGTGTTGGAGCGCAGGAGAGACACCTCGACATACGGGCAACCGATCAATACATGTCCACATTTATATGCGTGTGTTGTATATATGATTGGCTTTGTCACAAGTTAACTTGACATCGGCTGTACAGGGTGCGTTGTATGCACTGCAGCATACGTCTCAAGTGAAATATATATGTACGGTGTATATATGGCGTTGTCACACGTGTTTGTGAAGCAGTGTCTACAAGAGAAGCACGGAAGTTTTAATATAAAATAAAAAAGAAAACTTCATCTGCACAAGAAACAACCCGATACACGTGACTAGAGTAATGAGCAGGAACGACATCAGATGCGCTGTTTAGATAACGCACCTTTTCCTGTCCATAGCATCGTTAGTTCGAACAAAGATTGTAAAGCAATGTTTATTGTTATTTTACTCATTTTGACAATCTACTACATGCTGCAAATATGCTAAACTCTTTCTAGAAACATCGATTTGCCTGTTCTCTATATCTCGATTTAGACATCCGATCTCGAGAGATTCAGGCCGGTGAAGGCTGTGTGAAAATTTTTTCATTTGTCACCATGGTCTCGCGGAAAATGTTCCTTGTGTAATATAAAGTTATATGTTTTCAATGTGCCTGGTGGGTCCGTTGTTGTTAACCTTATTCTCATTTGAGAACGTGACATTACTTACGTGGATGAACTGAAAGTTGTATATGACAGGTGCCTTTAATGACGACGCTTACCCTTCTGGAACACCTAGTCTTTTTCTCCCTTGTACTTTTTTTTTTAAGGATTTCTGACTTCATTTGCATTTGTTCATGCTTTAGTTACATTGAATTTAAATTTGAGTTGAGATTTTCCCCGTTGTTGTTATACCACAAACTCGCGTGTTTAAAGCAATCAAGTGTAATCTGTTTATAGAAAGGTATTGCTGAACTCAGTCAGTGATTTATGGAGTGAAAGCAAAATAAACGGTTGGTCTTTATGTGAAATAAAACACTCTCTGACAGCGATCGCGATATGATCAAATTCAGCTGTTGTTAGGTTCGTATATCATGAGTGTATTTTCCCAGAATCCAGAGTTAAACATAGCAAAGAAGGTAGGTCTTTTTAAGTGTTTTTTTCCAGGAAGACACTTCCAGGTCAGCTGTATTTGTGTGGGCTCTTCGAAAATTTGCAGGTCAGAGGAGTTTGTGTGTGTTTGAAACAAAATTAAGATATATCGCAATCTTTTCCTGGTCTATTTTAACAGCAGACGGCATAAACAAATATTTATAACAATCCCAGTAAAACAACTCTAAGATGCACAAGTATTGTTAACTATTTATCTATTTGGTAAACAGAAAGTAGTCTTCAAATAAATTATCTGCTCTTAAAAATGACAAAAAGTTTTGATCAAAGTCCACTACTGATTACTGTGTTTTCCTACGAGTTAAGCTGACCAAGAAGTGCATATATATATCGTAGATAAAGACGTTGTAGTTTCCTTTGGGGGGAAATCGATACGATCTTTCACCAGTAGAGTTTCAAATTGACCATTCAGGTGAACTCTAAGTGGTTATTTTTACCGTGAGCAGATACACGTTTGGAAATCAATCTGTTTCGTGTCGAGAATGTACATGTTGGTAGATATCTTTTGCCCAGTTTATAAGTAACAGGGTGCCTAGGCAATATTGATTTATATACCATTTGTTATTGAAAATGTTAGTTAATACAGATAGGTAGTGTCAAGTATGCAGTTCAAATACCCAGAGGAGTCCCATATTTAAGTGTTATTCCTAGTATTGAATCACCTCTATCAACGTTGTCTTCGTGTGAACGTACGATTCACATGTTTTAATCGTTGATTTTGAAATACCACGAACACGGTTAATACGTCATTGAAATTTCCATCAAAGGCTTTCTTACTTTTCATTGGTAATTGGCCATCGTGAATAATAATAAACTTCAGATTTTTTTTATCTATAAAATGCTTCTTTTATGAGTTGATACTGTTCTGTGTATTTGTTGATGTATTTGTACAGTAAGCGTGAAAACATTCCAACTTTTTGTTACATTATATAGACTAATGATGTGACGGATATTGACTGATCCTTGACATATAGAGATTCTAAAACTTTACAATATTTAAATATAACTTGATTAAGTACCGTAAAGTGCTGAATATATAATTTGTTTCTATCGGAATCTAGTTGTTAGAATACTCAGTTTCCTTAACTTGATCCGTTAGATGCGAAAGGAATGTGTTTCACGATCAAAGCATTCAAGAGTTAATTCCCTTCGTATATTTGATGTGCTAATAACGGTACACTTAAGGGTACAATGTATAATGTCAAATTCTATCATTAAGATGGTATAAAATCTGTTTGTTCAAGAGTTACTACAACCCTCTCGTTAAGGCCATATGGTCTACTATTCTACTCCTTCATGATACAAATTCCAGCAGTGAAATTTTGCCAAAACAAACGAGCACTTGACTTTAACAATCAATTATAGTCAAACTTGGATTCAGAATCAGAGTGTCTGATAATGTTACAGATATGATCGTTTGCTTCCATTTAAACTTAATGAGGTGGCTTTGCTTCCTGTAAAGGTTCAAAAATGAAAGAGATTCTGCAAAACAAAACCACTATCAATATGAAGTAACAGTTAAACATGACTGATACAGTAAACGCGTTGACAATGTAGACATAGAAATGACCATGGTTCGGCGTCAAAGTGACTGTCCCACTTAGCGAATTAAAGTGTAAATGGTGAATAATTGACATGAGACAGTGACATGCGTGAGGGATGTAAATATATATAATAAGACATACTATATCGTTTGGAGCAAAGTTCTGCCGTTTATAACGAGCATAAATGCCACAAAAAGACAGCTAAATACTTTTCGTTTTCATCATAGGTGCTTATCATTTTCATCATAAGTCTTTTGTTTTAAGCAAATGAGCACAACCATGTTGTATTAGTATAATCTTGACTTGAAGCAATGTCTAACAGCACATATGATGTGGGGGGGACCCAACAAAAACTTATCGTTCATCTCGGGGATAACCCTTCGGCAGTCTCTTATGTGTAACATGGGAATCCAACGGCAGGCTCTGGTGTGTAACATAGGAAACCAACGGCAGTCTCTGGTGTGTAACATGGGAATCCAACGGCAGTCACTGGTGTGTAACATGGAAATCCATCGGCAGTCTCTGGTGTGTAACATGGGAATCCATCGGTAGTCTCTGGTGTGTAACATAGGAATCCAACGGCAGGCTCTGGTGTATAACATGGGAATCCAACGACAGGCTCTGGTGTATAACATGGGAATCCAACTGCAGGCTCTGGTGTGTAACATGGGAATCCATCGGCAGTCTCTGGTGTGTAACATAGGAATCCAACGGCAGGCTCTGGTGTGTAACGTAACATGGGAATCCAACGGCAGGCTCTGGTGTATAACATGGGAATCCAAAGGCAGGCTCTGGTGTGTAGTACGGGAATCCAACGACAGGCTCTGGTGTATAACATGGGAATCCAACGGCAGGCTCTGGTGTGTAACATGGGAATCCATCGGCAGTCTCTGGTGTGTAACATGGGAATCCAACGGCAGGCTCTGGTGTGTAACATGGGAATCCAACGGAAGGCTCTGGTGTGTAACATGGGAATTCATCGGCAGTCTCTGGTGTGTAACATGGGAATCCATCGGCAGTCTCTGTTGTGTAACATGGGAATCCAACGGCAGTCTCTGTTGTGTAACATGGGAATCCAAAGGCAGGCTATGGTGTATAACATGGGAATCCAACGGCAGGCTCTGGTGTATAACATGGGAATCCTCTGGTGTGTAACATGGGAATCCATCGGCAGGCTCTGGTGTGTAACATGGGAATCCTCTGGTGTGTAACATGGGAATCCATCGGCAGTCTCTGGTGTGTAACATGGGAATCCTCTGGTGTATAACATGGGAATCCAACGACAGGCTCTGGTGTGTAACATGGGAATCCAACGGCAGGCTCTGGTGTGTATCATGGGAATCCATCGGCAGTCTCTGGTGTATAACATGGGAATCCATCGGCAGTCTCTGGTGTATAACATGGGAATCCAACAGCAGTCTTTGGTGTGTAACATGGGAATCCAACGGCAGGCTCTGGTGTAAAAGATGGAAATCCATCGGCAGGCTCTGGTGTATAACATGGGAATCCAACGGCAAGCTCTGGTGTGTAACATGGGAATCCATCGGCAGTCTCTGGTGTATAACATGAGAATCCTCTGGTGTGTAACATGGGAATCCATCGGCAGTCTCTGGTGTATAACACGGGAATCCATCGGCAGTCTCTGGTGTATAACATGGGAATCCAACGGCAGGCTCTGGTGTGTAACAGGGGGAACCAATGACAACTTTTTGTGTGTAACAGGGGGAATCAAATGGCAATTTCTCGTTTAGAGCAGTGATAACCCAACGGTCTCGAGCGTCAAACAGGGGAACCCGAAGGAAATATCTTGCTTGCAAAAGAGAAACCCACCGGCAGTTTCTCGTCTACAACAGGGAGAACTCAACGACAACCTCTCGTTTACAGAATTGGGAATCCAATGACAGTCCCTCATGTGAAACAAATGAATCTAACGGAAATATCTGGGTTGTAACAGAGGAATCCAATGACAACCTTTCCTGTGCAAAAGGCAGCAGAAATCAATCTATCGTTTATAGCAGGTGTAACCAAAGACATTCAATCCTTCTATAGCAGAGGGAACCCAAAAACAACCTGTTGCATTTAACAGAGGGAACCCAACGACGATCTCTCGTGTGTAACAAGGTGAACCCATCATCATTTGCTCGTGTGCGAGAGGGGAACCGAATGTTAATCTTTCGTGTATAATAGGAGAATCTAACGACAATTATCATGTGTAGTAGAAAACCCAACGACAACGGGGACTCCAACAGGTAACAGGTAGAACTCAACAGTAATCCCATGTATGTAATTGGGGAACCCAAACGTCCATATTTCGTGTGCGATAGATGGAAGTCGACCTACTCCTCAAGTTAAAAAGTACATATTTGTCATAAATGAACGAGAGTCATGCTTAAAGTATCTTTATTTTACACAACAATACTAATTCTTAAATCCATACTGAATTGTTTCTCTTACTGCCGGCATGGAAACCGTTTACTTGTATTTGTCAAATACATGAAAGATCAGCAAATAGTGATTAATTGCACGAAACATTTTTTAACAGTTAATACTCTTGGAAAACCTTCACTCTGATCTTAGCTGTTAAAGTCAACACTCTCTTTTACGTTGATGTACGTTTTGGGAAGCGGAAAGTAACACTCCTTTTCAATGTAGTGTTTTATAACGGATAGTGTAGTCAATCTTATGTCTCGTGTCACAATTACACCGCATACAGTGTGACACCTCTCTGTCGATTGATGTATAGGACAGCCACGTTCCCTCGTTTCTTCTTTGCTTTTTATTCGTTCATTTATTTACGCTCTTGTTTGCTCTCGTTTACAGGATATAGAAATTATGTTATGACAAAAGTACAAAACCTAAAACAGGATATCGTTAGAGTAGTGCAAATACGTAGACAATTCTATAAATGACAGAAAGAGGAAGTCAGTGTTGTGTTGATTAGTCATGTTCCATGTTCAAAAGAACGGACATAGGGCGTGTGTTCAGCCCTAGATGTCGCAAAATAGAGAGGTATACTTGGACTTGAATAAGAGGCAGGTAGCGGTCATTGGTATTGAGATTCATGCTGCTGAATTCAAGATGGACGCCTGTAAGGACGGCTCGGCCACTGTAAGTATTGCACTTGACAATGGCGGGATCATTGTCTCTTTCCGTGAAAAATGCAAGTGGCACACAGGTTGTGTTTTGGATTGCCATCGGGGAATTAAACGTATTACCTCCGTTGTAGTGAGCTTGAAGGTTTATTCTTCCTTCTTCAACACCAGTGGTTGCGGAAACAAACCGGAAGTTGATATCTGCAGCACGTACACTATTGTAGTTGTGGTAATTGTAAGGACCGAACAGTGGTCCACTACACATGCCTGAAACAAATGACTGCCTTTATTAACTGCACAAAGACACGCAAGTGAATAGCATCTCTGAAATTTAGAATTGGATACAATAGAGATAACAAAGAATTAACTGAACCATAAAGCCACTTTGACCTTCTTGGACTTGTCGATGATGCTAAGACCTTAATTTGGAAACCTAGGAGGTAAATGAGGAAAATTGATAGAAGGAAACGTCAGAATCTATATGGTTAGATTCATGAGCCCCGTGAAAAAAATCCACCAGCAGTATCTACAATCTGCAATCACGAAGACAAAAAACACTTAAGGGAATAGCACCTTTCCGTGCAAATTTAGTATCAGATACAGTAGAGCCATATCATTGAGTAAACCTTCCCTCTATAACACCACAACCTTCCATTGATTCCTAGTTACCAATTCACCTGATTACATCTAACACGAGAATTATCCAATAAAAGGTGTGCTAAAGGAATGAGATATGGAATTAAAAATATTGGTCTGAGATATGGATAATAATCTTTCTTTGAAATGGATAACATCAATTGAAATGTATTTGATTATTTCTATAGACGTACAGGAAAAATAGTACTACTTTCTCTACTGCTTAGTTCAATTGTACAATTTCAATTTAACTTTATTAGCACATTTATGATAACAATAAGAATCAGATGGCTAAACAGGGGAAAACACCAGAGATGTTCAAGAATCCAAACCAAATGTTATTAAATACATATCATACTGTCGAACTGTCCATCCTCCTCACTTTTAACGCTTTTTTAAAATAAATGAGTTGGTCTGAAGAAACATTTTATCTGATAAAAAAACATCCGTGCAATAGCCTAGGTCACTTATTCTGCAAATCGGAGAATAGTAATTTATTCCGACACATCCTGAACTTTGAGAGAATAAATGCAATTTATCTAAAAGTAAATTACATATTATGCAAAACATAAACAAGGTCAAATATTACCTGGATAGAACTTGAGTGGGCGGTCTCCTACTACTTCATCTAGACCATCGAGGTCAAACTCAATCCTATCACAGGCGTAGTACGACCCCGCTCCCTGACCAAGGTAAGCACCGCCTTCTCTGACGTACTTTCTTATTTTCCCGGCACCTTCGTCGCCTAGGGCGTGCATGAATCCCAGATCAAAGCCACCTGGCATCACAAACAGGGCTGCATTGTCCGCCCAATCACCTGTAACACATTTCACCTTTCTGGCATACAAAAGTAGTACCTTTCAATACAAATTTGGATTAGATACGTCATGCAGCTATTTCGTCCTTCGATGCGGAAAAGCAAATTGATCTAAATAAATAACACTTCACTCCATAAGTTTCATGTCTTTTAATATTGGATGATTTCTTCAGTACATATGTATGTTCTCAACAGTTTAAACGAATTAAACGTGACATGGAGGATTGAGATTTTTTAATGATGTATCCATTAAATATACCGATGACAGTCTAGTTAATACCAACGTGTTAACATAATCTTATTTAAAACGTAAATTCAACGAAACCATAGTAAAAATGAAATTAGAAAGGAAGAATCACACAGATACGCATGAAAAGAACGCAAGGTGTTCAGGGAGGGTAAGCGCATACAAACCAGATCATTAAGCACGTCCAGCTTCATATCACAAACAGAAATTATGCATGTAAAACTTCCTCATAACTTCATCAACCTGCATCTCTCGTAACCCTGTGTTGTGAGTGTGTCTGTCACTTGCCGACATTTTTGCACTTAAATCATGATATTGGGGTCAGACCTTGGATTCCGAATCAACTGCGACGTGTAAACACCAACGGTTAGAGATGCAGGTTGTTGCTATCCAGAAATGGAAAATTTACAATAGGAAATCATTACGCTTTTCAGATAGCTGATATTCTAATGAACTTCTTTCTTTCAAACTATGGGCATAGCAATGAATTACCATGATGTGCCTTTTATTCTTATTTTCATCCAAAGCAGAATCAACTGAAGAGCTTAATGAGTTCAGTTTCCTCTTGAGAAGTTTTTTATTTCTGGAAAGCAACACTCCTGTTTCTAAGCCTAAAGTGTTCACATGTTGCAGATGATTTGCTTGACAGAGATTGGCCATTAACAAAAAAACAGATGGTATCGATATATTAATGTTGGTCAAGTTATATATGCTCAACACTCATAATTGTACCTTGTAGATTTATTTTGTTATGTGCCTGGGTCTCATTTGAGAGCATGACATTAATTATTTGTGACTTAAATTGTGATGTTGGCTCATTTATCCGGAACAATTTTATCTAGTCTTTTATTACTTTATTACCTGTACACGATTACCTACTTCATCCCGTTCTATTGAATTTGGTTTGAATTGCGTTGGCCTGTCAAGGATGTCAGTATTCTATTGTTTTCGACATCTTTATTCGATACGTCCGAATCCTAGTTTCTTGTTATCAATTTATTGTTTTCATGATTCGCTTCCGGTTTACTCTATTGTATGTACTTAAGTGTTCTTGTCTTATCGCCACCAGAAACGTGTACTTAACCATAAGCAAAAGTGGCGGTAATTAATCCACCTCGGTTGCACTAAGAAGACAATGTGTAAAATTTCACAAAACCAGATCCTGATGTGTAGGTAAGGAGAGCAACAAGCATACATTGTTTGAAAACCGTTGACAATTAAATATGAAATTGGTTTAAAATGTGATAAAATTTTTTTGTAATGTTTAATGTTTCATATTGATTTACAAAACTGTAAGGTAGATTTGACAGACATAGATAAAATATATGTGTGTTGAAAATTGAACTAACTATCAGAGACAAATTCTGAGGACGCGCATTAATGATTCGGCAATTATCACAGGAAAATGTAGCTGTGATCTGTTTTCTTTAGAAGTTTATAGCATATGAAAAAAGTGTTACAGACAATTTAAGAAGCGAAGGATTAGAGATAGGGATAAGGGCGGGGAGACTTGCCTTGTATGATTTCGTCTGCCCCGATCCGCTGTATAATGTATGAGGCATCGAGAAGATTTTCCAAGTGCTCCGCCATCCTCAACATATGTAGCTCGTCCGTACCATATCCGTCATAGACATACACGTGCCTCCTGCTCAAAGTCTGACCCAAAAGGGCCATTAGACACAGAATCTGAGGGAAGTGAATAACAATGTCACAGTATATATAAGTATATACAATAGAAATTATAAAATGGTAGAAACGTCTCTTCGTGGCTTCTTTTATTTATTGAATATTACGGTGTTCATTCATTCACTACTGAAGCGAATCATCCGATGGAAATATATTTGAAAAATAAATCTCCGGACTTATATAATTAACTGTCTTTAAAATTATAATTATAACTTAATATCTTTAGACTAATGTTATTAAAGGAAAAATCAATGTAGCTTACCAGAAATACAGCTGACTGCATGGTTGCTGGCTGGTGGAGTGTGGTTGGCAAAGGTCGGCCAGATGTTTTGTACACAGGCAAGTAAACACTTTCGGAAAATGAAGTTCAAGTAACGCTACTCATATAACAGGGATCATGTGAAACGTACAACAATAGCTATGTAATATTACGTGCCATTGGAGGTCATGTGATAAACGAATACAAGGTCATATTACTCGCACGTCTGTTCACGTGAAAGTTTCATGATTATCATCAAACATCGCTCATATAAGTGATTTCTCCTTTTGTAATAAAAGCAACATTTTGATTGGATAAATATAAGGAACCCTGAAGTCGACCAGATAAAGCAAATTGTTGCTGACAAATAGCTGATAGACAAGGCACTCACACTTCATATGATTTACTGTTCTATAGATATATCAACATATTCTCCACAAGTCAAAATCTGTGGAACGCTGGCAAAATATGGAAAAAAGATAAACACTGTAACCTATGAAAAAACAGAATAAAACTAGATGTTTTCAACGATTAAACGACTTTCCCAGCATCGACGACATTCGTCACGTCAATCCAAGAGGGTAATATCATGGTCTAAAGTGAGAACGAGGTATACATCACCCAGACCGCCAGACATACTCAAAAGCATCAAACACATGTTATTGTTGATATTATATTGTTATCAGTCCATTTAACATCCAGTGACGATCCATCACTGAAGTAAGATGTCTTATATTTCAATGCCAAACGGAGGAGACGGAAAAATTGTAAAAATATTAGATTTATGAACATCGGGTCAAAAAATCGATGTGTGTTAAGGCACAAAACATGTTGTGCAGATAGGTCAACTCGTTCTTGCCAAACTAAGATAACTGTTTGTTGGTGTCTTGACGATCAAGCAGAGAGTTGTGGAAATATTTGGTGGTTTTTTTTCGTGGGAAACTTTATCAAAGCTTTCGAAAAATACAATACACGTATACTAACTAACAAATAATGTACGCATTTTGGTATGACCCAACAACAAACTACAATGTTTATAAAACAATACATTTTCAACAACCTATTTCTGAAAATGTTTAAAAACAATGTATTCTAAAACAAAAATAGCTGTAAACAACAGAGTAACAGGTTTGTAGTTTACAACGCTGGTTGTATGGTGGCAAAAAACACTTTTTGACAGTGGTATTAACCGTTAACCTAAGATATTTTCAGATAGTATAAAATCGTTCTTTACAAATCATTAACTTATTTTATCCTTGTCAAATTTATAGCATTTGGATAACATCGTTTAGGATAGTCACTTACTCTTATATTGAAGGAAGACTTGTTTTATTTGAAAAAAATCGAACATCATCATTGTTATCATTAATACATAGAGACAACATTTGTTTAGGCCCACAGGGACGAATTTTCAATTAACGGTTTATGAATGTCACTATAATATATATATATGGACCGTTGGTTTGGAATTGGTGGCAAGTCCCTGTGGGTATGGCTATAAGCACGATATTCTTAGGTGGTAGTATAAGAATCGTCTAGTTAGGATTGTGGAGTTATCTCGCTTGAGATGCTCACAGCACGTGTAGTTTTTTCAAAGGTAGGAAAGGCATTTGGATAGATAAAATGGTAAGATTGTACAGGTGAACTGCACATCTTATGCAAATTAAGAGTTAGATAAAGTAGAGTCAAACAACGAACTGTATCATAAGACTGTTTCGGCCATCTTGAATTAGGAGAAGACTGAGGAAAATTTAAGTGATCGAAAGAAAAGTCGAAATCTAGATTGAGAGGTGCATTAGCCCCATAAAATATGTTTCGTAATTTTCATATTATATATTTATCAAAACACCGTCAAGAACGTGTGTATATTCTGAGCCGTTGTCACGATTCGAATGAATTAAAACGTGGTCTACAAATTACGCCAAACCTCGGAAACGTCCATTAACAGTGGTGTCAACATCACGCATTCTAGAAGATATATGGCATCTCGATAGCTGAAGTGGGGAAAGGGTAGTCAGGACGTGATTTGGTCGGTAACAATCATATCACAGCTAGGCACGGAAAATATGAGGTTGAAATTGCTACTAGGTATTTTGTATGGCATTGGTGCATTGTAATTGAAAAAAAAAATAAAAAAATAAAAAAAATTAACAGAATGACAGCCAGGTGTTCATTATAATTATTAATAATGTGTAGTGTAATTTGATACAAAAATATTACATGTGCTGAAATTACCGTATATATTATCATAGTACAGAATAATTAACACGGTACACTTCATTTATCACAAGCACCTTATCAAAAACTTAATGATATAATAAACAAAAAGACTGTTAATTTTCAGACAGCATTCAAATAACTCCATAAATCAAAACAATCAAATTGTGACGAATGGGTGTGTAGCCATTATCTTCCTACCAACATTCTTTGTAATATCACATCATTATGATACTGTACCCTCAACAAGTGACATTCAAGGCATGTGGATTTTAAAGAATTCTTACGAGTTCTTAACCAGTAATCTACATCCACTTCCGTTTTTTTTATGAACATTTGATTTTCCAGTCTGTACAACACCACACAATTATTTCTTAACTAAAAGAACGCATTCGTTCTGTTGTTCTGAGAACTTTCTTTTCCAGTGAACGGTGATATAAATAGATATATTTGTGAACTTTACTGGATCGTGTTTCCTGAAAAAACGTCCAAATCAAAGGGAAAATACACCGAGGACGAAATCTTTGAAATTGGGTTTCTGGTTGAAAAGGATATTGTTAAATCCATATCGCCACAAAATACAGATTATTATTCGCAAAATGCTACTTTGATAACACAGTAAGTTATGTAAGTTCACGAAAGGAACAGTACCAAAAGCCGAAGAAAAATCGAGTCAAATATATATAGTAATAATATAGTAATGTTTAAATTTACGCGGGGGAGAAGTGCCTTGGTTTTTTTCGACCAATGAAAGCGGACTATTAATTGACTCCGTATGATGTAAACCCGGAAGCCAGTTTGGCATGAAAACATATATAAATTGCAGATTAAGATAAACGTTTATCATGTAACGAGTAAGTATTAATGTTATCTGTTTCTGTAAGTGCTTTATTTATATCTATACTTATCAAGGATTTAATACTGTAGTCGGCTTATTATTCTGTTGTGCTTAAGCAAACTTTGAAGTCGCATACGGGTGTTGCCGAAGAAAACCCAAGTTAATGTTAAAAATTTTGTGTTAAAATGAAAGTCTGGATAAGTGTCCCGTGTCATTTTTAATTTTGACGTCTGCATTATACAATGACAATTTAGTCATTGGATTGGTTGATAGAGGATATTGATATTGATAACACTTATCCTGTGTACTGTTGTGTTTCAGTACAAAATAACTTCCTCTGTTTTTTCAACTTGTTGGATATACAGCGGAAACATACAATGGTAACATTTCAGGAGAGCTTAATCCATTGGCATAAGAGGATAGACTGGAGTTCGAGTGAATATTCTGACATCCAAGAATGGCCACAGCCTGTCCAAAAGCCTACACCCATATCAAAATTATTGTAAAAAAACAGAAATAAACTTATCTTATCAACTAATTGAGTGATAAACATGTATACCATGAAAACGTAATCATCAATAATTATATTGTAAGTGATTTTGAATGGTCAGTTCAAACTCCCCTTTTTAAACAGATTACTGATAAATATCAAGCTAAATATATGCATTTACATTAATTCTGTAAAGTTATGTTTAAAATTACAACTTCTTTTACAGTATACTTCACTGGTTTCTCTTATAAGGTAGAGCACTTGTATAATTATGTTAAAACAAGGAAATTTACATTGAAATCACAGTTAAATTCACTTGCACAACAGTTTATACATGAAATCAGGCAAAATCAATTTCAACCTGAAGAAGCCCGACAGTAAGGGCAAAATTAGTAAACAGATCACCAATTAAAATGTTAAAGAACCTGCCGCCAGCCTCTTGAGATTGATTTTGCCTGATTTTGCGTACCCTCAGGTATCATGGTGAAAGGCAAAGGACCTTTTTATTCACCATTTAATGTAATTTTAGTGTTGGCTCTATTGTAGATATGTTATAGAATTATCTTTTAAATGAACCTGTTTATCTTAGTGTTTTTCATTTTTGCTAGGTCTCCCGAGACAATCTCAGGGTGACCTATTGTGATACTCTTTTCTTGGGCTTCATAAACTTTTTACATTTTCAACTTCTCCTGGATAACTGCTGAACCAGTTTCAATGAAATTTTACAAAACCTTTCATGGCTTAAGGCACACCAAATTTGTAAATTATATGGTCCCAAAGGGCCTTAAATTTATTGAAACTTTAAATATTGTCTTCTCAAATCCCAGATATGGTAGAAATAAATACTCTTTTGGATAGAAAAGTCTACAGGTGCTTTCCCAAAAGTGTAAATTTCATGACCCAAGGGTCTCAGATTTGCCCCTTGGGAGGGGGTAAAGTTGACTTTCGTCTATATAAGAAAATTACATTTTTGAACATAATTTGTATATTTTCTATTGGGAATAGTTCAGACTTGGCTAGAAGTATGGGTATAAGCTGTCAGTTTGATGAGAAGTATATCTTGACCTCGACTGATCTCCTGGGGTTGATGGATGGGACTAAAAATGGGTCAAATTGGCTGAAATTTCAAAAATTTTCTTTGCAATAACTTTATAAAGTAGAACCAAATAATCTTTATGGATGGAACCGTCTTACATATAGTACTTTACCATAATTATAAATTTCACAACCGCAGGATCTCGCATTTCCCCATGGGGAAGAGGTCAAAGTTTACTATAGTTTATGAAGGAAAGAACATTTTTCTGCATGATTTGTTTATTTTCGTTTAGAAATAGTTCTTACTTGGTTAGAACTATTAGTATAAGATGACAGTTCGATGACATGCACATATTGACCATGGCTGTACCACCCAGGGGCTGGTGGGTTGGATAAAAATGGGTTGAAATTGACCATTCTACTGTTCATGGATCGAAGATTTTGTATTGTAAAATTCAATCTTGGAGTTTAATTTCTTTTAAATCAAACTTGTTTAGAAGTCTAAACATAGGACAGCAGTTAATGTTATGCATATTTTACATTTACATTATGTATATACTGTAGTTAAAAATATCTTAATTGTTTTTACAAAATCTTTTCTATGACATGCTGAGAGAATCATTGTAACTCGGGTGATAGTTAAGGCCCTTGGGTCTCTGATTTTATTTTGTGTATATGTTTGTATATAACATGCAGAGTTTTTATACGAGATAATGATCTAACAGGAAATTTATTACTGTGGTTGTGTAATGGTTCTTTCATGTATAGGAAACGTGCACTTCAGCCTTCAACTCATATATATAAGTGTATTGGCTTTGTGAAAGAAAAATGAGTCATATCAATTGATAGAATTAAAAAAAAAGGTTATGAATATTTAAAGAATGAGGTTAAAGTAGATAATTAATGGACGCAGCCAAAGACGAATCCATGTCAGAAGTATTGAAAGTATTATAAAGATGAATTGTAATATTGGGGCTAATTTGTCTTCTTTAAGTAAATGAATATATCCCTTCTTGCATAGCAGTCTTAACAAATGTTGAATTCAACATTACAAGCCTTATATATTTCCATTTTATCTCTGCATGAAAACTTCGACATCTGTAACAGTGCTTATATTTTTATCATCACTACATAGCCAACAGAATCGTATGGAATCTGATTCTGAAGACAAAAGATCATACTCCTGGTCATTCATGTTAATACATCAATATCCTTGACAGAATTTCTTTGGGCATTACTGGCATTCCATTATTCCAGTAGATTTTGCTTCTGATAACTTTTCACAATTTTACGATGGCTTTCCCATGGGACTATAAATACTTTTTTCCAGACTTTGAATATAGATGTATGTTGATTTTCTAACATTTTAACTTTTAAACAGAACGGCATTGTGAGCGCTGTCAAGTTTTGTTTAAATATTTTTTGTAGGATGTGTTACAGTATTTTCCCATGTATTTTGAACCTGGGGTTATAATGTGATCTTGACAATGTAGTACCTTGTAATCTTCCTATAATCTGTTGTTTCTGATGTGTGTACTGCAGTGTTTCAGAGAAAACTGTTACCGTTTTGAAAAACAGTTTTCACAGTTAGTTGGTGATGGATTTAAATACTATGAGTTTATATATCTAATAATGTGAGTACAGTCCAATTCTCTTCAAAATGATATTGTTAAACTTTTATACCTGTCGCTCAGTCAGAGGGAGGGGTATCATTTTGTTGGTGTGTCCATTTGTGCATGCATGAGTGCAAAGCTTGTGTACAAGGTGTTTCTTAAGAATCCTGGACATATTTAGTTTTTTTATTCATAACATCACACCAGTTCTATGCTTGATTAAATTTGGTGCTGTGGTCATGCATCAGGGTTAAAGGTCAGAAGTCATGATTGACCATTTTGTAAATAAAAAGCTATCATTTTATGTAGAAGATACTTATAAATAAATGATGAAAATAAAGATAAAAGATTAGGAAGTGGGGTATATTTAGATGTTAGGCCATGCTCACTTTGTTTTCATTTTCAATTAAATTTCAGTCATTGACATAACAGCAGTAAAATTTTGAGGTTAGAGTTAACAATGCTTTGCATGATAACAGTTATCAGATTACCTTTTTGTTAAATTATAAATGTGCTAATTTGGGTGCATTTTTCTAACTCCAGCTTGTGATTGTTTCACCTGTGATGTTATTTGAACTGTTTACATGTACTGATGTTATCTATGTACAGGGACAGTGACTCGGTGTGACTAAATACTGAGATCAGTATTGTAATCAGAAGTTAACCTTTGTCTGACCAACCATTGTTGGTTGGAGTGATTATATTAGCAATAACTGTAATCTCATTCTATTAACAATCATATAAGATATTAAAAATTACTCATATATTTTATCTTACAGACGAGAGATAATAAATAATTTGGTGACAAGCTTGTGTACATTGTGATATAACAGGTTTGTTTACCTGTATATGTGATACATGTACAATCTACATTTCCACCTGGTAATTATAATAGTAGACTCCATCATTATTTGTTACTTTATCATATACACTGTGATTAGTTACCTGTGTTGTAGTTTTATTAAGATATTGAATTCTGTCACCCTTAGATCTCCTGGAGAGGAGATCAAATTTGATTCACTGCAGTTCGTATAGGGAAAAATGTTTTAAGTGTATTTGTTCATTTTCTGTTGAATTTTTGATTTTCATGATTATTTTCACATTATTTCACACCTATATGTCAGAACCTGTTGACTGTTGTTCTGAGAACTGCATCCTTTTACTTACTGAATGTTTATAGGTTCAAAAATTGACAATGGCAGTTAATCCAAGGGAGATAAGTACCATATGACTATCAATGTACAATATAAGAAAGCGATATAAGATAGCTGTATATATGAAGATATACCCCATGTTACCAATGAAATGCATTAATCATGATCATTGAAACATTAAATACTTGCTGTTCATATTAAAGCACATATGATGGAGTTGTGCTTATGAAGTTCTCTGATTACATGTATGTTGAATACTTAAATCATTCTGGTGTACTTGTATTCATCCTTTCAATCTATTGTCAGTAGTGGTATTATGTACATAAGTACAAGTACATAGAAGATTGGAGATGGTGATTAAAGAATCAGAAACCTGTTAATTCTCTGTACAGAATCAGAAATGTTACAAAGGTAAATGATCATACTTGCTTTGTTGACAGGGTGTGACCAGTTTGTGACGGGAAGATGATGGATGGAGATGGAAACGGACGTACATTAGCTACCTGGTTGGAAAGTCTTGATCTTTTACAGTACGTTCAGAATTTTATTGACGTTGGTATTTATAAGCTAGAGGACTGTGTGACCTTGGATAGTGATTTCCTCAATGACATTGGCATCAACTTACTTGGTCACAGGAAGCGAATCCTAGAACACCTACCACTGATTAACATTGATAGATATCATGAGGAGCGCAACAGGGCCAAGTCTGTACGAACATTACCACCGAATCAAGATTCTCATTTCACTTACCCATCACCTAGTAAGGGGGAAGTAACTGCTGAGATTGTTCTACCAAAGAGAAGTAAGAGTGAAAAGAAGAACAATAATATGTCACATATGTACCCAGTGGTGCAGAAAGACTTACCTCCTATATCCCCGACCACACCAACAGATCCCCCCCAGAGGTGTTCTCCTCAAAATATAGCACTCCCCATACGTGTTAAAAGTCCACCACCAATTGCAACCATGGCAACAGAAAAACATACTGCTGTGACCCCTCCTGTTCCTGTCAAACGAGGAGAAGTTCCGGTTCTCTTGCAGGAGACGGACAAACCAAAGGCAAAACCTGTGCCAAAACCTCGCAAAACTTTACAGAGTAAACAAAAAATGTCCACATCAGCATCAGCGCTGCCGTCACAGTCAGAACACTCCAGACCAGGTCTGACACGGCAGTCTGTGTCTATATCAGGTATGACCATAGAGGAATCCTCTGACTTCTCTGCAGATTCCTCATCAAAATCAACTTCCGTGGACTCCTCCTCATATCAGTCTGGAGAAGGAAGTTGTTTGCCAATGCCAACAAGTCCTCTGGATCCAGATTTAAGTTTTGTGCCTGGGACATCATGTGATCCTGATAGAAGAACCATGAGTGAAGTTTATGTAAATGTTGACATTTCTAGTGAAAATTCTGACAGGATCAACGATCCAGCAACAGATGACCACACTGTCAATACTGTTAACAATGGCAACAGCACAGGCAATGCATATGTAAACATGGATGTCTCTAAGAAGGAGACTAGTATATACGAACCTATTTGGTTTGGAAAAAGAGAACCAAGCACAACTGGATGTACTACCACTGCTTCCACACCTGGTTTTTTACCTGTATCTTGTTCAGGCAGTGATTTTAAATCAACTCCACATATTGACAGCATTGTCCCTCTGCCTGGAACAGATGTTTTTGGACATTCCACAAGTTTGAGCACCCTAGGTTCAAAATCTGCTGTGAACTCTAACACCTTTGAGTCATTTGAGGCTACAAATGATAGTGAATATGCTAATGTGGAACCCCCCACTCCACCTAAGACCAGCACTATCACATCAAATACTGTTTCCCCATTGTCTGAGTTGGATCTAGACTTCTTTACTAAAGATACACCTCCAGCATGTTCATCAAGCACTCCAAATGTGGCTGGAACCTTAAGATCTGGGAATTTGACAAACACTCAATTAAACGTCAGTAGCAACAGCGCAGGATCACCAGATGCCTCCTTTGAATTGCCACCTCCAGATTTTCCTCCCCCACCCCTGCCACCACCCCCTCCTCCATCAGACAATATGGCTGTCTTTGATCCTCTCGTGTCACAGCCTACAGTCCCTCCTGAAATTGCAATGCCCCCTGTTCCACCACGAGTGACAACAACCTCTGGAAGTTCTGGGTATGTCAATGTAGTCCCTGGCCTTGCTGCACCTACTAGTAACTCAGAGCAATCTGTTCAGTCCCCATGGCCTGCCATCCAGAATGATCTACCAGCAGAACTTTACTTCACACCAAATAAGGGGAAACCATTTTCCTCTCAGATCCACATGAATGAATCCTCAGACTATTGTTTTGCTAATTATATTACAAAAACACCAGAGAAACCTAAGCTTCAAGAGATGAAACTGCCTTCCCTGTCCACCCCAGGGCCAGACCCTTTCAAAGATGATGACCCATTCTCTGAGTTTGGAGCAGAATGTGCCAAGTTCAACCAGGGTAGTGATGACTTCAGCATGAATGCTAACACAGTGTCAACCAAGGCAGACAACTCCTTCGGTGTCTACGAATTTGCTCAAGAAGATGATTCTAATGACTTTGATCCATTTGGTTTGAAAAACAATAATCATGCACCAGGTGGTGCCACAGAATGGTCAAGCTCGAAAGTTCCATGTACACTTAATGATACTCCGCCTCCTCCCCATTGGGACAAAACTCTTGATGACCCTGGCAAAGTGTATTCCATGGCCTTTGGTTATAGTGAGTATATTTTTGATATTTTGTAATAACAAGGACTTCTTTTTAATTCCCGTAATTAACATTTTGACAAGATTTTTGCTGATTGTCACTATCAAATCATTCCATAACTTACATGAACTGTTTTGTGTGTAGACTTTCCCTTAAATATTATTATTTAACTACAGTTGAAACTCGTTGTCTCGCAATCGCTTGAGTCGAAATTTCGTGTGAGTCAAAATGATTTTCAAGTCCCATTTTTTTTCTTTCTATATCTTTGTAATTTTAGTTCGGATGACTCAAATTTCATTGAGTCGAAATTTAGGATGAGTTGAAGCAATTTTCCAGTCCCTTCTATTGTATAGTAAGGGAAAAGTCATTTATTGTCTCGAAATTAATTTTAATACATACACAAAGTAGAAAGTCACCTGTGCGTAACACATGGCTCATTATGGCGTATCGATGGTCCATCGAACACACAACCCTTGGTCTCTGGCAATTAATAAGCAGTTTAATCATCCAATTAAAGTTTGGCTTCTTAATTAGTGTCACCATCCTATAGAAGTGACTTACCTGTAAGTTAAAAATGTAGCGTGTGTACACGAAGCATGAAAGCATTTAGCCTGATTGGATGCATCTTCAGGAACGATAAATACGAAACCGTCAAACCAGTGAGAACTTTTTGACAAAATCTGATCACCATAATTCAGAGAGAAACAAATCTTAAGCTTTTTCCCTGAAGGACTGTGATCAGGAACTCCAGATTTAGTGTTTGGACATTGAAGGGCGGAAAGTATTTTTCATTCATAGGGTCTGTATCTGTGCATTCAAAGTCTAGCGCTTGTACAATGTTTTCTTTAACAGGTAAAAACTTTCTATCGCTGCGTTTTTCATGTGTTTATCTATTTGTAATAAAGTCGTATTGATATGATCTGTAGTTTTACATAAATAAATCGTTGCTTGTAGCGTATAAAAAGCAAGTTCCAATTTCGTTTTATTGTCGTACCGTAAAATAGATTATGTAAATGTGCTTGGTCAGTAAGGGTATCATACACGTGGGGGATGAAAGGACATGAATACAAATGCATTAGATTAGAGTTGTTTTGTTTCCATGTTTGGATGAATAAACAATAAAAGGAGAAAGTAGAATTTAAATTTATTTATTTACTGCCACTTCGAAAAACATCAGGAAACATATTGTCAACTTTATTTCTACGCTTCGTTTGATTCAAAATTAGATAAGTCAAAATATTTTCCAATGGTCCCTTGAATTTCGAGACAACTGTATGTTAGACATGTTTGTGAAAACTAATATTTACCCACTTCCTCATTTCAAGATGTACAACCAAGACATTTATGAAATTCTTTTTCATGAGCATGCAGTTTGTGAATGTTTATTTCCATATGAATGGCAGCTACAGTGCCTCAATAAACCTGCACCATATGTGTTCACACAAATGTGGAATTCTATACTGTTACTCAAGTTATCAGTTATTCAGTAACAATATTAAAATCTAAATTTGTATCCAGGAAGACAAAATCATGGAAGAAAAGTACATGTGTATCCATATTTGCACCATTATAAAAATTCAGATAGAAGAAACAGTTATGGACTTCATTTTATGATATATATGATTACAACAGTTGTGAAACAAGGTATGATTCAAAGATATAATCAGTCTATGATTGGAACACACAGGGGGTCTTTATTACTGTTGGAGAAAACCCAAATGGTACAGGTTGAGCTACTGACTTTAAACGTTCTCATGCCTGATCAGGAAATCAAACCCCAGTCGAGCCATGCACCATATGACCCAACAGAAGATATGCATCCATGTCCATATTTACATGTGTATATTTATATATAAATGTTATGGAGTGATAAAGAATGTACATTGTTTTTAGGGATATTTGTACCACTTGATAGCCTGAAGTTTCCCTGGTCAAATTTCCATTCAGAGATTTGTTGTTTGGTGGTCTGATTCATATTTTAAGTCTCTGTGGTACTTTTGTATGCTCCCTGAAAGTTTTAGGGGAAGCATATTAGTTGCTGCTTTTTCTGTCCCTCTTTCACGCCGTCCTTCTGTATTCAGAGCATAACTTTGCTCTCGGTTAAGCAAGGATAATGAGACATGGTGTATACTTTAATCGTATTGCAGCAATGTGCTTTATACCAAATTCAAAGTCTGTAACCCCCTCAGTTACAGATATATTGCCCTTAAATAAAATTTTGTGTTTAAAGCATAATTTTGCCTGCATTTAAACTGTGATGTATACAGTGCCAAATTCAGAGCCTGTGATTCCTGAATTACAGAGTTATTGGCCTTTGCTAAAAGTTTGTGCCTGGAGCACAAATTTAATTTGCTTGGATTATAAAGTGTAATATTTACATTGGTCATACCAAAGCATTGTGCAGTGTATGTCGGGGTCTTCAACTCCACAGTTACCAGGGATTGCCCTTTGTTAAAATTTTGTGTCTGGACTATAACTTTGCCTGTATTAAAACTAGAATACTGAAACTTTGTGGTTAAAATGGACATACTAAGAAGATGTACTGGGTATCAAATTCAATTCCTGAAACCCCCTAGTTACAGAATCAGTGCCCTTTGTTGAAATCCTCTTGTTTTCAAAATTATATTCATTTGAAATATATATCGAAATCACAAACAGTATGAAATTGATGTGTGAAGTTTTGATTGTTACACACTCTCCTTCATCAGACAGATGACCAGTATAGATTAGCTTATTAGCCCTGATGTTTAATAATTTCAAACTGAAAATATTTTGTTTGTTACATAACTCTGCCTATCAAAGGAAATAAATAAGCATTTTCAACTGGGAAAACTTCTAAAAAATCATTACAAGCTGGTGATAAGGTCATTAATACTTTTACAGTCAAAACTGTGGTACATCTGAACACATGGACTATCAATTGCAAGCGTTTAAGTGATAAGGATGAAGCATCTTTCTGATTATGATTGCCAATTTAATCAGTTGACTATGTCCAGGATGGCTGTTTCTGTAAAAAAAATAGTCTCACATTTTTACATGATGTATATATGATTATTCAGGTAAGAAAATAGTTGTTATATGGGAAACAATTCAAACAGTTGGGAGTGCCAACACCCTAGGTAAATAGTTTTGACTGCTCACTGATGACTCAATTTGGAATGGTGATTTCAACAGTTTCAAATAGAATACAAAAAAGTATATTAGTACAAAAACATGGTTAATAAAAATATACTATCAGCACATAAGATTATCAATGAGTGCAGTGTAGTATGTATCCACGAACAGTAATATATTTGTTGGAAATGTTAATACATAAAAAACAACTTTTAACTTTCCGGACTACTACTATCTTCAACAGTAATGCAGAAGAGTTGACTGTTTATCCTAAATATACAAGAAACTGTCTAAAAGTATATCCTCTGCCTATAAAACTCCATGTAACTCTACTCCTTGTAACCCTAGTGTGAGTCACAGGAAAAAAACCAATACTTTGAATAGTTTGTGCATTCACATACTTGAAAATGAAGAATTCAGTTTAAGTGACAGCTATGTACCTCAGTAAGACAAAATGTGGATATTTTTTGTGTGTAGTTAATCATTATTATTGAAATTTAGGACAATAACAAGGTTTTTCTTATATCCCCATAACAGTTGTATTGTCAGATGACAATGCAGTCACTCATAGTTTTCTGCAAATTAAAAAGATGTCAGATTGAGATATAAAAGAAATAGCAATTTTACAGTTCTTGGATTTTTTCTGAAAGAATGATAAAACTGGTTTGACAGGGTGTACCTTATTTAACCTAAGGTACCTATATATATATCCAGGTGAGGCCCAGTATGTAGGAAGTAAAATTCTGACTGTCCTCACTTTAGATACAATGTCCTGACTGAAACATAATATCGTTTTGATCAGAAAGATGGCAGAAATATTTTGAAAACTGTAGAATCTTTATTATATTTTGACAGGTTTTTGACAGCTTTATACTGTTTACTTCAATGTATAAATTATCATAGGTAATGGTAATATGGTGTATTTATGCAATTCAATAATTTCAAATATCTCACATCCACACCTGTTATCATTTTCTCTTAACTCTTCCTATTTTGGTTTCAATCTTCTTCAGTTTCCTTCCAAATTGTTCATGGAACTTGCACCTGTTCAGACTATGAACCCTCTGCTCTAACATCATCTGATGTAATTATTCAACTCTTTCAATATTTCCCACTTTCTTTGATTCTTAAATCTTTCTTGCATCCATTCACGTAAAAGCAGACAGAAATGAATTAGCGGTGAAGGGGCCCCTTTCTCAGGGTCCAGGGGCGAAGCCTTGTAGGAGGTGGGGGATCCTCCAAAAGCTGGAGTGAAATTAGAATAATTTTGGAACATTTTCTTCAGGTTGGTATATGTAATGTCAACAGAATAGAAGTTCTGATAACACAGCCAGTAGAAGATTAGAGTGTGACATTTTAATGACTACATGATCACCCACATCAGACAAATGACCAGTGTGGATTGTACTAGCAGTGATGTAGTATATGCACTATAATCGTATGTACACTAAGGTTGAAAATTGGGTGACAAGATGGTAAACAAAAATACACCAGATGGTAACCATATACTGTAGTCAATTAACCCACTCTTTGTTTAACACTTGCTCATACATGTGAGAGAGTCTGTGGCCAAACAAAACATACTTCCTGTTTTAATCCTACTTTTATATTTTGTGCATTCCCTAAACTTTTTAAGGACTGTTAAAGTCAAGATCTCTCTCTGATATAAAATCATATAAAGGTATTTGTTTAAATAAATTTTTTACCGGCCAATCTGTTCTGAATTTTTCCGACATGTTACATGTTTGTTTGACTTAAGAAAACTGACATTTTATATGCAAACAATATCCATTATCTCTTTGATGTATTCACGAACACGTATTGCTCCTAGAGAAAATGATTTCCTTTATGTAAGAATTTTTTTTTTCTTAAATTCCCTTCTGCATTTTAGTTCGGTGATATTGTATATAATACTAAGTCCAGTCATTTCATATGTACATGAATGGTTGGTGGAGGAATGTTTCTAAATGGAATTATGTCTCAATCTTTGGCAATTTAAAGCAATACAATATGTATAAATACCCTTGCTAAGGATTCATATACCTGTAAAGCCTTATATAATCATTCCCATGTTATATTCAAAATTAAATCAAACTGAAATACAAAAAAGCTGTTATATTGCTACAGCTGTAGTCATGGTAACAAAGTCCAGACATACAGTATAATGTCTTGTAATCAGGTGTCAGTTATAAGATATGTTTAAGTCAGTATTACTGCATATATACATATATGTGTGGTCAATCTTTGACTGCAGAATTTGGTCATCTTGTCATTTGAATAAAATATATAAATTTTTAATGTAAATGAATTAACACTTACCAAGAGAGCAATAGACCTGTACAAGCTGCATCTTTTTGGCATGTACAACATTTCTTTTTCGATCAACGCCATAAATTCAGTCATTTAAAAGCTGTAAAGTTTACCCCATTTGGAGCCCCCCTAGTATTATGCACTATGTGCATGGAATCTCTATCTAAGCTTCAAAGTACTGCAGAAATAAATTTTTGTCTCCTGTCACTTAGTGTTACAGATTTGTATGTGTGTCAGATAGCATTATATTAAACACATAAATAAAACACAGTACACATATCTACACCCAGAAGTCCAAAACCAATACTGTCTAATTCTGATCAACTGTTACATGGTGATCGAAGAATTTTTTACAATGTCCTATAAACTGTTCTAGTAGTGTGTATAAATTTGTTTTGGCGTCAGGTATTGAAATATCCCATTGTTGTAATATACCATTATCGTATGTTTGGCATTGCTTTAGTGTGTTGACTCGGACTTTTTATCTTTTACTTCACTCTTATTTAATCAGCTTTTGTTTCATATGCCACGTTTAATGTTTTGCTTATAAAAGCCTTTAAACTTGTTAAGGAATATTCCTTTGTTTGTTATTGTTCTCTGTTGATATGGTATTTTGCTGCACCAAGTAAAGTGCAATCACTGTAAGTTCAATAGACAAGTAGTTTCATGGGACAAATGGTATCAGTCTTATTGGACAGTATTACATGGTTTGACTGTGAGAAACTGGGACAAATGGTATCAGTCTTATTGGACAGTATTACATGGTTTGACTGTGAGAAACTGGGACAAATGGTATCAGTCTTATTGGACAGTATTACATGGTTTGACTGTGAGAAACTGGGACAAATGGTATCAGTCTTATTGGACAGTATTACATGGTTTGACTGTGAGAAACTGGGACAAATGGTATCAGTCGTAGTGGACAGTATTACATGGTTTGACTGTGAGAAACTGGGACAAATGGTATCAGTCTTATTGGACAGTATTACATGGTTTGACTGTGAGAAACTGGGACAAATGGTATCAGTCTTATTGGACAGTATTACATGGTTTGACTGTGAGAAACTGGGACAAATGGTATCAGTCTTATTGGACAGTATTACATGGTTTGACTGTGAGAAACTGGGACAAATGGTATCAGTCTTATTGGACAGTATTACATGGTTTGACTGTGAGAAACTGGGACAAATGGTATCAGTCGTAGTGGACAGTATTACATGGTTTGACTGTGAGAAACTGGGACAAATGGTATCAGTCTTATTGGACAGTATTACATGGTTTGACTGTGAGAAACTGGGACAAATGGTATCAGTCTTATTGGACAGTATTACATGGTTTGACTGTGAGAAACTGGGACAAATGGTATCAGTCGTAGTGGACAGTATTACATGGTTTGACTGTGAGAAACTGGGACAAATGGTATCAGTCTTATTGGACAGTATTACATGGTTTGACTGTGAGAAACTGGGACAAATGGTATCAGTCTTATTGGACAGTATTACATGGTTTGACTGTGAGAAACTGGGACAAATGGTATCAGTCTTATTGGACAGTATTACATGGTTTGACTGTGAGAAACTGGGACAAATGGTATCAGTCTTATTGGACAGTATTACATGGTTTGACTGTGAGAAACTGGGACAAATGGTATCAGTCGTAGTGGACAGTATTACATGGTTTGACTGTGAGAAACTGGGACAAATGGTATCAGTCGTAGTGGACAGTATTACATGGTTTGACTGTGAGAAACTGGGACAAATGGTATCAGTCGTAGTGGACAGTATTACATGGTTTGACTGTGAGAAACTGGGACAAATGGTATCAGTCGTAGTGGACAGTATTACATGGTTTGACTGTGAGAAACTGGGACAAATGGTATCAGTCTTATTAGACAGTATTACATGGTTTGACTGTGAGAAACTGGGACAAATGGTATCAGTCTTATTGGACAGTATTACATGGTTTGACTGTGAGAAACTGGGACAAATGGTATCAGTCGTAGTGGACAGTATTACATGGTTTGACTGTGAGAAACTGGGACAAATGGTATCAGTCTTAGTGGACAGTATTACATGGTTTGACTGTGAGAAACTGGGACAAATGGTATCAGTCGTAGTGGACAGTATTACATGGTTTGACTGTGAGAAACTGGGACAAATGGTATCAGTCGTAGTGGACAGTATTACATGGTTTGACTGTGAGAAACTGGGACAAATGGTATCAGTCGTAGTGGACAGTATTACATGGTTTGACTGTGAGAAACTGGGACAAATGGTATCAGTCGTAGTAGACAGTATTACATGGTTTGACTGTGAGAAACTGGGACAAATGGTATCAGTCTTATTGGACAGTATTACATGGTTTGACTGTGAGAAACTGGGACAAATGGTATCAGTCGTAGTGGACAGTATTACATGGTTTGACTGTGAGAAACTGGGACAAATAGTATCAGTCTTATTGGACAGTATTACATAATTTGACTGTGAGAAAAGTTGGCAGTAACAAGTTATAATGGGACAAATGATGGCACTACAACAAGATTTTACTTGACAAATTATGACATTATGACATTATTTTATGGGACAAAAGATGGCAATATAACAGGGCTTTATGGAATGATTGGTGGCAACATTACACGATTATCTGGTCCATATGATGGCATCTGACAAATTCTAGCAGTATAACAAGGTTTTATAGGACAAATGGTGGTAATATATGTAAGGTTTTATGGGACAAATGGTGGCAATATATGTAAGGTTTTATGGGACAAATGGTGGTAATATATGTAAGGTTTTATAGGACAAAAAATGGCGGCAATATATGTAAGGTTTTATGGGACAAATGATGGCAATATATGTAAGGTTTTATGGGACAAATGGTGGCAATATATGTAAGGTTTTATGGGACAAATGGTGGCAATATATGTAAGGTTTTATGGGACAAATGGTGGCAATATATGTAAGGTTTTATGGGACAAATGGTGGTAATATATGTAAGGTTTTATGGGACAAAAAATGGCGGCAATATATGTAAGGTTTTATGGGACAAATGGTGGCAATATATGTAAGGTTTTATGGGACAAATGGTGGCAATATATGTAAGGTTTTATGGGACAAATGGTGGCAATATATGTAAGGTTTTATGGGACAAATGGTGGCAATATATGTAAGGTTTTATGGGACAAATGGTGGCAATATATGTAAGGTTTTATGGGACAAATGGTGGCAATATATGTAAGGTTTTATGGGACAAATGGTGGTAATATATGTAAGGTTTTATAGGACAAATGGTGGTAATATATGTAAGGTTTTATAGGACAAATGGTGGTAATATATGTAAGGTTTTATGGGACAAATAGTGGCAGTATAAGGTTTTATAGGACAAATGGTGGTAATATATGTAAGGTTTTATGGGACAAATGGTGGCAATATATGTAAGGTTTTATGGGACAAATGGTGGCAATATATGTAAGGTTTATGTGACAAATGATGGCAATATATGTAAGGTTTTATGGGACAAATGGTGGTAATATATGTAAGGTTTTATGGGACAAATGGTGGCAATATATGTAAGGTTTTATGGGACAAATGGTGGTAATATATGTAAGGTTTTATGGGACAAATGGTGGTAATATATGTAAGGTTTTATGGGACAAAAAATGGCGGCAATATATGTAAGGTTTTATGGGACAAATGGTGGCAATATATGTAAGGTTTTATGGGACAAATGGCTGCAATATAACAAGGTGTCATGAGACCTATGGTATTGGTAAAAATTTGTTATATAAGGTCTTAGTGAAATTTCACATGATATATCACTGGGATGACTTTATTTCTTAGGAATTTTATCAAACTTTCAAACAAAGTCAAAGTCATCATGACTACAGCTATTTTTTCTAGAAATTTGTTTTTTGAAATTCTTTGTGACTGATGCTTTTCTTGAATTCCCTAGTACAAAATTCAAAACAAATTGCACACAGGTGACTCTGGCTGTTGTTGAACATGGTTCCAGATTGCCCACAGTTGGTTCTGGCTGTTGTTGAACATGGTTCCAGATTGCCCACAGTTGACTCTGGCTGTTGTTGAATATGGTCCCAGATCTCCCACAGTTGGTTCTGCCTGTTGTTGATCATGGTTCCAGATTGCCCACAGTTGGTTCCGGCCCTTGTTGAACATGGTTCCAGATTTCTCACAGTTGGTTCTGGCTGTTGTTGAGCATGGTTCCAGATTTCCCCCAGTTGGTTTTGGCTGTTGTTGAACATGGTTCCAGTGTTCCCACAGTTGGTTCTGGCTGTTGTTGAACATGGTTCCAGTGTTCCCACAGTTGGTTTCGGCTGTTGTTGAACATGGTTCCAGTGTTCCCCCAGTTGGTTCTGGCTGTTGTTGAGCATGGTTCCAGATTTCCCCCAGTTGGTTTCGGCTGTTGTTGAACATGGTTCCAGTGTTCCCACAGTTGGTTTTGGCTGTTGTTGAACATGGTTCCAGTGTTCCCACAGTTGGTTTCGGCTGTTGTTGAACATGGTTCCAGTGTTCCCACAGTTGGTTTCGGCTGTTGTTGAACATGGTTCCAGTGTTCCCACAGTTGGTTCTGGCTGTTGTTGAGCATGGTTCCAGATTTCTCTCAGTTGGTTTCGGCTGTTGTTGAACATGGTTCCAGTGTTCCCACAGTTGGTTTCGGCTGTTGTTGAACATGGTTCCAGTGTTCCCACAGTTGGTTCTGGCTGTTGTTGAACATGGTTCCAGATTTCTCTCAGTTGGTTTCGGCTGTTGTTGAACATGGTTCCAGATTTCTCTCAGTTGGTTCTGGCTGTTGTTGAACATGGTTCCAGTGTTCCCACAGTTGGTTTCGGCTGTTGTTGAACATGGTTCCAGATTTCTCTCAGTTGGTTTCGGCTGTTGTTGAGCATGGTTCCAGATTTCTCTCAGTTGGTTTCGGCTGTTGTTGAACATGGTTCCAGATTTCTCTCAGTTGGTTCTGGCTGTTGTTGAGCATGGTTCCAGATTTCTCTCAGTTGGTTTCGGCTGTTGTTGAACATGGTTCCAGATTTCCCCCAGTTGACTCTGGCTACAAGTATAGAGGACCCCGATACAATGGAGACTGCCAAGGCATTTTGAAACCATGTTCCATTCAAAACAATATTTTGACTCTATGCCTCATATATATACAGTCAGTCATAGTTTTGTTAACTAACTCTCATACATTGCCATTGTAAAATTCCTTTTTTATTTTAACTGCTGTTAAGTTACAGGAAAAAGGATGTAATGTGATGATATAATTGATATTTTCCTTGATGTGAAAAATGAAAAGAATCCAATTATAAAGGAATTAGAGTATTTCTATTGATGAAAAAGTATGGAAACCCCTTAATAAGAACCATGGTTAAAACGGTACACATGAGCAGAAGTTCCACCTCTAGGTCCAAGGAGCTCTAGGTCCAAGGAGAATACCATACAATATGCAATTTTAGGAAATCTTGCCTCAGGATTTGCAGCTCTTTCTTAAACCTTGCTGATATCTATGAATGTTTATACTGATATACCTGTATGTAATTATGACACATTATTGTGGCTAGACATGTGGTATTTCATACACCTGTGAAAAAGTATAATCCGTATTGTTATTGAACTTTTCCATGGTCAAGTGCTTAGATATGGCTGGTTAAGTAGGAACGAGATAACAGTTTTACGATATCAACACATAAGAAATCAACCTTGGTCATTATTTTATGTTGTGTATTTATAGGTATCATATAGTTAACAGTGTTGTTATACGGAACTTTCATTTTTATCTTTCATTGATTTCTCTTGAAATTGAGTATTTCATAATCATGACGTACCAACCAGGTAGTGTTTTCTTCCTTTATAAACATGGTGTAACTGGGTCACATGTACATGTACAGGTATATATGTAGTACATACTGCATATCACACAGCAGACCAGCATTTTAGGTGATTATATCTGAACATCTTGATTCATCTACTGCTATAGTACATCATAGCTGTGAAATTCAAGATGTGTAGATCAGCATGGCTGTGTAAATCTAAGAGACATACAAGTCGAAACTGTCAAAATGTTTAGTGTACCAGAGACATGGATTTAGCCATTCCTGTAAATTAGTAAACATTTGGTAAAAGTGTTCTTTGTGATGAAATGATGGATATCAATGGAATGTTTGGACACCGTCCCTCTGTCAGTAGTGATACATATTCCTGGTCAACTGGTAAGTCTTCATTTTTGCTGTCAACAAGTTGTTACAAAAAACATTCTTTAAATTGATCCTAGATTTTTTAATGATATCCCAACATTTATGAAATGCTGCCAATGAGATTTGAATTGAGTTGTGAGATGTTAGGTACTTTAAATATTATTTCAAAATAAGATATGTTCATAAAAATAATAATTTTGACTCACCTGTGTGTTCTAATAATAAAAAAACAACTGCTAAGGTCAAGAACAGAGTATGTTGTAAAAATGAAGCATCCCTGTCCTAAGGTGTGAGGGAAAAGGCAAAATGATGGAGAAATATTTCAATTTTTAAAAAAACATTTTCACTGAAAATTTGGGAAGTATTTTATAGTAATATTGGAGAAAAGGTTTCTGATCAAAGAAATTGTTATAGGCAAAGTCTAGAAGAAAATTATCATAAGCTACAGGTACACCTCAAACCAGAAATACATATTCTATCATCAGTAGATGTTCCTCAGACAGGAAGTCCATTATGAGTAGATGTTCCTCAGACAGGAAGTCCATCATCAGTAGATGTTCCTCAGACAGGAAGTCCATCATCAGTAGATGTTCCTTAGACAGGAAGTCAATCAATAGTAGATGTTCCTTAGAATGGAAGTTCATCATCAGTATATGTTCCTTAGAAAGGAAGTTCATCATCAGTAGATGTTCCTTAGACAGGAAGTCCATCATCAGCAGATATTCCTCAGACAGGAAGTCCATCATCAGTAGATGTTCCTTAGACAGGAAATCCATCATCAGCAGATATTCCTCATACAGGAAGTCCATCATCAGTAGATGTTCCTTAGGAAGGAAGTCCATCATCAGTAGATGTTCCCCAGACAGGAAGAATATCATAAGTAGATGTTCCTCCGACAGGAAGTCCATCATCAGTAGATGTTCCTCCGACAGGAAGTTCATCATCAGTAGATGTTCCTTAGACAGGAAGCTCATCATCAGTATATGTTCCTTAGAAAAGAAGTCAATCAATAGTAGATGTTCCTTAGAATGGAAGTTCATCATCAGTATATGTTCCTTAGAATGGAAGTTCATCATCAGTATATGTTCCTTAGACAGGAAGTCCATCATCAGTAGATATTCCTTAGAGAGGAAGTCCATCATCAGTAGATGTTCCTCAGACAGGAAGTCCCATCATCAGTAGATTTTCCTCAGACAGGAAGTCCATCATCAGTAGATGTTCCTCAGAAAGGAAGTCAATCAATAGTAGATGTTCCTTAGAATGGAAGTTCATCATCAGTATATGTTCCTTAGAATGGAAGTTCATCATCAGTATATGTTCCTTAGACAGGAAGTCCATCATCAGTAGATATTCCTTAGACAGGAAGTCTATCATCAGTAGATGTTCCTAAGACAGGAAGTCCCATCATCAGTAGATTTTCCTCAGACAGGAAGTCCATCATCAGTAGATGTTCCTCAGACAGGAAGTCCATCATCAGTAGATGTTCCTTAGACAGGAAGAATATTGTTAGTTGATGTTCCTCAGACACGAAGTCCATCATCAGTAGATGTTCCCCAGACAGGAAGTTCATCATCAGTAGATGTTCCTTAGACAGGAAGCTCATCATCAGTATATGTTCCTTAGAAAAGAAGTCAATCAATAGTAGATGTTCCTTCGAATGGAAGTTCATCATCAGTATATGTTCCTTAGAATGGAAGTTCATCATCAGTATATGTTCCTTAGACAGGAAGTCCATCATCAGTAGATATTCCTTAGAGAGGAAGTCCATCATCAGTAGATGTTCCTCAGACAGGAAGTCCCATCATCAGTAGATTTTCCTCAGACAGGAAGTCCATCATCAGTAGATGTTCCTCAGAAAGGAAGTCAATCAATAGTAGATGTTCCTTAGAATGGAAGTTCATCATCAGTATATGTTCCTTAGAATGAAAGTTCATCGTCAGTAGATGTTCCTTAGAAAAGAAGTCAATCAATAGTAGATGTTCCTTAGAATGGAAGTTCATCATCAGTATATGTTCCTTAGACAGGAAGTCCATCATCAGTAGATATTCCTTAGAGAGGAAGTCCATCATCAGTAGATGTTCCTCAGACAGGAAGTCCCATCATCAGTAGATTTTCCTCAGACAGGAAGTCCATCATCAGTAGATGTTCCTCAGAAAGGAAGTCAATCATCAGTATATGTTCCTTAGAATGGAAGTTCATCATCAGTATATGTTCCTTAGACAGGAAGTCCATCATCAGTAGATATTCCTTAGACAGGAAGTCTATCATCAGTAGATGTTCCTCAGACAGGAAGTCCCATCATCAGTAGATTTTCCTCAGACAGGAAGTCCATCATCAGTAGATGTTCCTCCGACAGGAAGTCCATCATCAGTAGATGTTCCTTAGACAGGAAGAATATTGTTAGTTGATGTTCCTCAGACACGAAGTCCATCATCAGTAGATTTTCCTCAGACAGGAAGTTCATCTTCAGTATTTGTGCTTCATACAGGAATCCTGTGTTATTAAAATCAGATTCAAGTCAAATATTTTGACATAAACAGGAATTTCACTATCAATTTTACCAATAAAAGGGGTTGACTGTCACTCACAAGAAGTCCACAAGCATTGAATATACTCAAACAGAAAGTCCATATGGGTGATGCATTCGTACAGGAAGGTAGTCCATCCTAACATTTATAATCAGACAGTAAGTCAACCATTGATATTTATACGCAGACAGGAAATGCACCTTCAATAAATTTACTAAGACAAGAAGGTAGTCCATCAATGACTATACTCAAACAGTAAGGAAGAATTTCACCAAGATAGCTGTACTTAGACAGGAATTCAATCATCAGTAAATGTATTTACACTTTAAGACCATTTTCAACAGATGTCCTCTCACAGTAGATCCAATTTCAATAGATGTCCTCACATAGAATGTCCACTATCAATAGATGTCCTCTCACAGTAGATCCAATTTCAATAGATGTCCTCACAAAGAAAGTCAACTGTCAATAGATGTCCTCACATAGAAAGTCCACTATCAATAGATGTCCTCACACAGAAAGTCCACTATCAATAGATGTCCTCACACAGAAAGTCCACTATCAATAGATGTCCTCACAAAGAAAGTCAACTGTCAGTAGATGTCCTCACACAGAAAGTCCACTATCAATAGATGTCCTCACACAGAAAGTCCACTATCAATAGATGTCCTCACACAGAAAGTCCACTATCAATAGATGTCCTCACACAGAAAGTCCACTATCAATAGATGTCCTCACACAGAAAGTCCACTATCAATAGATGTCCTCACAAAGAAAGTCAACTGTCAGTAGATGTCCTCACACAGAAAGTCCACTATCAATAGATGTCCTCACACAGAAAGTCCACTGTCAATAGATGTCCTCACACAGAAAGTCCACTATCAATAGATGTCCTCACACAGGAAGTCCACTATCAATAGATGTCCTCACACAGAAAGTCAACTGTCAATAGATGTCCTCGCACAGAAAGTCCACTATCAATAGATGTCCTCACACAGAAAGTCCACTATCAATAGATGTCCTCACACAGAAAGTCCACTATCAATAGATGTCCTCACACAGAAAGTCCACTGTCAGTAGATGTCCTCACACAGAAAGTCCACTGTCAGTAGATGTCCTCACAAAGAAAGTCCACTATCAATAGATGTCCTCACACAGAAAGTCAACTGTCAATAGATGTCCTCGCACAGAAAGTCCACTGTCAATAGATGTCCTCACACAGAAAGTCCACTGTCAATAGATGTCCTCACATAGAAAGTCCACTGTCAATAGATGTCCTCACATAGAAAGTCCACTGTCAGTAGATGTCCTCACAAAGAAAGTCCACTGTCAGTAGATGTCCTCACACAGAAAGTCCACTGTCAGTAGATGTCCTCACAAAGAAAGTCCACTATCAATAGATGTCCTCACATAGAAAGTCCACTATCAATAGATGTCCTCACACAGAAAGTCCACTGTCAATAGATGTCCTCACACAGAAAGTCCACTGTCAATAGATGTCCTCACATAGAAAGTCCACTGTCAATAGATGTCCTCACAAAGAAAGTCCACTGTCAATAGATGTCCTCACATAGAAAGTCCACTGTCAATAGATGTCCTCACATAGAAAGTCCACTGTCAATAGATGTCCTCACATAGAAAGTCCACTGTCAATAGATGTCCTCACACAGAAAGTCCACTGTCAGTAGATGTCGTCACACAGAAAGTCCACTGTCAGTAGATGTCCTCACACAGAAAGTCCACCGTCAATAGATGTTCTCACATAGAAAGTCCACTGTCAATAGATGTCCTCACACAGAAAGACCACTATCAATAGATGTCCTCACACAGAAAGACCACTATCAATAGATGTCCTCACACAGGAAGTCCAATGTCAATATATAGATGTCCTCACACAGGAAGTCCAATGTCAATATATAGATGTCCTCACACAGAAAGTCCAATGTCAATATATAGATGTCCTCACACAGGAAGTCCACTATCAATAGATGTCCTCACACAGGAAGTCCACTATCAATAGATGTCCTCACACAGGAAGTCCAATGTCGGTAAAATGTCTTCAGACAATCAAACATAAAATCAGCTTCCTGATTGACTTTACCTGTATCTGCCATTGTTAGTTGTAATGTCAAAAATTTCACTGTGTAGAGAATGATATAAAAAATTATTACAGAGTTTTAATTTACTTCCTTGTCAAAGGTAAATGAATAAGATTAATGGCATAAATATTTCATGAAATGGAATCCTTTGTTGTATCACTTTTACATTTCTACCAACTACTAGCACTGACACTATATATATGTCAGTTATCATCTCATAAATGCCAAGGTGAGCTTTGGAAATTTGTACAATGTATTCCAATTTAAAGTGAGAGACAAACGAACAAAAATGAAAAGTGGTATATCATAAGATATAAGTAAATATCAGTTGTCACAAGCTTCATTGTAAATTAGCCTATGATTTATGCCAACTGAAAGCAGTACAATTCTAAAATGTACGTTGAATCAAAGTTATTAGTGGCTGATGAGAAGTCAAAATGAACAACATAATGCTTATATTTTGATAGTATTTTTTTTTATTTTCAGATGATCAAAGTACTGATGAGTCCATGTCTGATTTAGATGAACAAGAAAATGTTGAAGGTGTAAACTTACCAGTGATTCTCTCCAGTCCCGTGTCTGTAAGTTAGAAATACTTAGACCTGTGTTGTTTATGAGGATCTAACCTATACTCTATTGACCTTGAGGGTTGGGATGACCTGCAGCCAGCATGTATTTAGATAGAATAGGTTAGCATGTTTTTAGATAGAATAGGTTAGCATGTATTTAGATAGAATAGGTTAGCATGTATTTAGATAGAATAGGATAGCATGTATTTAGATAGAATAGGATAGTATGTATTTAGAAAGAAAAGGATAGCATGTATTTAGATAGAATAGGTTAGCATGTATTCATATGGCTCATTCAATCTTTGTAAGTGAGTTTTGAAATGTTTTAGTATCCAGCTGTGTGTTAGGTATCTCATATCCAGTGTCTCCCAGCTGTATGTTAGTTATCTAGTATCCAGTGTCTCCCTGCTGTATGTTAGTTATCTAGTATCCAGTGTCTCCCAGCTGTGTGTTAGTTATCTAGTATCCAGTGTCTCCCAGCTGTATGTTAGTTATCTAGTATCCAGTGTCTCCCAGCTGTGTGTTAGTTATCTAGTATCCAGTGTCTCCCAGCTGTGTGTTAGTTATCTAGTATCCAGTGTCTCTCAGCTGTATTTTAGTTATCTAGTATCCAGTGTCTCCCAGCTGTATGTTAGTTATCTAGTATCCAGTGTCTCCCAGCTGTATGTTAGTTATCTAGTATCCAATGTCTCCCAGCTGTGTGTTAGTTATCTAGTATCCAGTGTCTCCCAGCTGTGTTTTAGTTATCTAGTATACAGTGTCTCCCAGCTGTGTGTCAGTTATCTAGTATCCAGTGTCTCCGAGTTGTATATTAGTTATCTAGTATCCAGTGTCTCCCAGCTGTATGTCAGTTATCTAGTATCCAGTGTCTCCCAGCTGTATGTCAGTTATCTAGTATCCAGTGTCTCCCAGCTGTATGTTAGTTATCTAGTATCCAGTGTCTCCTAGCTGTGTGTTAGTTATCTAGTATCCTGTCTCTCCCAGCTGTGTTTTAGTTATCTAGTATCCAGTGTCTCCTAGCTGTGTGTTAGTTATCTAGTATCCAGTGTCTCCCAGCTATGTTTTAGTTATCTAGTATCCAGTGTCTCCCAGCTGTATGTTAGTTATCTAGTATCCAGTGTCTCCCAGCTGTATGTTAGTTATCTAGTATCCAGTGTCTCCTAGCTGTGTGTTAGTTATCTAGTATCCAGTGTCTCCCAGCTGTATGTTAGTTATCTAGTATCCAGTGTCTCCCAGCTGTATGTTAGTTATCTAGTATCTAGTGTCTACCAGCTGTATGTCAGTTATCTAATAACCAGTGTCTCCCAGCTGTATGTCAGTTATCTAGTATCCAGTGTCTTCCAGCTGTGTGTTAGTTATCTAGTATCCAGTGTCTCCCAGCTGTATGTTAGTTATCTAGTATCTAGTGTCTACCAGCTGTATGTCAGTTATCTAATAACCAGTGTCTCCCAGCTGTGTGTTAGTTATCTAGTATCCAGTGTCTCCCAGCTGTATGTTAGTTATCTAGTATCCAGTGTGTCCCAGCTGTGTGTTAGTTATCTAGTATCCAGTGTCTTCCAGCTGTGTGTTAGTTATCTAGTGTCCAGTGTCTCCCAGCTGTATGTTAGTTATCTAGTATCCAGAGTCTCCCAGCTATATGTTAGTTATCTAGTGTTCAGTGTCTCCCAGCTGTATGTTAGTTATCTAGTATCCAGTGTCTACCAGCTGTATGTTAGTTATCTAGTATCCAGTGTCTCCCAGCTGTATGTCAGTTATCTAGTATCCAGTGTCTCCCAGCTGTATGTTAGTTATCTAGTATCCAGTGTCTCCCAGCTGTATGTTAGTTATCTAGTATCCAGTGTCTCCCAGCTGTGTTTTAGTTATCTAGTATCCAGTGTCTCCCAGCTGTATGTTAGTTATCTAGTATCCAGGGTCTCCCAGCTGTATGTCAGTTATCTAGTATCCAGTGTCTCCCAGCTGTATGTTAGTTATCTAGTATCCAGTGTCTCCTAGCTGTGTGTTAGTTATCTAGTATCCAGTGTCTCCCAGCTGTGTTTTAGTTATCTAGTATCCAGTGTCTCCCAGCTGTATGTTAGTTATCTAGTATCCAGTGTCTCCCAGCTGTGTTTTAGTTATCTAGTATCCAGTGTCTCCCAGCTGTATGTTAGTTATCTAGTATCCAGTGTCTCCCAGCTGTATGTTAGTTATCTAGTATCCAGTGTCTCCCAGCTGTGTGTTAGTTATCTAGTATCCAGTGTCTCCTAGCTGTGTGTTAGTTATCTAGTATCCAGTGTCTCCCAGCTGTGTTTTAGTTATCTAGTATCCAGTGTCTCCCAGCTGTATGTTAGTTATCTAGTATCCAGTGTCTCCCAGCTGTATGTCAGTGTGTCCCAGCTGTGTGTTAGTTATCTAGTATCCAGTGTCTTCCAGCTGTGTGTTAGTTATCTAGTATCCAGTGTCTTCCAGCTGTATGTTAGTTATCTAGTATCCAGTGTGTCCCAGCTGTGTGTTAGTTATCTAGTATCCAGTGTCTTCCAGCTGTGTGTTAGTTATCTAGTATCCAGTGTCTTCCAGCTGTGTGTTAGTTATCTAGTTATTGTTAAATCACTTCTACATGCTTACACATTAAATCATTTAACAGTAGTAAAAAGTACTAGGCTGAAATGCTTTACCTACTAAGAGTCATTGTTGTGCTTCCTGTTGAAGGTTGTTATTCTGAAAACAAGTGACTTGTGATATGCAGTGCCAGTAGAAATTTTCTTACTGGAAAGTGAAGATACTCCGTCTTCTTTCTGCTTTTACTTTGAATCAAACAAATAATTCACACGTTAAGGAGAAAGTCGTATTTATACCAGCATAATTTTAAATCTTTCAGAGGCCAATATCCATTGTATCTGATGACGAAATACTGCATGTATGTATTGCTATTGAAGAACTGACAAAGTAATAATAGAAACCTCTGTATTAATACCTCAAGTCAGAAATGCTTTCTTATATATCCAACAATATGAGCATGTGTTGTAGTAAGTGTCCTTTCCTACCATCAGATAGTCTTATGTGTCGTTTAATCATGATTATTAGTGTTGTGATACCATAATACGCCATCAAATTTACAACTTTTTCCTCTGTCATTTGAATGTTTGTTGTTCCTGATTCTATTTTGATATTCGTGATCAATTATTTCTTATATTTTTATAATATTCTTATTGAAGAGCTTTTTGCGCTTATAAGAGCATATTGCACCAAAATATGATTAGGCAATTTGCACTTTCTGTATGTTGTTAATATAGAAATAATTGTGAATAGTTGAATTCATCATGGCCAATAGTAGTTCAGAATTGATGCAAGGCAAAAATTTTTTGACACAAAAATAAGTATACGTGTATACGATTTTAGCAACGAAAAAGTGAGAAAAAGAAGATATTGTTAGATTAATTAAAGACTCCTTAATTTGTTGGACAAATTTAAGATTTCATGATTCCTTAGACAAATTGAAGACTCCATGATTTGTTAGACAAATTGAAGACTCCATGATTTGTTAGACAAATTGAAGACTCCATGATTTGTTAGACAAATTGAAGACTCCATGATTTGTTAGACAAATTGAAGACTCCATGATTTGTTAGACAAATTGAAGACTCCATGATTTGTTAGACAAATTGAATACTCCATGATTTGTTAGACAAATTGAAGACTCCATGATTTGTTAGACAAATTGAAGACTCCATGATTTGTTAGACAAATTGAAGACTCCATGATTTGTTAGACAAATTGAAGACTCCATGATTTGTTAGACAAATTGAAGACTCCATGATTTGTTAGACAAATTGAAGACTCCATGATTTGTTAGACAAATTGAAGACTCCATGATTTGTTAGACAAATTGAAGACTCCATGATTCCTTAGACAAATTGAATACTCCATGATTTGTTAGACAAATTGAAGACTCCATGATTTGTTAGACAAATTGAAGACTCCATGATTTGTTAGACAAATTGAAGACTCCATGATTTGTTAGACAAATTGAAGACTCCATGATTTGTTAGACAAATTGAAGACTCCATGATTTGTTAGACAAATTGAAGACTCCATGATTTGTTAGACAAATTGAAGACTCCATGATTTGTTAGACAAATTGAAGACTCCATGATTTGTTAGACAAATTGAATACTCCATGATTTGTTAGACAAATTGAATACTCCATAATTTGATAGACTGTTTGTAGATTCCATATTTTGTAAGATTAACTTACAAACTAGTCTCCTTAATTTGTTAGACTTATTATTGACTCCATCACATTGTATTGTCTAATTGATGTCTTTATAGTATTATATCATTTACAATTTAATCTTCCTATATTATATATACCTAACTGAACATTGCCATGTTCAATATATGTACATTCAATATGTCAGAGTACTGCATTGCTAGAACAAACCATTTGATGAAACTAAAATACATGAAATCACATCTACATCCCTCTGTCATGAATTTACAATTCTAGTAAACTTTCCAAATTATAAATCCTTGAAAAAAGAATTGAATTCTGCTATATAATGAGTATTTCTTTACTTGAAAGAAAACATTCAAATCTCCTTATTTTGGACAGTTAGACTTTGATTTGCAATGTATTGCCTTTATTGCAAAGGCTCTAGATGTATATAAATGTACTTTTCAGAAGTTTTTACAGTGTTCACACGGAAAGTCACAAATGTTGACAAATAAGTGACAATTTGGATTTTTTAAAAAGTTGTCAGAAAAGAACATTTCAAAATTTATTCCATTGTAAGAAAAGTTTTTATAATATATATTAATCTGACAAGAAAAATCTCCAGTTGGAGAATTTCTGAAGAATCAACATCCAGTTAAGTCCATACATGTGTTGAGGTTCATCTTTTAGGCTCTTGTGATATACAGAGGTCTCTTAAAAAGTAGGAATCAAAAAAGAGCCCCAAACCTGAAACCAGGTAGACCAATAGTAGAATATATATTGGCCTACCTGGCTTCAGGAGTCGGTGATCTACATAGATTAGTCATACACACCATTTATTCTTCTTACACCATATACATGTATATCATTCCTGGCCTTACAGGTAGAAAGCTAGTTCTGGTCTGGTGTAGGATGGCTTGATGTCAGTCATACTGTAGCATTTCACTTAGCAAAATGTAGTGATTTGATTGGTGAAAAATGAACAAAAATGTATTCAGAGTTCTTGGCAAATAATCAGTTGTGTCACTTGTCACTTGATTTAACGGTCTTTATATGATATTTTATCGTGCCATCATGTTGTACTGTGATGTCTCCATCGATGCCAATGGAAGCATATATACATACATTGTATACTTGGGTTGTTTTTGGAAACTAACCATGTCAAACAACTTGGAACTTAATTTTATTCCAATAAGTAATCATGCATGAAATGAATGATTCATAAAAGGAAAGTGAAGAAAGCTTTACTTTTTGTAAATGTAAAAATAAATCATTAATTTTGCTTTCAAAAATATATATTTGTCAATTTTAATATCTTTAAGTTCAAATTTTGTCATAAAAAACTCAAAATGTTTATACCCATCACAATATTAATTCCGACATCCCAGTTTTAAAGATGCATACTATATGATACTTTATCCATATTCTGTCTTGTGTCCATTCTTCTGGTTTCTTTTTAACAACGATTTGAAGTTGTGCAGTTTCTACTCTTGGTACAATACCTGACTTTGATGAACCACATGAATTGAAAGCTCAGAATGATTTACATATATTTTTCTCTTTCATAGCTGTTATCCTTTTGTCAATTTTTGACTGATGAATTCTTGGTTATCAAAAATATAAAAAATTAAATAAGCTGAGGAAGGAATGCTTTGACTGTTGTTCTACATGGAAAAGACTAACAATGATATTATAGTGCTTTAATGTGTAAAGCATGGAATGTTATCATGCTGCTATCAATATTCCTTAATATTCTGTCCTATTAACATATTACATTAACTTATAGTAAATGACCTTTGTAGTGTCATTATGTTGGATGTTTTAAAATTGCTTTGTACTGAAGGACATGTCACAATCTAATGTGAGGATGCAGTGTCCATCAACCATACTGAATATACATTATATGTATTTCTTTTGAGTACAATATGACTGTCATTGATTTTTATAGAATTTTAGGGTAATTTTTATCTCTCATATTTTGAGAATCATTATTATAACAGTGTCGTACAGCAGACAAATTAAAGAAACCACATCATATTACAGGTATTATTGAGTGGAAATAATTATTTAATAAATAAGAGTAAAAAATCAACATTTCCTTGTTCCAATGAAAATTTCAAACCATTGATAATGAAAAGTTAGACTGAAGTTTAAATCAAATCTTTGTTCCAGCAAAACAAAGGTGAACGGGCAGGTTACCTGTACAAGCAGGGAGGGTGAGTTACATACTTATTTTTCAGCTAGTTCATTACATCTTTGTTATCTTCCTAAAGTCAGTGTAATTACATTTTTAAGATGTATCAACTATATAAGAGATATTCAATACAGGAAGTGTTAAGGCCTTTTATCATTATCATCTTGATTACATCAGTATCATTATATTCGTTAAACAGGGTGGTATTTAATTTCGGATCAAATAACTTTTTCCTGCGAACAGTTTACCATTCCACAATATGAACATTTAATCAGGAAGACAGTTCTGTTCCCTATGTCAGATGTTAGACAGTTCTGTTCCCTGTGTCAGATGTTAGACAGTTCTGTTCCCTGTGTCAGTGGTTAGACAGTTCTGTTCCCTGTGTCAGATGTTAGACAGTTCTGTTCCCTGTTTCAGTGGTTAGACAGTTCTGTTCCTTGTGTCAGTGGTTAGACAGTTCTGTTCCCTGTGTCAGTGGTTAGACAGTTCTGTTCCCTGTGTCAGTGGTTAGACAGTTCTGTTCCTTGTGTCAGTGGTTAGACAGTTCTGTTCCCTGTGTCAGTGGTTAGACAGTTCTCTTCCCTGTGTCAGTGGTTAGACAGTTCTCTTCCCTATGTCAGAGGTTAGACAGTTCTGTTCCTTGTGTCAGTGGTTAGACAGTTCTGTTCCCTGTGTCAGTGGTTAGACAGTTCTGTTCCCTGTGTCAGGTGTTAGACAGTTCTATTCCCTGTGTCAGTGGTTAGACAGTTCTGTTCCCTGTGTCAGTGGTTAGACAGTTCTGTTCCCTGTGTCAGTGGTTAGACAGTTCTGTTCCCTGTGTCAGTGGTTAGACAGTTCTGTTCCCTGTGTCAGTGGTTAGACAGTTCTGTTCCCTGTGTCAGTGGTTAGACAGTTCTCTTCACTGTGTCAGTGGTTAGACAGTTCTGTTCCCTGTGTCAGTGGTTAGACAGTTCTGTTCCCTGTGTCAGTGGTTAGACAGTTCTGTTCCCTGTATCAGTGGTTAGACAGTTCTGTTCCCTGTGTCAGTGGTTAGACAGTTCTGTTCCCTGTGTCAGTGGTTAGACAGTTCTGTTCCCTGTGTCAGAGGTTAGACAGTTCTGTTCCCTGTGTCAGTGGTTAGACTGTTCTGTTCCCTGTGTCAGTGGTTAGACAATTCTCTTCACTGTTTCAGTGGTTAGACAGTTCTCTTCACTGTGTCAGTGGTTAGACAGTTCTGTTCCCTGTGTCAGTGGTTAGACAGTTCTCTTCACTGTTTCAGTGGTTAGACAGTTCTGTTCCCTATGTCAGATGTTAGACAGTTCTCTTCCCTGTGTCAGTGGTTAGACAGTTCTATTCCCTGTGTCAGTGGTTAGACAGTTCTCTTCCCTGTGTCACAGGGTAGAGGGAAAGTTCTCTTCCCTGTGTCGTTGTTTTCTGAAAAAAAATCCTGTTGTACAACTGGACAAGGGAAAGTACAGTTTACAGTCATAGAATTTGATTTAAAACAAACTGGAAAGGAGTTGTAAGGAATAAGTTCAAGATAAACATGAAAGTTTCATGAATATAATCTTCTGACAAAGATAAATAAAACCTTCTGACAAAGATAAATAAAATCTGCTGACAAGGTTATCTTTTATAATAGGTTTTATACAGCCTATACAGTGTTACAGGTGAAGATCTGGATTTGTTTTGAATCTATTGAGCTACTTCCAGACATGTAATCTAAACTGAATGTCTCTTCTTTGTAAAATGGGGACGTACCAGCTAGGCATTTTAAGATTATATTTGTGGTAGATGAATCCCACCTGGCTGGGTTGAATAACATACCATAAAGAGGTGGAGGCCACATATCAGATATAGGTGTCACGTGATGTAAGTTATATAACCAACATTTCTCATTTAGGTAAAATAATGGTAAATCTGTATCAAAATTGCTTGAACTTTGAAGTGTAATTGGAAACTTGTCATATGACTCTTTCCATGTTTTGTCAGTCATAAAATAAAATGGGGTATTGTAGTTATCATCAAGCTGTCACATGTTGTCTTAATTGTGTCCTACTGAAAACCTTGATATCTTATATAGACCAGGAAGAGGAAGTTTAAGTCTCACAAACTGACTTCTCCAATCTAACTAGGACACTGGAAAACCATGTTAAAACCATAATTACATGTTTGAAATAATATATGGTATTTATCTGGTCATGGTTTTGGGCCAGTACCATGCTGGGATAAAAGGCTACCAAGTTTGTTTAAATAAATGACCTGGTCAAATGTTTTAAAATCTTTAAACAACTTCTTCTCAATAACCGAATGGTCCAGGATCATGATATTGGGCAAGAAGCATGCTTGGATGAAGATCTGCCAAGTTTGTTCAAATAAATGATCTTTAACTATTTTCAAGGTCACAGGGGTCAAATGTGTTAAAATCTTAATGACTTCTTCTCAATAACAAAGTGGCCCAGAGTCATGACATTGAGGCAGTTGCATGCTAGAATGAAGGGCTACCATTTGTTCAAACTTAGAAACAATAAAAACTATGCAAATATTGGTTTTGTTCTGTCTGCCCCATTGTTGGGACTGATGAACAGGTTGTAAAACTGTCCAAAGACCTGAAAACCTCAGATGACTTTTAAGGCCCATAGACCTCTTGTTATATTTGTGTATAAATTTGACACATGATCTTTAATTCTTTGGCTAGCTGATATACTGTGGCCTGTCATTGACTTGTCTTTTCCTCAAAACAATATTTTGCAACAGAATGTCAATCCTGGATAGATAATTACTGCTACAGGCGACAGAATTGATTAACCTTACAGACTCTGTGATGTAGTATTACTGATTGATCTTTGACAACAAATTGTTTTAATCAACAGACAAAAAGGCAACAAAGGTTGGAGAAAAAGATGGGTGGTATTCAATGGAAAGTCTGTACGCTACTATCCAAATGCAAAGGTAGGAATTCTTTGAATATACCTGTGTAAAAAAAACCCCAGTTTACTTTGTCTATTCCCATTCCAATAAAAGCTACAAGGCTTGAAAATCTGTTGTTCAAAAAAATCATTTTCAATAAGTATTCAAATGTGATTGCTTCGGTCATGGAAAGTAATTGTGAACTGAAACCATTGTAAACAGATAATTACTTCTTTGTTTTAACATAATAGATTTTTTGTAGTGTTAATGATATACAGCATTTTGTTGTGGACATCAGCTGTCTGTGAGTGGAGAATTGAATTTCCACGTTAAATTCTTCATGATGAAAATGAGAGGAAAAGTTAATGTTTATTAGGAAACTTCAATTACAATAAATACAGTAGTATGTATGTTTATTTTGAGTTTCATACTGAAAAATCATGTATTTTTGTTGTGTTTAAATTTGGTGGTTATATAAAAAAAAATTGTGATTTATTGTGATTTTGATGATCAATCTTTCTCATGAAATTATTGACATATAGAATGTAGCATATTAGTTTTAATCGGTTAATCATGTCATGGACAAATTAATTTATAGATTAATAGTACCTTTGAAATCAACCAAAAAATCCCCAAGGTCACCCTTAATATATACCGTATTTTTCCGAATAATAAGCTGTACCTTTTTTCCCTTGCAATTTGTTTTATATACTGGTGCGGTTTGTATATGGACAAAAAAAAAAAAAAAATTTACAGGATGAAAAAAAAAGAAAGAAGTGTACCAGCTACACCAGTATGGGAAGGTACCAGGCTTTTTTTAAAGAAGTACCTGCCCATCATGTGTTTGTAACTGAAGCAGATTGTCTAGAACTGTCACTTGCAATCGTATACAGGATGATTTGAAGATTGAAATAAATACAGCATCATTTTGAATTTAATCAATTGCACATTTTAATATGAATCACAATAACATCTTCTGGACTGTTGTTGTTACTTGGAAGCTATAGCGGAAAGTTACAATAGCCTTTTGCATCATGGGATTGATAGGTCATTGGGTTACAGGATCAAATTCTAGAATGACCACCATGTTTGTTTACGATATGAATAGCTTCATGTACCTTACAAGATGAAATGATATGGGTAAGCATGCAATCGCCTTCATTGATATTTAACAGTACAGACACCGATGGAGAGGTTGTTTTGTGAGTTGTACATCACGTCAGGCCCTATATCTGTGCGTAGACAATCTGTGAAGACAACCAAGCCTAACAAGTTCGATATTTGCTATTTTACATTTTTTGAAATACATCAGTAAATAAAGGATTATCTGTGTTTAATTCATTGCTAACTTTATTAAATCTTTCACTGATGATAAATTGCCCTCCATTTTCTGTTATATCAATGAACTTTTGTCAACGTAATGGTTTCCACTTTGTAAGAAACAGTGTGGCTTATATTCTGATGTGGCTTTTATCTGGATCAAATAAAAAGAATGGTTCAAATCGATTCTGCGGCTTACATTCCAGTGCAGCTTATAACCCAGAAAATACGGTATAGAAAATCATCCACTGATTCAATCTAAACACAGCAACTTCACTCTTTCATGGAATTTGGTCAAACTTTATGCAACCATCAAGTATGAGTTTACTTAGGACATTGTTGTGTTTCATGAGTCCAAGGTCAAGGTCAATGTTGCTTTATATAGAGAAAATGTTCAATTTAAATGCTTAGTGACTTCATTCTGTAATGGATCTTGGCCAAACTTTATAAGGTCAATTGTGGGTATACTTTGGACATTGTTCTGTTTCAGGGGCCAGATTCAAGGCCAAAGTCACCCTTGCTTTTTATAGAAAATCATTAATTGATTCAATAGTGAAACTATTTTCACTTGGTAGTGGGGGCATTTATGTTTCTCAGACATTTTCTAGTTTTATCAAAGAGGTTATGAATCAATACTATCCTTTTTGCTACATTCTGTTGATGAAAGTTATAAAATATTCTTGTTCACAGACCCAAGTTTCCAAGAGAATTGTGCCTGTAACATGCATGTTGGGTGTTACAAACCAGATAAAGGTAAGGTTACAAGAGAATTGTGCCTGTTACATGTATGGTGTAAATAAATATACTGATGACTATATATGGTGTAAATGAATATACTGATGACTATATATGGTGTAAATGAATATACTGATGACTATATATGGTGTGAATGATTATGCTGATGACTATATATGATGTGAATGATTATACTGATATCTATATATGGTGTGAATGATTATGCTGATGACTATATATGGTGTGAATAATTCTACTGATATCTATATATGGTGTGAATGATTATGCTGATGACTATACATGGTGTGAATGATTATACTGATATCTATACATGGTGTGAATGATTATGCTGATGACTATATATGGTGTGAATGATTATACAGATGACTATATATGGTGTGAATGATTATACTGATATCTATACATGGTGTGAATGATTATACAGATGACTATATATGGTGTGAATGATTATACTGATGTCTATATGGTGTGAATGATTATGCTGATGACTATATATGGTGTGAATGATTATACAGATGACTATATATGGTGTGAATGATTATACTGATGTCTATATATGGTGTGAATAATTATTTTTTGACCACCACTTCAGGCTTCTGACACAACAAAGTTTAAATTCAATGTTGAGACGAAGAATCGGACATTCCAGTTTGCTGCTGAAACATTAGGTAATTTATTTCAATTGTATGATATATTTTTGAGTAGGTCTTTGGAAATTTGAACATTTTTTTAAACCCTTCTTTACTTTTCTTTAATGTGTAGCTAAAGAGATGTAGATCATTGATATATAATCATTAAATTTTGATTTCTCTGTTTAGATGATTGTACACACTGGTGTAGCTGTTTAATGGCTGCCATCTTAGCTAAGGTAAGTCTGATTGTACCTACTAAACCTTTTCAGGCATTACCTTGAAATCATCTGCATGGGATTTATTTTCATTTAATTTATGGGTACTTAAATTCCACAAATTTATATATCTATGAAGCAATGAATGGATATATGTTGACATAGATTATAGTAGATAGGTTTTGTGAGCAAGATTTATCCACAAATTTAGTGCCAACAAAAATGTTTATTTTTGGAAAACTTGGAATTTTGAACCCCCATATGAATATGAATAGAGGTTATATGTGATCTTAGTTACGTTGTAACTGAATCAAATTTGCTCTCATAAAAAATTCATCAGTTTTAATGGAAATTAATGAGTTTGATGATGATGGTTTCTTATAAACATAGTGACATATGTAAAGTCACCAGAATGACTTGCCTGGTCAGGGAAACATCAGCTGCACTGTATAACACCATTCAACTGAGGTCATTTCATAACACCATTCAACTGAGGACATTTCGTAACACCATTCAACTGAGGACATTTCGTAACACCATTCAACTGAGGACATTTCGTAACACCATTCAACTGAGGACATTTCGTAACACCATTCAACTGAGGACATTTCGTAACACCATTTAACTGAGAACATTTCATAACACCATTTAACTGAGGACATATCATAACACCATTTAACTGAGAACATTTCGTAACACCATTTAACTGAGAACATTTCATAACACCATTTAACTGAGGACATATCATAACACCATACAATTGAGGTCATTTCGTAACACCATTCAACTGAGGACATTTCGTAACACCACTCAACCACAGTTATTTGATTACACCATTCAACCATGGTATCTGAGGTCATTTCATGATCATTATTCAGGTGAAAATTGAAAAACTAACTGTTGATAAAAATGATGTTTACAGAGATGAAAGAGAACACATACAGACAAACTTTTGTGTACAATTTATTGTAGAGAGTTTATATATTCACAGTCTCCTGAGGCCTGTCATGAGGGTGGGGACATGAACCATCCGGACAAACTTTTGTGTACAATTTATTGTAGAGAGTTTATATATTCACAGTCTCCTGAGGCCTGTCATGAGGATGATGACATGAACCATCCGGACAAACTTTTGTGTACAATTTATTGTAGAGAGTTTATATATTCACAGTCTCCTGAGGCCTGTCATGAGGATGGGGACATGAACCATCCGGACAAACTTTTGTGTACAATTTATTTGATATATATTCACAGTCTCCTGAGGCCTGTCATGAGGATGGGGACATGAACCTTACAAACTTTTGTGTACGATTTATTGTAGAGAGTTTATATATTCACAGTTCCTGAGGCCATGAGGATGGGGACATGAACCATTGGACAAAGTTTTGTGTACAATTTATTGTAGAGAGTTTATATAACAGTCTCCTGAGGCCTGTCATGAGGATGATGACAAAATCTGAACAAACTTTTGTGTACAATTTATTGTAGAGAGTTTATATATTCACAGTCTCCTGAGGCCTGTCATGAGGATGGGGACATGAACCATCCCGACAAACTTTTGTGTACAATTTATTGTAGAGAGTTTATATATTCACAGTCTCCTGAGGCCTGTCATGAGGATGGGGACATGAACCATCTGGACAAAGTTTTGTGTACAATTTATTGTAGAGAGTTTATATATTCACAGTCTCCTGAGGCCTGTCATGAGGGTGGGGACATGAACCATCCGGACAAACAGGTAAGGTCATTTGAGATTTAGATTTTCATATTCACATAATCTTTATATTAATATCTTGGTAGCAGAGCCAACACTCTAGTATAAACGTAATAAGTGCTTAATCGTTCATCCAGGGAAAGACCTTTACTAAACATTGTCCTGAAGAAACCCAATACTGAATGTGAAACAGGTAGACATATTACCTTAGAAATAACAAAGAACCTGCCTCTTACCTGGTGTAATTGATTTTTCTGTTGAGATATTCTAATATATGTGATAAAAGTTTATAATCTAATTATTTCTACCATGCTAGGAAAGTGTTTGGTTCCAATTTGTTATGTGTCCGTGATTATTTGTACTTTCAGGGGTCTATTCGTTTTGAGAGATACAGACGAAACCTGCATGTTGTGTTAAAAGGAGGACAAATGTGTTACTACAACAAACTGGAGGTAAATTACACACAACCTATGTAATCCTCACAGTCACTAAATACATACCTTGTACAACAAAATAGGTTATTTTTTACCCTGTTTTTACACCATTGTTTTATGATCAAAAGCAGTTGTTTCCTCTTTAGCTCTTAAGTATATGTTTTGCAAAACTAAAGAAAAAATTAAGATATATCCTAAGGACATAGTTCTTCATTTCATACAAGCACATGCTGCTGTAAAATTCGGTCAAAAAAGCACAGGTGTTACTTGATGCTGTCAAGCCACATTGTGCTGCAACTTTTCCTCATTATAAAAAATGTAGTGTTCATTTTTTGGGTGAAAATTCTGAAATTTAGTTTTGAAAATTGGAAAGAACTAACTTGCAATACAGTTCTTCTTTGTAAACTTTGTCATTTTATCAAATAGTTTTGGACAATGAGTCATGATTCTGGAATTCTTGCTTATGAACATTTCTAAATCTAGATATGTTTGCTTTTTTTTCCCTAAGGTGACCATTTGAAGTAATTTTCAGTGTGATTTTAGTTATGAATTTCAATATTGAAAATTTTGCATTTAATTGTGGTATAGAATTTGATTTTGAACATAAGTGTCTCTGATATACCAGGTTTGTAATTTCATATATTTATAGGTTTGTAATTTTGTATATTCATAAAAGCCCTTATGGCTGAATCTTCTTTCCTGACTGAAGTTGAAATTTACCAATTATAACTTTATAGAAATTATCTTTGTATTTATTCATATTTTCAGGACTTTAAGATAGCGTCTCCAATTCACCAGATAGAAATGAAGCTTGCAAGTGTAAAGGAGATACCAAGGACCTGCAAGCTACGACTGGCGACACATTACACACAGTTTGTGTAAGTAAAAAGGACATAACTCTATCAGCGCAGTTTTGCTGTGTAGTTCTGCAGGCTAAGTGTGAAATCTGTCTGCACAGTTCTGCAGGCTAAGTGTGAAATCTGTCGTCACAGTTCTGCAGGCTAAGTGTGAAATCTGTCGGCACAGTTCTGCAGGCTAAGTGTGAAATCTGTCGGCACAGTTCTGCAGGCTAAGTGTGAAATCTGTCGGCACAGTTCTGCAGGCTAAGTGTGAAATCTGTCGGCACAGTTCTGCAGGCTAAGTGTGAAATCTGTCAGCACAGTTCTGCAGTCTAAGTGTGAAATCTGTCGGCACAGTTCTGCAGGCTAAGTGTGAAATCTGTCGGCACAGTTCTGCAGGCTAAGTGTGAAATCTGTCGGCACAGTTCTGCAGGCTAAGTATGAAATCTGTCGGCACAGTTCTACAGGCTAAGTGTGAAATCTGTCAGCACAGTTCTGCAGTCAAAGTGTGAAATCTGTCGGCACAGTTCTGCAGTCTAAGTGTGAAATCTGTCGGCACAGTTCTGCAGGCTAAGTGTGAAATCTGTCGGCACAGTTCTGCAGGCTAAGTGTGAAATCTGTCGGCACAGTTCTGCAGTCTAAGTGTGAAATCTGTCGGCACAGTTCTGCAGTCTAAGTGTGAAATCTGTCGGCACAGTTCTGCAGGCTAAGTATGAAATCTGTCTGCACAGTTCTGCAGGCTAAGTATGAAATCTGTCTGCACAGTTCTGCAGGCTAAGTGTGAAATCTGTCGGCACAGTTTATAATGATATGATGACCTGCAACATGTTCAGATTTTTTAAGTCCTGCACCAGGAACCAGGGTGTCTATGATTTTGCATTTTGTCTATCAGTCCTTCTTATATCTTCATTTTCTACTGCACAGTACTTGTCACTGGAACTTCATACTTGGGGTATGGTTTCTCATTGGAGAGGTGGTGACCTGTTAATGTACAGATTATTTTTGTTGTCATGACAACTTGATGACCTATAACATGTTAGGTATATTCCAGTTGTCATGGCAACATCTACATGCTATATTACTTCTATTTGTTCACATCTTGAGTACTCAATAACTGCATGTTACATTGTCACATTATACTTTAGGTTGACCTTTGAGAAATATGAGGAATGTGTCATGTGGAGGATGGCGATGGAGGAATCAATAGCTGATGCTCTGGGAGATAACACCGTGAGTCATCAGGATTTGGTTTTCAGTATAAAGTACTCAGTTGTTTTGGTGATATCTCAGACTAACTCTCTTGAGAAGGAATTGATCCTTATCAGTAAGGTCAAATGTTATTTTGTACTGAAGTTTCATAAATTGTTATATGTATTGATATTATGATTATACTAGTTATTGTTTCTTTCTTGTATAGAAACATGATGATTAACAACACAGTACAGTTACTCACTTAGGGAAATGCTGATGCATATTGAAAACTGTGAGTTGATGAAAACAGATGATATTGTGTACATGTTCATTTCCTTTCATTTCTTCATATTTCATTTGAAAGATTTTGGACCAGATCAGAGAGAACCCCAGCAACCGGAAATGTGCTGACTGTGATGCCCCAGGTATATATGTGTTTGGAATGTCAGTTGCTTTAGTGTGTCTCATCTGTATGTCTTACCTGAGTAACCTGTCATTAGTATGTCTCACCATACCTGTAATATATTGTCCTTGTTTGTCTCACCTGGCCTTCTTGTATGTATGTATCAATAACACATATAGAATCTTTCATCCCCAATGTAAGTAAGACCTCAGCCTGAGGGGATAGATGATAAGCTTGGCTAGTACAAAACTTACTCTGCTACCAAACTTAATCACATTGGTACAAAGCATTTCTCATGTGATTTACAGGGTTGCTGGGGATAGGAAATCTCTGTCTCAAATTCAGGAAAGAGAAACAGGTGGTTGATAGCATCATCATCCTATCTAGCATAGCCATGTTGCAAATTGATAACATTATCAATTTTGACACACTTTTCATGGAACATTGATGATGACACTTTCAATTAATTACTGTATTTATTTTAAATATGTGAGAAATATCAAACATGGAGTTTTTCAGTAGACTCAGAAATCTAAATTCGACTATAAGAGTTTGACTAAAAGCCTCGTGCTAACCTGCCAAACTCTCATGGAACAGACCCATGTGATTATTATTACTGTAAATCACTTAGATCTCTAATATGTCTCACCTGTATGTGTCACTTGTGTATACCACTAGTATGTCTCACCTGTATGGGTCACTTTTGTGTACCACTAGTTTGTCTCACCTGTATGTGACACTTGTGTGTGCCTCTAGTTCGTCTCACCTGTATGTGACACTTGTGTGTGCCACTAGTTTGTCTCACCTGTATGTATCACTTGTGTGTAACACTTGCATGTGTCACCTGTATGTGTTACTGTGTGTAACAGTAGTATGTCTTACCTGTGTGTACCACCGGTGTGTTGTACCGGTATGTCGTGCTTGTTTTGTGAATGAAATGAAAAAGTAAGTGTTCAAGTTACAAGAGAATATCTTAGATTTTATTATGTAAAAAAGGAATTCTTTAATTGAGACAGGAAATATTTTTATTATAATAAATGGCATAATAGTGTCAGTCAAATGGAATTGATGCTATTAAACTTTGAAGTCACTATGTTCTATTTTATTATAAACCTTCAGTATATTATAAGTTTCTCTATGTTAAGGAAGATATACAAATATGGAATTAGAAATTATCATTGTTACATAGTGTTATTGATATACCTTTGTTCCAGATCCTCATTGGGCCTCCATCAATATGGGTACAGTTCTGTGTAAACAATGTGCAGGTAAACAATTAAAATGCATCTCACTGTGTAAAGAAGAAACTTAATAATCAGGGCCTGTATTCACGAAACCGTTCTCATGCTCAAGGATGAATTTTGTGCTCAAGCCTCATGTCTTGTTCAAGTTAAAAATTAATAAATAAGACTGATTTTGCCAAAGATTTAAAAAGAAATGTTGAAAGAACTTCAAGTAAAAGTTATAATAAATGTTTATATTTGACATTTTTATTATTTTATATTGTTTAGGAGAATTGTAAAAAAGTTTGCTTGAGCACAAAATCTGTGCTTGAGCATGAGAATGGTTTCATGAATACGGACCAAGGAATGTAATAATCCAGATAACTTGTGTACAGTAGAACCTCAGTAATCCAGATAACTTGTGTACAGTAGAACCTCAGTGATCCAGATAACTTGTGTACAGTAGAACCTCAGTAATCCAGATAACTTGTGTACAGTAGAACCTCAGTGATCCAGATAACTTGTGTACAGTAGAACTTCAGTAATCCAGATAACTTGTGTACAGTAGAACCTCAGTGATCCAGATAACTTGTGTACAGTAGAACCTCAGTAATCCAGATAACTTGTGTACAGTAGAACTTCAGTAATCCAGATAACTTGTGTACAGTAGAACTTCAGTAATCCAGATAACTTGTGTACAGTAGAACCTCAGTAATCCAGATAACTTGTGTACAGTAGAACTTCAGTAATCCAGATAACTTGTGTACAGTAGAAATTCAGTAATCCAGATAACTTGTGTACAGTAGAACCTCAGTAATCCAGATAACTTGTGTACAGTAGAACCTCAGTAATCCAGATAACTTGTGTACAGTAGAACCTCAGTAATCCAGATAACTTGTGTACAGTAGAAACTCAGTAATCCAGATAACTTGTGTACAGTAGAACCTCAGATAACTTGTGTACAGTAGAACCTCAGTAATCCAGATAACTTGTGTACAGTAGAACCTCAGTAATCCAGATAACTTGTGTACGGTAGAACCTCAGATAGTTTGTGTACAGTAGAACCTCAGTAATCCAGATAACTTGTGTACCGTAGAACCTCAGTAATCCAGATAACTTGTGTACAGTAGAAACTCAGTAATCCAGATAACTTGTGTACAGTAGAACCTCAGTAATCCAGATAACTTGTGTACAGTAGAACCTCAGTAATCCAGATAACATGTGTACAGTAGAAACTCAGTAATCCAGATAACTTGTGTACAGTAGATCCTCAGATAACTTGTGTACAGTAGAACCTCAGATAACTTGTGTACAGTAGAACCTCAGTAATCCAGATAACTTGTGTACAGTAGAACCTCAGTAATCCAGATAACTTGTGTACAGTAGATCCTCAGTAATCCAGATAACTTGTGTACAGTAAAAACTCAGTAATCAAGATAACTTGTGTACAGTAGAAACTCAGTAATCCAGATAACTTGTGTACAGTAGAAACTCAGTAATCCAGATAACTTGTGTACAGTAGAAACTCAGTAATCCAGATAACTTGTGTACAGTAGAACCTCAGTAATCCAGATAACTTGTGTACAGTAGAAACTCAGTAATCCAGATAACTTGTGTACAGTAGAAACTCAGTAATCAGGACTGTGATAATCCAGATTAACTTATGTACAGTAGACTGAATTTGATATACTGAAGGATTAGGTTTAATCTCACAGTATACTGATCAGATTCAATAATCTATGGACATTTTGTTGTGGTATCACTTTCATAAATATTTCCGAATAAGTCAACTCAAGTGGAAATAATTTACAAAAAAAAAAAAAAAAAAAATCAGTTTTGGTTTGTGACACTTTTTAATAACTGGAAGGTCTATGTGTGAGATAAATTGTCATGTGCATATTTAACATAAGTGTATTCTTACATCTATGTACCAAGCACCTGTTTCTTGTGAAAATATGTTTAACCCTGTGCTATTCCCCTTAGTTGAGTGTTTTGTTATTAAGTAATTTTTAATATACTTGTACATTTTGCCTATATCTACCATATCTACTATAGAAATACCGGTAACCAGGTTGTTGAATTTAACCTGATTATAAGTACTTCTTGGTTATCTTACAGTAATATCTTGTATTTTTTTAATCGATTTTTTTATTTTGCCAGGTATCCATCGAAAGTTTGATCTTAATGTGTCTAAAGTACGGTCACTACGGATGGACACATCAGTGTGGTCGCCAAGTCTCATTGAGGTCAGTTATTTTGATTTGTTTATTATCCAGCTAGATCATATACAGCTGATTTAAGAACCTAAAAAGTAACAAGAAACTAGTTTTATATACACACTTCCAAACATATAGTATACCATTCTATAAATATTCAGAGATCTCAAAATTTCATGCTTGATTGGTTTTCACACTAAAGTTTCCATAATAATGTAAACCTGTAAAATCTGTAAAACACGATGGAATAATCTGTTGTGGATGAATACACAATGTAGATAGTCATTTTGTAACCAGTTAAATATATCCTTTGCAGATGATGAAACAGATAGGTAATGATAATGCTAATATGTTCTGGGAAAAACATCTCCGGTCTAAGAGTGCCTTCAACCAGGATATGGAACCAGCACAGCGTAGGCAACATCTAGAGAAAAAGTATGAAGAAAGGAAATACATTGATAAACACCCACTCAGTGACAACAAACTCTCCCTTAGTGAGGTTAGTACTGGTCATTTTATTTTTTCTTAGGTCCATTTAATCAATCTCCAGGAGTTTTAGACAGAAATTCTAAAAGTTAGTCATATTTATTTACTGGTGTTAAAGTAAAAAAAAAAAAAAATCCTCAAAACCGATTTTGAAAATAAGCAGAAAAGAAAAAAAAATGGTATGTTGTAACTTTATATTAGCATAGCATTGTAACTCCAAGGCAAGGTAATTGAAATGATATCAACTGTTAAATCATGTGGAAAAGGGAAATAATTCCCTATTTTTATAAAACAAAGATATATGTTAGGACTGGTATGTTGACAGGAACTGTTAAAAGCTGCCTCCACTGCTGATATTCTCCTCACTATGATGCTGATATTCTCTGGTGCTGATGTAAGTAGAAAGTATTACCCAATAATTTTAAGCTTGTGATTTGTGATTTATTGCTGAAGAAAATCAGACTGCATGACATGGAAGTTTACATGGAAGGTGTGACTCCCTATTTATTTCATTAATCTGAGTCAACTTGTTTTGGAAATCAATTCAAACAAGTTTTCAAACTAACAAGAATTGAATAAATGTCAACTTTTTCTACTACAATTTATCTTAACATCATGAAGCAATCGACATCACTGTTTTTCTCCATTCATAAATTTCATATTGATTTGTACTTTTAATCTTTTGGCATTGATTGACATTAATCATTAGTGAGTTTGTTGAGTTAGGAAATTGTGGTAGATAGTACTAATGAAAGATTACCTGGTTGGTATTATTTCATAGTTAAATGAGTGAAGTTTTGTACTTTTAAAGTGTGAAGCATGTTAATACCAGAATGATTGACACGACAAGTGTTGATTTTTTGTTGAGTATTATTTCCTGTTCATTGTCATATTAACCTGATACTTGCTGTTTTGTACTGTAAAAATTATTTGTAGGAAATATTTAGAGATCAAAATAGCTTGAATACTGTATTCAAAGGTTTCAGACTTTTCAAAACAGAAAACTACTCAAGATTATAATCTTTATGTCAATAATTAAAGAAATCATAATTCTGGACTCAATATAATACCTTTCTCTTTAACAGTGTATTAAGTTAGAGTTTCCTTTGATCGTTTACCATAGTATATTACATATATATCAGAACTGGTTATCAGCACCAGTTTATAGTTATCTCCCTTGAAAAAACAAATCTATCCGAATTAGCTGGTTGTTTGTTACACGGTCATATTGACCATCGGTAAACTATGAAATTCTAAATTACCTCAGATATTTTGCAGCTCTCTGAACTCTTAGAGGATGAAGATGCATTTTCTTCTTTAAGATAGCAAGCTTCCCAAAACCAGTATTGTCTAGTAACTGTAAAGCATTCAGTTTTTTAAAAACTTGGAAATTCTTGTATAATTCAATAATAATACTACTCATACAATATACATTAAAAATTGTAGGTAGTTATACTGTTCATTTGAAGATGTTGTGATTGAAACATTTGAAAATGCAGTTTTATTACACATTTTATAATAAAGGAATGTTTGTATTGTCAGTGTTTTATTGTTTGTAGTATAAGTGTTGTGTTTACCTTTGCCTGCAGGTGAAGTTTATAAAACCCGGCACTGAAGAAGAAACAGGTAGATACTTTTGATTGAATTATTATAATCTTACAACCAAAAAGTCCTGAACACATGGACTGATTTCAGTGAAACTATGTTGGAATGTTAGAGACCATATGTAGATGGTAAATGTGCATGCAGGTTTTGTTTTGCAGTAATTTTTGTACCAGTACCAATGTTAACCTTGTCACTATACACAGATGTTTGTGTATCTGATTTCACACATCAGATGTATCCAGGCCTATTGCTATCCAAATTTAATGGAGTCTTCTGATTGGTCAATATTGAGATATTTTCTGGTTATGCAGAAAAAAATTGATATACATGTATAAGGATTTTTAAGGAAATGAAAAACATCTGATGTCATTTATTTGCCTTAGTGTCCAAATAAGACCTATAAATACAGGGATCTTGTCCAGACTTTTCCTAAACTTGGGAACCAGTTTCAGCAAAACTTTTGGGATATATAGAAATATTATTGGTCACATGTAGATATGCAGGCAGTATTTTCTTTTCTTTCTTTGGAACGATTTTATTCAAACTTTATTGAATTGTGTAGCTTATCAAAGCCAATGATTTGATACATCATATCATTCAAGAATTATTACTATGGAAATGGATATATGATGGTACTCTTTTCCAAAATGTTGGGTCTTCTTCTTTGCCATGGTAACTAAAAGAAGACCTATGATTGGACAAAATCCAAACTTCGTCTCCTAACCTTGTGAACATATGAATTGATTTTGATAAAACTTCAAATGAATACATGTATAGGGAATCATATGTAGATGCACATGTACATCATCATATGGATAATGGGAAAAGGATATGAAAATCCGTTGATCGTTATCATCTACACTTGACGGACTTGCCTCAATATACAGGACATTATTATGATTGAATACTGTTACCATGTTTGTAAGGAAGTTGAGTAGATCACATCATTACACTGACGTATTGTACCTCAGTAAATAGTTGAATTTTATTTCCTTTACTTCAGCAGTACTACTGTATACTTTCTGTTAGGGATATTTTTATGCATTAAGCATCTCCTGTGGAATTGATCCCGTCCAGTAGGTGCACCATTCTGTAGGCAAGTAACCACAACATTTTTTGAAGTACGGGACAGATGTATGTAGATTTAAAGATACTGTAACTGTGCAATGAATGATGACATGAAATCAGAATCGAACTTTGATATTAAATCACTGTTAATCATCCCGTAAAGAATGCAAATGCTTCTGAAATTAATGTTTGATTAATTGATTTAACATTTTCAAATTAAGTCTTCCATTAATTTGTGTTTATGATTATACAATTATTCTATTTGCTGGTCAAAGAATGCTAGTTAGCTCGTTTTAATTAACATCAGGGAGTGGCACCAAAACATAAAGATACTTTCAGCTCATTGTCAGGGACTAGGTGACAAAAATAAATGCTGTTGTGTTTTCTCATACTTAAGAAATAGAAATTTCCATATTTATTGTATTCAAGATACTTGCTATACAGCAGAAATGGAAAACTTAGTTAGACGTGAATGGAAATTTACTTGCCATTTCAGTTCATTTAGATGAATGAGGCTTTGCAATTTCAGTTAATTATCAAATAGGTTCCGTCTGACTGTCCCTTTGTCATTCCGTTCGTCCTTCTGACAGTCCTGTCTGTCCCTTCATCATTCCGTTCGTCCTTCTGTCAGTCCAGATGCTGTTTTCCGCAAGATATCTTTTGAAGGACTGGTCAGATTCTTATGAAACTTGATTGGTACACTTCTTACCTTAATCCTTGCCCAAGTTTGATGAACATCAAATTCTGTGCATATTTAATGTTGCTGCTGTGATCTGATTGGCTAATTTTTTAATCGCTCTCGGATGCTGCTTTCTGCATGATATCTTTTGAAGGACTGGTCAGATTTTGATAAAACTTGGTTGATACAATTTTTACCTTAATCTCTTGTTCAGATTTGATTATCAGCAAATTCTATGCATATTTTATGTGACCTGATTGGCTGATATCTTGTGGCACTCTAGCTGAATGCTTTCCACGCGTTATCTTTTGATGGAACAAATGAATTATGATGAGACTTGTGTGGTAGACTTGTTACTGTAACCCATTGTTCAAGTTTGATTATCGACAAATTCTGTGCATATTCAATGAGGCTGTTGTGATCTGATGAGCTGATATCTTTTCCAGTTTTCCATGCTGCTCACTTTAAATGTGTATATTACACAAATGAACATGGGCGGGGAATTTTGATGACTATGTCCTTGTAATGATTTTGAAGTGAAAGTCATTAAGGAAAAATGGAGGTGTTAAAGAGAACTTCATTGCTTTAAATTTATTAATAACTGGCAAAAAAGTAACATTAATGACAATTTATGGACTTAATATAGACAGACCAGAGTTTTATGATAGAATTTCACATCAAAAATAATTCCAAGGGTAGAGAAAGAAAACAGGAATTATTTCGAAACAAGAGGATATCATTGGAGTATGCAGAGGAAAATGAAATACCTGGTATTCTCATATTTATAGATTTTGGAAATGCTTTCAATTCTGTTGGTTGGGATTTTATCTGTTATGTTTTATCTTTTTTTTTTAATTTTTGGGGTTGATATATGCAAGTGGATCAAAACTTTACAGCCAGTGCACTCTCCTCTATAAATCAACGTGGTAATCTCTCAACTGTTTTCCCAATTAAGAGAGGCAATCCTCAAGGAAACCCTATTGCTCCTTACATTTTCATACTATGTGTTGAAATACTTGCTACTAGAATAAGAATAAATAATATATTAATGGTATAAATATAGATCATGATCCAATTTCATTATCACAATATGCAGATGATACCTCAATTATCATAGACAATAAAAAATATCTTTACAGGAATCATTCCATGAATTAAATAACTTTACAAAATGTTCTAGTCTAAAAGGAAATGAAGGCAAAACACAAAACAAGGTAGTGAAAAATATAGTAATGACATATGTTTTGCAGAGTGGAATTCACATTGGGGTTTTATTAAATTTGAAGTATTAGGTGTTGTGTTTGATGTGGACCCACACCAAATTTCCAGACTTAAGTATGATAAAAAAAATTGTAAAGTTTAAATCATTAATTAAGATTTTGACCAGAAGGATTCTTATACCTCTTGGAAGAATATATATCAATAAGTCCTTTTTCAAAACTCATTTCAACCATCTTTTCATATCCTTGCCAAATTCAGATGACTCTTTCCTTAAAAAAAAACTAAATACAGAAAAATATTGTGTAATCATGTGATTTTTTGCACTGCTGTAAACATTTAAAAAATAAGAGAGAAAAAATGAAAGTTTTTGGTGAAAAAGGTGAAAAATCGCCAACTACAAACACTTAAGAGCTCAACATGAATATTTGAAATATTTCCTTTTTATTGGAATTAATGTGAGTATGGTTTTCTTGGCACATTTTGTGTCAGCTTGCACACCACACACTTCTCTGTTCATTTAATGAATTGATTCAAATTGAATTTATATATTAATTTTCAAGTTTTAATTAAACATATAAAAAAGTTACAGGTAACATATAGACCAGTCACAGGTAACATAAAGTACAGTTACAGGTAACATATATAGTTACAGGTAACATATAGACCAGTCTCAGGTAACATAAAGTACAGTTACAGGTAACATAAAGTACAGTTACAGGTAACATATAGACCAGTCACAGGTAACATAAAGTACAGTTACAGGTAACATATAGACCAGTCAAAGGTAACATAAAGTACAGTTACAGGTAACATATAGAACAGTTACAGGTAACATATAGAACAGTTACAGGTAACATACAGACCAGTCAAAGGTAACATAAAGTACAGTTACAGGTAACATATTATATAGTTGCAGGTAACATAGAACAGTCACAGGTAACATATAGAACAGTAACAAGTAACATATAGAACAGTTACAGGTAACATATAGACCAGTCACAGGTAACATAAAGTACAGTCACAGGTAACATATAGACCAGTCACAGGTAACATAAAGTACAGTTACAGATAACATATAGAACAGTAACAAGTAACATATAGAACAGTTACAGGTAACATATAGAACAGTTACAGGTAATATATAGAACAGTTACAGGTAATATATAAAAAAAGTTACAGGTAATATATAGAACAGTTACAGGTAATATATAGAACAGTTACAGGTAATATATAAAAAAAGTTACAGGTAGCATATAGTACAGTTGCAGGTTACATATAGAGCAGTTACAAGTAACAGATAGAACAGTTACAGGTAATATATAGAACAGTTACAGGTAATATATAGAACAGTTACAGGTAACATATAGAACTGTTACAGGTAATATATAGAACAGTTACAGGTAACATATAGACCAGTCTCAGGTAACATAAAGTACAGTTACAGGTAACATAAAGTACAGTTACAGGTAACATATAGACCAGTCACAGGTAACATAAAGTACAGTTACAGGTAACATAAAGTACAGTTACAGGTAACATAAAGTACAGTTACAGGTAACATATAGAACAGTTACAGGTAACATATAGAACAGTTACAGGTAACATACAGACCAGTCAAAGGTAACATAAAGTACAGTTACAGGTAACATATTATATAGTTGCAGGTAACATAGAACAGTCACAGGTAACATATAGAACAGTAACAAGTAACATATAGAACAGTTACAGGTAACATATAGACCAGTCACAGGTAACATAAAGTACAGTCACAGGTAACATATAGACCAGTCACAGGTAACATAAAGTACAGTTACAGATAACATATAGAACAGTAACAAGTAACATATAGAACAGTTACAGGTAACATATAGAACAGTTACAGGTAATATATAGAACAGTTACAGGTAATATATAAAAAAAGTTACAGGTAATATATAGAACAGTTACAGGTAATATATAGAACAGTTACAGGTAATATATAAAAAAAGTTACAGGTAGCATATAGTACAGTTGCAGGTTACATATAGAGCAGTTACAAGTAACAGATAGAACAGTTACAGGTAATATATAGAACAGTTACAGGTAACATATAGAACTGTTACAGGTAATATATAGAACAGTTACAGGTAACATATAGAACTGTTACAGGTAATATATAGAACTGTTACACGTAATACAGTATATAGAACAGTTACAGGTAAAATTCTCAGTTACAGTACAAAAAGAACAATGGACAATTGCATTCATGTTTTAAATTAACATATAGCAGTTTTGTTTACCTATCTGTATTAAGAGGTACTTTATTGTCTAGCTATCTATAGAAATGACTTTTTTTCTACCTGTAGAGATAGAATTTGGGGAATTTTTATTATAGGATTTACTCACTTACAATTTATTACAGTTTTGTTTGTTTAAGTTATGATTCAGGTAATGATGTCATTATCTTCAGTACCTGGTCACAGTATGGCTTTGTGTTTTGTGAGATATTGTGCACTGTCATGTCCTAACATTTGTCTGGACACTTGTCTAACCACAGTTATGGCCCCTTGTTATCTCTTTGTGTCACTGATGAATCACACACAGATCAGGTTTGTTATAATTGCCTGGAATTTCTTTAATTATATCTGTGATTCTGCAATAGTCATGTCATGGATGAGTAAATCCGAGATCGTTAATGATTCTATATTCTCTATTTTCATTTTTTTCACGATAGTTTTATTTTAAGTCCAATGTTTTTTTCATATCTATGTGAGATTTCCTTCTGCATTTTAATGTTTATTAAAACTAATTTAATTATACATACATATTATAGAATATTTTATTATTTGGGAGTGAGATGTGTGCTGATAAAATTGAAATTTAATGAAACAAAATTTTATCGGAATAAGATAAAACAAAATAAATTACTTGAACCAAATGAAGATCAGATGATACTGGTAGTCACCCTGTACTTAGGAAACGTAGTCAGTATCCTGTTAATTTCTTAAGAGTTACCTGTCATTACAGGTGGAATTTCAGGGTAGATCTTATTTTCAAGTAACATATAATTTATGAGTCTGACGGGCAAACATAACAATGGAATATATTACCCATATTTATTATTTTAGAGATTTTTATTTCCATAGTAAAATATTCAGTCATTCTTCATATGACATAAAGATCACCTTAGATTGACAGATCTGAACTCAATAGAATTCTCAGTTTCTGACTCAGTGGTGTCGTTTGTGTCTGAATAACATTAAGACCTGAAAGATAAGTGTTTTATAAGACAGGACAGAGAGACAGAAGGTAAGGACTGGAATAAAGCAATTCTTTTAATATATATGTAAGGGTTGGAATGATGTCTTTTTTGTGCTGTCACATGCTTACCATGTAGATACTGAAATGGGGTAGAATTCCTCAATCAGTTGTGAGCGATGATGTCTCTGTCTGCTTGGAGAGACCTTGTGACATCTCTGTGAGGTTTTTGCGGTTTGATAGCAGTCAATTAAGTCCTCCCTGCCTGTTTGGGTTGAGAGTTTACTGCATTTTAATGTTGTTTTGGGCCTAGTCATGTACCCCTGAGTGCATATTTACCCAAAATAACCGACCTGACAGGTGTCATAATTATACACTGGTGGTCGACATCCCATCCATGGCAGAAGCCTTGCTTATTGTTCTAGGTATCCGTCACAGTTCAAGGCTACCCACTATGGAGTTCACTTTCACCTACGTTGTTGTGTTTATCATTATATTGTCCTTACCATTAAATTAGACTCCAATCTGTTGTATGGTCATTTAATGAAGATGATATTGTGTCCTGTTTCACTGTTATTAACCACTACCCCTCATCTGAATTGCCCTCTGTGGAGACGGGTACTGAGTTCCAGGAGACAACCAATTTATATAATGGTCACTGTAAATTTTTAGATATCAAAAAAAGAAAAAAAGGAAAAATTGTGCAACATCAGCTAGAAATATATATAGACAGTAGATTTAATTGTCAATTTCAATTAAATAAGATACTGTAAATTTGTTCGTATAATAAACATTTGCCATTGTTAGGGTTATCATTTTCATGCCCGCCATGTTGGATTACCTCCCTTCACATAGCCATATTTATAGTCGTCAGTCATATATGATAGATTGAAGATAAAAACAACACTGATCACTTATGTTGGTATGCACTTGATACAAACACAGTTGCTTGTCATATAACAAAGTTGTTCAAATTCCTTATCATCATCACTGTTAAAGAAGGACGCTGGATCAAAGTCTGCCTCTGCAGTTTTCTCGTGGTCATGGTAAAAGAGGGTGTAATCATCCTCCATGGCAACAACAGAGGGTTCACTATCGCATGTAGAAACAGTCTCATCTGTTTACAGAATGTTGTAATTGCTGCTGTCTAACAGGATGGAGATGGAACACTTCAGGAACGAGTTGACAATGATCTTAGAGTCGAGGTTATCCCATGCATTGCATTAATGATCCACTGGCAAATGTCAGTCAGCTTAGGTTTTTAGGCTAAATGTACTCAGTACGCATAGCCTATTGCTACGGCCTTTCAGACAAAATTTACCGATCCTGGCCTTCTCATTGGCTGAAATATCGAAAAGAGTTAGAGCCCTCTAGCGGCAATTTTCTGCGTAAATAATGCCGTGATCTTTCAAATCGCTATTTTAAAAGCATCCAAAATTAGTTTATTTTTTTTAATAACAATACGATTACTATATATTTCAAAAAAGAAGCACAGTGTGGTTGAACTATTGATAAATTTTGAACAATATATTTTATGGAATTCTTGACATGACGTAAGCGTACAGAACACTGTACGTGCGAGTTGATGAGAAGCTAGTCTGGGGGCTTGGTTTGAATTATCAACTAACAGCACTTATAAACAAACAAAACTTACAAACAGAACATCAGTTTTGTTTTAATCCTTGTCGTGGCAAGATCGTCTTAATATATAACATCACTTTACCTCAGTAGACGTCACCGAATTGGACTGTTCGTCCCACGCGCACACCCGCAGATATGACACTTTTTTCAGGTTTTTCACACCCACCACCATGACACTTTTTCAAGTTTTTGAAGATAAAAAGTTTGTGCTTCGTAGGCAAGGTACAATTGGTGCTCATGATTTATGAATAATATATTTTTAATACTGTACTGATCATGATGTTGACTCTGTTATAACTTATATTTTTTGTCTTTTAGTTTTATTTGATGAAGGTTGATTGTGCTGATTTCTCTAGGTTTGTTAATGTGTATCAAAGTTCCTTAAATTGAAAATATTTCTTCAAACAAAGCGCGTATAAAAAAACCAAAATATTGATGTTTATAATTATCAATTAACTAGAACGAAATATTTCCATAACATATTTATTCATTTAGCATCTCATGGTGACATTGTCCAATGCATTGGAGATCAGAAATAGTAGTAGCTATAGTGAAAATATTGTAAATTTTGTATATATATGGAAGTCTGGTTTAATCTCAAAGAACTATGTCTTTATAGACATAATTACTGCAAGAAAAGTCTAACCATGATACTTCTAGGAAGATAGGCATGTAAATACATTTAATGTAATTACTTACACTTTAATCTATCTGAAATGCTGTGTACACCTTATCTACTTTCCTCAACTACAACTTTAATTATAATAAGTAAGGACTATTACTTTGCAATACATTCAAAATACAGAAGTAGGTATAAAGTCCTTTCGATTTGTCTAAATCCACAAATTGATAGGATAGTAATTGCAACATCTTGGGTACTTTATACCACTAGAAATGTGTTGTCTACCAGATACTTTCTGATCTAAGCTGCCTGCTGCTTTTTATATTGTATAGATGATATGTAAGTTATAGTGTATGTTAGGGTGTAATTTCCCTATTTTAGACCTTGACCTTACATAAACATGTTTTTTCCTGATAAGAAAGTGATTGATTTATTGAGGTTTTAAAAGTACAGACAGGGCGTGAGATTTATACCAATGTCATTGTCAACATCATTTTACTGAAGTCAACTGATCAAGAAAGATCTGGAGTTATACTGGAGACCTTATCACTGTGTTTAGGCCAGCACCGTTGTGTTTTTATATAATGGAATATCTGAAGTCATTTGTGGAGGCAGTAAGGATTAGTCAAAAGTTAAAAGTATAAAAGGTCCGTCAATTGGTGTACGGTAGTTATACATTACAGTTATATTGGGATGTTGTAACACATGTATAATAAGTATTTGTATATCAAGATCATACATGGAGGATTCAATATGACAACAGGAATGTGAGATGGGGAAAAAGAAACACGTAAAGAGTTAACAGAGGACCCGTTATCCGGCTGGATTTAATGGTTTAATGTACCGACTTCAGATCTGTTTAGATGCTAGGACGTTAAGATAAGGATACAAGTCCTGGTGACACACAAACACTCCTTAGATATACCAGGTATCATTGTAACACATTACAGGTTTGTACAGTTGTTCGTAGATCTCTATAAATACCGTGGTGAAATCTGAGGGTTTTGTTGTAATACAAAGCTTTACGTATCCACCTGAATGTATCAGCGGAACAGGTTGGAGACAGATTCCATGTCTGTACCTAATGTTCCTCTGACATGCTAAGATCATATGAACTCTTGTCTACCCCTTATGTAGAGGTCCCTACAACAACAGTTTATACCGACTGTTAACTCCCATCTCTCCCATTTATCTAGTTTACGTAGATGTTTTCACAAGTTTTATTTCTGCTGGCCTCATTTTACATATTCAGCACAAAATGCATCAACAGCCATGGAGAAAATGTTCAGTCTGTTTGTTTACATGAGTTGTAGGCTATGAATACAAAATAAAACAGTACCTACTTGTATGCTGCCTTCCAAAAATACTTTCACACAATATTGTGACTTGTTTGTACAATAATTAAGGTCATGGAAAAATTGAAAAAAAGAATGGTTAAGCTTGTGAGAAAATGAAAACTGTGGTAATGTCTTGAAAATAATTAGTTGGTAAGAACTTAAAATACATGTATGTACTTAAAAAAAACCTTTCTTTGGTAACATGGAGGGACAAGGGAGGGACTTCTAGAATGTCAAAAAATGCTGAAAATTTTAGTCATGCCATTCAGTAAAGTTGTGCTCATTGTAAAATATACCAAACTTATGAATAAACAATTACACAGTACAAATAATCCCTCCTTAAATGGTTTTCTTCAGTAATTGATAGAAATTCTGAAAACATATCAGATCTTAAAAATGTCACAGTATCTGTAGCAAATACAGCAATGCTGATACCAGCCGAACACCCTTCCTCAACAGACCATATTGTTATACAAGCCATACACCCATACACCCTGCCACAGACCTCATTGTCATACCATCCAAACAACCTTCCTCAACAGACCATATTGTCATACAAGCCATACACCCTTCCTCAACAGACCATATTGTTATACAAGCCATATATCCATACACCCTGCCACAGACCATATTGTCATACCATTCCAACACCCTTCCTCAACAGACCATATTGTCATACCATCCAAACACCTTTCCTCAACAGACCATATTGTTATACAAGCCATACACCCATACACCCTGCCACAGACCTCATTGTCATACCATCCAAACACCCTTCCTCAACAGACCATATTACAAGCCATACACCCATACACCCTGCCACAGACCATATTGTCATACCATCCAAACACCCTTCCTCAACAGACCATATTGTCATACCATCCAAACACCTTTCCTCAACAGACCATATTGTTATACAAGCCATACACCCATACACCCTGCCACAGACCATATTGTCATACCAGCCAAACACCCTTCCTCAACAGACCATATTGTCATACAAGCCATACACCCATACACCCTGCCACAGACCATATTGTCATACCAGCCAAACACCCTTCCTCAACAGATCATATCGTCATACAAGCCATACACCCATACACCCTGCCACAGACCATATTGTCATACCATCCAAACACCCTTCCTCAACAGACCATATTGTCATACCATCCAAACACCCTTCCTCAACAGACCATATTGTCATACAAGCCATACACCCATACACCCTGCCACAGACCATATTGTCATACCAGCCAAACACCCTTCCTCAACAGATCATATCGTCATACAAGCCATACACCCATACACCCTGCCACAGACCATATTGTCATACCAGCCAAACACCCTTCCTCAACAGACCATATTGTCATACCATCCAAACACCCTTCCTCAACAGACCATATTGTCATACAAGCCATACACCCATACACCCTGCCACAGACCATATTGTCATACCAGCCAAACACCCTTCCTCAACAGACCATATTGTCATACCATCCAAACACCCTTCCTCAACAGACCATATTGTTATACAAGCCATACACCCATACACCCTGCCACAGACCATATTGTCATACCATCCCAACACCCTTCCTCAACAGACCATATTGTCATACCATCCAAACACCCTTCCTCAACAGACCATATTGTCATACAAGCCATACACCCATACACCCTGCCACAGACCATATTGTCATACCAGCCAAACACCCTTCCTCAACAGACCATATTGTCATACCATCCAAACACCCTTCCTCCAAAGACCATATTGTCATAAAAGTCATACACCCAGCGACAGACCAGATTGTCATACCAACCAAACACTCTTCCCCCAAAGACCATATTGTCATACCAGCCAAACACCTATCCAAAGATATTATTTTCACCTACCCCTACACTGCTAATGATATCATTAAAGTTAGCCCTGGTGTGACACTGTCCAGAACAATGTCTGGTGTTGCCTACTGGCTAAGGGACAGTCTGATTGGTCATGCCCACTACCTGAGTGGATGTTTTGGATAAAGCTGCTCAGTGTGGTTTTGCTAGGCAGGACATATGGGCTGGGACAGTGTGACGGCAGATGATAACCAGATAGGGCTGTATCAGTATTGTGTGGCCCTTAACAGGTGTAGTCAGGTGTATCTTGTATCACATTTTGTCATGAAGGTTCATTCATAAACTCATACCTATATACCTGTGTTTATTGTTGTCTGACCAAGCTTTCTGGAACTCGTTAAATCAGTAGGGTATCGTTATAGTGTATTGGGTCGATGTTACCTGTTCTTATGCACCTGTATATGGAGATCCATGCATGGACTGACGAACCAGAAAACAGGATACCTATCTAGGAGAAGGGAAAACAGTGTTCTGAGACACCCCAACAAGTCTTCACAGATAATCTCATACAGCAATTATAATGGGAACCAGGATATTTATTAATGGCTGAAAACACAGTTTTTATCACATTTTCATGAACTTTGAATATTTTGTTCAAGAAAATCATTTATGCTATTTTTTCATTGGACAGATTGTCTGTGATGGAGGATTAGAAAATCTTTTTGATAAACTTATGGTCATTTTTGAATTTTGGGAAGTATATTCAACTACTTAAGGTGATTTGTGTCATATGTTTAACACTCTCTGAAGGACGATACACTACTGGGAGGAAGGAAGGAAGCAATGGTGATTGACCTTGATATAGTGACGATATATTGATAGGAAGTAAATTCTCTCTAGTCAGATAGATAAAATTATTTCTGATTTGAGTAAGGATGTTGATAAGTCCCAAGGAAGATAATTAGTCTACATGTCTTACTATTTTACACTGAGTGTAAATAATATTCAGGTGTGAGATTTCCTTTGGATGTATGTAGGAGATTGTTGTCTCATTCTGTGTTCTCACCGGAAATTAACTGATCATTTAAGGCAAACAAGTTATAAAGGAGAATGAAAACTGCTCAACGAATATCAAAAGGTTTGTACAGTTGTTATTGTATCACTATGCTGTGTGGATGTGTATCAGACATTTTAAATATATAATCGAATCTTTCATTACGTTTTACAAGCCAGGGATTGGAGAACTTGGCTACATTATTATAATTTATGAGTGGGTTAAACAGTTTTCTTTATTTGATTCAGCAATTAGTCAATTCATTGTAATATTGAAAATTCATATTTTTATTTTTTTTCTGTGTTTTGAAGAGATAGTTTGTCTTAAGTTGAATTCTTGAGATGTTGTGTGGTAAGGTCACATGAAAAGTGACAAACATGTTACAGGGATGAGTTGTTGTCATCTTTGTTGTTATCCAGTGTATTGTCAGGAGAAAACTTGTAATCATTGATTTGCTGTTCTTGTCTGTCTTCAATATTCATCCTTAAGTATGAGAGATATGATTAAAAAATGTTCTGAATGAAATTCTTGTAAAATGACATGACTTCAGTAAATATATTTTCAGCTCTGTTATATAAGTTTCGACCCTGTGATATGCTTCAGTTGAATTGCTGAATCCAACAACTTGACATTTAATTCAGTATGAATTTTAAACGTTTTAAGTGGGTCAGTAGGGATGTGTAACAGAAAGGTCAACATGTTTTTTAATTGTATACCTGTTCTTGTTTACTCTGAAAAGCAGAAATGACTCAGTTGAGTAGGTTGGTTGAAACCTGTCCAAATTTACAGTAATGTGTTCAGTATATCATGGGGTAGTGTTATATCAGGTCATCAGAATGTTGACACACCATAGATTTATAGATTTTATAATTGTTTATTTTGTGAAGTAGACATAATTTCTTTACATGTAAGAAACCCGAATGTTTTTGTAACAAACACTATAGCTACTTCCAGGAATTCTAAAAGTAGATAATGAGTTAAATGAAAATTTTCATAAAGTATAGGAATTTGTATAGCGATAAAATGAAGTACTTCTATTCAAACCAAGTGTATATACAAACTACCTGTCTATTTAGACCACCTGACTATACAGACACATTCACGTACAAATTACCTGTCTATTCAGACCACCTGACTTTACAGACCACCTTCAAAATTCAGGCCCTTAGTGTCACTGACAAGTTCTAGTAGGATGAAAATACTGTATGTTGTGGTGTTATTCATTATAAGACTCTGCTGTATCTAAGTTTATATTCGATTGTGTGTCTTATTTACAGTGATTGATAATATGTAGGTCACTGTCTGATTTCGGTATCAACAATTTATGTGGTTTTTCCAGAGTTATGGCCATTAAACTTTAAAAATTTTAATTGAAATTTTCACAAAAATGGTAAGACCAAAGTTGGCGAGCCATGCCTAGCGCCTGCAGTTAGAATATTAAAAGATGCTCTGCAGGCAGAATTTGGTTTCAGATTCTTTATCACAGATTTTGCAGGCAGGAACTTAGTTGTATTTCACAAGTCATGAATACACCTCTTAAGAAAGCAATGACACTGGTCAGTTGATAGGGGTGTAAGTTATATCTAGTTAAAATTTGATTGGATAATGAATAGATTGTGGTCATTCAATGATGTTTTGAGATCATTTTATCACTGCATGAACTCATTGTTTATCTTGTCATTACTTAACAAAGCCAATAATAGGCCTGGTTAGTCAATAGGGATGGTTGTTGAATCTTACTGTATTTTGATTGGATATGATTATAATATGATCACTTATTAATATTTTGAGATCCTGAGATTATTTCACTTCATAAACTCACTATTCATTATTATTTCATTATTTTGTAGCCTTCAGCATAGCTAAGGCAGCTGGCCAGAGACTACAGATGGTAAGTAGACATTCTGTTTTGTACTGACCACTGTCCAGCAGCACTATTGGTAAACTTCCTTGATTGATAGAATTTGTTATGTGACATTCTGTAACAAAATTTCATTCAAGGCAGAGTCAAGATTGAGTTAATGCAGAATGTCAGCCAGATAAATGTCCAAGAACAAATATGAGTTATAGATTCTATTTCTCATACATGATCTTGTTAAAAATGCATTACTCATTAAATGTTTAGGTCACATTTTCTACTGTTGTTGATCTAACTTCTATCTTGTGATTTCAGGAGCTGCTGTACCAGAATGGTGGCGATTGTAAGTATTCTGAGAACACTTGTCTGTTTGTAAAGTTGGAAGTAAATTATGTTGTATTGAACACATATCGAGTAGCAATACCTTCAGTCATAAACAGATGTTACTTTATATATGATATATATCAAACTGACTAATTGGTATGAGGAATTTGATGGTTCACTTCTATAGGAAATGACATACTCATAACAAGTGTTTGTTGTCCTACTTTTCAGTATCATCAGCCCGACTCTATGATGAACCAGATAAGGTAAGAGTAAAATTGTGACTATTTTTGTTAAATGTCTTTATTAAGGAGTCATCTTATAGAACAGAATCTCCCTCTATATCAAAATGAGAACACTTCCAATTCTGATGGCGGAAAAAGTATAAAACTCCCGTCATCTGTTAATGTCACATTCTGTTTATAATCATGATTTTTGCTGACTGAAAACCATATCTCCCTCTGGTATGATTGATAATAGAATCTCTTATATTATAGTTTAAAATTTTATTTTCTCTAAAGCATCAAAGTAATTCATGACATAAATTATCTAGATAAATGTTCAATGATAAATTTCTGTTAAAATCAAATTATTAATGATAGCTAAGCTGGAAGTTTATACCAACTGAATGTAGATTACTGATATTTGTCTCTCTCCTCAGGCCAGGGAATCCAGGATCAGATCTGATGTGCGCACACAAGGGTTCCTGATGAAGACTGGTTCTGATAAAAAAGGTCAGTATGTATACTGAAGGATATTTTCTAGCTGGAAAGTGTTTTGGGAGTAGGGGTTATGAGGGTAAGGATGAAGTGATGGTTATGAGGATGGGAGTGGAGTTGGAGTTATGAGGGTGGGGGTGGAATGGAGTAGGGGTTATGAGGGTAAGGATGAAGTGATGGTTATGAGGATGGGAGTGGGGTTGGAGTTATGAGGGTGGGGGTGGAATGGAGTAGGGTTTATGAGGGTAAGGATGAAGTGATGGTTATGAGGATGGGAGTGGGGTTGGAGTTATGAGGGTGGGGGTGGAATGGAGTAGGGTTTATGAGGGTAAGGATGAAGTGATGGTTATGAGGATGGTAGTGAAGTTGGAGTTATGAGGGTGGGAGTGGAGTTGGAGTTATGAGGGTGGGGTGGAATGGAGTAGGGGTTATGAGGGTAAGGATGAAGTGATGGTTATGAGGAGTGGGGTTGGAGTTAAGTGATGGTTATGTAAGGATGAAGTGATGGTTATGAGGATGGTAGTGAAGTTGGAGTTATGAGGGTGGGAGTGGAGTTGGAGTTATGAGGGTGGGGTGGAATGGAGGGTGGGGGTGGAATGGAGTAGGAGTTATGAGGGTAAGGATGAAGTGATGGTTATGAGGATTGGAGTGGAGTTGGAGGTATGAGGGTGGGAGTGGAGTTGGAGTTATGAGGGTGGGGGTGGAATGGAGTAGGGGTTATGAGGGTGGGGGTGGAATGGAGTAGGAGTTATGAGGGTAAGGATGAAGTGGGGGTTATGAGGATGGGGGTGGAGTTAGGGTTGAAGTGGATTGGAGTGGGGTTAAGATGGACAAGGTGGAGATGGGGGGAGGTTATAAGGATGAGAATATCTTCTGATGAAAGAAATTTTTTAAATGTGTAATTGTTTAATTATATAAGATTATAGTCAGTTTGCTTTCTGTAGGAGGCCACTTATGCATTATTTTCTGATATTGTTTTCAGTTTTCCTGAAACGGTTTTGTGTGCTGGAGCATGGCTGTATGCGATACTTCACAAATGAAAAAGTAGGTCACAGCAGTTCTTTACTTTATCTTACATTTTAAAGATAATACTTTTTCATTATGAAATATTTTTTCTCTTATTGTTCATTAAGAAAAGTTTATTATTGACTTTTTGGCACACCTCCCTTAAGGATACATGAGCTTATATTGTGTTGCAGCATCTATCTGTCCATCTGCATTTTTGCACCATTCATACTTCTCAATAACCAAAAATGAATTTGGTTTTGTAGCATGCCTGTGTGTTGTGGAACACAGTTTGCTCAAATGGATGACCTTGAACCTCTTTCAATGTCTCAGGGGTCAAATGTGTAAAGAATTTAGAATTTATTTTGAGAAATGATAGTCCTGGTACACAGTATTTGTGTAGTAATATACTTAAAGACCAAGCATCAGGTTTGCAGAAATTAGGATAATAAGCTAAAAGTCTTCTCTGTAACTAAAGGAAAGGTAAGTAATACATGCCCATTGAGCCTCTTGTCATAATAGCAAGGAGTTGTGTCAGACACATTGTCAATAGCCAGGAGTTGGATTTAGCACATTGTCACAATAGGCAGGAGTTGGATCAGACACATTGTCAATAGGCAGGAGTTGGATCAGACACATTGTCACAATAGGCAGGAGTTGGATCAGACACATTGTCAATAGGCAGGAGTTGGATCAGACACATTGTCACAATAGCCAGATGTTAGATTACGCTAGTGCAAATATATTGTATGACTTGTGAGACTAAACTAAGAAAACTGTACTAGATAGACAAGCTTATGCTATGGTAGCAGAATGGAAGTCCCATCTGAAGTAACCTAGTTGTGTTTGTTTTTTAGAGTGGGACAGCGAATGGTGTCATCGATCATGAAAGCATGCTGTGTGTCCAGGCTACTCCTACTGACCGGTGAGTTCTTTATCTATCCATGAGTCCCCTTATTTTCCATACCTTTCCCCAACAACAGTGCAGTCAATTGTTAAGATTTAACTCTTAAGCTTTAAGTTCTTGATGGGTGCACATAACTTATTTTTCCTTTATTCTGTACATGTGTTGATAATGAGTGAAGTATCACATCAAATTTTATATGTTATTTTTAGCCTATCATCATCAGATGGTGGCTATGCAAATCCCCCAACGTCTTTGATCTGTAGTCCGTCAGTCTGTTCATCCATTTACAGTTTTTGTTATCACTGTTTCTTGCCAAGTACTAGATGGATCTTTCTCAAATTTCACATGTGGGTTCCCCATGGTCCCCAGTTGTACCCATTTGATTTTTAAAGTGATAACAAAAAAAAAAGGCCTGACAGGCAGCCATCTTGGATTTTTTCACTATTTCTGGAAAAGTACTGGATGGATCTCTCAAACAATTTATACAAGGTCCCCCTTAGCTTTTAGTTGTGTCCATTAAATTTAGGACTGGACAGAAAAACATAATGGTTGACAGGCAGCCATCTTAGATTTTGACTTGAAAGTTTCTTATCACTATTTCTTGAGAACTACAGCATAGATCTTTTCTCAGAGGTCATGTGTAGGATTTCCTTGATCCCTACTTGATTTTGGAACTGATCAGAAAAACAAAATGGCAGACATGCCACCATCTTGGATTTCACATAATAAAGATTGTTATCCCTATTTCTTAGAAGTACTGAATGGATCTCTCTCAAATTTCATGCATATATCCATTTGGTCTCTACTAGTGCCTGTTTGATTTTGGTACTTATGAGAAGAAACAAAATTACTTCCAGGTGGCCATTTTGGATTTGGCAGGTAAAGATTATCATCACTATTTCTGCAAAGGAATGTTGAAATTCCTTATCACTTATCATTCAAGGAAAAAGATCCGACTCTCAAAGAGCAAATAAAGATCAAACAATGGTGGGCGCCAAGATCCCTCTTGGATCGCTTGTTTACAAAGTATTTTCTTCGAATAAAGTAAATCAGTCTATCAGATAATAGCAGGAAATAGAAAAATCATGTTTTGTGTCCAAAAAAGTGTGTTTGTATTTAATATAATTATAAACCATCACAAAGATTTTGAACCTGATTTATTTGTTCTTTATGCTGAATTCAGTATACTTTTAATTACCCAGATAAATATATGTATAAGGTCATTTTGAGAGAGCAATGAGACATAGGTTGATGTATGAGTTTGTGTAAGATTTATGAAACAAATCTTTGTTTTTGGCTAGCTGAATTTTTTTTAAAAAATGTAATATTTTTTTTAGGTTTCAGATTTTTCTGTCATACGATAAAATTTGTTTTGAAAATTTACTAAAGAAATGCTTTTTCATGTCATTCCACGGTCACTTTCTGATACAGAATTGTCTGATTTCATTATCACTTCTTGTGTCACAATTAATCTGAGGAGCTCCAGTGATCGATGTACAAGTTATTTCCATGAGTGTTTTTGGGACTTTATCATTAAAAACAGTGGGTGCTACAATGTAATATTTCAGTGTATCCAGAAATTCTTCAAGTTCTATCAAAATAGGTGTACAGGACTGAGGACTTTCACATGTATTTATCAGTGGAGGTCACTTACTGAATGTTAAATGGAAATTGTGTGATAAAAATGGAAGTATATATGATGAGAAGATTGTGGCCAGTGAAACATACTGAGCCATGACTGGGTGAGAACTGTCTTGTACTACAGAGTATACTATAACCAGTATCATAATTCTGGGGGTCCGAGTTGTATATTGACTGTGTTTGGTTATGTACCCTAGGTCGATACTGAGTATCAAGGCTCCCCTTATAAACCAAAAAATGGAGATTACCAACAGGTGAGGTCTTGTACCACTATGTACTAGCTCTTGACCAGCCTGTCCTCCCATTCTTTTCTGCTGCTGCTACAATACATAAAAATATCTTAGCATAATAATTCTACACATTTTACCATATTTATTCAATTTAATTCCTTCATGGTCTTAACATTAAAACTAAAAAAAGGCTAGAGGAAGAAGTAGAAAAATTGAATGTACTTGTAAAACATATAATCAGAGTAAACATTTAGGTATTACATTCAGTTTCCTGTGTTCAGGACAAGATTTATTATTTAGTTTTGATTGAATTCTTGGTAAACATTACGAAAGAGGTGTTCAATAGAATAAATATGGTATTCTTTAATATCTGTATGTATATACATCTGTGTGTGTAAACATGTATTCCATTATTGTGTTATCAAATCTCAGAAAAGGGGGGGGGAATGGTAGATGGTGTCTCAGAATGACATTTAATCCACTAAATCTATTGTGTTATTCAGGGCAATATTTGTTTTCCTTTAGAGGAAAAAATCCCTAGGTGCTTTAATCACTGTTGTTTCATTATCCTAAAAAAAATTGAAACAGAAAGGTTATAAATGTGGTCTGTTCAAAATTTTATCCCTAGTTTTGGTCATTCATGAAAGGTCAAGGTCACTGTTTAAAATATTTTTTCTGTCAAGACCCAAACTTCAAATGGAACCTTGGTTTGATCCTTAAGGTTGTAATATTATTGTGAAAGGTCAAGGTCACTATGTCTATCATAAGTCATGTTTAATTTGGGCTTGGCCTGTCAAAAACTAAGGTTACTATCGTCAAACATTGAATTTCACAGAATGAATAACTTCATAAAGTTCTAACTTGGTGTGTAGATTTTACTGTAGGAAGTTCAAACATGACGTGTAAGTTTTACTGAAGCTTGGTGTGTAGGTTTTACTGAAGCTTGGTGTGTAGGTTTTACTGAAGCTCGGTGTGTAGGTTTTACTGAAGCTTGGTGTGTAGGTTTTACTTAGCTTGGTGTGTAGGTTTTACTGAAGCTTGGTGTGTAGGTTTTACTGAAGCTTGGTGTGTAGGTTTTACTGAAGCTTGGTGTGTAGGTTTTACTGAAGCTTGGTGTGTAAGTTTTATAGAAGCTTGGTGTGTAGGTTTTACTGAAGCTTGGTGTGTAGGTTTTACTGAAGCTTGGTGTGTAGGTTTTACTGAAGCTTGGTGTGTAGGTTTTACTGAAGCTTGGTGTGTAGGTTTTACTGAAGCTTGGTGTGTAGGTTTTACTGAAGCTTGGTGTGTAGGTTTTACTTGGTGTGTAGGAAGCTTGGTGTGTAGGTTTTACTGAAGCTTGGTGTGTAGGTTTTACTGAAGCTTGGTGTGTAGGTTTTACTGAAGCTTGGTGTGTAGGTTTTACTGAAGCTTGGTGTGTAGGTTTTACTGAAGCTTGGTGTGTAGGTTTTACTGAAGCTTGGTGTGTAGGTTTTACCGAAGCTTGGTGTGTAGGTTTTACTGAAGCTTGGTGTGTGTTTTACTGAAGCTTGGTGTGTAGGTTTTACTGAAGCTTGGTGTGTAGGTTTTACTGAAGCTTGGTGTGTAGGTTTTACTGAAGATTGGTGTGTAGGTTTTACTGAAGCTTGGTGTGTAGGTTTTACTGAAGCTTGGTGTGTAGGTTTTACTGAAGCTTGGTGTGTAGGTTTTTACTGAAGCTTGGTGTGTAGGTTTTACTGAAGCTTGGTGTGTGTGAAGCTTGGTGTGTAGGTTTTACTGAAGCTTGGTGTGTAGGTTTTACTGAAGCTTGGTGTGTAGGTTTTACTGAAGCTTGGTGTGTAGGTTTTACTGAAGCTTGGTGTGTAGGTTTTACTGAAGCTTGGTGTGTAGGTTTTACTGAAGCTTGGTGTGTAGGTTTTACTGAAGCTTGGTGTGTAGGTTTTACTGAAGCTTGGTGTGTAGGTTTTACTGAAGCTTGGTGTGTAGGTTTTACTGAAGCTTGGTGTGTAGGTTTTACTGAAGCTTGGTGTGTAAGTTTTACTGAAGCTTGGTGTGTAGGCTTGGTGTGTAGGTTTTACTGAAGCTTGGTGTGTGTAGGTTTTACTGAAGCTTGGTGTGTAGGTTTTACTGAAGCTTGGTGTGTAGGTTTTACTGAAGCTTGGTGTGTAGGTTTTACTGAAGCTTGGTGTGTAGGTTTTACTGAAGCTTGGTGTGTAGGTTTTACTGAAGCTTGGTGTGTAGGTTTTACTGAAGCTTGGTGTGTAGGTTTTACTGAAGCTTGGTGTGTAGGTTTTACTGAAGCTTGGTGTGTAGGTTTTACTGAAGCTTGGTGTGTAGGTTTTACTGAAGCTAAGTGTGTAGGTTTTACTGAAGCTTGGTGTGTAGGTTTTTACTTGGTGTGTGAAGCTTGGTGTGTAGGTTTTACTGAAGCTAAGTGTGCAGGTTTACTGAAGCTTGGTGTGTAGGTTTTACTGAAGCTTGGTGTGTAGGTTTTACTGAAGCTTGGTGTGTAGGTTTTACTGAAGCTTGGTGTGTAGGTTTTACTGAAGCTTGGTGTGTAGGTTTTACTGAAGCTTGGTGTGTAGGTTTTACTGAAGCTTGGTGTGTAGGTTTTACTGAAGCTTGGTGTGTAGGTTTTACTGAAGCTTGGTGTGTAGGTTTTACTGAAGCTTGGTGTGTAGGTTTTACTGAAGCTTGGTGTGTAGGTTTTACTGAAGCTTGGTGTGTAGGTTTTACTGAAGCTTGGTGTGTAGGTTTTTACTGAAGCTTGGTGTGTAGGTTTTACTGAAGCTTGGTGTGAAGCTTGGTGTGTAGGTTTTAGCTTGGTGTGTAGGTTTTACTGAAGAAGCTTGGTGTGTAGGTTTTACTGAAGCTTGGTGTGTGTGAAGCTTGGTGTGTAGGTTTTACTGAAGCTTGGTGTGTAGGTTTTACTGAAGCTTGGTGTGTAGGTTTTACTGAAGCTTGGTGTGTAGGTTTTACTGAAGCTTGGTGTGTAGGTTTTACTGAAGCTTGGTGTGTAGGTTTTACTGAAGCTTGGTGTGTAGGTTTTACTGAAGCTTGGTGTGTAGGTTTTACTGAAGCTTGGTGTGTAGGTTTTACTGAAGCTTGGTGTGTAGGTTTTACTGAAGCTAAGTGTGTAGGTTTTACTGAAGATTGATGTGTAGGTTTTACTGAAGATTGGTGTGTAGGTTTTACTGAAGCTTGGTGTGTAGGTTTTACTGAAGCTTGGTGTGTAGGTTTTACTGAAGCTTGGTGTGTTAAGTTTTATAGAAGCTTGGTGTGTAGGTTTTACTGAAGCTTGGTGTGTAGGTTTTACTGAAGCTAAGTGTGTAGGTTTTACTGAAGCTTGGTGTGTAGGTTTTACTGAAGCTTGGTGTGTAGGTTTTACTGAAGCTTGGTGTGTAGGTTTTACTGAAGCTTGGTGTGTAGGTTTTACTGAAGCTTGGTGTGTAGGTTTTACTGAAGCTTGGTGTGTAGGTTTTACTGAAGCTTGGTGTGTAGGTTTTACTGAAGCTTGGTGTGTAGGTTTTACTGAAGCTTGGTGTGTAGGTTTTACTGAAGCTTGGTGTGTAGGTTTTACTTGGTGTGTGAAGCTTGGTGTGTAGGTTTTACTAGAAGCTTGGTGTGTAGGTTTTACTGAAGCTGGTGTGTGTGTAGGTTTTACTGAAGCTTGGTGTGTAGGTTTTACTGAAGCTTGGTGTGTAGGTTTTACTGAAGCTTGGTGTGTAGGTTTTACTGAAGCTTGGTGTGTAGGTTTTACTGAAGCTTGGTGTGTAGGTTTTACTGAAGCTTGGTGTGTAGGTTTTACTGAAGCTTGGTGTGTAGGTTTTACTGAAGCTTGGTGTGTAGGTTTTACTGAAGATTGGTGTGTAGGTTTTACTGAAGCTTGGTGTGTAGGTTTTACTGAAGCTTGGTGTGTAGGTTTTACTGAAGCTTGGTGTGTAGGTTTTACTGAAGCTTGGTGTGTAGGTTTTACTGAAGCTTGGTGTGTAGGTTTTACTGAAGCTTGGTGTGTAGGTTTTACTGAAGCTTGGTGTGTAGGTTTTACTGAAGCTTGGTGTGTAGGTTTTATAGAAGCTTGGTGTGTAGGTTTTACTGAAGCTCGGTGTGTAGGTTTTACTGAAGCTTGGTGTGTTAAGTTTTATAGAAGCTTGGTGTGTAGGTTTTACTGAAGCTAAGTGTGTAGGTTTTACTGAAGCTTGGTGTGTAGGTTTTACTGAAGCTTGGTGTGTAGGTTTTACTGAAGCTCGGTGTGTGAAGCTTGGTGTGTAGGTTTTACTGAAGCTTGGTGTGTAGGTTTTACTGAAGCTTGGTGTGTAGGTTTTACTGAAGCTTGGTGTGAAGCTTGGTGTGTAGGTTTTACTGAAGCTTGGTGTGTAGGTTTTACTGAAGCTTGGTGTGTAGGTTTTACTGAAGCTTGGTGTGTAGGTTTTACTGAAGCTAAGTGTGTAGGTTTTACTGAAGATTGGTGTGTAGGTTTTACTGAAGCTTGGTGTGTAGGTTTTACTGAAGCTTGGTGTGTAGGTTTTACTGAAGCTTGGTGTGTAGGTTTTACTGAAGCTTGGTGTGTAGGTTTTACTGAAGCTTGGTGTGTAGGTTTTACTGAAGCTTGGTGTGTAGGTTTTACTGAAGCTTGGTGTGTAGGTTTTACTGAAGCTTGGTGTGTAGGTTTTACTGAAGCTTGGTGTGTAGGTTTTACTGAAGCTTGGTGTGTAGGTTTTACTGAAGCTTGGTGTGTAGGTTTTACTGAAGCTTGGTGTGTGTAGGCTTGGTGTGTAGGTTTTACTGAAGCTTGGTGTGTAAGTTTTACTGAAGCTTGGTGTGTAAGTTTTACTGAAGCTAAGTGTGTAGGTTTTACTGAAGCTTGGTGTGTAGGTTTACTGAAGATTGGTGTGTAGGTTTTACTGAAGCTTGGTGTGTAGGTGGTTGTAGGTTTTACTGAAGCTTGGTGTGTAGGTTTTACTGAAGCTTGGTGTGTAGGTTTTACTGAAGCTTGGTGTGTAGGTTTTACTGAAGCTCGGTGTGTAGGTTTTACTGAAGATTGGTGTGTAGGTTTTACTGAAGCTTGGTGTGTAGGTTTTACTGAAGCTTGGTGTGTAGGTTTTACTGAAGCTTGGTGTGTAGGTTTACTGAAGCTTGGTGTGTAGGTTTTACTGAAGCTTGGTGTGTAGGTTTTACTGAAGCTTGGTGTGTAGGTTTTACTGAAGCTTGGTGTGTAGGTTTTATAGAAGCTTGGTGTGTAGGTTTTATAGAAGCTTGGTGTGTAGGTTTTATAGAAGCTTGGTGTGTAGGTTTTACTGAAGCTTGGTGTGTAGGTTTTACTGAAGCTTGGTGTGTAGGTTTTACTGAAGCTTGGTGTGTAGGTTTTACTGAAGCTTGGTGTGTAGGTTTTACTGAAGCTTGGTGTGTAGGTTTTACTGAAGCTTGGTGTGTAGGTTTTATAGAAGCTTGGTGTGTAGGTTTTATAGAAGCTTGGTGTGTAGGTTTTACTGAAGCTTGGTGTGTAGGTTTTACTGAAGCTTGGTGTGTAGGTTTTACTGAAGCTTGGTGTGTAGGTTTTACTGAAGCTTGGTGTGTAGGTTTTACTGAAGCTTGGTGTGTAGGTTTTACTGAAGCTCGGTGTGTAGGTTTTACTTAAGCTCGGTGTGTAGGTTTTACTGAAGCTCGGTGTGTAGGTTTTACTTAAGCTTGGTGTGAAGGTTTTGGTCTTGTTAACAAGGACAGGTTACGTAATGATACAATGGTCTCACCTTTATGGCGATAATATCGGCAGCAACAACAGCATTGTCAGCATTTTACTTTTGAATCTTGTGTTTAGATCTGTTACTCATTAAGAACAAATACTACTTCCAACATCAAACAGGCAATATAGCTACCTTTAAGTATGGGCATTGGAACCCACCAAATAAACGTATTTTGTATTTTGAAAGGGAAGAGATTACCGACAAAATATTGAATTTGAGTTTCTTTATCAAAGGTCACAGTCACTTTCTAAAAATAGAATTGCTCTTGATGCTTTGTCCAGGGACATTAAGAAAAATGTCACTGTATAAAAACACCCAGTGTTGAAATTATAGTGAATGTAACAAGATTAACAGCTGTTATGTCACAAATATATTGTTTATCACCTTTACTTACACATGTTACCAGATTAACAGTAAAAAAAATCAAAATAAACCTAAATCTGCCATATTTATTATATAGATCCTATACAAACCATTTTATTCATTAATCATCTGTTTTAACGAGGCATTATATCGGTAAATTAACCTTGTTTCATTTTGTATAAGCTTATTTTCTCATTGTTATCAGTGTACATATATACTTAAAATTAGAATTTGATATAGTATTTGCTAAGTTGATATCATTTATCAATTTTCGAAGTTAGAATAGAAAAGAAGAAAAAAAAAAAAAATTTGGTATTATTTCGAGTGAGAAAATGTAAGACCATACATCAGAAGGAATGATATTGTAGTAGATATACAGCAGTACAATGGGAAGACAGGTATGGTGAGAGGCTAGTATTGTGTTGTATGGTAATGGATCCCACTGTGTACTGTTGTGGGCATACCATCATATATATCCCCCAAATGGCATGCTGTATGTTTTCATTTCAGTCTCCAAGGTATATTGTTGTAATGTTCTTATTGATATTTATTTGTATTTATCAATAAACAAGTGCGGATCCAGATTTTGAATTTAAGAATTTTACTTATAAAATTTTTGTATTTAAGTTGTATCTCCTCTACCACTTTTTCACATGTACATTAGTTTATTGTAAACATTTTATGTGACAATCATTACTCTTTGTCTATTACAATATTGAAGTTGATATCTTCACAAATAGTAGACACAGTTATCAGACTGATTAGGGACTTTTTAATCTGCTGGATCCTCAACTTAACCTTCCACCATTTGTATCGTAATACTTTCTTCTTTCTAAAGGTTACTATTTTTAAGTATCTAATCATTGACAATCTGTTGTCAGCATGACTAATGTAGACTGGTGAGGTCTGTGTTTGATAATGATAAATTACGATTTGAATCTGACCGTTGTAGATTGGTGATATTTTGTGGTAAATACAGTTTTCACCATGGATCTTCGTAAACACCATAGAAAATGGCACACTCTCTGAACACTTGTTACAGGCTATTCCATCAGTCAATGCACTCCTTACAAACTCTTGTCCAATCAATGAACATCTTGTTAATTACAAGTTAATTGATAAGTCTTTGTACCAGACACTTCCTGTAATCAGTGCACTCCTTATAAACTGTTTGTCTGATCAAGGAACAATTTCGCTTTAATTGAGATTTGAACTAATGCTGATGATCTACATTTTATTGGACATAATTTAAGTTCACTGTCATGCCCCAGAATTCTTCAGAATAATCATTGCATGCCTTCCCATGATTCTTTTCCAGTCCTCACACAATCACACCACTGCGATGATAAAATGACATTTTCCTTTAGACTGCTTTAGACTTCTGACAAATGTTTTGAACTTTTCCATTGATCGGTGCTCTGAATGTGAAGACAGTTGATACTGTGATTAACTGATTGCCAAATGTAGAGCCTACAGGCACAACAAAATTTTGGTGATTACAAATCAGGAATGATGAATCATCTTGATTTGAGGATGATGGCCGTTATCATGTGTCGATCCTTACTGGCCTTAGTAGATCTGGGGTTACAATAATAACACATTGTCGAGTTTTGACCTCGTATGTTAAGGGGGCGGGTGGGTTAATACCCTAAGGTGTGGTATATGTTTCCTCATTAGATTGAACTGATCATATGAACTTACCAGGAAGTCACATGATATTACTGTTCAGCGATTATGAATAATTGTAGGATGTACCCTATTTCAGACTACATATAGAAACAGTGGTTGGGTTATAGCAAAGTCACTTGAGGGTCAAATTGCTATATTGTCCAGGGACAAGCTACATGATTATAGTTTTTTGATGCTGGTAATTAAAAAAATGTCACTTTTTAAATATTTACTTATTGATTGACAAGTGCCTAATTTGGTGTGTTCAGACACTAGAGCATGCTGGGATGTCACTAAAGCATGCTGTTTCTTTTAGGTCTGATGACAGCATCATTGCACTGTGGATATGTTTTTTTTAGCTGTCCTTGTCCTCTGATTATACAACATAGCTCCATATTTTTTTTCTCAAAGCATGCTACCTTTATTGTCTGTAATGTATCTACTGTATGTTGTACCATGTACTTAATATAGTCACCTCTACTCACTGCAGAACAGTTATTTATTTTTTTAAATATTTCAAGTACCCGTATAGCTTCATTATTGTCATTATATAAATATCAATAACATGCATATAGATTATTCTTTTACTTGTGTAAATCAGTTTTATTTTCATTTATATGTTTGTAGGAGGCATTTCTTTTTATGAAAGTAAATTTCTGTGTGGTTATGTTTAATTTAACAATTGAATTTTTCCAGTAATAAGCCCATGCTTGGTGATAAGCCCACCAATTTATATTACTGTTCAATATAACCACCAACAAAAATAATTTCATTGTCTTAAATGACATTAATCAATACCTGATATTTGAGCTAAAGGTATTGTGTTGGCCCTATGGCCATATCACAGGATAAGTTTATATCCTTATTAAATGTGTTTGGATTTCAGTGACATGACAGAACAGAAAGATCAGGGGTGTGGGTGCTGTAAATGTACCAAAGAAAAACGGGAAAAGACGTATAGGGATTAGTAGAAAGAAAAATGTGAAAATGATGTTGCTCTGTCAATAGATATTGGCTCGTCTGGCAAGGGTGTACTGGTGAAAGCCTATAGTAATCCTTATGATCTGGATAATTGTCTAACTTTGTGATTTATTTTATGAGTTACCACAAGAATTTTTATTTTTGAAAGTTGCTACAATTTGGTTTTAATTTATTTGATATGTGGTATGAATTAATCTCAACAGCCAGAGATTTCTGTCGGTTAGGAATCATTATGTTTACTTATGTGTAGGTTAGGCCATGCAGGTGGATACTTGTGTTTGAAAACATTTGAGTGAATGACAAGTATAAATCCAACAAGGAATGATATGCAATCTTTCCTTGATTGTTCTTTCAATTCATGATATGCTTGGTACATCTAAGGTTGTATTTATTTGTTTTATATGATGAATATGTTATTCATATAAAACCAACTTTGAAATGTTGTGGTGTAGTTAATACAACTGAGAGAAAAATATATTACTGTGATGAAACAAGACGAAAAATCAATTATCCTTTACATATGATGTTTGACCTGTGACCTTTTGTAGATACCCTGAGGCGTTTGAACTGAGTACTTCTTCGTCTACGGGGAATCGCGTATATCTGTTTGCCGCAGCCTCTCCTGAAGAGAAGATGACATGGATGAGGAAAATATCGGAGGTATATATATATATATATTTTAATTTCCTGAAACATCATGTAAATAGTTTGAAATGTTTTTCAAGGATAGTTCATGGATTTTTCTAGCAAGTTTCTTTTATGTCTAATGTAAGTTGGTTGTTGTCAAGTTCGACTTGTTTTGGATTTTTTATAGATTTTTAACTCTTTTGGGCCAAAATCTACAATCAGATATATGTTTACAAACTTATAACCAGTTGTACTTAAATACATTTTCCTTGGATCCTTTCTAGCTGATCTGTCCAATACCGTTGATAGAAGATGTGCGACAGCAGGATTTCTCCCTGGCAGGAAAATTTTATATGAAAGAAGGGTTATCTTCCGTAAGTACATCAGTAAATGGTTACTGACAACATGCATCCATAAAATAAATCATTTATAACTCGATAAAGCCTTGTGGAAAAAAAACAAAGCCAAAGAAACGAAATAATTGACATAAAAATACAGCCATTGAGCTCTAGCTGTACATTTTGTTATATACCAAATATACCTTGTACATGTATATTACTCTATTCTATTTCACCAGTGATACAACACCTTGGTATATGTATCTTCCTCTATTCTATTTCACCAGTGATACAACACCTTGTGTATGTATCATCCTCTATTCTATTTCACCAGTGATACAACACCTTGGTATATATATCTTCCTCTATTCTATTTCACCAGTGATACAACACCTTGTATATGTATTGTCCTCTATTCTATTTCACCAGTGATACAACACCTTGGTATATGTATCTTCCTCTATTCTATTTCACCAGTGATACAACACCTTGGTATATGTATCTTCCTCTATTTAATTTCACCAGTGATACAACACTGATATCTGGTGAAAGATACATATACCAAGGTGTTGTATTACTTAAAAACAGTTACACCACATACCTTAAATTGCTCATTAGGAAAACCCAGAGAATACTGTTGGATTTTCTCTTTGCAGACCTGGTATGAGACCTGGGTTATGATCAACAAAAAGGTTGTGTTATATACAGACATGGTAGGTAGTGTCATAACATAACCTGCATTCGTCTATCAAACTTTAGAAAAATGAATTCTGTCCCAATTCAAAATAATCAGTAAAAATATAGCAAAATAATGTCATTATCTCGAGGGAAAAAATTGAGAGATTGAAGAACTTGTCATTATTAAAAAAGAAAACAAAATCTGGAATTGAAGAACCTGCCATTTTAAATGTTTTTTCACCCCTGGCAAAAGTTATTTGACATATGTTAATTTAAGACTGTAACCATCATATACTCTGTGCCAGTAGTACAGACAGCCTGAGTACTTGTGATAACTAACTGGGTAGCCAGTTTTCAATGCCATCAATGATAGTCTTGTTTGTTCCCAGGATATGAAGCTAACAGATGATGTAGACCTCAGAAAAGCTGTTAATATCAGTAAGTAAATACTGCTACAGTCTTAAGTTGTACACTTAGGATAACAGTTCAGACAGTGTCCTAAATAACAATTAACTAACACACATGTTAAATATTATCTTGTGTAAAAGCTTAATTGATGGAAAGGCAAGAAACCATTAAGAATTCAGAAATTTTCCTTTTATATTATGAGTGATAACTGAATTTAGTTTGTGAACCATTCAATTGTTGGTTCATGGGAACATACACAGGGTAAGGGATTAACAATAACTTTTAAAACAAAATTAGATATGTTTACATTGTGTGGTAACCTTATCAACCTGGAGTGGTTAGAAGATGTTGAAAACTTTTTCTTCATATAAGGCAAATTATTTTTTCAAAGTTCAGCAAATTCTTTTTAATTACTAAAATACCAAGATCATGATATGAACTGATGCTGGTGTGAAAGAATGTAAAGTTCTTTGTTCAAATGAATGACCTTGACCCACTTTCAAGATCAAGGGGCCATATGTGTTAACATTTGTAAACGTCTGAATAACCAAGAGGCCCATGGTAATGATAATCAGTTAAAGTAACTTGATTGGTTAAAGGGTAATGAATTTCACTCAAATTAATAACAGTGACCTACTTAGAAGGTCCGATGTGTTATAAATATTTAAATGACTCTATGGTAACCAATAGGCCTAGGATCATATTTAGACTATAGTTTATTAGGCTTTCAATGTCACATGTATCATATGTAATAAAAGTTTTAATTACTGTAAAATCATATATTTTTGTTTGGCTAAGATATGGTGGTTTTGCAAAATTCACATTTCCAGTGTCACTTGCTTTTGTGAATAAATCTTCCTCACGACATTTGCAAGTAGTATAATCCATGTCTGTTTTTGTTATCTTTTTTGCTGCTTTGAGTAACCAAAAAAATTTATTTTGAATAAAACCTCCACAAAAGTTACGGATTTTACAGTGAATTCTCCGTTACAAACATCACTTGTTATGATATATGGCCGGTATAAAATGGAATGAAGTTCTACCTAACTGAATTTCCTTGGCTAATATTCAAGTTCACTGCAGCAAAATGTGTGAAAATGTCGTAGGAAGTTGTTTTTGAAATCCTACAGCTCCTAGGCCATGCTATTTAACCTAGAATGAAGGGGTATGATATTACCTGTAGGAATAAGTTACAATAACAGGAATGACACCTTCCAACAAAGACCACAGAACAATAACTGATGTGGTTACAATTTTATTTTAATGAATATGATTGAAAGTCACATAAATAAATTAGATAAGTAACTTAAGTGAGATAAGTAACAGCTAGCTGGTAGCTTGAATACTGTGTACGATTTTACAGAATACCATCATGATGATGCAGTGAGCAGTAGTGCATCCTGTAAAGAGAATGGCAAACACTTTGTCCTTGATCTCCCTGGTGGCAGGTGAGGCAGAATATGGATGTGATATTATCATCTCGTTAAATGATTTGTGAGACTCTTTATATTCTAAGTATGTAGATGTGTGTGATATGTTTTCTTTATGAAGACAGTTTTCGACTGATGTGAGTTTTTAAACAAAACATTTATATCTAGAGTTAAGCCCTGATGCATTCTTGCTATGGGGTTAAGAGAGCATGGTTTTGAAAGAAAGATAATGTCAAAAACTCAGTCATAGAAAGCTATATTTCAAATACAGATTTCTTAATCACAACATGTATCTCCTTTCAGGGCATTGTACTTCCAGGCAGACTTAATAAAAGACACAGAGAGGCTATTCAATGCAATCAGTAGTTTGATGAGGGTAAGTATTACTGTATACTACTATTATACAGTCGTTGATTCAGGTTTCTCCATTATAGAGTAAGGGAAATGTTGCCAGCAAGGTTAAGGCATGTATATAGATCTAAAAAGTATGTGTATTAGTGGGCCATTGACTTTCTTTGCAACTGATTCATCACATCAAGCATCCTTGAATAGACTTAATTTATTTCCTGTTATTTATTTCATCAATACCGTGTCAAAACTTATATTAAGTCATATTCTCTAAGTGATTTACAGTGTTGTGATTCAGATTGTTGTATAGACTGAAGGGTTAATATAGTACTCTGTTTCACAGTCTGGTGGGAACACACTAAGTTATATTATCAATGAGTGGTTGATATAATATTTTTCTGTTTTCACAGTCTGGTGGGAACACACTGAGCTATATTATCAATGAGTGGTTAATATAATATTTTCCATTTTCACAGTCTGGTGGGAACACACTGAGCTATATTATCAATGAGTGGTTAACATAATATTTTTAATGAATGAGAGGTTGATATGATATTTTTCTATTTTCAGTCTGGTGGGAACACACTGGTTGACCAACAGCTGACATCAGATGACGTACCTGTGATAGTGGACAAATGTCTGAAGTTTATAGAAGAGCATGGTGAGTTTATAGAAGAAAATTTCGCTTTAAACTGAGGAACACACTGTATTTTCTGGGTTATAAGCCGCAGAGCCGATTTTTACCATTTAAAAAAAATTCTATCCATATATAAGCTGCACGCCGACTCATGAGGAAAAATGGTACTGCTTATAATTTATAATCCAGAAACAGTTTTAAGATTATAAAGGAGAATGTCAGTTTATACCGAGGAGCATTGTAAGTTTATAGAGGAGAATGTCAGTTTATACCAAGGGGCATAGTAAGTTTATAGAGGAACATAGTAAGTTTATACCGAGGGGCATGTTAAGATTATAGAGGAACATAGTAAGTTTATACCGAGGGGCATGTTAAGATTATAGAGGAACATAGTAAGTTTATACCGAGGGGCATGTTAAGATTATAGAGGAACATAGTAAGTTTATACCGAGGGGCATGTTAAGATTATAGAGGAACATAGTAAGTTTATACCGAGGGGCATGTTAAGATTATAGAGGAACATAGTAAGTTTATACCGAGGGGCATGTTAAGATTATAGAGGAACATAGTAAGTTTATACCGAGGGGCATGTTAAGATTATAGAGGAACATAGTAAGTTTAAAGAGCAAAATTTCAGTTTGTAGCAGAGCATAGTAAGTTTATATAGTAGAAAATGTCTGTTTATAGTACAGCATGGTAAATCAATGGTGGAAAATATCTGTTTATACTAAGGATTATAGAGGAAGTTATTGTTTGAATTCGAGCCGAAGTCAGGAAGTGTATATAAACATTGTTTAAATTACAGGGTATGACAAGATGGCATATATAAATATCGTTAATCTTTCAGGCCTACGAGAGGAAGATATATATAACTATTGTTTAACTTACAGGGTATGACATAATGGTATATAGAAATATCATTAATCTTTCAGGCCTACGAGAGGAAGGTATATACAGATTAGCTGCCATACACTCTAAGGTTGATACACTTCTACAGATGTTTGCCAAAGGTAATGCGTCACCTGTTGATTTATTAGTTTGTTTTTAATATTTCATCTATCCATATAGTGGCCTTGTAATCACATAATAGACAATAAAGGGATCTTACAAAAGACAAAAGGTTCTGTATTAGATATTATCTCCTTATTTTGTAAAAAGAAAACATGCCATTTTATGGAAGGAAGGAGGGGGCATATATGATATTATTCTTACTGTCCCGTCATGGTCATTCAAGTCACTTCACATCTTAGTCAAATTCAAAACAAAGGCTGACTTTGGCAATACCTTGGATAAGTTGAAAGTTATTCTCTGAATTTTTAAAAAAAGTTTAATCCTATCATACTACTGATGTCAAATTTGTAGTTTTATGGTATACTGTACTAATACGTATACTGTTGCTAAGCAGATACTATCGGGAACAGTAGAAGATTTTTAAAAAAATCCGTGTACATGATGATTTGACATGAGGTAATTAAGAATTGATTTTGTTATAGATGCTAATGCTGTGAAGCTGGAGATGGGCACGCACACTGTACATGATGTAGCCAACGCCCTCAAACGATTTTTCCGACAGCTCAAGGAGCCACTTCTTATGGCCCATCTTTATGACACCTGGATAGAGAAAAGTAGGTTATCATTATTATCTCATGGTCTAAATATCTCAAGATAGGTGCAGAGTAGATCTTATACTCAGATGGAAATACTGAAATGGTTTGTAGCCTGAAATTGTCCATTGAAAGTAGAATAATGATAAAAATCATATAAAATAAAATTCAGTGAAGAATTGAAAAATCAAGGAAATCTTTACTTTGGGTAATAATCATGACAAGTTATAGATGCCTGACATTAAGAAGATTGCCTGAGACCTGAGATAGAGTGTAACTGGCTTAAGTCAACTGAATGATTTTCTTGTATTGAAATTTACCTGAGTTACAGTAGAATTCAAATAATAGAAACAGAATAATGTGTATTGTTTGTTCTTGCACAACTATGTCTGTCAGTTTGACAAACAAACAAGTATTTATTTACTATATTTATAAACAGTGGGCATGGTTCCTGACATCCTTTCTTAAACCTTTTATATGATCTAACACATTTGACATGAGGTGCTAGTAAATCTGTTATATATCACAAAGCCTGTTCTCTATACATGTGTATCAAATACATTTCACTATCATCCTAAACCATCCTTTTTGTCTCTTGTATATATTCATGCTCGTTTCATTCCCTACCCAGGTTTAGAGACAGATGTCACAGGTAAACATTTCTTGCCTGGTAATGATGCATGTTAATAAATTCTACTGGTCTGCTGCGGGCTCAGGTCCTTAGCTACTGTATTCTCCCACACTTCATCAATATATTTATTCTAAATTTAGGCAGGGAAGTATCAAATATTCTCAGTCTAGTGTAAGGAGGAGAGAGGGGGTTGACAGAGAAACCAAGTATGATTGATAAAGAAGATTTATCTGTGAGATGTCATCAAGCACTTGCTAACCAAATGAACATGATGTCATCCAAATTGTTTGAATTTACAAAATCTTTTGATTAATTGCCTTTTCACTTAAAGAATGTCACACAGGAAGATTTTCTTGCTATCTGCTGCTTATTCTGTCAAATAAACACTGCCATGTTCTAGTGCTGGGAGAGTGTGCATATTAGATAAAATATTAATCACTGACTAACAGCATGAACAATGGACAAGGTGATATTGGTCAACCCAGTAGAGGCCAGGACCAGGAATTGTTATGAAATAGTCACAAGTTATTTTTACCTTTCGCAAAAACATTTTATTTGTGAGGAATGATTTTAAAATTTGAAAAATTCTTTTTAGCAAAGTATGTTTGTTAATGGATGTTGTTACTGTTATTTAGTTTAAAATTTTGCGAAAAAGAAATTAGAAGAAACTGTGGCCAAAATAAAAAAAATAGGTCATAGATTTTTTTCTGAATGGTTTCTAAACCTATATTAGGTCGTACCTATTCTTGTATATATATGGAATGGCAGTGTCAAAAGTACCTGTAAGGGCTTGGGTACCCTGGATATTTTAGTGAATTGTCACTTGGAATGGATTTTGATTTTTACTTCGAATTCACAGATTAAGCATTGGTAAAAGTTTTCAGTTTGGTATAGGCTAACTTTACAGTTTATCTGATGAAGGGAAGTACAGCTCATTGTATTCAGTTTAATATAGGCTAACTTTACAGATTATCAGTAGAAGGAAGTACAGCTCATTGTATTCAGTTTAATATAGGCTAACTTTACAGATTATCTGTGTAAAGGAAGTACAGCTCATTGTATTCAGTTTAATATAGGCTAACTTTACAGATTATCAGTAGAAGGAAGTACAGCTCATTGTATTCAGTTTGATATAGGCTAACTTTACAGATTATCTGTGGAAGGAAGTACAGCTCATTGTATTCAGTTTGATATAGGCTAACTTTACAGATTATCTGTAGAAGGAAGTACAGCTCATTGTATTCAGTTTGATATAGGCTAACTTTACAGATTATCTGTGTAAAGGAAGTACAGCTCATTGTATTCAGTTTGATATAGGCTAACTTTACAGATTATCTGTGTAAAGGAAGTACAGCTCATTGTATTCAGTTTGATATAGGCTAACTTTACAGATTATCTGTGTAAAGGAAGTACAGCTCATTGTATTCAGTTTGATATAGGCTAACTTTACAGATTATCTGTGTAAAGGAAGTACAGCTCATTGTATTCAGTGTGATATAGGCTAACTTTACAGATTATCTGTGTAAAGGAAGTACAGCTCATTGTATTCAGTGTGATATAGGCTAACTTTACAGATTATCTGTAGAAGGAAGTACAGCTCATTGTATTCAGCTTGATATAGGCTAACTTTACAGATTATCTGTGTAAAGGAAGTACAGCTCATTGTATTCAGTTTGATATAGGCTAACTTTACAGATTATATGTGTAAAGGAAGTACAGCTCATTGTATTCAGTTTGATATAGGCTAACTTTACAGATTATCTGTAGAAGGAAGTACAGCTCATTGTATTCAGTTTGATATAGGCTAACTTTACAGATTATCTGTGTAAAGGAAGTACAGCTCATTGTATTCAGTTTGATATAGGCTAACTTTACAGATTATCTGTGTAATGGAAGTACAGCTCATTGTATTCAGTGTGATATAGGCTAACTTTACAGATTATCTGTGTAAAGGAAGTACAGCTCATTGTATTCAGTTTGATATAGGCTAACTTTACAGATTATCTGTGTAAAGGAAGTACAGCTCATTGTATTCAGTTTGATATAGGCTAACTTTACAGATTATCTGTGTAAAGGAAGTACAGCTCATTGTATTCAGTTTAATATAGGCTAACTTTACAGATTATCTGTGTAAAGGAAGTACAGCTCATTGTATTCAGTTTGATATAGGCTAACTTTACAGATTATCTGTAGAAGGAAGTACAGCTCATTGTATTCAGTTTGATATAGGCTAACTTTACAGATTATCTGTGTAAAGGAAGTACAGCTCATTGTATTCAGTTTGATATAGGCTAACTTTACAGATTATCTGTGTAAAGGAAGTACAGCTCATTGTATTCAGTTTGATATAGGCTAACTTTACAGATTATCTGTGTAAAGGAAGTACAACTCATTGTATTCAGTTTGATATAGGCTAACTTTACAGATTATCTGTGTAAAGGAAGTACAGCTCATTGTATTCAGTTTGATATAGGCTAACTTTACAGATTATCTGTGTAAAGGAAGTACAGCTCATTGTATTCAGTTTGATATAGGCTAACTTTACAGATTATCTGTTAAAGGAAGTACAGCTCATTGTATTCAGTTTAATTACTTGAAATGTTCAGACTGGAAGGTACTGAGGAGTTCTTGTCAGATCTGGTTTACAATTCGTACATATTTCTTTGGTAATACTTTATAAAGTATTGAAATGATCCATTCTTTTACTTATGGACTGCCATTAAAATTTCTTGTTCATCGAAATGTGAACTTAAAGTAGCAGAGGATATATGAGGAGATGTTTGTTAGATGTACCTAGCTAGATGCAAACAAATATTGGATTCTGGTAATCATTGAAAAAGGAGAAATGCTAGCTGTTACTGCCTAAGGCTGTAGGGGAGAATTGATGTTAAAATTTTGTCTGATTCAAGAAAATGAAAATTGTCATACAAAATTTATTAAGTTGACAGAGAGTTACACAGGTCATTAGTGATCCAGTGTAACTTGTGGTAGGTAAGATCTCGGTGATGTGATTAACTAGTCATTGTTGTAGGATGTAGGATGTAGGTAAGATCTCGATGATGTGATTAACTAGTCATTGTTGTAGGATGTAGGATGTAGGTAATATCTCGGTGATGTGATTAACTAGTCATTGTTGTAGGATGTAGGATGTAGGTAAGATCTCGGTGATGTTATTTACTAGTCATTGTCGTAGGATGTAGGATGTAGGTAAGATCTCGGTGATGTGATTTACTAGTCATTGTCGTAGGATGTAGGATGTAGGTAAGATCTCGGTGATGTGATTTACTAGTCATTGTCGTAGGATGTAGGTAAGATCTCGGTGATGTGATTTACTAGTCATTGTCGTAGGATGTAGGTAAGATCTCGGTGATGTGATTTACTAGCCATTGTTGTAGGATGTAGGTAAGATCTCGGTGATGTGATTTACTAGTCATTGTCGTAGGATGTAGGTAAGATCTCGGTGATGTGATTTACTAGTCATTGTCGTAGGATGTAGGTAAGATCTCGGTGATGTGATTTACTAGTCATTGTCGTAGGATGTAGGATGTAGGTAAGATCTCGGTGATGTGATTTACTAGTCATTGTCGTAGGATGTAGGATGTAGGTAAGATCTCGGTGATGTGATTTACTAGTCATTGTCGTAGGATGTAGGATGTAGGTAAGATCTCGGTGATGTGATTTACTAGTCATTGTCGTAGGATGTAGGTAAGATCTCGGTGATGTGATTTACTAGCCATTGTTGTAGGATGTAGGTAAGATCTCGGTGATGTGATTTACTAGTCATTGTTGTAGGATAAGATCTCGGTGATGTGATTTACTAGTCATTGTTGTAGGATGTAGGTAAGATCTCGGTGATGTGATTTACTAGTCATTGTAGGATGTAGGATGTAGGTAAGATCTCGGTGATGTGATTTACTAGTCATTGTTGTAGGATGTAGGATGTGATGTGTAAGATCTCGGTGATGTGATTTACTAGTCATTGTTGTAGGATGTAGGTAAGATCTCGGTGATGTGATTTACTAGTCATTGTAGGATGTAGGATGTAGGTAAGATCTCGGTGATGTGATTTACGGTGATGTGCTAGTCATTGTTGTAGGATGTAGGATGTAGGTAAGATCTCGGTGATGTGATTTACTAGCCATTGTTGTAGGATGTAGGTAAGATCTCGGTGATGTGATTTACTAGTCATTGTTGTAGGCCATGTAGGATGTAGGTAAGATCTCGGTGATGTGATTTACTAGTCATTGTAGGATGTAGGATGTAGGTAAGATCTCGGTGATGTGATTTACTAGTCATTGTTGTAGGATGTAGGATGTGATGTGATTTACTAGTCATTGTCGGTGATGTGATTTATCTCGGTGATGTGTACTAGTCATTGTTGTAGGATGTAGGTAAGATCTCAGTGATGTGATTCACTAGTCATTGTTGTAGGATGTAGGTAAGATCTCGGTGATGTGATTTACTAGTCATTGTTGTAGGATGTATGTGATTTACTAGTCATTGTTGTAGGATGTAGGATGTAGATCTCGGTGATGTGATTTACTAGTCATTGTTGTAGGATGTAGGTAAGATCTCGGTGATGTGATTTACTAGTCATTGTTGTAGGATGTAGGATGTATGTGATGTGATTTACTAGTCAGGTAGGATGTAGGTAAGATCTCGGTGATGTGATTTACTAGTCATTGTTGTAGGATGTAGGTAAGATCTCGGTGATGTGATTTACTAGTCATTGTTGTAGGATGTAGGATGTAGGTAAGATCTCGGTGATGTGATTTACTAGTCATTGTTGTAGGATGTAGGATGTAGGTAAGATCTCGGTGATGTGATTTACTAGTCATTGTTGTAGGATGTAGGATGTAGGTAAGATCTCGGTGATGTGATTTACTAGTCATTGTCGTAGGATGTAGGATGTAGGATGTAGGTAAGATCTCGGTGATGTGATTTACTAGTCATTGTTGTAGGATGTAGGTAAGATCTCGGTGATGTGATTTACTAGTCATTGTTGTAGGATGTAGGATGTAGGTAAGATCTCGGTGATGTGATTTACTAGTCATTGTTGTAGGATGTAGGTAAGATCTCGGTGATGTGATTTACTAGTCATTGTTGTAGGATGTAGGATGTAGGTAAGATCTCGGTGATGTGATTTACTAGTCATTGTTGTAGGATGTAGGTAAGATCTCGGTGATGTGATTTACTAGTCATTGTTGTAGGATGTAGGTAAGATCTCGGTGATGTGATTTACTAGTCATTGTTGTAGGATGTAGGATGTAGGTAAGATCTCGGTGATGTGATTTACTAGTCATTGTTGTAGGATGTAGGTAAGATCTCGGTGATGTGATTTACTAGCCATTGTTGTAGGATGTAGGTAAGATCTCGGTGATGTGATTTACTAGTCATTGTTGTAGGATGTAGGTAAGATCTCGGTGATGTGATTTACTAGTCATTGTTGTTGTAGGATGTGATTTACTAGCCAGGTAGGATGTATCTCGGTGATGTGATTTACTAGTCATTGTTGTAGGATGTAGGATGTAGGTAAGATCTCGGTGATGTGATTTACTAGTCATTGTTGTAGGATGTAGGTAAGATCTCGGTGATGTGATTTACTAGTCATTGTCGTAGGATGTAGGATGTAGGTAAGATCTCGGTGATGTGATTTACTAGTCATTGTAGTAGGATGTAGGATGTAGGTAAGATCTCGGTGATGTGATTTACTAGTCATTGTTGTAGGATGTAGGTAAGATCTCGGTGATGTGATTAACTAGTCATTGTCGTAGGATGTAGGATGTAGGTAAGATCTCGGTGATGTGATTTACTAGTCATTGTTGTAGGATGTAGGTTAGATCTAGGTGATGTGATTTACTAGTCATTGTCGTAGGATGTAGGTAAGATCTCGGTGATGTGATTTACTAGCATGTAGGATGTAGGTAAGATCTCGGTGATGTGATTTACTAGTCATTGTTGTAGGTGTAGGATGTGTAGGTTAGATCTCGGTGATGTGATTTACTAGCCATTGTTGTAGGATGTAGGTAAGATCTCGGTGATGTGATTTACTAGCCATTGTTGTAGGATGTAGGTAAGATCTCGGTGATGTGATTTACTAGCCATTGTTGTAGGATGTAGGTAAGATCTCGGTGATGTGATTTACTAGTCATTGTTGTAGGATGTAGGATGTAGGTAAGATCTCGGTGATGTGATTTACTAGTCATTGTTGTAGGATGTAGGATGTAGGTAAGATCTCGGTGATGTGATTTACTAGTCATTGTTGTAGGATGTAGGATGTAGGTAAGATCTCGGTGATGTGATTTACTAGCCATTGTTGTAGGATGTAGGTAAGATCTCGGTGATGTGATTTACTAGTCATTGTTGTAGGATGTAGGATGTAGGTAAGATCTCGGTGATGTGATTTACTAGTCATTGTTGTAGGATGTAGGTAAGATCTCGGTGATGTGATTTACTAGTCATTGTTGTAGGATGTAGGATGTAGGTAAGATCTCGGTGATGTGATTTACTAGTCATTGTTGTAGGATGTAGGTAAGATCTCGGTGATGTGATTTACTAGTCATTGTCGTAGGTTGTAGGATGTAGGTAAGATCTCGGTGATGTGATTAACTAGTCATTGTTGTAGGATGTAGGATGTAGGTTAGATCTCGGTGATGTGATTTACTAGTCATTGTTGTAGGATGTAGGTAAGATCTCGGTGATGTGATTTACTAGTCATTGTTGTAGGATGTAGGATGTAGGTAAGATCTCGGTGATGTGATTTACTAGTCATTGTCGTAGGATGTAGGATGTAGGTAAGATCTCGGTGATGTGATTTACTAGTCATTGTCTTAGGATGTAGGATGTAGGTAAGATCTCGCTGATGTGATTAACTAGTCATTGTTGTAGGATGTAGGATGTAGGTAAGATCTCGGTGATGTGATTTACTAGTCATTGTCGTAGGATGTGGGATGTAGGTAAGATCTCGGTGATGTGATTTACTAGTCATTGTCGTAGGATGTAGGTAATATCTCGGTGATGTGATTTACTAGTCATTGTCGTAGGATGTAGGTAATATCTCGGTGATGTGATTTACTAGCCATTGTCGTAGGATGTAGGTTAGATCTCGGTGATGTGATTTACTAGCCATTGTTGTAGGATGTAGGTTAGATCTCGGTGATGTGATTTACTAGCCATTGTTGTAGGATGTAGGTAAGATCTCGGTGATGTGATTTACTAGTCATTGTCGTAGGATGTAGGATGTAGGTAATATCTCGGTGATGTGATTTACTAGTCATTGTCGTAGGATGTAGGATGTAGGTAAGATCTCAGTGATGTGATTTACTAGTCATTGTCGTAGGATGTAGGATGTAGGTAAGATCTCGGTGATGTGATTCACTAGTCATTGTTGTAGGATGTAGGTAAGATCTCGGTGATGTGATTTACTAGCCATTGTCGTAGGATGTAGGTAAGATCTCGGTGATGTGATTTACTAGCCATTGTAGTATGATGTAGGTTAGATCTAGGTGATGTGATTTACTAGTCATTGTCGTAGGATGTAGGTATTATCTCGGTGATGTGATTTACTAGCAAGTATCGTGTGATGTAGGTTAGATCTCGGTGATGTGATTTACTAGCAAGTATCGTGTGATGTAGGTTAGATCTCGGTGATGTGATTTACAAGCTATTGTCGTAGGATGTAGGTTAGATCTAGGTGATGTGATTAACTAGCTATTGTCGTAGGATGTAGGTTAGATCTCGGTGATGTGATTAACTAGCTATTGTCGTATGATGTAGGTAAGATCTCGGTGATGTGATTTACCAGCCATTGTAGTATGATGTAGGTAAGATCTCGGTGATGTGATAAATAACCATTATCATTTGTTGCAGGTAAGATCTCAGCAAATCCCACCAAGCTAGATTGGTATCATTACTACATACGAGAACTACCAATAGTACACAGTCGTACATTCAGACGATTAGTCATCCACCTAGCCAAGTAAGTTATGTAGTAAAACTGTTTATGTATTGATGTCCTTCATCAAAATGTTTAATGCTTTGCTGAATATATTGGCCTAGTGTCATATTTAGGTGGAGTCTCCATATAGAAGCAGGTGGTACCTCACTGAGCACCATCTGGGAGGTCCACCACATTGATGTTGAAAGCCATTGGGATTAAGTCTTACTCAAAGTCAAAACCATGACAACACAACCATAAAATTATGTCTGTTTGTTATGAAACAGTAGGATTGAACCACTAACCTGATGTTATAAACTTAGTTAAGTATGTCTAGTGTCGTGACTTTTTGTTTATCATAAAATTTTATGAACAGCTATATATTACTGGTTTTTACCTTAATGCTAGTTCACAGGGTCATAACGTGAGAGGAGACTGGAGTGACAGAAGATTTAAGATAACGTTAGAAAATGTAAGGCTTCTCTTCTTCTTTATTCATTATTCTGATATTTATCTTACTGAAGTCTCACTAACAGTGATGAAATCTTTCAGAGTGGCACGTTACAGTGAAGAAAACAAGATGACTGTCAAAAACTTAGCTGCATCATTTGGGTCAACCTTGATGAAGGCAGTCAATGACACATCTAATACTGCAATACTACCGGTAAGTATCCTTAATTATACATCCTGGTGGTAAGTCAGTACTACTGGTAAGTATCCCTAATTACATGTCCTGGTGGTAAGTCAGTACTACTGGTAAGTATCCCTAATTATACTAAGTGGCCCCTACAAATCTTCCTCATTAAAAATAGTCCTGCAGATGGTAAGTCTTCCCCTACTGAACAATACAGTTAGGAATCTTTAAATTTTAATACAGAAGACTCTGAGATTCCATATCATCAATTCAAAAAATACCATAGATCCTTCGCTGAAAAAGTCCCACTTTAACCAAACTTGATATAAAACGTTATCACATTGATGCACCTCAATTACATATATTATTTACAAAATATGTTCCAGATTTTATGGTTCAACAACTCTGAATTTTCAGTTTTGCACTTGATCACCTCAGTTTCTCCTTAAATACCATTGCTATATTCCAATTAAACTTGCTATATAGTTACATTGTGGTCTGGACATCTGAAGTCACCAATTAGATAACATGAATATAACTTTGCTGTATACATATTATGAATTAAAACTTACTTGAAAATTTGGTAGGTAGATGAGGGACATAAAATTTTAAATTTTAAAGTGTTTTGAATTTTGATTTAGAATTATCACACAGACAAAATGAGACAGGTGAGATGTACAATTACTTGTAACTTTTGTTGTAATTAGTGTTAGGCTATGATAAGCACATTTTCCCTGGGAATAAGAGTATATGGGCATAATAAGGATATAAATATAAAGAATGAAAGGAAAAACCCGGCCATTTTCCCCATCATTTCACTGTTGTGAGCTAATGTTTATCAGGAAGTTACAGAAATGAACCAAAATCAGTTTAAATGCAACATTCAATGTCAAATGAGAGAAAAACTATTTTAATTAAAGATGCATTCAAAATGTGATATACATTCTCACTACGACTGACTCAATGTGATGTGTCATATTTCTATTACAGGTGGCAGAAGGAGGTCAGAATATTCCCCATGAGATGCGCGTCATAGACGACATCATCACTCACCATGAACAGCTTTTTGAGGTACATATTTATAGTTCAAATGGGTAAAATAAATACATTTGTACCATACAGAATGTTTACTTACAATGGGACAGGGTTATCTACGTACAAATGTACCTTTACTAAAAATGTCCAAATTCTGTGTAAATTGATAACTAATTAAAATTGGTTTTAATAATGATTTAAAACATACAAGATGTGGATAACATGATGTGGATCATTTTATCTGATGTTTCAGCTGGAGAAGGACAAGGAAGACCAGATAAGAGAAGCGGAGAAGCGCTTTAAGGAGCTAGAATTAAGGGCTAGCAAACGGGTAAGTATTAGGAAATAGTTCAGGCTGTAGGATGGCTTAGAAATATTAGTTATATTGACTGGAACTAAGTCTATTAGGATTGAAGGGGTCAGCACGATATCTATACCGCAATGTATTGGAAATTGGTAAGATTCAGTGGTTGTGATGATGGGGATGAGATGAGTGGAGTGTTTGGGAACAAGGCAAGTTTCTTGACTTACAATATTACCCAGTGAATCCCACTGATCTTTATTAACGACTGTGTTAATGTAGGTCCAATATGAATGTTTACTATTATTTATATATAATATAGATCCAGATGTAACCAACTGTATCCCTATATCATAGAGAATGGATTTTTTATATCTTATATTTATGTATATCGAAAAATACATAAAAAAGTTGAGAATATTGAGATATCTTTAAGTTATAGACTCTGATATATACTCAAGTCTTGTACAATAGATACACATCATAGAAAGATTTTTGACGCCGTGATTGATTGTTTCTGTGTTATAAAATTGTATGCATGTAGTTAGATATACTGTAAAGTGTGATGATATATCAGGATGTAGTTAGATTTACTGTAAAGTGTGATGATATATCAGGATGTAGTTAGATTTACTGTAAAGTGTGATGATATATCAGGATGTAGTTAGATTTACTGTAGAGTGTGATGATATATAAACCGGCCTTAGAAACATCTATTACAGTACCGGGATGTAGTTAGATTTACTGTAAAGTGTGATGATATATAAACCGGCCTTAGAAACATCTATTACAATACCGGGATGTAGTTAGAATTTACTGTAAAGTGTGATGATATATAAACCGGCCTTAGAAACATCTATTACAATACCGGGATGTAGTTAGAATTTACTGTAAAGTGTGATGATATATAAACCGGCCTTAGAAACATCTATTACAATACCGGGATGTAGTTAGATTTACTGTAAAGTGTGATGATATATAAACCGGCCTTAGAAACATCTATTACAATACCGGGATGTAGTTAGATTTACTGTAAAGTGTGATGATATATCAGGATGTTGTTAGAATTTACTGTAAAGTGTGATGATATATAAACCGGCCTTAGAAACATCTATTACAATACCGGGATGTAGTTAGATTTACTGTAAAGTGTGATGATATATAAACCAGCCTTAGAAACATCTATTACAATACCAGGTTGAACGCTACACTCTCAATCAGGTAAATACTCTTTTATTGGTGATGTTTCCTGTGATGCTAGTCACAAGCATGACATGATATAACTTTGAAATATCAACTTTTTTCTCTCATGTTGAGATCCTAATTCCGACCATATCATTTGAGATCTGTTCTCAATTTTTCAGACTACAAACAATCCAGCATGTTCCTGTTTACTGTTTGTTAGGCAAGGTCTCATAATTTCAAGTCTTGTAATTTCTGAGTTTTTGGCTGGTAAAACGAAGAAGATAGTGTGCGAGATGAAATTATAAAGTTATGAGGTACCTGTAACTGTAAGCAGAGAGAAGGGGATTTACTATATACCAGGAAATTTTGCCCCAGATTGTTTGCTTTTGTACTATTATACATGTATTCATATTATGTTCATTTCACCCTCTGAGGAATATTTAAAAAGTACTGACTATATAAGAGTAACAAATTTTCACCCCATCTTAGATTTGACCTCCCGAATCAAGGGTGAAAATTTCCTTGTGTACATTATCTGTTGTAACGACCATGACAAGGCTAGATACAAGATAGGAATCCAAAGCTGTGACTTGATAATCGTGTAATTTAGACTGTACTTTTTTAATCAACTAGAATGGAACTACCCACTCTCGGGCTCAAACTAATGACCTCTTGCTTTCTGGTCAGACACTCTATTGCTTGACAAAAGGGAAATTCCCACTTGTCAAGGCTAGCAAGATGACATATACTCTCAACTTCTACACTTTCCTTTGCAATGTCTTCAACCCCAAACATAACAACAACCCAGGTTTGATACCAGTACCTCCAAGTAAGCATCTCAACTTCCTATAGCTTCCAGCCTTGGAGTGATCAATGACACAAGATCTGTAATAGGTTGGAGAGATAAAAAAAACACCCTGCCACCACCAGGGTTTGAACTATGGACATTTCTGTCTGTAGCCGCACACTCTACCTCTTCACTGAAGGAAAATTCCCACTAGCCAAGGCTAGTAAGGTGACCTGTACTATCAACTTGTGTTGACAATCCTTCATTGTGATAAAACGAGATGCAGTATTCATTGATGATCAATAATTTGATTACAGCTCTAGCTGTACATTTCTTTAAGTTTTGACCAATATCCTCGTGAATTGATTGGAAAATAAATATTTTACGAAATAGAATTATTTACAGTTGATTTTATTGGTCTTGTCTCAGCATCATTTTAACATTGGGACAACAGATTTGATTAAATTAACAGTTTCAATTGCCCAGTATTTTGTTGTTATCTTGTTTTTGGGATGTTGTGACTATGGCAGATGTTTATTTCTTGATTACTCCAGCAAGGCTTTGAGGTGTATGATGCCATTCTAAATGGGATATTTTATAACTCTGCTATCGATTAATGCATGCTGCATCAAGGACTCAGCATACTGTAAAACTTTTATTTTTTGTGGGTATCTATTTTCATGATTTAAAAAAAACAAAACTGAAAGCATTCACAAGGATTATGATCTTTTAAAAAAGCAGGCATATGTAAAAATAATGTTCTGTCAGACCTTATGATGGCAATAAGCCCATCCTATATTGAAACATATCTAGTTAAATGATATACCAATGTTATTGCATTGTCTTGTAATAAGCCTATCCTATTTGATTTCAGAATTATTACTGTGAAATAATCACTTTTTTGTGGTACACAAATTTTCCAAAAAATTTCGTTGACCACATGATATATAAGTGCTATAATCCATGTCAGTATTTATCTGTTTATCACGTCAGGGACATACAAATAATTAAGGATTTAGAGTATCTTAGAATTCAAGGAAAATAAATCCCTCACAAAATTTAATGATTTTACATAGGTGGGCTTATTGCAGGACAGGTATACCAAATAATGAATGGATTACAGTAGCTTGCTGAGTACATTTCTCACTATACATGGGTCATTGTCAGCAGCTGAAGGGACTGGGTGTCAGAAGGTGTGATGGTGTGTATGTAAAAGGAGGGTAGGAAAGGGGAGGTGGAAGGAGTGATGGTCAGTCAGTGTAACAGGATGAGATTGTTGTCCATATGACAGCAAGGCAAAACACCATGTTTACATTATGTACAACATTTATTTCTCATGTACGACATGAACAATAGTTACAAACAGTTTCACCATTTACACTCGCATTCGCTCATAATCCTACAAATACAACACAGACGTTATAAGCATCATGCTACTTGATAACAGTTCATTAATGGGCTGGTTTCCATTATAATGATGCACTATAAGATTGTCAGTATAGGCGGGCAGCATTGCACCTGTAAAACACTGTATATTGAATGATAGCTAATAATGGCACCTGTTTATACACGTGACTCCTAGTACCCAATATCTATAAATAACTATAACAATATGTGGTTGTTTATCTACACAGCAGCTTCAAATCGTATACAGATGATACTTACAAATGGGTTTATATGTACGATACTCACTGCAAGATGTAGTGTGCGTGGAAATGTCCAGCATATAGGTATTTGCTGTAGGTAACACTACACATATACTCCTTTGGTTACCGTATGAGATCATGTTTCTCCCGTGTATTCCCCGCTCAGGTATCTACATCTGGTGCAAGTAGTGTCTGCGAACAAAATATAAATATGGGCACGTAATGGTATGTTACAAAAGTATAAGGGAGAAAAAAGGAGTCAAAGGGTCTTGGGGTGAAAGAATGGATAGGGATAGAGGAATGGGGGAGAGTGGTTCAGAAGGTTATTGTATTCCTTAAAGTCTTCTGAAATACTTCTTAAATCAAGAAGTAAAAGATTCTTTGTTATCTTTACATTTTTCAGTGATCAGTGGTATATATTGTATCATAGCCAACCCAATCAGTGATAATATCCTAATTTGTGTCATCTTCTATCGCATTATCTATATTGGAGTTTATATAGACAAATATATGTTCATTGTTCTTCTGAAGTGAGACAATTTTCTTAAAACTTAAGACAAGTATATACTTCTTACAGTCAGCACAAGATTTTCTGCGCTTGAGACTATAAATTTACCATTAAGTGTGATACATGAGTACTTATTATTACTAAGGTGTTTTTATGATCAAGTGAATGGTTTTATGTTAGAGTTTTTCTCATCTTGATCATTCTTTGATTTAACAGCAAAGTTCCTATGGTGATCCTCTGATGGTTTCTGTCCACTTTCTTATCCACAATGGACAGAGTGAAAGTGTTCATGTAAGTATAAGCAGTAAAGAAAAAATTTACCCGTTTTATGATCGCAGAATAAGTCCTGCCAGTGTTGTCAGTGTCTTGCTACCAGTATTGATTGTAGAATATGTCTAATAGTGATGTTCAGTACACAGAACTCATCCTGTTTGTCAGATTCTATTGTTCTTTCTCTGTCATCATACCACCCCAAACGAAAGATGGATCACTTAATTGAGGCCTTTATTTGGTCATTTACTTGTATTTTCAAATTTTCAAGACTATTAAAAAAAATGGAAAACTACAGTTCAATGTCAAAATGTATGTTTCTGTTACAGTTAAAACATGACACAAAAACAGCAGATGTTATTGGGATTCTATTAGAAAAGTTTAAAGTACAGACGTCCTCTATAAGCTACGCCCTTCATGAGGTGGTGTGTAATGGTTCTGTAGGTAAGTCATCCTGTAAAATCTGTGCCTTCCATGAGGTGGTGTGTAATGGTTCTGTAGGTAAGTCATCCTGTAAAATCTGTGCCTTCCATGAGGTGGTGTGTAATGGTTCTGTAGGTAAGTCATCCTGTAAAGTCTGTGCCTTCCATGAGGTGGTGTGTAATGGTTCTGTAGGTAAGTCATCCTGTAAAGTCTGTGCCTTCCATGAGATGGTGTGTAATGGTTCTGTAGGTAAGTCATCCTGTAAAGTCTGTGCCTTCCATGAGGTGGTGTGTAATGGTTCTGTAGGTAAGTCATCCTGTATAATCTGTGCCTTCCATGAGATGGTGTGTAATGGTTCTGTAGGTAAGTCATCCTGTAAAATCTGTGCCTTCCATGAGGTGGTGTGTAATGGTTCTGTAGGTAAGTCATCCTGTAACATCTGTGCCTTCCATGAGGTGGTGTGTAATGGTTCTGTAGGTAAGTCATCCTGTAAAGTCTGTGCCTTCCATGAGGTGGTGTGTAATGGTTCTGTAGGTAAGTCATCCTGTAAAATCTGTGCCTTCCATGAGGTGGTGTGTAATGGTTCTATAGGTAAGTCATCCTGTAAAATCTGTGCCTTCCATGAGGTGGTGTGTAATGGTTCTGTAGGTAAGTCATCCTGTAAAATCTGTGCCTTCCATGAGGTGGTGTGTAATGGTTCTGTAGGTAAGTCATCCTGTAAAGTCTGTGCCTTCCATGAGGTGGTGTGTAATGGTTCTGTAGGTAAGTCATCCTGTAAAGTCTGTGCCTTCCATGAGGTGGTGTGTAATGGTTCTGTAGGTAAGTCATCCTGTAAAGTCTGTGCCTTCCATGAGGTGGTGTGTAATGGTACTGTAGGTAAGTCATCCTGTAAAATCTGTGCCTTCCATGAGATGGTGTGTAATGGTTCTATAGGTAAGTCATTTCTCTTTAACTTATGCCCTCCATGAGAATGTTTGTAATAGTTCAGTGGGAGGTTAAATTAGCTTTGTTGTGTTTCAAGCTCCATAACAAAAGTATCTTTATTCTCTTCAGAACAATGACTGTCTCTGGTCCTGATAAAACCCACACCATCAATATTTTCATCTCAGAACATGTCCTCATTGAACTGATAGAATACCTATAATCTGATTTTATTACCCTCAGAACGCTTGCTGTGTCCTGAAGAAGATCTCTATAAGGTGGTTATGTCTTGGGCAGACTGGCAGAGTGAATACAGCAGAACCGCATGTCTATGCCTCAAACCCGCAGAGCTGGCGTACAAGCTTGAGAATAGTGTAAGTTTTAGATTGGTTATAACACTGTGGGGAGTAGTGAGGGGGGTGGGGGGGGGAGGTGGGGGGAGGTGGGGACTGGGGGGGACACCAACAGATCATTGAGATGATCGGTATACTAAGTGGCCTTACAATATTCCTACTTTTCTTTCAAACTTGTTGAATGTATCACCCCAAAGAAATAGTTTTATGACTGGGAGGCATAGGAGTTCAATTTTAACTGGACTAATTTCTAAAGTAGTTGGAAATGGTGGAACAATTATTGTCAGAATTCAGTTTTAACAAACAAAATATTGTACAAAAATCATCATTAGAAGCCTTTATTACAGACTGAAGAAGAGCTAAAGTATAGTAATTTTTTAAAAGGCTATACTGTGATGCTGTGATCTTAATTATTGAAATCCTATTTGGACTTTATTAAACATTTAGGTCAAGAATTGAATTACCACATGACAATTCCTAATTCAAATGTATCTAAAAAATATTTATGCATCACCCTAGTTCAGTAATAACTCACGTCCAGACGTAGCTAAAACACTGAAGTGTCCTCACCTGTTCAAGCTTAAGTAACCCTGGTGATATTTCACATTTTCTTTTAAAACCATTAAAAACCAATAATTTGGTAGGGGATGGTTCATTTCATTTTTAACAGCCTTTACACATGAATGTATATAAGCATTAGGATGCTTATTTATATGCTTATGCCGGTGACCAACCCAATAGATTTTTGAGATATATGTAAAATATTGATGAAATAACATTATGTACTTAAATTGTTTCATATCATCAAGATGATTTTGTAATAAAAATGATTTTGTCTTTAGTTTGAGCCTGGGAAAGCACCAAATTCTGACCTAAAGTTCAGCAAGAAAGACAAAAGTTTTGGCAAGTTTTGTTTCCAGTTTGTCAGCAGCAAGCTGACATACAGTAAGACTTCAAGGGTGGGTATTTTCTCATATTAACATTCTATATTGTTGCTTAGCCCAATGATATCTTTTGCTTGCTTTATTGGCTTTTAAATGACTCTTTATAGCCTATGGGCTGTAAAACAACACAAAAGTAAACACAAAACAAGCCCAAAGAACTAAACTGAAAGAAGGAGTCTTCAAAGAGACATTTTTGTCCCACATGAAATCTGGTTGTAATGATATACCAAGTACAGTAATGAAATCATAGATCGCTGTCTTAATGTATCATAAGCAAAAACTTGTGCCTTTAAGATGCAACGTCTTTATGTGTCATAAGTAAAAACTTGTGCCTTTAAGATGCGACGTCTTTATGTGTCATAAGTAAAAACTTGTGCCTTTAAGATGCGACGTCTTTATGTGTCATAAGTAAAAACTTGTGCCTCTAAGATGCGACGTCTTTATGTGTCATAAGTAAAAACTTGTGCCTTTAAGATGCGACGTCTTTATGTGTCATAAGTAAAAACTTGTGCCTTTAAGATGCGACGTCTTTATGTGTCATAAGTAAAAACTTGTGCCTTTAAGATGCGACGTCTTTATGTGTCATAAGTAAAAACTTGTGCCTTTAAGATGCGACGTCTTATGTGTCATAAGTAAAAACTTGTGCCTTTAAGATGCAACATTAAAGAAAGTTAATATGTGTTTATGGTATTGTAAACTTCTATAGATTTTGTGTAGCATGAAATGTATGTTTCATCATCTCATTACATTTCCTGTAGTTTGTACAATATCCTTGCTACAAGGTAGAGTGTGTTTTACCTCCTGTTCAATGGAGGTGCCTGTTCCTGTTAGTGTGTGCAGGAGCTGCCTACTCTCAGTAGAGTGTGCAGAAGCTGTCAGGTAGAGTATGAAAGAACAGCCTGCTCATGGTAGATTGTGCAGGAGCTGCCCATTCTCCGTAGAGTTTGCAGAAGCTGTCTGTTTGGTAGAGTGTGAAAGAATAGCCTGCTCATGGTAGAGTGAAGGAGCTGTCTGATCCGTAGAGTGTAAAGGAGCTTCCCGCATGGTAGAATGTGCAAGAGCTGCTTACTCAGGGTAGAGAATGCAGAAGCTGCTTGCTCAGTAGAATTTGCAGGAACTGCATGCTCATGGTAGATGGTAGAAGAGTTGCCTACTGAGTATAGTGTGCAGGAGCTAATTGTGGGAGCATTCAGAGGCTGCCTGCTGGTTTAAGTGTGTAGGAGCTGTCTGTATATCAGAGTGTACAGAAACTGTCTACTAAGAATAGAGTGCAGGAGCTGCCTACTCATTAAAGTGAGAGGGACTGCCTGCATGGTAGTGTGCAGGAGCTACCTACTCATTAAAGTGAGAGGGACTGCCTGCATGGTAGTGTGCAGGAGCTACCTACTCATTAAAGTGAGAGGGACTGCCTGCATGGTAGTGTGCAGGAGCTACCTACTCAGGAGTGTGCAGGAGCTACCTACTCAGGAGTGTGCAGGAGCTGCCTACTCATTAAAGTGAGAGGGACTGCCTGCATGGTAGTGTGCAGGAGCTACCTACTCAGGAGTGTGCAGGAGCTACCTACTCAGGAGTGTGTAGAAGAGTTTTGTTTGTAGAAGCTCCATGAAAATGCAAATATCTATAAACTAATGTCACTTTTTTATACAGCCATTTCAGTTAACTCAGAAGTCTGTGAATTCTTGGAATGTAGAAGATCTCAGTATCTACATTGGAGCTGATCCAGAACGCAAGGCAGCTAAGTAAGTCTATTCCTCTCAGGATAAAATCTTAAATACCCTCACAGCAAAATAACTAATAGGGCAATTTATTATTCTGGACTGAACTGAGCACTCACCACATCCTAAAATACTGTGTACTGACAATTAAGTCCACTCTTTCTATTGAACTGTTATTAGAACACACTTTGTCCTGAAGTACAGATAGCAGAAACTTAACTCATCTCATCCTAGAGTAATGTGTACAGACACTTAGCTCACCCTAAAGTAATGAGCTCTGACACTAATCTCATCCTGAGGAACTGTCACTTAGCTCATCCTAAGTACTGAACACAGACACTTAGCTCACCCTAAAGCAATGAGCTCTGACACTAAACACATCCTAAGTACTGAACACAGACACTTAGCTCACCCTAAAGCAATGAGCTCTGACACTAAACACATCCTAAGTACTGAACACAGACACTTAGCTCACCCTAAAGCAATGAGCTCTGACACTAAACACATCCTAATTTCTGAACACTGACACTTAGCTCACCCTAAAGCAATGAGCTCTGACACTAAACACATCCTAAGTACTGAACACTGACACTTAGCTCACCCTAAAGCAATGAGCTCTGACACTAAACACATCCTAAGTACTGAACACAGACACTTAGCTCATACTGAGATACTGATCGCTGACGTTTAACTCATCCTAAAGTACTGTGTTATGTATTGAACACCACCTCTTGATTCGTTTTGTCTTATGTACTGAGCATTGATGCTGTACCCACATGTGCATACAGACTTGTATGTAACTGCCCCACCTCCCACCCAATTCTAAAATATTTTAGACTTTGCACTCTTTGACCTCTGCACTGAGTTCAGTTTGTTCCTAAAAACTATGGTCATTGATTTACCTTGAGTAAATTTTTTCAATGTGGCAGTCCTAAATTACATTGTAGTCAGCATGTATGCTAAAAGAGGCGTTTGTTTACTGAAACAATATAAGACAGATTATTTAGATGAGCTTAAAGTATAGATGTGAACCCCATTTTTAATCTGATAGTTGAGTGACATTGCATTTATTATTTTTGTTATGTTATTAGATTCCCAATCACCTTCATGAAGAAAGGAGACAAAGTGGGGTAAGTTTTCTGTGTCATACTACCTTGTGTTTCCAGTGTTTGTACAAACAATCCCTGGTGTTTGTCTATGCGTTGATTAATTGTAACTTTTGAAATCTGAAATAAATATCGAAATCTTAATTCTGCACTTTGGATTGCATTTAAACAAAAACAATATTTAGGTTATCAACCAATATTTCAACTTATCAATATCATGTCTTTTTATCACTCATAGTTCGAAAGAGATGCCATACTTTGGTTACACACTGAGTTTTGCATCAGAGGGAGAACAGATGAAGTGGGCCGCAGCTATGGTGAAGGCACAGGTATTGTCCATATTACATAGATATGTCACAAAGGTCAAAGTTCAGGTATTGTCCATATTACGTAGATATGTCACAAAGGTCAAGGTTCAGGCAATGTTCTTTCTGGATAAATTAGTCTCCAAGACCAGCCACAAATTATTTGTTTACTGTAAATCATTTAAGTTAAAAATTTCACCTGTAAGTTAGTGTTAGTTATTGGAATGTATTCAGCCAGTATCCATCATCATTATAAATACTAAAGAATTGCTGGTGATCATTACACACATTGGCAAATCAAGTTGTTGAAAATGGTTTATCATGTTATATCAGTTCCACAAAACTCGTGATAAAAACCAAAAAATAATCATTCCACTATTTATGATAAGAAATAGATGTAGTCATGAAGTACGACTAAACACCAATAAAGATAATGATAAGATATGTCCTAAAGACTGCACTCTTCTGTCTACAGAATCCTGGGCCCCTGACAACATGAGATTACAGATGGCTGAATGAAGCCAATGGTAAGTGTTGTCTCTCCAGAGTCAGACTTAATTTGGGGAGGTATGTCGGTTGGTGACTTCAAACACAGTTGCCCAATGTTACTGAACTATTCAGCAAAACTATTTATCTATGTATACATATCAATGTGCACATGTGGCGATGGATGGCTGTAATTCACCAAATTATCGTGTTATACAGCGAAGACTAGACTAGTGTGTGCGATGTAGGTACATATATCACAGTTAAGTAACTTGTCTTGTTTTATAATATGTTTTTAAGACATTGCTGGTGTCCTTTTCATTCTCTTCATGTGCATATGTGCACAGGAGGGCATTGTGTTTAATGTTTAAGTGTATCTTTCAACATCTTTGTTTATAAGCCAGTTCTTGTATAAAAATCTTGTTTATGTGTTTCAGGATTGTACTAAAGTATAGAAGGTGGGAATCCTCATGTGGCCTTGCCCATGACTTTGACCTTGTGAACTTTCATCAGAAGAAACTTTTTTCAACATAGAAACACCATTGATTCTGTTTGGAGGACAAATGTTTCATCTGTGTGTTCAGTTCAGTGATATTGAAATGTGTGGAGCATAAGAAAGTACAGAAAATAACTTTTTAAAAAGTCTATGTTTGTTTGATGAAGGTCAGTCTTAGTATGTTTGTGTCAGGACGGGTGTGAAATGACATACCATCACTATGTGCAATATTACAGGACTTGTGTTCTGAAGCCAAATGATCAATGTGAACAGTGACCCAACTTGTTGTGAAACTTCATTCTGGAAGCCAAATGTATATAGCCTTGCCTTCTTCTTATATATATGTGCTTACCCTCACATCAGACTGCCTTTTTTTTGACCTTTGATCCTGATGGGATGTGTGTCTTTAATTTAGTTCACACCCTTTCATTTTCTTTTTACATAAGTCACTCACTCATTTGTAGGTCACATCTGTCTTACATTCATATATGTGTAGGTCCTATGTAGGTCATTCCCCCTTCAGAAGATTGCATGCCTGTAATTAGCCAGTCAGCGGTCTAAAGGTCTTAGTGGGACACACCCACTTTGTAAACATCTACCTGTAATTTATACTGTGCATCTAGAGGGTATGTCTCTCTATTATTGTCTATAGCTGTCTGTTTTGTGATGACCACATCTCCAACCATTCACTACATTCCCATCCTAAGATTATGCGTAAGTCATGACCCTGCTGTACTTGTAGTACAGAGTAAGTGATCACCCTACAGTACTTGTAGTACAGAGTAAGTGATGACCCTACAGTACTTGTAGTACAGAGTAAGTGATCACCCTACAGTACTTGTAGTACAGAGTAAGTGATCACCCTACAGTACTTGTAGTACAGAGTAAGTACAGTACTTGTAGTACAGAGTAAGTGATCACCCTACAGTACTTGTAGTACAGAGTAAGTGATCACCCTACAGTACTTGTAGTACAGAGTAAGTGATCACCCTACAGTACTTGTAGTACAGAGTAAGTGATGACCCTACAGTACTTGTAGTACAGAGTAAGTGATCACCCTACAGTACTTGTAGTACAGAGTAAGTGATCACCCTACAGTACTTGTAGTACAGAGTAAGTGATCACCCTACAGTACTTGTAGTACAGAGTAAGTGATCACCCTACAGTACTTGTAGTACAGAGTAAGTTGTAGTACAGAGTAAGTGATCACCCTACAGTACTTGTAGTACAGAGTAAGTGATGACCCTACAGTACTTGTAGTACAGAGTAAGTGATCACCCTACAGTACTTGTAGTACAGAGTAAGTGATGACCCTACAGTACTTGTAGTACAGAGTAAGTGATCACCCTACAGTACTTGTAGTACAGAGTAAGTGATCACCCTACAGTACTTGTAGTACAGAGTAAGTGATCACCCTACAGTACTTGTAGTACAGAGTAAGTGATGACCCTACAGTACTTGTAGTACAGGGTAAGTGATCACCCTACAGTACTTGTAGTACAGAGTAAGTGATCACCCTACAGTACTTGTAGTACAGAGTAAGTGATGACCCTACAGTACTTGTAGTACAGAGTAAGTGATCACCCTACAGTACTTGTAGTACAGAGTAAGTGATCACCCTACAGTACTTGTAGTACAGAGTAAGTGATGACCCTACAGTACTTGTAGTACAGAGTAAGTGATGACCCTACAGTACTTGTAGTACAGAGTAAGAGTACAGTGATACAGAGTAAGTGATGACCCTACAGTACTTGTAGTACAGAGTAAGTGATGACCCTACAGTACTTGTAGTACAGAGTAAGTGATGACCCTACAGTACTTGTAGTACAGAGTAAGTGATCACCCTACAGTACTTGTAGTACAGAGTAAGTGATCACCCTACAGTACTTGTAGTACAGAGTAAGTGATGACCCTACAGTACTTGTAGTACAGAGTAAGTGATGACCCTACAGTACTTGTAGTACAGAGTAAGTGATCACCCTACAGTACTTGTAGTACAGAGTAAGTGATGACCCTACAGTACTTGTAGTACAGAGTAAGTGATCACCCTACAGTAGTGACAGAGTCACCCTACAGTACTTGTAGTACAGAGTAAGTGATGACCCTACAGTACTTGTAGTACAGAGTAAGTGATGTACAGAGTAAGTGATGACCCTACAGTACTTGTAGTACAGAGTAAGTGATGACCCTACAGTACTTGTAGTACAGAGTAAGTGATCACCCTACAGTACTTGTAGTACAGAGTAAGTGATGACCCTACAGTACTTGTAGTACAGAGTAAGTGATGACCCTACAGTACTTGTAGTACAGAGTAAGTGATGACCCTACAGTACTTGTAGTACAGAGTAAGTGATGACCCTACAGTACTTGTAGTACAGAGTAAGTGAGGACACTACAGTACTTGTAGTACAGGGTAAGTGATGACCCTGCTGTACTTGTAGTACAGAGTAAGTCATGACCCTGCTTTATATCTACAGTACTGTAATCTAGATCCACTCTATTGACCTTGATTTTTCTCAATAGAATAAGTATGTATTTGTTGTCAGACAGGGAGCTGATCTCTCCGCAGCAATTTGTTACAGTTGTGATGTGAAAGAATTTATTTTTGTATATATTGAATCATTATTTATGAAAGCTTGCATAATGATGCAATAACTGTGATGTCGCTCGTGGATAGTTGAATGTTTGACAGATAGGAAACCTTGTTCAGGTCTGTTTTTAATTCCAGACAAAAATACTGTTGTTTTTAATTTGTATCCACTAAAGGCTTTTTTGCATGCAGGTGGTATTTCACATTGGCCATGATTTATTGGTGAATATTTATACACAGAGCAAAATTACACTACAAGATGAAAAGCATAGCTCACCATCTCAATTAAATTTGAGTCTTCTTTATGACAAATGTTTTCTCAAAACAACAGATAGCTGGAAAGTTCTGTGGCCCAAAGAAACTTTAATTTGTGATAGAAATATGGAAGGTGTATCTGTCAGATGTGGATTCCTTGCAAGGACTATATGTTTGTATTTTTAAGATACACAAACATGGTGCTTATGCTTGTTATAAAATTTTCCGAGATATGGCTTGATATGATTTTTCGTCAGACGTATCGATAATATTGTTTCGTTTACATTTGGAATCTTAAAATAAAAACTTATATTTTGTATCAAACTTTTTAAAGATGATCAATAAGTTTTCCAAAGATGTATTTTTATATGCAATGTGTTTTTGTAACATACTACATTCCAGAAATAACATTAAAACTAGAGTATGTAAATTTGTAGACTATTGAATTGTAAATGGTGAAGCCCAAGTCTGATCTGTCATTCACACACAAGATAGGACGTTACACGCCTGTCTAACACAACCTTGAGTACCTTTTTCCTTACAATGAATGGTCTGAAGCAAACGGCAGACATTGTATACAAGGTATATAGAGATAAATTTGGATGTTTTAAGTGGGGTAGCTGATCAGTAGCCACATCAGTAGATGAATTTTAGTATAGAAATGGGGTCAAATATTAGTCCCTTAGACTATATATCAGTGTTATAGAAGGTGTTGTTAGGATGTTTAAGGTATTGTATCTCTATCAGACTGAAAGATATCCGAGATCGTTCTACGATGATGTTATTTCTGGTGATATATATATGTATATATTATTCTAGTCGGGCCTTGAGGAGGTTTTACAAAATTTTGCAGGCTACTTTGGCAAGGCCACGAGTTCAAAGGTCAAGGTGAATGCTAAACTTCATTGCTTGATAGAATAGTAGATAAACATGAGTGTTAAATGTAAATAAATAACTTATAGATAAAAAAATTCAAAGACATAAAAAAACAATCAAGGTAACATTGCCTATAATTTGTTTAAGTTTGAAATTATCTAGCTCGAAAATTCTTCTCAAAAACTGTTCTTACATTATGGCACAATATTATTACACATGACATAATGGATATGTTACAGGGTTATAAAGAATATAAAAAAAACTTCATACTTTTATTACAAGGAATATACATGGGTAATCGTGGTGATATAGTCTGTTATTTGTAATTGATGGTGGAGGTTCTAATCAGTCTGAGAGAGACTGTCTCCTGCTAAGACTTTGTGACATCGTCCATGAGGGTGAGGCATCTTTGTTGAGATTTTCCTGTTGGGATTTTGTTTATGACTGTAACCAGATGTCATTTAAAGATACACAACAGCATGGATTAGGTAGTAAAACATTGTACAATGTATCCATATAGGATTTCCCTATCTATGATATGAGAATTTTTAAATACCTTGTCTGAATGAATTGTAATCATATATAGGTTTACTAACGTGGCTCACATATTGGTGAAATATTGAAATGTGGTTTTATAAAGAATAGAGAATGTATATGAATGATAAGGAATAGAATTGTTCATTGTTCCAAGTGGTAAAATGTATGGTATGACTGAGAATTTGAGCAAATGCTATCTTTCTTATAAACAAGTATTATGGTAGAATAATTTCAATAAAACTGTTATTACTACCATGATCAGTTATTGTTCCACTCACTTTTAATTTGTGACACAGATTGTTTTAATGGACATGATACAAGTTCTAGGATTGTTATGTAATCGTTAAAATCCAGGAACTGTTGTACATTATCTGTTTATACAACATACCAGTATGTAATATGTACACATGTATATTAATTATGTGTATTTTTAGTCGAGTTAGTCCACTTGTACTTGGATATCAAAATGTACACAGGATGATCAATTAACAAAGTAAGAGGTAGTCGAGTCAGAGCCCTAGCATCACGTCGTAGAGGCTAAATGTATTTAGAAATATAATGACAGATTTCTTCAAGTTTTGGAAGATAACCGTGGTGATTTCTCCCTCCCCCACCCCACGATCCCCACCACTCCCCTCCTCCCCTTAAGGTTTGGGGTAATGAGAGCATGGAAGGTAAGAAACTTAGCTCTATAGGTATTCAAATTAAAAATGAAGTTAGTCAGATTCATAAGATGCTGCAGAGTACATATTGGTACCAATTTCTGACAGCTGTTAAGTCATTGGGCCAATGTTTATTAAGGGTCTGTGTAAGTTGTAAGCCAAACTTGACAGAGTACATCAGAAATGTATCTGTGTAGTGATTGAAAGTTGGGCTTCTGTCATTACTGTTGCCCACTTAGTTAATTTTTATAAGGTAAAACTACGGCTTTTTGTTGCATGACCACCTTCTGTGTGAACCAAATATACATTTTGATTGATGTGAGATTTTGCCTTTTTTAATGGAGATAAACATATTTTTTTGCAAAATACGGTTTTGTTAATTTTTTTGCACTCAATACTTTTTATAAGCATGTTATTTGTATATAATGTACTATGATCATGTCTTGTTTTAAAGAGCACTTTTACATTCTGATAATATTAATTATAACACTACTACAATGCCAAATTTTTGTTCAAGAATGATACTGGTATTTGAACCTGTAAATGCTTATTTTAAAGTTTTCTTGCTAATGTAAAGGAAGGTTATGTGAGAACAACTGCAATCAGTTAATGTGAGAACTACTGCAGTGAGTAATGTGAGAACCACTGCAGTCAGTAAATGTGAGAACCACTGCAGTCAGTAAATGTGAGAACCACTGCAGTCAGTAAATGTGAGAACTACTGCAGTCAGTAAATGTGAGAACTACTGCAGTCAGTAAATGTGAGAACTACTGCAGTCGCTGAAGGAAAGTAATCTGAGAACCACTGCAGTCGTTGAAGTAAGGTTATGTGAGAAAAACTGCTATCAGTTAATGTGAGAACTGCTGCAGTGAGTAATGTGAGAACTACTGCAGTCAGTAAAGAGAGGTAGTGTGAGAACTACTGCAGTCAGTAAAGAGAGGTAGTGTGAGAACTACTGCAGTCAGTAAAGAGAGGTAGGGTGAGAACTACTGCAGTCAGTAAAGAGAGGTAGGGTACTGCAGTCAGTAAAGAGAGGTAGGTTGAGAACTACTGCTGTCAGTAAAGAGAGGTAGTGTGAGAACTACTGCTGTCAGTAAAGAGAGGTAGGGTACTGCAGTTAGTAAAGAGAGGTAGTGTGAGAACTACTACAGTCAGTAAAGAGAGGTAGTGTGAGAACTACTGCAGTCAGTAAAGAGAGGTAGGGTGAGAACTACTGCAGTCAGTATAGAGAAGTAGTGTGAGAACTACTACAGTCAGTAAAGAGAGGTAGTGTGAGAACTACTGCAATCAGTAAAGAGAGGTAGTGTGAGAACTACTACAGTCAGTAAAGAGAGGTAGGGTGAGAACTACTGCAGTCAGTAAAGAGAGGTAGGGTGAGAACTACTGCAGTCAGTAAAGAGAGGTAGGGTGAGAACTACTGCAGTCAGTATAGAGAAGTAGTGTGAGAACTACTGCAGTCAGTAAAGAGAGGTAGAGTGAGAACTGCTGCAGTCAGTAAAAAGAGGTAGAGTGAGAACTACTACAGTCAGTAAAGAGAGGTAGTGTGAGAACTACTGCAGTCAGTAAAGAGAGGTAGGGTGAGAACTACTGCAGTCAGTAAAGAGAGGTAGAGTAAGAACTACTGCAGTCAGTAAAGAGAGGTAGGGTGAGAACTACTGCAGTCAGTAAAGAGAGGTAGTGTGAGAACTACTGCAGTCAGTAAAGAGAGGTAGGTTGAGAACTACTGCAGTCGGTATAGAGAGGTAGGGTGAGAACTACTGCAGTCAGTAAAGAGAGGTAGTGTGAGAACTACTGCAGTCAGTAAAGAGAGGTAGTGTGAGAACTACTGCAGTCAGTAAAGAGAGGTAGTGTGAGAACTACTACAGTCAGTAAAGAGAGGTAGTGTGAGAACTACTGCAGTCAGTAAAGAGAGGTAGTGTGAGAACTACTGCAGTCAGTAAAGAGAGGTAGGTTGAGAACTACTGCAGTTAGTAAAGAGAGGTTAGTAGAGAACTACCGCAGTTATTAAAGAGAGGTTAGTAGAGAACTACTGTAGTTAGTAAAGAGAGGCTAGCAGAGAACTACTGTAGTTAGTAAAGAGAGGTAGAGTAAGAACTACTACAGTCAGTAAAGAGAGGTAGAGTGAGAACTACTGCAGTTAGTAAAGAGAGGTTAGTAGAGAACTACTGTAGTTAGTAAAGAGAGGTTGTGTATGGTCAACTGCAGCCACATCCTTATAAACACTGAGATAAAACCATCTCTACATCATACATATCTGTTTTTGGTGAATATCAAGTCCTCAAGTTACACCTTGTTGCTCCTTTTCTATCACTCAAATGTTACTATTAGCTTTTAATTTGTGAAACTCCCAGCCTATCACTCAAGTGTTACTCTATGTAACTTGAGTGTTTCTTCTAGCCTATTGATCAAATGTCGCTCTCAGTCTAAAACTTCAGTGCAACTATCAGCTTATCACTCGAATGTAATTCCAAGTCAATCACTTTAGTGTAACTCTAAGCCTATCACTTGAGTGTAACTCCAAGCCTATCACTCGAGTGTAACTCCAAGCCTATCACTCTAGTGTAACTCCAAGCCTATCACTCTAGTGTAACTCCAAGCCTATCACTGGAGTGTAACTCTAAGCCTATCACTGGAGTGTAACTCCAAGCCTATCACTCTAGTGTAACTCCAAGCCTATCACTGGAGTGTAAGTCCAAGCCTATCACTCGAGTGTAACTCCAAGCCTATCACTCTAGTGTAACTCCAAGCCTATCACTCTAGTGTAACTCCAAGCCTATCACTCTAGTGTAACTCCAAGCCTGTCACTCTAGTGTAATTCCAAGCCTATCACTCGAGTGTAACTCCAAGCCTATCACTCTAGTGTAACTCCAAGCCTATCACTCTAGTGTAACTCCAAGCCTATCACTGGAGTGTAACTCTAAGCCTATCACTCTAGTGTAACTCCAAGCCTATCACTGGAGTGTAACTCCAAGCCTATCACTCTAGTGTAACTCCAAGCCTATCACTCTAGTGTAACTCCAAGCCTATCACTGGAGTGTAACTCCAAGCCTATCACTCTAGTGTAACTCTAAGCCTATCACTCTAGTGTAACTCCAAGCCTGTCACTCTAGTGTAATTCCAAGCCTATCACTCTAGTGTAACTCCAAGCCTATCACTCTAGTGTAACTCCAAGCCTATCACTCTAGTGTAACTCCAAGCCTATCACTGCAGTGTAACTCCAAGCCTATCACTCTAGTGTAACTCCAAGCCTATCAATCTAGTGTAACTCCAAGCCTATCACTCTAGTGTAACTCCAAGCCTATCACTCTAGTGTAACTCCAAGCCTATCACTCTAGTGTAACTCCAAGCCTATCACTCAAGTGTAAGTCCAAGCCTATCACTGGAGTGTAACTCTAAGCCTATCACTCTAGTGTAACTCCAAGCCTATCACTCGAGTGTAACTCCAAGTGTAACTCTAAGCCTATCACTCTAGTGTAACTCTAAGCCTATCACTCAAGTGTAACTCTAAGCCTATCACTCTAGTGTAACTCCAAGCCTATCACTCTAGTGTAACTCCAAGCCTATCACTGGAGTGTAACTCCAAGCCTATCACTCTAGTGTAACTCCAAGCCTATCACTCTAGTGTAACTCTAAGCCTATCACTCAAGTGTAACTCTAAGCCTATCACTCTAGTGTAACTCCAAGCCTATCACTCTAGTGTAACTCCAAGCCTATCACTGGAGTGTAACTCCAAGCCTATCACTCTAGTGTAACTCCAAGCCTATCACTCTAGTGTAACTCCAAGCCTATCACTGGAGTGTAACTCCAAGCCTATCACTCTAGTGTAACTCTAAGCCTATCACTGTAACTCCAAGCCTATCACTCTAGTGTAACTCCAAGCCTATCACTCTAGTGTAACTCCAAGCCTATCACTGGAGTGTAACTCTAAGCCTATCACTCTAGTGTAACTCCAAGCCTATCACTCTAGTGTAACTCCAAGCCTATCACTCAAGTGTAAGTCCAAGCCTATCACTCTAGTGTAACTCCAAGCCTATCACTGGAGTGTAACTCTAAGCCTATCACTCTAGTGTAACTCCAAGCCTATCACTCTAGTGTAACTCCAAGCCTATCACTCTAGTGTAACTCCAAGCCTATCACTCTAGTGTAACTCTAAGCCTATCACTCTAGTGTAACTCCAAGCCTATCACTCTAGTGTAACTCCAAGCCTATCACTCTAGTGTAACTCCAAGCCTATCACTCTAGTGTAACTCCAAGCCTATCACTGGAGTGTAACTCTAAGCCTATCACTCTAGTGTAACTCCAAGCCTATCACTGGAGTGTAACTACAAGCCTATCACTCTAGTGTAACTCCAAGCCTATCACTCTAGTGTAACTCTAAGCCTATCACTCTAGTGTAACTCCAAGCCTATCACTGGAGTGTAACTCAAAGCCTATCACTCTAGTGTAACTCCAAGCCAATCACTCGAGTGTAACTACAAGCCTATCACTCGAGTGTAACTCCAAGCCTATCACTGGAGTGTAACTCCAAGCCTATCACTGGAGTGTAACTACAAGCCTATCACTCAAATGTAATTCAAGCCTATCACTCTAGTGTAACTACAAGTCTATCACTCTAGTGTAACTCTAAGCCTATCACTCAAGTGTAACTCTATCAAGTGTAACTCCAAGCCTATCACTGGAGTGTAACTCAAGCCTATCACTCTAGTGTAACTCCAAGCCTATCACTGGAGTGTAACTCTAAGCCTATCACTCAAGTGTAACTACAAGCCAATCATCACTCAAGTGTAAGTGTAACTCTAAGCCTATCACTCAAATGTAACTACAAGCCTATCACTCTAGTGTAACTACAAGCCTATCACTCTAGTGTAACTACAAGCCTATCACTCAAGTGTAACTCCAAGCCTATCACTCGAGTGTAACTCCAAGCCTATCACTCGAGTGTAACTCCAAGCCTATCACTCTAGTGTAACTCCAAGCCTATCACTGGAGTGTAACTCCAAGCCTATCACTCAAGTGTAAGTCCAAGCCTATCACTGGAGTGTAACTCTAAGCCTATCACTCAAGTGTAACTACAAGCCTATCACTCTAGTGTAACTACAAGCCTATCACTGGAGTGTAACTCTAAGCCTATCACTCAAGTGTAACTACAAGCCAATCACTCTAGTGTAACTACAAGCCTATCACTCTAGTGTAACTCCAAGCCTATCACTCAAGTGTAACTACAAGCCAATCACTCTAGTGTAACTACAAGCCTATCACTCAAGTGTAACTACAAGCCTATCACTCAAGTGTAACTACAAGCCTATCACTCTAGTGTAACTCGAGTGTAACTCAAGCCTATCACTCAAGTGTAACTCCAAGCCTATCACTCAAGTGTAACTCCAAGCCTATCACTGGAGTGTAACTCTAAGCCTATCACTCAAGTGTAACTCCAAGCCTATCTCTCTAGTGTAACTACAAGCCTATCACTCAAGTGTAACTACAAGCCTATCACTCTAGTGTAAGTCCAAGCCTATCACTCTAGTGTAACTCCAAGCCTATCTCTCTAGTGTAACTCCAAGCCTATCACTCGAGAGTAATTCCCAGTCTATCACTCAAATGTTACAGCTTTTCACTTGAATGTAACTCGAATCCTGTCATATGATTGTAAATCCCTGCCTTTAAATTGTGTAGCTCACAACCTATCACTCAAGTTCTCCTCCCAGTCTTATGACTTGAATGTAACTCTCAGCCTATCATTCAAGTGTAATATCAGCTGAGTTTAACTTCCAGCCTATCACACCTGAACAAGTTAGTGTCAGTATTTTTAGAAACTTTCTCTTTCCAGATAAGTCCGTATTGATACCATGTCAAATGAAACCTTTTTAACATTAATGCTAAAGCAGTTCCTTATTATGCTCAATTATCATTTAACGATTTTTCATCGGTATTGTAAAACCAAAGGTCCTTTTTTTTATAAGACGTTTATGGAATATTCAGGGTTCTGTGTACAGCAGTTACATATGTAATCTTTTCTTATGGTAATAATGTTAGAGGAAATAATTTGCAGTTTCTCTGTGTGCGTGTGGCGTATTTTCAAAGTTACAGGAAGCATTATCTACAGTACAAAAGCTATGAAATCAAGGGAAGGCAGGAAATTGTATGTGGAGTGCCTTCTTAATTATGATTCTATTCGAAGCTGAAACTGGTATCAAATTGAATTTGTATCAAATGTTTTATTAATTAATTTACAAATCTTGGCAGTAGTACTGTAGTAAAATGGCTTATAAACAGTTATATTGTAATGACAGTGTAGTTTATCAAATGTTTGCTGTTTGTGACATTTAAACATGATGTCGCTACATTCCACATTGGCCTGTTACATATATACCAGAGATATATTACATTATAATTGATACAAAATAATCTGTTTTGTATGGCATATTGACATGTTGTACTCAAATAAAACTTTACAGACGTTATATAATCTGTAGTTTGTTGTCTTTAGTTAAATGTATGTTTATTGATTTAAATTCATTCTGATATGTGATGATGTTGATGACTGTACTTACCTGGTAGGTCTGGCGGAGACCCGATGGTACGACCTGATTCAAACTCTCCAGGATCATGTGAAATGTTAGCAGTCTTGAAGTATTCTTTATGTTCAGTGTCTGCTTCTTTGGTTATAGATAAAATCTGCACACTTCAATGTGCTGATAAGTTCAGTCAGTAACCGACGTTCACACTCCATGTATACTGTTTAGTTCAGTTTACTTACACTCAATGTATACAGTTTAGTTCAGTTTACTCACACTCCATGTATACTGTTTAGTTCAGTTTACTTACACTCCATGTATACAGTTTAGTTCAGTTTACTCACACTCCATGTATACTGTTTAGTTCAGTTTACTCCCACTCCATGTATACTGTTTAGTTCAGTTTACTCACACTCCATGTATACTGTTGAGTTCAGTTTACTCTGTCCAGTAAACTGATTAGTTCAGTTTACTCTGTCGTGTATACTGTTGAGTTCAGTTTTCTCTGTCCTGTATACTGGTGAGTTCAGTTTACTCTGTCGTGTATACTGTTGAGTTCAGTTTTCTCTGTCGTGTATACTGTTGAGTTCAGTTTACTCTGTCGTGTATACTGTTGAGTTCAGTTTACTCTGTCGTGTATACTGTTGAGTTCAGTTTACTCTGTCATGTATACTGTTGAGTTCAGTTAACTCTTGTCTTGTATACTGTTGAGTTCAGTTTACTCGCATACCATGTATAGTGATGAGTTCAGTTTACTCTGTCCTGTATACTGTTGAGTTCAGTTTACTCGCATACCATGTATAGTGATTAGTTCAGTTTACTCTGTCCTGTATAATGTTGAGTTCAGTTTACTCTGTCGTGTATACTGTTGAGTTCAGTTTTCTCAATCATGTATACTGTTGAGTTCAGTTAACTCTTGTCTTGTATACTGTTGAGTTCAGTTTACTCGCATCCATGTATAGTGATGAGTTCAGTTTACTCTGTCGTGTATACTGATGAGTTCAGTTAACTCTTGTCTTGTATACTGTTGAGTTCAGTTTACTCTGTCCAGTATACTGTTGAGTTCAGTTAACTCTGTCATGTATAGTGATGAGTTCAGTTAACTTTGTCTTGTATACTGTTGAGTTCAGTTTTCTCTGTCCTGTATACTGGTGAGTTCAGTTTACTCTGTCATGTATACTGTTGAGTTCAGTTTTCTCTGTCCTGTATACTGGTGAGTTCAGTTTTCTCTGTCGTGTATACTGTTGAGTTCAGTTTACTCTGTCCTGTATAATGTTGAGTTCAGTTTACTCTGTCGTGTATACTGTTGAGTTCAGTTTTCTCTGTCCTGTATACTGTTGAGTTCAGTTTACTCTGTCGTGTATACTGTTGAGTTCAGTTTTCTCTGTCCTGTATACTGTTGAGTTCAGTTTTCTCTGTCCTGTATACTGTTGAGTTCAGTTTACTCTGTCGTGTATACTGTTGAGTTCAGTTTACTCTGTCGTGTATACTGTTGAGTTCAGTTTACTCTGTCATGTATACTGGTGAGTTCAGTTTTCTCTCTCATGTATACTGTTGAGTTCAGTTTACTCTGTCCTGTATACTGTTGAGTTCAGTTTACTCGCATACCATGTATAGTGATTAGTTCAGTTTACTCTGTCCTGTATAATGTTGAGTTCAGTTTACTCTGTCCAGTATACTGTTGAGTTCAGTTTTCTCAATCATGTATACTGTTGAGTTCAGTTAACTCTTGTCTTGTATACTGTTGAGTTCAGTTTACTCGCATACCATGTATAGTGATGAGTTCAGTTTACTCTGTCGTGTATACTGATGAGTTCAGTTAACTCTTGTCTTGTATACTGTTGAGTTCAGTTTACTCTGTCCAGTATACTGTTGAGTTCAGTTAACTCTGTCATGTATAGTGATGAGTTCAGTTAACTTTGTCTTGTATACTGTTGAGTTCAGTTTTCTCTGTCCTGTATACTGGTGAGTTCAGTTTAGTCTGTCATGTATACTGGTGAGTTCAGTTTACTCTGTCCTGTATACTGGTGAGTTCAGTTTACTCTGTCATGTATACTGTTGAGTTCAGTTTTCTCTGTCCTGTATACTGGTGAGTTCAGTTTACTCTGTCGTGTATACTATTGAGTTCAGTTTACTCTGTCGTGTATACTATTGAGTTCAGTTTTCTCTGTCCTGTATACTGGTGAGTTCAGTTTACTCTGTCATGTATACTGGTGAGTTCAGTTTTCTCTGTCCTGTATACTGATTAGTTCAGTTTACTCTGTCGTGTATACTGTTGAGTTCAGTTTTCTCTGTCCTGTATACTGGTGAGTTCAGTTTTCTCTGTCGTGTATACTGTTGAGTTCAGTTTACTCTGTCATGTATACTGGTGAGTTCAGTTTTCTCTGTCCTGTATAATGTTGAGTTCAATTAACTCTGTCCTGTATACTGGCGAGTTCAGTTTTCTCTGTCCTGTATAATGTTGAGTTCAATTAACTCTGTCCTGTATACTGGTGAGTTCAGTTTTCTCTGTCCTGTATAATGTTGAGTTCAGTTCACTCTGTCCTGTATACTGGTGAGTTCAGTTTACTCTGTCCTGTATACTGGTGAGTTCTGTTAACTCTGTCGTGTATACTGGTGAGTTCAGTTAACTCTGTCATGTATACTGTTGAGTTCAGTTTTCTCTGTCATGTATACTGTTGAGTTCTGTTTATTCTGTCATGTATACTGTTGAGTTCAGTTTAGTCTGTCGTGTATACTGGTGAGTTCAGTTTTTTCTGTCCTGTATACTGGTGAGTTCAGTTTTCTCTGTCCTGTATACTGTTGAGTTCAGTTTAGTCTGTCGTGTATACTGGTGAGTTCAGTTTTTTCTGTCCTGTATACTGTTGAGTTCAGTGAAGATGATTGCCTTCTGGCCTAGTTCCTCAAAGCTTTGTTAGAGTTAACCAATTTGAACAGCTGTAGATTTGTTGAGACAGGTCATTTTGATATTATTTTGAGTGTCAATTCTAATTCTTTTTTGCAGTGGTAACAATTCCAATTTTCACTTATCATGGATTAACTCTAACCAAACTTAAAGCAACTGGGGCTTGGTGGCCATTGGGATTTTGACATTTAACACTTGTTGGTGCAAAGATAAAAGAAAAAATTTTCTTTAGAGTCTTTCATCTTCATATTCTTTTTTGTGTGACACAGTGTCTGGATGAAGTGGTGGACAGTTTCGGTCAAGAGACTTTTCAAGTGTTAAAAAAGCATATTAGCTTGTGAATAAACTTAGCTTTATTGTTACTTTACATCCTGTTATTAACAACAAAGGTTATTTAAGGATGTGCCAGATTTGGATAGTGTAGGAAAGCCCTGGTTTCCAGAGAAAAATCACCGACCGGTCGCTAGTATCTGGTGACTGTGCCACGTAACCTTTTCACAGCGACTTAAAGGTGGATGGCTTGTGATGAAGACAGACGTCTTAACCCTTTGGCCTTTACATGTCCTTGACCTTTAATATGTAACCACAGATAGCAAATATAACTGCAGAATGAAACAAAATTGTTACGACAAAAAAATTTAAAAAGTCTCCTCTGTTTAAGTGATTTTACTTGCAATATTATTAACAACCAAACACATTGAAATATAAAGTTTCTCAGCTGACCATAAAGACACAGTACCAGGAAAAGTCTGACTTATTTACTCAGAATATACTTGTATGAAAGCAGAAATACCCTGGTGCACACAATACCACAAGTACAAAATGGACATACAGACATTCTCACTCCATTCTACCAATAGCTCAGCTACGTTTCACACTTCTGTGTATTTGTGTTACTATTAAGGGACATTCATAGCTTGATATAATCCTCACTCTAGCTTTGGTAGTAAAATAGGCTGATAAACTTGTAGCTCTGTTTAGCACCAAAGCAGTTATAAGGTAACAACATTAATATTGTGTATAGACTTCAATTAAACATTTATATATTTCATCACAATGGGCAATACTGCTGATCTTGTCCCCACTCAGCAGAGCAAGGACATTTACACAAGGTATAGACATGTCAAAGTATACAAACATTGTATATTATCATCTGCAACCTAGAAATGTAGCAAAGTTCGAAACAACGGCATCTGAATTATATGTTATAGTTTGTTTAGTAATTGTCAGTACCAGCGTGTCCAGTAATTGTATGTACTAGTTTGTACAGTAATTGTATGTACCAGTTTATACAGTAATTGTATGTACCAGTTTATACAGTAATTGTATGTACTAGTTTGTACAGTAATTGTATATACTAGTTTGTACAGTAATTGTATGTACCAGTTTGTACAGTAATTGTATGTACCAGTTTGTACAGTAATTGTATGTACTAGTTTGTACAGTAATTGTATGTACCAGTTTATACAGTAATTGTATGTACTAGTTTGTACAGTAATTGTATGTACCAGTGTGTCCAGTAATTGTATGTACTAGTTTGTACAGTAATTGTATGTACTAGTTTGTACAGTAATTGTATGTACCAGTTTATACAGTAATTGTATGTACTAGTTTGTACAGTAATTGTATATACTAGTTTGTACAGTAATTGTATGTACTTGTCTGTACAGTAATTATATGTACTATGGAGTACAGTAAATGTATGTACTATGGAGTACAGTAATTGTATGTACTATGTAGTACAGTAATTGTATGTACTAGTTTGTACAGTAATTGTATGTACTATGGAGTACAGTAAATGTATGTACTATGGAGTACAGTAATTGTATGTACTATGGAGTACAGTAATTGTATGTACCAGTTTGTACAGTAATTGTATGTACTATGTAGTACAGTAATTGTATGTACTATGTAGTACAGTAATTGTATGTACTAGTTTGTACAGTAATTGTAGTTTGTACAGTAATTGTATGTACTATGGAGTACAGTAATTGTATGTACTATGTAGTACAGTAATTGTATGTACTATGTAGTACAGTAATTGTATGTACTATGTAGTACAGTAATTGTATGTACTATGTAGTACAGTAATTGTATGTACTATGTAGTACAGTAATTGTATGTACTAGTTTGTACAGTAATTGTATGGAGTACAGTAGTACTATGGAGTACAGTAATTGTATGTACTATGTAGTACAGTAATTGTATGTACTATGTAGTACAGTAATTGTATGTACTATGTAGTACAGTAATTGTATGTACTAGTTTGTACAGTAATTGTACGTACTATGGAGTACAGTAATTGTATGTACGAGTTAGTATTATATAGCCTTGGCAGCTTTATATGTAGTTTATACCTGTATATACCTGGATACAGCTAACACACATCATGAGTTTTATAGACAATATATCAAATTATTAACAGTACTCATCAGTTATTTTTGGTAGATAATTAGTGAAGTTATCATGAAATTATGAAGAATGGATCACTGAAACATTTCTATACCTGTATAATACAAGTATTTATATGTCCCAACTTAAGCAATTGAGATCAATTCTACAAATAATTTTCACTCGGGTCTTGTCACTCATAGGTATAAATCATTATCTACCAATCTTCTCATCAGTAGAATCTTCACCCTAGCCCTACATACCATGATAGATATATTGCTTCTTTTACAGTTCTCATCACTATAAATAATAACATTCACTCTTTCCTTGTCATTTATACAATATTACTTTCCACACAAATCTATCACATCATAATTTGACATTTTATACACAATTACTCAACTAAAATAAAAACAACTTGCATGAACACACAGGCATGTGCACTTTTGACATTTGGCAAAATGAGTATCATGTCTTTCTCTGTCTAAATTATATATGTGAGAACAAACAGTAACTCCACCAACATATTCAAATATCACTTAATTAATGCACGATAAAAGTTACCTTCACCTTAAATATATGAATACATATGCATTTTAAAAAAAGCTATGTTATGAAATATTTTGTCTTTTCTCGAAACCATCATAGAACTTAGTGTCATGAATTCTACATCATGGAAATAGAACAAAGGAATCAAAGCACTCTGAGAGAGGAACTCTATTGAACCGATTACAGATCCATTCTAGGAGACTACCACAGAGTTCGACATACAGAGTGTTGGATCACCAATCTATTATCATGATTCTACATCATGAACATATCATAAGAACCTGGACTTTAATCATTTCTCCTGTTTAAATAATTACTTATTGAATTGGCCATTGATCCTTATGATATTTCATTTAGTCGTTATCTTTTTGTTTATACACACACACACAAGCAATAAAGATATTCTCCATTCTCGACTCTCATTCAATGGCAAGACTTCAACATAGGGTTAAATGTACAGGACTATTGAAACCTTATTGATTTCAACAACATCTCTGATTCTTCTGTCCATGCAGTACTTCTTCTGTCCATGTACTTTATCCAATATCCATTACATATGAATAATATCAAGCAATTATTTTATAGCAGAAACACAAGTCCTTCATAAATCAAAATGTCAACTTTCTCTGGAATATTTGGTTAATGCCAATGTCTACATCCTAAGAGCTGTCGACTTGAGTTGTATAAAATACAACAATGAGTTGTAAATTCTGCGGTGTGGACACTGAAACGATAACCTGCACTGCCACACAAAGCCTTTGATGGTGCTGCAACAGTCACATCTGCTGGTGATGTTCCACAAAGTTCTTTTCCCAGATCATCAGACTGATAAACTTAATGCTGTACTATATATTCCCTTCAGATGACCAGTTCAGACTTGGTTATTTCTGATGACCAAACTGAAGCACTGAGTGATATTAACACTATGTTTCAGGTTGTCATCATAAGTCTAGAGCTAGCGTGTCTTTTAGAAGCTTTCTCATTGTAGTTCCTACAGAGGTGGGCATTGGTCCTGTCGTCTGATGGGAAATCTACAATGGTACAACACATTAAAAGGAAAGATGTCACAAATAACAATATCAACAAGGACACTGAGTATTGCTAAAGGAATACATGTTCCCTTCCAGCCCCACAAACTATCACACTTCACTAAAAAGGACACTGAGTATTGCTAAAGGAATACATGTTCCCTTCCAGCCCCACAAACTATCACACTTCAATAACAAGGACACTGAGTATTGCTAAAATAATGCATGTTCCCTTCCAGCCCCACAAACTATCACACTTCAATAACAAGGACACTGAGTATTGCTAAAATAATGCATGTTCCCTTCCAGCCCCACAAACTATCACACTTCAATAACAAGGACACTGAGTATTGCTAAAATAATGCATGTTCCCTTCCAGCCCCACAAACTATTACACTACAACGATTTATGAAGATGGTGCTCTTTATAAAACTCAAGAATTATTCAAGATATTTCAGTGTTTTGAAAGTGTGTGAAGTTTGATGAAAACCCCTTAAGAAGAGATGTAGCTAAATTGCTGACAATGACTTCCTAAAACTAGTAACAGTGACCTTGACCTTTGTCCAACAACCCTGAAATTTGATCTTTTCAAGAATGATATGGTTGTTTGAAAGCAAGTTAGGTTTGAACAAAATCCCATGATATTACACTTTTCTTCTTTTAAAGAATGTATGAATATAAGAAAATGAGAACAATGACTGACCTTGAATAGGTAGGGTTGAACATCTCTGTAACTTGTGTCAAATATCAGGTCCAGCTCGGATTGGTTAGGCATTTTGGGGACATATTCATGGCGATTCATGGCTTCTGCTACATGCATCACCTTCTCAGCGAGAATTTCACCCAGCTTTTCCCTACATACTTGTCTCTCTGTGTCAGCGAAAAAGACTCATTACTATGATGTCACAGAGAGGTTAACACATTACTATGGTGTCAAAGGGTCGCATATAACAATGGAGTCAGAGAGGGTTACACATTACTGTGGTGTCAGAGAGGGTTATACATTACTGTGGTGTCAGAGAGGGTTATACATTACTGTGGTGTCAGAGAGGGTTAAACATTACTGTGGTGTCAGAGAGGGTTATACATTACTGTGGTGTCAGAGAGGGTTAAACATTACTGTGGTGTCAGAGAGGGTTAAACATTACTGTGGTGTCAGAGAGGGTTATACATTACTGTGGTGTCAGAGAGGGTTACACATTACTGTGGTGTCAGAGAGGGTTACACATTACTGTGGTGTCAGAGAGGGTTACACATTACTGTGGTGTCAGAGAGGGTTATACATTACTGTGGTGTCAGAGAGGGTTATACATTACTGTGGTGTCAGAGAGGGTTATACATTACTGTGGTGTCAGAGAGGGTTAAACATTACTGTGGTGTCAGAGAGGGTTATACATTACTGTGGTGTTATTGGGTAGCTATTTTACAATGATTGTGAAAATGCTAGTTCTTACATTTACATTATTTTACACAATTTTTATGAAACTCCTTTGTTCTATGGGTAAATGCCATTCTTTGATTAAAATGTCATTTTTGTGTATGTATGCTTGTGAAGGGTTTGATGGCATGAACCTCTTCATCCACAGGTTATATGGTAACATGTACAGATGATGTGGCCACTCAAAGTAATTCTCGTTAGTCATTAACTCGAAATACAATGTATCATCCCTTAGACAAGGAAGCATCACACAATGTCATAATTCACAAGGTTGAACAAAAGGTACAAAATTTCTAAATCTTTCTATTGTTCAATTTTAAAACTTTCAGTCATCAGTGCACTAAAACAAAAGTTTTGTCACATGGGAGCAGTAGACTTTCAAAAATCCTCTTGTATATATTTTGTCCAATTGCTACTATGAATATTCATGAAACAACCCAGTACTAAATTTTAATAGAAAAAATTATAATTCACCATTCTCATTTGCCAGGGTCAGTGTTTCTAGTTTAATAGTCCACACCTCCCAAGGTATACACTCCGCCATAAATGGCCATCGTGCCCGCTTCTTCTGATAAAATTCCAAGGAGATCTGGAAACAAAAGTCCAGGTCACCTTAGTATTAAAGTTGGAGGTTTAAAGTAGATTTTGCTTGTAACAACCTAGCAGCATCATCTATTATCTACATAAAAACCATTTTGTAATGTGTGTACCAATTCAGGTTTGACTGAAATAAAGATGCAAAAACTTTCCAAATAATAATGATAATACAAAGAAAAACAGAAAAGAAAAACCATGTCCTTCCAGTGGGAACCAAATCCTGTAGAAATCACTAGCTCTCATTGGCACAAATAATATTGTTGAGGACATAAATGGCTTTTACTTGACAAAATAAAGGTGGATCATGAGACTGATGGTACACAAATGCTACAATGAAGCACAAAGTGATATTATCTATTGCAGAAATGGCCATTTAACATACAATTTTGTAATGTGTATATGTTTATCACTAACCTGGCCACACCCAGGACCCTCCCTTAACGTATCCCTAAAGGTACCAATCTCCCTCTGTATGGAGGAGTCCAGGTCCTCTGATGCAGCTCGCACCTGTAAATGGTATACAATTTCTAATATAAGTGCCAACACCAGGAGTGTCGTGTAAACACATTTTTATATTTTCATTTGCATGACATTTCTGTTAGATAAATCTGGCTGACAGAAGTGAACATTTATCAGTTAGCTACTCACATGACCATCATGTGATAAATAAAACTTTGGCCAGACAAATTCAGAATAAATCTTTCCTACAGTGTACGGTGTATACATATAAATAAACTCTGATCAGTTTTCAAACTTCAATCGTCAGTGAGGTAAAACTATTTAGAATTGATATACACTGTATATTCTATTTATAACAACTTACATAAGTGAAGTCAAGGAAGTCACAGTCGACATCAACCACACCCACTGTGCCTATAGAGTAACTTCCTTCTTGTTTGTAATGGAACTGGAAGTAAAATGTAACACAATGGTATAACGAAATAGTCTTATGTTTAATTTTAATTGTTGAAGCCTGCAATAGCAGTTACTACACTAACACAATATAGTCTTATGTTTAATTTTAATTGTTGAAGCCTGCAATAGCAGTTACTACACTAACACAACATGTCCATAGAAACATAGTAAATGACCAAAGGCAGGTTTGCTGCTACCATAGTGTTGAAGTTAAAAGTTATGTGATTACATGAACAATGCCCATGTGAGCCTTTTGTACAATGTACCAAACAAGGTTTATCATACATTTTAATTTCATTATTGAGTATTCTGGCTTTTAAATGGTTGAAATTTTTTTATGTTAAAGTCGCAACCATAATATACTTTTTTGCATGTTATTTGAAACAGTCCTACTTGTCATAATCGTATAACATACCTTGCCAAGAGTTCGATGGAGAAGCAGAGTATGAAATACACCTACAGAAAAAAAGTAATATTAATTCATCATAATTTCATGGAGCTGTTTTTTCATGATTGACTTAATATCCCAGGTCATTATGTCACATCATGTAAACATTATTCAGATTATCATATTAAATTCTGAGAAATTATCAATGACAATGGAGTATTTTCAGTTGCTTCAGAGGTAAAGAGTCCCATGGGTTTTAATTTTTAATTCAGAATTAAAATCAAATGTGCCATATTGATGTATTGTTAATATACGCCTATTGATAAAGTTGGAATGAACATAATTAATCTTATGTACTTACTGCTGACCACTTCCTCTATCTGTCTTCCCTCTACGGACTGAAACAAGAAACAAACACCCCCATTAACTTCTGAGAATTTCTTACTTTTTTATTTATTTATTTTTTTTTTTTTTTCAATTTCAAACTGATAAGTGGATTTATATAGATACGCATACCTTTGAATTGGTGGATTTTTCCCGATAAAATGCCTCCTTTTTTAATGAATTGCAATAATAATGATTACATACAGATTGAGCTCACTCGAGAGAGCCTCAAATATCTAGCTAAGATTAGGATAGTACAGCAAAAAATGCATTTGATCGAACAGCTGGCAAAAAAAAACTGCGCAGGTCATAACAAAGGATCGCGCAGTAAACTGGAGTGACAGATGACCGCGAGACAAATCTACAGTTTACTTAATTAACACAATCTCAGAATATACCATACTTACAAGTTCAAACACCTGGCTTCTCGCATTCATATTGCCATATCAGAGAGATGATTATGTATAAAGCATGATGAAATATAACCATAAATGTCTCGCTATTTTTATCATTTACACATTAAGATCAACAATTATCAGCCGGAAACCAGTCGGGTTTGTTTGTCGTAAAATAAAAATAACAAAATTACGAAATTACAAATTTACAAATTATAGGTAAAATATCTAAAGAATCACAGTGATCTACTTTAGATTCAATAACACTTTGAAAGTCAAAATCAGCTAGCATCACTTTATTACGACACTGGATTGTACCAATATGAGTTATCTCCCCTATAGCACAGGCGCTTATAGTTACCCATTCAGTTTCATCTAAATTGTACAACAATTTTTTTCAGCTACGCAAAGCAACTTTTAAAAAAACATAGGAAAGACTTGAAAAATTAGGTATCATGGAAAAAAAATCACCAAAAAGCCTTTGAATATGAAAGCACAAATAATGTCTGCTATTGATTAACTAACACAGACTACGTTTCCTGGATGTGCATGTATATTTAGTAATCAGTTTTAATAAGGCTCCTTCGTATGAGACATGTCGTTAATCTAGGTAGGTGTCATCATAATGTACCATTGAAGAAAATGTTTGTTAAACCAGGAAGCCTTTCTCAGTCTCAATTATGCCAGCTAAATAACTAATTTACTCATGAAATGTAATTAATAGTATGTGGATTTTAAAGAACTTTTAACAATCCTAGAGACACAGCCTTCTGGTTTTTTTTTTTTCTAAAAAAAATTATTATCCTACTCTGTACACAATCATACCCCATTCTAAAGTGACAGAACGTTCTCTTGTTACGAGAGTGCTCTAATCCATGAGAAATGAATGGGGTTATAATCATATGGTTCTTAACTATACTGAAGAGTATTTCGAGAAAAAAATAATGTGAAAATCAAGGAAGAAATATCTGAAGGACATCTTCGTCAGGTTTGGTTGTAAGATCTTTTCGTAGACTATTGACATATCTATGGGAACTAACTGTGCATTTCTGTTGACTGACCTGTGGTTATATACATATGAATTTATGGAAGATATTATCAAAACGACATTGCAAAGCCGTTTTATTTCACTTTCAAATATATATTGATGACGTCTTGAATTTAAATAACAAAAAATTTATAGACCAAGATAAACATGGCAGATGTCGTTGATAGGTAGCAGTAAACAGTTAATTTGCATTTTTCCTGAAATTATTTGTCATGTTTGAGATATACAGGTATAGCAGATTGGTTATGAAAAATACATCATTACATGTATATATATTTATAAACTGTATAACAATTACATTAACAGTAGAGAGATGAAATTTGTGTAAAAAAAAAATTCCTCTGATTTCTGACATTTGATTGTCATGGTTACCTACTGAAAAAATGCTAAAAATGCAAAAATACTGCTAATTCTAATCCAACACTACAACTTTCTAGGAGAAATTTAATTCTAATCACCTATCTTACAATCAACAACACTGTCATGGTAACAAAGTACTTACATTTCAGCAAATTCCAACTCGGAAATTCTTCATAACATGACCACATGTAAACACTATGAAAATTTCACTTCCTGTAAAGCTAGTTTTTGGTGCGTAGACACAGATTCGAGACTGCCCAAATAGTAATCTCCAACACAAAGCTAAAATATTATCCTGAAAAAAATGAAACCCCACATTGTCCACTTTAACATGACAGGACCAATTTTAGCAAGGATTTTTTTTTTCATTTTTAATTAAAACCTTTATAATGGGGTAATCTAATGAGCAAAAAAATCACCCATGGCCACACCGAGAAACTGTGTACTGCTACCATAAAGCAGAATACGCTACCTCTTCCGGAACACTGTTGCAGAACCTTGATCCAATATTCAGAGGTTGCTTGTTCTAGAGATGTCATAATTTCATGAAAGATGCCCGCCACAGCTGACAGTTAAAGTTATACAACAGGGTTGATGAAGCCTACGGAGAAGACTGGTTGCCACCACCATGATGTCGAAACGGATGTTCGGGTGACGCAGTGGTAACGTACTCGTCTTTCATGTTAAGCCAGGGTTCGATTCCCGGAACGGACGTGAGAACGTATGGGATCACCTGCCTATGTGGGCTTTCTCTATGTACTTTGCTTGCCTGCCACAGTTAGACCCCTTGCACACTTCCATCCGGGTCAAACAAGAGTGAGTGATATAAGCTGATAGCTTGTTACGCTATACTTTTTCGTTGTTGTGAAATTTACTCTCATTTGGGAAGCAACGTTTTTTACTCACCTGATTAAGATTTACATGGTAGGTGTCTTCGTTGAAGCAGAAAACGCTTTCCCTTCCGGATACAGTCTTATTCGCCTTATACGTATTCAAGGGTATTCAGTTATTTTCTATTGGGTATTCTTTTTGCTGGCATTCTGTCCTTGTGCCATCGATATATACTTCGAAAGACGATTTTGATGGTTTTAATTTGTGGTTAAAAACAATCGCTACTTGGTGAGTTCTTCTTCATATGGATGTGTTGTGCTGCGAACTTAGATGGTTAACAGTATGATTGATTTAATCACACGATCAACATCAATGATCATCAAGTGATATGTAATTATCAATTTCTTGGTGTTTAAATGACACCTGATTACTTTAGTGATTATATACTTTTTTATTTGATTGAGCCGCATCAAGTAAAATGTAGTTTTTTAAATTCGCATTTGGAGAGGTTATATGTAAAACAAAATAATTAAGCTTTGTAGCTTTTCGGGTGTCCCCAACTCCAATAAGGCCGCCACCTTTTTCAGGTTTACTGGTGCCATTGAGCTGAAATTATGTCGGAATGCCGAGAAAATGAAATGCACAACATTGTCTTTGTGGTTTCAAGTGCAAAGATATGCAGTATTGTTCTTATGATTAAGTAATTGTTCTGACACTTTATTCATGTATAGTTCTATATAATCAGAAGACCGTCACAGCTCATCCATACCTCTTGTTATAATTATGATAATCAGCTCTGTTGACCAAGATGGCTGTACACAGCAGGTCTTTATGGAAAAGGAAATTAAAGACAAAATATTAGAGAACAAGATGTGTTGATAAAACACTATGCAACACAATTCTGAAGTGGGACATTAAAGCTGTACTGTATAAGGCATGTGCTCTTATGTTTCCATTGTGCAATAGTTAAGGCCAATGGTAAATGTTAAAATTTTAGAATTTTAAAATGTATGTCAAATGTCACGGTCAATGTCACAAGGTAAACATTTTGATACCACCAGAAAGGGCTTGTCACAAGGTACACACATACCAAATACGATGTAGTGGTTATGGACAAGGCTAAAATTGACGACAGACAAACGGACAGCACAAAAATAAAATGTCCCCGATCTTTCGATCCGGGTTAGGGAAAAATCATTTAAATGAAAAAGTATAAAATTAATTCAATTGTTTGCCGAGATGTTCCCATTTGAAAAAATAAAACAACCATTGAAATTTCTTTCTATAAAATCCTTGTCACATATCCAATCAAGGCGGGGAGGAGGGGGGGGGGAGTGTCGTTTGCTCCTTTTATTTTTCTGAACACTTCAAAGATGGACAATACACAGCTGGCTAGAAACGGATATCACTGACGAATACTCATCTTCGGATTCTAAGTCTTATTGGAAATCAATTAAAAGGCCAATTAAAACGTCTGATGCTTCCCAACCTATACCTTCCCTTGTAGACCCCGGTACTAATGACATCGTTACTAGAGATGAAGATAAGGCTGAATTATTAAATAAATATTTTGTATTATTACTAGAGTAGAAGTGCGTAACACTGATGTTCTAATTATTGAGCCTAAAACTGACAATCAAATTGGTTCAATTAGATTAAATTCGACTAAAATACAAGTTCTACAGATATTGAAGCTCGGCAATGCCTTGGGTGTGGATGGAATTAGTCACCACCTGCTATTAAATACTGCACACGCTGTTTGTACTCCACTCGAAATTTGATTTCATATGTCCTTATCAACAGGGATTTATGTAAACAAATAGAAATGAGTTTATATTATGTCATTGTTTAAAAAGGGTGTCAGACATTCTCCTTTGAAATATAGAATAATTTTATGCTGTCCAGTGTTGGTAAAGTTTTTGAAAGAGCGTTTTAAATGGTTTTTTTTTCGGTATGCGATAAACTATTAAATCCAGCAAGAGATTTTGATGTCTAATTGTAACAATAGCTGTATATTTGTATTGTAGGAATTGTTATGTCATTTAAAATGTATAAGGCGTTTATAAGTTACAATAACTTGTGCCTAATCTCTTGTCTATCTATTGGCAGTAAATATGTTTAAACTAAAACCCCAACACTTGAGGAGACGAAGCCGAATCTTGAGGAAATATAATCCCAGTTGATGCTGGGAATCCTCCATAGCGATTCATAGAACTTTCTACTCTTCTGTAACTACCGACTTTGGAATTCCCAGTGCTACATGAGGTCATCTACCATACAGGATGGTCAATAACATAGATAAGCCATACGGACAGTTGTTTTTCAAAGACACAGGTAGTCATGCTTACGTCATAATTATATTTTTATTTTGGTTGAAAACAATTTGAAATGAACAATTAATCTTGTGATAGATTACTAATCGGGATTTCACAATGGCACGAATTATCCGCAAAATGCCACGAATTCCTCTGTCTTACTTACCAGAATATATACTTGTGAGCAAGTTGCTCTGCTCCATTGTCCATATTGGATCAAAAGGTATTAAGAACTTTAATTCTGAAATGTATTTTTACGGAGATCTTTCATATATTGATATCCTGAATTGTCAAAATTGGATGTATGTAAACCATCACTATAACACTCAAACGTATGATACAATCCTCTGTTGATTATGACGATCTCCTACTTTTTTTTACATGTAACATTAACACTGTACAGGCCAGACACACCAATGTTAACTTAGTTACATTGTTGAAGTCAGTCTACAGTTTTACACGATGTCACTTCGATACTGGTGTTCTTCTTCTTGTAGCATTGCGCCAAGACTCCAACCTGAAAAATAAATATACTGCTTGAATCAATGACGGTTAAGTATATGTATACTTTTGCGTTAACATATACCAAATATTAAAGACAAGTTGATTTAGCAATGATTTATGCAGACACGTGTAATCTGCAGAGGTTCGTCTCGTTGGTTGTCCTTAACGATAGTAAGAGTACTCCAAACTAACAGGTCACCTTACCAATTTTAGTTCCTCCGGCTTTTGTTTTCGTCTGTATGTCTGTGGAGTTCGGTTTAAACCCAAGCGCCTCCAATAACATTGGCGCGTACAGGCCGTTCTGACAGTCTGAAGAGGCCCATCTCTCGTCCACTCCATACTGGTCATAGGCCTCGGACAACCGCTGTTAGACAATAATACAAGGTGACGATGCATTAATATGATGTGGTTAGTAATTAGGATATATTGCGGGGAAGTACAAGGATCATTTCATATCGCATCATATCGTCGCACTTTCCCTCTCAAATTCGTGTATGTACGATCTCTCTTTATACGCACTAACTGTAAAACATTACGACGACCCCTTCACTGAATGATCGACGTCAATGTTGCCGATGTGGTATTATTTTAAATCTATTCTTGATCAATAAGTCCACTTATATCTCAGATGAATGAGGTTTGTGACATTAGAACGAAGTCTGTCTACATACTCACTAATTTACAAAATTCCTCTGCCCTGGCCTCCATCAAGCTGGGCACCAATTCAGTGACTCCATGTTTCAGCAGCCCCAGCTCCTTCGCGGTATTATAGACTACACCCATGGCGATAAATTTCCGGTTGCCTACCGGAGGCCCGTACACGGACCCGATGGTACATGGTTTTGGAGAACACATGTACTCTGGAACTCTGTCTAGATAATGACGGAGGACGTTCCGACACTCGGAGGCGTTGCTTCCGCCTACAATCCTTACAGTCTTGTCAGCGGCTATCAGATTGTATGTGTCGTCTGGAAATAGAGAACAGTATGTATTATGATAGTACGTCATCAGGTGTCGTTTTGTTGTTTTGCTATTTGGTTTATCTGGGAAACCAGGTTGTCTGGACAAGCAAGGTGTCCAGTTTTACTTTGATAACACCAGAGAAAAGAAGCCTGATGAAAGAATACTTTTTCACAAGTGGAAAGACAATTTTGTGCCGAAGATTTATTTATTTGGCACTGACACGTTATTGCAGGCGATCGTGGTTATTTCGTTGTATCATACGATCGTACCAATAACAGAATTTCGTTCACTATATGAGCGTGACTTTGACGTAATTACCTACCAATCAACATACACGGATCCACCAGGGCAATGGCGTGTTTGTTCCGGCGCACTAGGTGGTTCCGGATGCGTGACGTCATGGTCTGTGCTCCGTATGAAAGGTAGCTGTGAGTATACACCTCATACGTATGACCCCCTATGTAAACCGGCATTTTGTCCTCGTAAATTGGCACTTCCGGGATAAAGGCGACCTGACAGGACCCGCCCCCTACTTCAATAATACCGAAACTCTCTTCCAGTGGCCTACGAAAAAACAAAACCCAAGATAATTATGAATTATTCATTCTTATGATCTACAACATCCGAAGCAACTAAAGCAATACGTATGATTCTTTACAAGGACTGCTGAACAGTACCGATGATCGGTGAAGAAACCATGAAGATAGTTTGCGGAGATCCAGGCCAGAAAACCCTCCTCCTCTCCTGATAGGATCCGTACAAACCGCTCCTGGTACAAGAACGGGTTCAGACTCGAGTTGGACATTACCAAGTGGACACCACGTAAAATAGACTGGGCCGCTGACTCCGGTAATAACCGCACACCTTGGAACGAGATGAAGTATGATGAGTCTACATTTGCAAACATCATAAACACGTGATTCCAACCCAGAATCGAGAAAAAGAATGCATATGAAAGGTTGACACGGATGTCCTTGAAAGTGCAAAGAGAATGACTTAAGGCATTCGTGAAGAAAACGTCTTTTCTGATCCATGACCAAAAATACCAGCCACACAAATCTAGGTGACATTCCTGTCACGTTACGTTATCAAAGTAAGAACCAGGAAAGTAAGATAGACATCACTAGGCGTATTGCTGGGCAAATACTATTCATTGCATATAACACTACTGCTAAAATTATAAGCCCCTCCCCAATATTTGGATGATTCTCTTTATTAGATATGTGTAACACACACCAGACACAGTTCTGCATGATAAAATGCTTCACTGATAAGGTTCTACACGAAGCAATGTCAATGACTTTTCATTACCTGCAGTCGCCATGAACAAAACGGGCGTAGTATTATGGGCTTGAGCGGGAACATTTGACGTCAGAAAGTCAAACATTGGTAGGAGGTAATCCCCCATCTCGTGTTCACGATCTGCAAAGGCTCCAACTCCTGGTTTGTACTTCTGGTATTGCACTTCCGTTATTTGTGGCACGGTTGTCTCCTGTTCCTTCCGTTTCCACGTGTATACATGAACCTTTGTACTAGTACTTCCGGCATCGAGAATGACACCGAATTTCATATCGACATCATAACCGTCACCTGTAGTGTATGCTTCTGTGGTAGTAGCATTAGACGACCATGTCTCGTTCACAGGAGCCGAGTAAGTCATATATCCAAACACGAGCAAAGCACAAACTGGACAAGACAACTGTCGCTAAAAATATTAAAGATAGAATACATATTGTTATTGCTTATAGTTCGGATAATTTTAATCAAACGTGCATAAATATCGTTATACAGGGTAAAAATACCCTATAAACATTTATATATATGTATAATGCATCACGGCGTCATTTCCTTTGTGAAGACAATGAAACGCATACACAAAGATATTTTATACTGAAATATACAATGCGAATTGTTGGTCGTAAAATCAAGTTTGTGATATATACATTTTCAGTTATCAATTTACAGAAAATATTAAGAAATATATTTCGTTTGTCATCATACAATAATATTTAGTTTTTCTGTATACTCACCCCGGCCATAGTGTTATTCAGAGAGGATACACCATACAGGCACTTACACAGTCTTCACAGTAAATTGACCAGGTGTCTCCTGTCCAATTAGCAGACTTATTACCGCTATGTTGATAAAATGTCGCTTTACGGTCACCAAGAATAACCTAGACAGGGCGACCTATTTAGTGTATAGATAATGATGAAATGATCCGCATATCTCAAGTTTATCAACAAGTTCGACATACATATATTTTAATTGAAAGAAGTACCAGTGTTCTTCACAACAGTAGGATCAGAGTTATCGCCCTTTAACCACATTAGTAGTCGTAACTTCCAATACGCCGTTCTTCCAGTTACAATTTAAAAGGTGTAAGTAACACATTCACCCAAATTCCATTTTAGACATGCAACAGAATTATATACATACACATTCGGACCGGGAGAGGACATTTAATAGTTGTGATCGCCCTCATCAGCGTGTATACTAGTATGCTCTTCATATTAGGATGAAATAAAGACAATAATTCTAGTTTGACCAGTTTCGTTCAGTTTTGATATTTTTGTTGACATTGCTATGAAATAGAATCAAAACATGTACACCACGAAACATTATACTTACCCATGTATCGATATATATGTAATATAAAATATAAAATCAAATATTTCAAGCCGAAGGGCCGTAGTTTTTTTAAGCAAGACAGGAAACGTTTTGTCACAGGGTAGATCGCAGTGTTGTCGATAATATTTTCACATTTAGGTCTATTGACTTGTACTTTCATATGCATGTTACATATAGTAACTATGGCAGCAATGTCAAACAACAGTTTCCTGTTAAATCGACAGAAAAGAAAATTAAATCGGAAAAAATGTCCATAGCGTCATTCTAATGAAATGTTACATACAAGGAAATCTATTACAATTTTGAAGAAGTGAAAAAGTCTGTACCGGAATTTGTTTTGTCACACCTGCCTACAGAATCTGATTGTTAGAGCAAAGTTAACCAATTATGATGTCAAAATAATTTTGAATGATAAGATTTTCATCTCTATAATTAGCAATGCTTTTAAATATCAGTGTATGGGGATTAAAGGACTTGGCATACATCATCTACCGCCCTTCCAATATGTGTTACCTGGTTTTTTGATGTGGTAATTCTCCATTGAGAAATAATCCCGGGAAGTATAATGTTTGTATTAAAAAGTATTACTTGGTTATCTGAAATAAACTTACGTCGCTGACTTAATACGTGTACCAGTCCTGTCTGAAAGCGAAGTCACGCGGAGAGTAGAAAAATCTACAGCAGGTGATTCAGTCTAAAAATAATGACAAGATAATCAGGAGTCCAGGGGCTTGCCAGGGTAGATGGTATGGGGGTCTCCGCCCAAACAAAAGCTGGAAAAAAATCTGGATGGTGTGGCAAGTTATTTGCTTTATAAAAATAATATGTATGCTTGTGATATCCCTCGCCATCACTTATCGCTATATTTTGCAAAGAGTGTTAGGGATCATCATCTTCACAGATAAATTCACCCTGCCATAGCTGTTTAATCAAGTTCAGTACTGCACCATCGATACGCTGAACATCACCTCTTGGATTTTAGAAAGTCTGTTTCTTGTGAATGGAGCGAGGATTTATTGTTGTAAATTCTGTATGTGCATGTGTATAGGCTTTAGTCTCTAGCGTTTGATGTTCAGTTTTGGATCCAATTATGAGAAGAGGTCTACAATCAAATGCATGTACATTAGTTTTCGATAACGGTTATCTTACCGAATTTCATACGTAGGGCCGTGAAAATGAGTGAATAAATAAAGTGTTTTTATTGAACCGGCAATCTTTACGAAATCCTGGAAACTTTTTATAACTGAACTTTTTTTTTTTAATTTGACACAGACTTAGATGTATATCCAGAGACGAATAAAGGTAACACACACAATGTAAAGCTGTCTTATGTTTGTTATTGTTTTGTTAGTTTTTCTAAAAAAAAAACCTTCGTCTGTTTAAAGTCACATATTGATGATACACATTTATAAATATCAAACACGAGAAGTGTACGTATGGTGCTATTTTGATGTATTGCAGAAATTATAATTAAACGGAACCATTCTCGTTTTCTGTAAATTCAATTTTCCCATTATCTGTAAATTTGCTTTTCAATTATCTGTTAACATGTGTCATACAGATTTTTGTGACAACAAATAAACATTTAAGACGTGTACCTATTTTGTCCGCAAATTCAAGTTCTGTCAACTTAAAAATATCAATGATTTGCGGAGAGTGTAAAATGTATGGCAAGCTAAAGCGAAAAAAAAAGTCATTATTTATGGATGATCTGATAAAGAATCATTTTTAGGCTAAACATAACACAGTTACAGTTTCAGCCTAATGTTATGTTCTGTTAATGGCTTTCGGGTCAAACTTTGATAACAGAATGTTATAAAAGTTATTCTTCAACACATTATTATGGATCGGTATCTAAGTCTATGACATTATCAACATCTTTGATGAGAGCAATTAATCATGTGTTACTTGACAGCCAAGTTTTATAAGTATGTTTGAATTTTGTTCAATCATTGTGCAATAACTAGCGTAGAAGTTTGAAATAAGTTTTTCAAGATAGTGGCCATATTGGATTTTGGATCAATTCAAATAATAACACTTGAGACTATCTCAGTAGGACAGACCTGATTTAGCTTAATCTGAGTGATGAAACTCAGTGGCTTTAACAATCATCTAACCATAAAGACTGCCAATCAATGATCAGTGTTATCAAATAATAACTGGTTACAGCCATCAAAATCAAAGGTAACCAAGTGTTTGAACATAATCAAGATCAATTCTGTTGTATACTTATCACATCTGTATACATTTAGATGATGTTCTATGTTATGTTTGAGCATTAATTTGACAATATTAAATCCAAAAATTGAATTTTTTGAGCACTGTTCAAAAGTAAAGAATTCTAGCATTTTTCAGAATTTGAGCTGATCATGGTATGATCAATATCAAGCTGACCTGAGGAATGTGATGAGTTAATGACCCTGAATGATATATAGTAATCATGGTAGTGGAAACATATTGTAAAATGATTAAATCAATTCTGAATTTCAGTAGTAAGGGTAACACTTCCTTCATTTTAGTTTCTCAATATTTCCACCATATATCATCTCAGTGGCACCAGTGGAACATGAGAGAAGTTTAAAATGTTTTCAAGATGGGGGCCATATTGATTTTAAGACTGACTGGCCTGAGAATTAATAACACTTTGTCCAGACCATCTTGGCATCATTTTTGGCAAGTTTGAGCTAAATCCTAATATTGAAACATGAGAATTACAGGTGTTGTTGAGAGAAGCTTAAGACTGGCCTGGTTCCTATGATGATGTTTTGAAGACGTTGTGATTGTATAACATCCCCACAAATTTTAAGTTAAAGGACACCAGAGAAAGTGAAGAAGAAATGATTTTCAAGATGGCAGCCATACTGGATTTCAGGCTGACTCAAGAGATAACAACGCTTGGTCAGGACCATCTCTAGATCATTTCAGGCATGTTTCAGATGAATTCCAGTGGTAAAATCTGAAGAAAAGGTTACACTTGACATTGAATGAAACACAATGACTATAGGTCATCCTGACAATGATCAGTGGACTGAAAACTGAATAGTGGATGTTACAGGACTCAATACAACAGAAAATGGGGCACTGTTCACAGTTACCTTATCATAAAAATGTTATTATATATCGAGCATATGTAATAAATATTCTCACCAATGGTGACAAATAGAAGTAAAGAGATGGTAGATAAAAAAGGATTTAATAAACAAAAGCACTTGTGTGATTAATAATCCAGTAATTATTATGTTACAAATAGAAAAATAACATGCACAATACAAAATTGTTAAAATACTTGATTTAATAAATAGAAACAGTCCAGTGTAAAACCATCCTCATAAACCAAACATGTACATAACAAATAAAGTATAATATCTAGAGAACAGACTTCTGACATTACTACATCCTACATGTTACGTTAATCCTGATATTCCAGGGTCCAAATACAATCACTTTCACTCTCTACACCCCTGGAACATGTCATGGCAAAATTGAAGGTTACATGTGTGACACCTTTTGGACAAAACCAAAATACTAGATCGATCATTTGATGAACATAAAAAAACAAATCTCAAGGTCAAATATTGGTATCTTATACTGGCTTTGAAGCTGGGTATTTCTCCTTTGTAATCTTGTAAAGGAGCATATCAGCCTGTGATTAGTCAGTTTATTTATCCTAGAACCAATCAAATTACATCACTTGTACCTTCAATTTTGCCCCTGTTCCAGGGGTACAGAGAGACACTGTGATCGTAACCCCTGGAATATCAAGGATGTGTTATTTGGGGATTCTATTGTTAAATTTAAACAGAAATCACATACTCACACATAGCTCTATATATATATAGCCTAGACTGTGTCAAATACATATAACCTAGAGCTGAGGTACAAACCAAGGTACTAACCAATGTTTCGTATACAATATATTACATTCATAATCTTAACCAATGGGCTATTTCGGTAAATAAACTTTATCATCATCATGATCAATGGTAATTTGGGATACTAAAATTCATTGACTATATAGGAGACTGAATGAAATGAGGGGGCGTGATCAAATGGATAATTTAAGAAAAGAATGCTAAAATAACCATATGTTTTGTAACCCTTTTTCAAGATGCCAAAGTATATTTCAATGATACTGATGGTCATGATATCAAAATAATGTTTGCTTTTGATATTATGGTTTTCAAGAAATTGTGTTTAATTTTTTTTTTAGTAAATTTGACCCTTTTAAAATTGCAGGGCATTTATTTGAGGAAAATGTGCAGCACTTCATTCAAGGTACCTGCTTGCAAATCATCATGACCCCAGTCTTCTGAAACTTAAGATGATTCTTGAACTGTTTTAATTTACTAATCTCTAATGTGACCTTGAAAATAGGTCAATTTATTTTAAGAGGAAACTTCACAGCACTTCATTCAATATATTTCCCTTCAAATTATCAATACTCTAGGTCTTTTGGAACTTATTAAAACATTTCATGAAGATTAACAACCTATAAGACACCTTTGATCCTGATGATGAGTCAAGGTAATCTTCTGGTAGAATATTAAGATTTGTGATCTTCTGTAACTTGGGAAGATCACTCAATTTTTCAGACATGTTTCACACTTGTGATCTTGAAAATAGGTCAAGGTCATTCATATGATGGGAATTTGAAGCACTCCAATCTTCGGTACCTACTGGCATATGATCAGTATTTTCTGAAATTTGAGAAGACAATTATGAAACAGATTTTAACCTATTTTGCTCTTGTGATATTGAAATTAGGTCAATGTCAGTTATAAGAGCAAAATTTAATAAATATCAGTTATGTGAGAAAAATTTATAACAGTCATCTCAGGTACTTCCATGCCTAATATCAGTACTGAAGGTCTTCTGGAACTGAGAAGACAATAAATTTTTTAATCTAATTTACTGCTGCGACCTTCAAGATAGGTCAATGTCATTTACATGGGGAAAGATTGCAGCTCTCTATGTCAATAACCTACTGCCAACACATCACTACCATGGGTCGTCTGGAACCTGATAGAAAGAATATAAAACTTTTCAAACTTCTTTTCCTCCTGTGACCTTGGTCATGTAAATCATGGAATCGGAACATCTCATCCCAGGCATCTGCTATCCTAATATCAGTAACCTGAGTCTTTTGGAACTAAAGATCCTATTTTACTACTGTGACCTTGAGAATTGGTCAAAGTCATTTATATGAGGAAATGTTAAGCTCTTCATCTCAGGTGCCTACTAGCCAATTTTCAGTACTCTGGGTCTTCAAGAACTGGAGATGATTAGTGAAGTTTTTAACTTACTTTACCCTATGACCTTGAAAATATATATGATGAAACCTTACAGCACGCCATCAAAGGTACCTACTGACCTAATGTCAATGCAATGAGACTTCTGGATCTTAAGAGGAAGATTGTCAAATGCTTTAACCTATTTTACCACAGTGACCTAGAAAATACTAAATGGGTCAAGAAAATTTATGAGGAACATTTGTATCACATCATGTCAAGTACATACTGGCCAAACATCAGTACCCTAAGTCTTCTGGAAGTTGAGAAGATTATCAAAAGTGCCTTTACAAATTTGACTTCTGTTACCTTAAATTGGTCAAGGTCATTTACATGAAGAAACTTTGTACTACTCTATTCTAGATACCTACTGACCAAATATTAGTACCTTACATCTTCTGAAATTACTATGAGAAGAATATTCCTATTGTTTTCAATATGGTAAGTACTTTTTTTTTAATTTGATAAAATGATACAGAAAGCACAATGCTGTCATTTTAGGTTAATAGCAGCATATGGTAATTTGTTCTTGTAGAAATAGAAGTATCAAGCTTTGCTTACTCGCTATGGCATAACAATTTTGTAACTGTTTACCTCAAGTTAAAACATAATTTTAAACCACGATATGCCTTGTTGTAGTAAAATAAATAATGAAATTGACACAATACATATTCAATAATATAACCAATATAAAAATGCAGCTGATTCAAATAAATTCTCTATTAGAGTATTTATCATCCCTATCAAGATAAATGCATACACCTATGTGATGATTAAATTTGCATATAGCTGGGCGTAGACAAAAAAATATCCAAAAATACATAACATATTGGTGATTACGACTTTTAAGCTGGCTTCCATTTGTACCCCAAGGCTTCTGACACTTTGTCCTGCATTTCTTGTTTTCGCTGTGAATCAGGGTGTACCGACTGATGAAACCTTGCAATTCCAACAAGATAATATTGGCCATCTTCCCCAGGGGCAATAACTCTGTCATCATCATCATCATAGGAGGGTACATTCTGGACTGTGATACAGCTATCAAGGATAACAAAATCTTTCCAAAATGTGCCACGGAGTTGTGCCAATCTTTCAACTGATTCACAGCTAAGAGATCCATGGTATACCAACTGATTCAGATTCGGGGATCTCACTGCAAGGGAGACAACTTCATCTTCTTTGCATGATGGATCACAATAGCATGCAAATTTCTTCAAACTTTTGTGGTACATATCATTCAAAGCAGAAACAATTTCTGAGTCACATTTTGAAAATTTCAAAAATGTGATTGCAGTAAGTGGACATTCTGTTTTCAACATGGATGCTAATTCTAGATGGGGAGTTCTGGCTAATATTGTACATTCCATCTCCACCTCTGGATTGGCTAAAACAAACTGTTTCCATAGTGATGATGCTATCTCTGGTATTTTGAAGTTTTGATTTTGTGGAGTGAAGTGCACAAAAACCTGTAGAAGTTTGAGCTTACAGCGTCCAGGTTTAGAAAGTTCCAGTATAATATCTTTATCAAGCATGGGTGATCGTAAACTTAGCTGTTTCAGATTCCTATAATTGTGTATGAGTGGTAAGGTTGCTTCTGGCGAAGGAAGGATTGGCATTCTCTCTGACCATTCTGTAGCCTTACACCAGAACAGGCTAAGAGTCTCCAGATTTTCCAGTTTTGGGTTTTTAAGCATTACATCAAAGATGTTCAGATCTTGATTTGATAGGCTGCTTGGGTACATTGGCCACGATTTAATGTGAAAATACTTCAATCGAACAGCATGTTGAATAAACGACAACAAAGTTCCAATATCATTCTCTGATGGCTGGTATCCATCTATATGGTAGTAGGAGGTCAATCTTCCTATCTCCAAGGTCAACCTCTCCAGACGGCATTGTTTACTAAGTTCCTGCATGATTTTGATCCATTCCTCTGGGAATCTGTTGAGATATTCAGTTACAGACAGAGTAAGCTGTTTGAAAAATTTACCAAACCTATTGACAAGTTTTATGTACTTATTTGGAATATATATCTTGCTTTTGAAGGCATGAGAATAATTGTCAGTACAGCCAAACAAGTGAATCTTCATTGTATGCCACAAGCTTGGATGATTGAAAATCTCATATAGGACTTGGCAGGTTTGAGATACAGCATACTGCTGGTGGAGGGGCAGATAACTCATGATTTCCACCCAAACTACTTCTGGAAGCTGACTGAAATCTGGAGTTGAGAAAAGGACATCTTCATTGTTAACAGGAGACTGGGTTCCTTCCCTTTCAACTATAGCGTCCAAAGCATCATCTGAAGTGCAGCTGCCATATTCTTGAGCTTGTGATTTGTCTGTCCAGTCAGTAAGCTGGCCTTTAGACACTTCTTCTGACTCTCTTTCCATTTCTCTAAGAGTTTGACAGTGTTTCACTAAAATGAAAACATAATGGTTGTCAGCCCACAAATTTATATGAGTGATTTGATCACAGGGTAAAAACAAAACAACACATTTCCTAAGAAAACTATTAAGTGGTGATGAACCATGAATTTGTCTAGGAGTTTAATCAAAAGAGCATTTATTATATGAAATGGTTGCAGATTTTTGGGATATAAATGAACCCAGCTTCACATTCAATCACCAGGAATCAACCTGAGTGACCAAAGACTTTATACACCTTATACAATTATGCCCACACTTTGATTTATATCATCTCAACCATTTCACCAAAAAATTCAATAACGCAGCAAAATTCATACAAGGTTCTATATAAAATCAAAGACTTAAGTAGCTATAACTGTGAAGTTTCTACCTTTACAATCTAGAAATTCCCAATAGCTGAGGATGTAAGGCAACCTGAACTCTCAACTTCTATGTAAATAAGTTAGGATATTTCCATTAATTTAAGTTTTTTTCTTTCTTAACTTATGTACCGCTTTTGAAGGTAGTTTAGATTTCCTTAAGTTCAGGAATTTTCCTACACAAATCATACCAAATGAAAGCACATCAAAATGATACTTAAATCATGAAATATAATCCCTAAAATATACTCCAGTGGCAATATATAGATTTTGGGACGATAGTTACTGTTGCTATGTCATGTAAAAATTCATTATACAACAGACTTAGCTATATCCAAGTTCGTGATAACACAGTACAATACATATTTTTACGACAAATAACACAGGCAGTATTATTCACTTCTGGCAGTACTGCCCAGTCTTAACATGGTATTTAGATTAAAAATTTGAAATCTTACTCTGTTACCCAGCGAATATTTAGCCTTCAGGAGAGTCAGGGGAGAAATGATTGAGCTTTATAAAATCACCAATGGAATGTATGACTGGGAATGCTGTAACTTAGTCCAACTATGGGATGAGGCTGTGCAACGACACAGTCGGCGAGTCAATGCTAAAAAAAATTTTTCAAAGCGAGCTACAACTCGACTACGCAAGAACTTTTTCTCCGTAAGATCAGCATCAATCTGGAACAAACTACCGGACCATATTGTTACTGCAAAAACTATCAATATGTTTAAAAATGAGTTAGACCGTTACTGGAGGAATCATAAACTTTTCTTCAACTACAGAGCTGAAATAGCTTAACTATTATTGAATTAATTGTATAAGAAACATTGCTAATGAGAGGCACATATTAATTTAATTTATTTATTATAGTATCTTGAAACTCTAACATGTATTATTGAGTCTGGTATAGAGGACTCAAGCACGTCCTGAACCGGAAATAAACTTATCAAGGAACAACGAAAACTTACAATTCTGAAGTCAACACCGTGAAATATCCTGTATCTTCCGCTAGTTTTCATGTTGAATTTACTCCCATGAAACTTCCTTTCTGAGATTGGCATGAATTCTCAAAATAGACATGACTCTGTGTATTAACCTGTACAAGAAACTGTCAATGTTAAAAATAGCACACTGCATTGACGTCACAAAATTGCGAAGATGAAACCGAAAGGAGACTACTAAACTTGATTCCGGTCCTGCTTTGAACCCGGAATAACTCGGCGTAGTAGTTCACTATTTGCCAACAGATTCCTCGACCATATTATAACGTTAAGTTTGGGCCATATGTCATGATAAATGTTTTTATAGATTTTTTCGAGTACTGATTTGTGGCTTCTGTAAATTCATATTGGTTGAACTCGCTGTTTTTAATATATTTGCATTTCATATTCCACGTTGGTTTCTAATTTTAGCTCACAAAGCCAAACTTCCGCGCCAACTTCATACATTCGACTATGATTTACTGGAAGGTAAATAGCTTGCTATTCAAGGTGCCATACTGTTTAGTGACTATTTGTTTGTGAAACCAATTGATATCAATAATATGTTGGCTGCTCAATCGTTGTATTGTGTTCATAAGGTCTAGCGATTCAGTTTTCATTTAACGAACATTTCTACCACTGACTGGCTCTTAAACATGTCGATCACATGACGCTTGGCGTGTATCTTCACAGCTTACTGTATACAAAAAGTGGTTTTCTGTGAATAGTGATGATAATTTGAATCTGTTTCATTTTTATAATCAGTAATAAAATACTCATGATGAATAGATTATCGATTGAAATCAGGTTTATATGGTCACCTATAACTATTAAGCTGTATCACAAACATTTTCCAATTATACAAAATTATTTATCTAACCACTCATGTAAAATTGTCAATTTTTAGTACTTATAGAAAAAATAGCTGAAGTGATAGAAGTTTGTACAAAGAGATAAATAAATCCACAGGGACCATAGACCACATTGTAATAAGCAAAATAAATTCTGGTAAGAATTACATAGCGCTACTTAGAGACATATCATGGGGTAGTTTATACTTGATAAAATGTGGAATTTTGTAAGCTGTCTGCATTAAATATAGAGTTTATTGTATGATATTGTCTTGTAAACCAGCACATCTGGTGATTGACTGTGTGCACCTAAAATAGCTTACTGCCTTAATAACTATTAAGCTGGTACATATAAATATTACATTATATGTCTCTGCTACTTAGGCACCTCTCAACACGCCACCATATGTTACAAACAAAACCATTAAGATGTATATAAATGTGAGATTAATTTGAAGAAACTTAACATACTAATATTGGCTCAGAACATCTGATAGATTACTGAAAATTCATTGGTAAGATGACATAAAATATCTTCAGATGCACAAAACCCCTTTTAAAAATTAAAATGTCTAATCCTTTATAACATCAACTTATATACATGTATATTGATTATCACAAAATTCATATACACAATACCATAATACGTTATTGTAGATTAAATAACTGAGCATTCTTTTTTTCTTTAAAGATTTGCGTATCGCTGATTAGGAGGCAACAATGGTGCCCTAGTGTCTTGTATATGATGTAGAACAAATTTCATTCTGACCATGGCTGACAAAATAGCTGGTGTTGAAACTGCAGCTAAGAAGGTGCTGACCCGTGCTGTTGAGCTTGATGCTAGCCGAAGGTTTGATGAATCCGTAGTCTGCTATCAGGAAGGGATCCATCTGTTGATGGAGGTCCTCAAAGGTTTGTCAGTCTCTGGTAATTGCAAAATAACATTTGTAAAGAGAACTTATCAACCAGTTGTGGTGTACTAGCCAAATTGTGATTGTTATGGAAATATGAGAAGATGGAAACTTTCTGTTTGTAAGGGGATGATCATTTGCATTTTAATTAAACCACATAAGGCTTTAGAGAGCTTGAGCTGATACATCACCAAATCATATTCTGATTGTGAAAGGTGCAAGAATATAGCAATTAATTCTGTGCAAGGAAAATATAATTGTCATGTCTGTTCTTACAATTGATTGTTGAGAACTGAAACACACAAGCCCTTCACCGAGGGCTTGATCCCAACTCTGATGTGGAAAGGTATGGTGTCATTTGCCTGTCTATGTTGGTTTCCCTCAGGTACTTTGATTTCCTTCCTCATTAAGACTCCTTGCACATTTCAACCCAGGTTGATAAGCATGATTATTATAAGCTATTAGCTTTATAATTCACATTTGTTATGCTCCATAAACATTTTTGGCTGTAGCATATACTTGCTGCCTTGTCAATAAGTCCTTTCATGTCCAGAACATAACTTAAGCAAGAATAATGAAACTTGGTGTATACATTGGTCATACTATGCAGATGTGCAGTGTACCAAATTCAGAGCCCTCAACCCTCCAATCACAGAATTATTGCCCTTTATTAGAAATTTGTGTCTGAAGCATAACTTTTACTTGCATTTAAGGTAGGATAGTGAAACTTGGTGTATACTTTGATCATACTAAAACAATATGCAGTGTACAAATGTTAGGACCTGCATCCCCTCAATCACAGTGATATTGCCCTTTGTTAAAAAATATTTTTTGTAGCTTAACTTTGTTTGTATTTAAGGTAGGGTAATCAAACTTTGTGTATACACTGACCATATAAAGACAGTGTGCAGTGTTCCGAGGTAAGGGACCACAACCTCTTAATTACAAAGTTATTTCCCTTTGTTGAAATTTTGAGTATGGAACATTACTATGCCAGCATTCAAACAAGGATATTAAAGTTAGTCATACAAAAGCAAAGTGTAGTGGAGTAAAGTATGGACCCATGACCCGTCAGTACAGAGTTATTGCCCTTTCTTAAAAGTTTGTGTCATAAGCATAGCTTCATGAAACTTTGTGTGTACATTAGTCCTATCAAAAGAATGCGCATTATACCAAATTCAGGACCTGGAATTCTTTAATTACAGAATTATGGCCATTTGTTAAAATTTTGTGACCAATACAGTTGTTTTCAGAGAGCATTCATTAGTTTCACTGATTTTCTTGTTGTAATAACACAGCAGTAAGGGTAGTATCTTGCTCTAGAACATAGCCACATCAGCATATGAAGAATTTGAGCTTCCTAAGTAACACAGACTATCTTGGGTAGGGTTTTGGAAATTTTCTTTAACAAAGTGTACAGCTCCATTTGACAGTGATTTTTTCATTGTACTCATAGGTACCAGTGACCAGACGAAAAAGAATGCAGTAAGAAAGAAGATAGAGGAGTACATGGGACGGGCAGAACAAATCAAGGTTCATGTCCAGGAGGTCAAGGAAGGTATAAACTACATTATGGCCCTTACAGGAATTTACAACATAGAGGGATGCATGCTCCCTTTCCTACTATCGTATGTATCACCTCAACAAACTTGAGTCTATGTAAACCTGTAAATTCTGTCATGTCTCAATCAGGTAATTTGGTGGACTAAATGTCTAATAATCTCAAATACTTGTTTATAATATTATTATCACCAACCTTGATGTGAATGTCTATAACTTAGGTGTCTTCTTTGAATTTGTGTTCCTGTTTGATTCAGTGTCATTGCGTTTGTAATCAGATTGATAAAAAGTTCATTGACGATTATATCTTTATCTGGTTTAGCATAAAGTACCTAATATCTAAAAACAAAAATATGTGTGTTTGGAAAATTTTAAAGAAATTCAATTTCTCTTACTGTGGTTCTTCTTGTTTTCAGGTCATCTGGCCACAAGGTCATGACCTATAGTCATTGTGTTTCGTTCTTCGTGGTGCGAGTGGGGAATCATTTCTTAAATTCAGAAAGTTGATTGGCCTCTAGTTAATATGAATGACATTGATTGGCATGAAAGGTCACAGGGATCAAATGTGTTGAAATGCTTAAGCAACTTCCTCTCATTAACCAAAAGGCCCAAGATGATGATATTATATATAATCCTTTCTATTTAATGCAGAAATGTCTGTTTCTATATGTCCTCTAGCTGGGAAGTCCCATGAACAGATCCAGATAGAGGAGTACTCTACAGGCCATGGCTATGAGAGCCTGTTTGGGAAATACCTGGATGGATTTCTGACAGAGGTCCAGATAGAAGACCCATACATTAGATCAACACACCAGGTAACAGGAAAACGCACATATAGCACAGCTGTATAATTCGGCTTTGTCCTGGCTTCTCAGAGCCTACTTTGAAAATAAGTCTGAAGCATGATTTTTTATATATTTACATCTTTTCATGAAAAAAATTGCCAATTTTGTTATCATTTATACTGTAATGTTTGTATTATTTGTTCATGCCAGGAATTTTCAGTTGTTTTTAGAGTCTAAGGGAGACGACACGTACAAAAAATTTACTTGATACTAATAATTTGGGTATGACACTCAGCTGAGACCAGAATGAAAGGGTTTTGACTGTTATGGTTTTAAGATATTTCTTGTATTCATGTTTTCCTGTACAACTGTCTTTTCTCCTCTTAACTTACCCATATCATTAATACTATGTCATAATTAATGACATAATTCATATTTCTTTTGTATTCATGCATAAAACTAAGTATTATTAAAGAATAGAATATATTTGATACGAGTAAAATGCTTAACCAATGGAATGTTATATCCATTCTGATATCTTTATCAAATCTGTGAAGTAATTCTTTATCTTGTTTTTTTGTGCTATTTACCATACTATTTCTTAGGTCAAGATTTTTCCTTATTCTGATTGGGTAAGAGATGATAAAGTAGATTGCATGTTTCTATATTTAGAACAGCCGGGAAGATGATGAACTTTTCTTATAGAATGATTTGTGATATTCCTATTCCGGCATTTCATTTGTTAAAAAGATTTTTTAAAATTTTTTGTACTCTGTTAAGAAAATAAACATGCTGATTATTATGTATTTGTCTGGATGTTCAAATGTAAGATAACACTATTTCATAAATACATACAAAGTAATGATAAAATAGCCGAGGCATATATAATATAAAAATCCAGAACCTTTAATTCAAGTCAATATGGTATTATATCAACCTGGTGGGAAAATATTGATGACGTCACCCTCAGTCAATATTTTTCTACCTGGTCAATATAACACCATATTGACCGAAATCAAAGGTTTGTAGTTGTTGAATTATACTGTATGTGGGATGATGATGTCTGTTTTAGATGTACAATTTCCTACGTTTCTGTGAGATGCTTGTGAAGAGTCAATCTCCTGTGAATAAAGTCCGTCTATATACTGCCAGAGATGAGGTAATATAATGCACGGTGAATTCATTTCAGTTCAAAAATAAATTAGCTTCTTGCTTCATTGTGTAAAAATTATTGTTTTCTTTAAAGAAAAAAAACAATGTTTTTCGATGAAACACAATCTGTATGATGTCACCAGTGGTATTATTAAGGATGTGTTTTATGATGTTTGTGACATAGACCTATCTTAAGGTATAAGAGGCCATTTCGATATGTACATGGTGTGTATGTTATTTTTGCATTCAATTCTGATACATACATTTTACATTGAATAGGACTCCCAAGTAAAATGGTTTATGATTACAAGGGTTATTCCAGTAAATATCTATCCCACCCCAGGACTCCAGGATTTGTCAGGCTATTCCAGTAAATATCTATCCCACCCCAGGACTCCAGGATTTGTTTAGGGCTATTCCAGTAAATATCTATCCCACCCCAGGACTCCAGGATTTGTTTAGGGCTATTCCAGTAAATATCTATCCCACCCCAGGACTCCAGGATTTGTTTAGGGCTATTCCAGTAAATATCTATCCCACCCCAGGACTCCAGGATTTGTTAGGCTATTCCAGTAAATATCTATCCCACCCCAGGACTGCAGGATTTGTTTAGGGCTATTCCAGTAAATATCTATCCCACCCCAGGACTCCAGGATTTGTTAGGCTATTTCAGTAAATATCTATCCCACCCCAGGACTCCAGGATTTGTTTAGGGCTATTCCAGTAGATATCTATCCCACCCTAGGACTCCAGAATTTGTTTAGGGCTATTCCAGTAAATATCTATCCCACCCCAGGACTCCAGGATTTGTTAGGCTATTCCAGTAAATATCTTTCCCACCCCAGGACTCCAGGATTTGTTTAGGGCTATTCCAGTAAATATCTATCCCACCCTAGGACTCCAGAATTTGTTTAGGGCTATTCCAGTAAATATCTATCCCACCCCAGGACTCCAGGATTTGTTTAGGGCTATTCCAGTAAATATCTATCCCACCCCAGGACTGCAGGATTTGTTTAGGGCTATTCCAGTAAATATCTATCCCACCCCAGGACTCCAGGATTTGTTAGGCTATTCCAGTAAATATCTCCAGGATAGGGCTATTCCATATCTATCCCACCCCAGGACTCCAGAATTTGTTTAGGGGGCTATTCCAGTAAATATTCCAGTAAATATCCCACCCCAGGACTCCAGGATTTGTTTAGGGGGCTATCCCACCCTAGGACTCCAGAATTTGTTTAGGGCTATTCCAGTAAATATCTATCCCACCCCAGGACTCCAGGATTTGTTAGGCTATTCCAGTAAATATCTATCCCACCCCAGGACTCCAGGATTTGTTTAGGGCTATTCCAGTAAATATCTATCCCACCCCAGGACTCCAGGATTTGTTTAGGGCTATTCCAGTAAATATCTATCCCACCCTAGGACTCCAGAATTTGTTTAGGGCTATTCCAGTAAATATCTATCCCACCCCAGGACTCCAGGATTTGTTAGGCTATTCCAGTAAATATCTATCCCACCCCAGGACTCCAGGATTTGTTTAGGGTTACAAACCATTGTTCATGATTTACTTAATACTAATATATAGGAAACTGAACCATGCATAGAAGTGATTTATTATCAGGTAGCTATGTATAGGTAGATGTTTTACTGGAATAAACCTAAGACAATTTATGTGATGAAGTTATTTGAATCTTGGTCATTATTTACATACAGAATGAAGACTCAAGGCAACAACAGCACAATAGACTGACACAGCTGACAAGGAGTTTACAGAAACACAACATTGAACTGGTTGTCGAGTATAACGACTCCTTACATGACCGAGAAATCAGGTGAGTGATGTAAACATAACTGGGGGTAAAAGTTGATAGAAACTAAGACAAAAAAGTAATAAACATCGCCAATCAATTATGTAGAAAGATAGAATAATGAAAAGACTTGTAGGCTGAAGTATAGAAGTTGAATGAGTTGTAGGTAAAATCCTTGTCAACATATTCTACTTGTAGTAAGTTACACAATAGATAATATATTTGATATATAAAGTCACTCTTTAAATCCTGGCCTTCCTTGTTAAGAACTTAAAGTATAAACAAATCCAAAATCTGATAAGTCAAGAAGTTTCAATTTCTCATTTATTATCATTTTGTGTGAGTGTATATTTATTGGAATGTAATTAAAAAAGCTCTCAAACTTGCTTATCAACTTCAATGTAAATACCACAAAAGACAATTTTTTATTTCTGAATTAAGATTCATTTTGCTGAAATGAAGGAAATCAAAATTATGCTGATGATTAAGATATGTTGGAGTGATAACTTTTGTCAACAAAGTATGTATCCATTTTGTTTCATAATATCTTATTAAATGCCTGTCAAAACATTGGACTGGATATAATATTGAGTGGTATTATCTGATCTGTCTGTAGTAAACTTTTATTGATTCAGTGTTCTCCTCCCACAGTTTTCAAATCATTTCATTCAAACTAGGTAGCTTAATCACCATAACATGAAGTTGTTGTTATCTGAACAGCATTTTAATTCAACAGTTTTTGAAATTCCTTTTGTTTTTATTTTTTTCAACATCTTAATTTTGTCAGAAGATCTCTCTCATCTTTTTAAATAATTTGTTTGAAACTACATAGGCTTCATATCTGTATAATGATAGTAAATTCCTCAGGAACATTTAGATCCTCGAGGACGTTTAGATTCTCAAGGATGTTTAGATCCTCAAGGACGTTTAGATTCTCAAGGAGGTTTAGATTCTCAAGCATGTTTAGATCCTCAAGGACGTTTAGATTCACAAGGACGTTTAGATTCTCAAGGACATTTATTCTCAAGGACATTTAGATTCTCAAGGACGTTTAGATTCAGCAATTTTTAGAAGAGTTGTTTCTATTTGATGTTATCTCCCCCAATTTTCACCTGATATATTTAATACTTAGTTTGCTACATCATCAATGCATATATCACTGTCTTCTCCACTTACTACAATTTTGTTTTTATCTTGTGTGGAGATCCTCTCCTCTAGTTTTACCTGTCAGACAAGGTTGTCTTTATTATAACATGTAATTCTGTTGCTTGATTAATTTTCCTTTTTGTTTTCACTTCAGTACAATGCTACAAAGTGGTACTCGTAACTACTTATAGACACATGAACATCTCAAGAAAATTCATTTCAACATCATCAATCAATTTGCCTGTTTTTCTAGAATACCACTAGACCGTATATTTACTTGTTTCAGGTTCAATAATGGCTGGGTTTTGAAAATTGGACGTGGACTGGATATCTACAAAGCTACAGAATCTAAATTTACAATAGGATTTTGTGACTTTGACCTTCGACCTTGCCACAAAACAACAATTGACATATTCCATACAAATTATTTACACAGGACAGACAATGTGTAGTTATCTGTGATCATGATGTCATTGGAAACGGTGTTGTTGAATTGTAATGTTTTTGTCACTGGTATATTATTGAAAGTTGTTGGATGAAAATAAGATTATGATGTAATCCTGACTGCTGTGTGTGATAAGTTACCGATGCAAATGTCATTAATTAATATGTCTTCCAGCAATGTCATCAAATTCTTATATTGTTCTGTATAATGTGACTTTAAATGTTATTCAATAAAACTATTAGTAATGCTATTTTTAGCTCTCCTGATTGAAGGACAAACAAGCTAAAATTTAGATGATTATATTGCTACAATAAACATGACAGGATGAAATGCTAACAATTTTCGTGGACGAGTATGGTAACGTTGATTCAGTTTTAAGTTTACAAATGTCACATGTTTCTTTTCTGGAAATTACATCTGAGTAACCAACAACTGGTCAAGATGAAAGTTTAGAGTGCTATGTAAAAGTTAGAAGGAGGGTTGGTAAGGGAGATGAGCCTTCTTTTTATTTCGCTAGTGTACTTTATCATCAGTTTGGATTTTTCTAGTTGGTTTTTTTATCCAAAAATTTTACTGTGATCATGTGAACATTTGGTCACATTCCGGAATAAGCCCGGGTGCTCCCTTCCCCAGTAAAACTGGCGTTATTAAAGGATGATGTCATCATATACTGTGTGTTGTGTCCTACAAAGCATTATGTTATCAGTAAAGGATGATGTCATCATATATTGTGTGTGTTGTGTCCTATATAGCATTATGTCATCAATAACTCAATTAGGTACCAGTACACAGTGGGATTTTAAACAATAAGGTAATTTATTTATGGCATCAGATTTCAAAATTCAAAAGTTTTCATGTTTATTAGTTTGTTGTCTGGTGGTTATGTGATATCTCAGAACAAACTGTTTTTTTAAATTAGGTAATCGTGATATAAATATTTACCAGATGTTTGTGATTAAGCCAACCATAGGATTGTAACAGGTATCAGGTCAGCATGGAGAATGCCATCCATAAAAATTACGCAAAGTCAATCTTTAAGATAATATGAATCAACACTGTGTATAAATCAACTTCAGGGAAAATCTTTCAGATTTAAAAAACATTTTCAAACCTCTACTTGTACCTTTTAGAAGGAAGTTATAATGAAGCAGAGAGACTTGCTCGCGTTCACAATAACTTCCCTTTTATTTGTTTCTTTTTCTGTAATGATGACATGTAATAAAAACATATCTGTCACTAATTTCACAACCTAGTTTTCTTTTAATGTTTGAAATTTTATGAAATAAAGATGGGATCTGTTAAGCCCATCATTAAAGAGAATCATGTTTGAAGAGCTCCTCCAGTTTAATGGATTATATAGTGAAGCAATAATGGTAAAACATAATACAATATGTAGCCTGTTAATATGTATTGACCCTGATTGACAAAGATCTAAGATGAGATTAATCTGCTGACAAACTCTTCTTTTCGAATTTCTCTTCGTTCTTTCAATTAGTAAATTGTCCAAAATGTCAATAGTTTTTGTTGATTTATTTATAAGTACTTCCACAATCAGTAATTTATAGTTATTAAGTAAAATATGACAGATACAAAATAAGCCAAACCTATCATCATGATTTCCATCTTTTTCATTCAAGAGTGTTTTCAGTTTTCTTATGGATATTTTTTCACCATTTTTTTTTACATATATACATTCTTTTCACAATAACATGATATTATCTGAAATTGATGTATTCAAACTCCTGCATACTTGTAATATAGGACAAAATTTAAATGAATGATCTTTTCCCATAATAGATTAACATCCTGCATAATGCTGCTGGTAAAATGTCTAGAGATATTGTTCTGCGAAGGGAAATAACTCCTGCGATCTTCTCCTTGAGCAGCAAACATGGACCAGGAATTTGTTCTGCTTATTTATGTTCCATGTGAGCCTTTCATTAAATACATGTCATATCTCTGGTTTTATTTTCATGACTGTTTATTTATATCCCAAAATAAGAATAATTTTGTTAATGAAATAAACATGCCAAATAAACATGATTACTGTTCTGGTGTCTTTTTGAGAGACTGATTGTATGAAGCATGCCGGTTTCTTTTTACAGTTGAATCATGTCTGTTAGACACTATTTGTAAATTACAATGTTACCTTACTATTCAGAAAATTATGATTTGGAATCTAGATGTAACAAACATACAGGGACAATATTTTCTGATAATCAACTGTGTTAGGCAGGATACCAGTTTGATGTATGATAACGTACATAAGGTTTAGATGTACGAATTACAATGAGTATTGACTGTTTTGTATCACATATCTATGTTTTATACATCAGTTGAAATTTCAGTTGAGTGCAATGACAGTAAAAATTAGATTTAAGTTAATATTTTGTTATTAACCATGGTGATTGATGATAACTAATATAGCAGTCAGCTCTCTTGAAGTTGTTATTGACCAACTATTATTTCTTAATCTGTTCAAATTTTATTGATTCCTTCCCCTTCCTCAGCAGTAGATCCTCACCTCACTTCCACTATCCCAACACTCCTCTGTGACATTGATTCCTCTCCCTCCTCAGTACCAGTTCCTCATCACACACCTGTCCCAAACTCCTCCCTAACACTGATTCCTCTCCCTCCTCAGTACCAGTTCCCTATCACACACCTGTCCCAAACTCCCTAACACAGAAACCGTCCTCAGTACCAGTTCCCTCACACACCAGGTCCCTATCACACACCTGTCCCAAACTCCTCCCAAACACTCGATCCCTCCTCAGTACCAGTTCCCTATCACACACCTGTCCCAAACTCCTCCCTAACACTGATTCCTCTCCCTCCTCAGTACCAGGTCCCTATCACACACCTGTCCCAAACTCCTCCCTAACACTGATTCCTCTCCCTCCTCAGTACCAGTTCCCTATCACACACCTGTCCCAAACTCCTCCCTAACACTGATTCCTCTCCCTCCTCAGTACCAGTTCCCTATCACACACCTGTCCCAACACTCCTCCTAACACTGGATCCTCTCCCTCCTCAGTACTAGATAACTATCACACACCTGTCCCAACACTCCTCCCTAATACTTATTCCTCTCCCTCCTCAGTACCAGGTCCCTATCACACACCTGTCCCAAACTCCTCCCTAACACTGGATCCTCTCCCTCCTCAGTACTAGATAACTATCACACACCTGTCCCAAACTCCTCCCTAACACTTATTCCTCTCCCTCCTCAGTACCAGGTCCCTATCACACACCTGTCTCAACACTCCTTCCTAACACTTATTCCTCTCCCTCCTCAGTACTAGATCCCCACCTTTCACCTGTCCCAACACTCCTCTCTAACACTGGATCCTCTCCTTTCTCAGTAGTAGATCCCTATCGCACACCCATCCCAACACGCCTCTCTGACTCTGTACTGGTGTAAGGTGCTAACAAGCCTGATTAATGTCTGATTTTGTCATGATTTACGTTTTCAGTGTTGTGAACTGTCAGATCCGTAATTACTTATTTATACCTTCCATCGTTTGGTATTTTTAGCATTACTTATTCATGCCTCCCATCGTTAGGTATTTTCCCAGCCACTACTTTGACACACGCACTCCTAAAGCTATCCACCATTATCCTCTTGACTCTATTGATCCTGAGAATTAACACCAGCCTGTCAAAGACTTCAGTAGATTTACCTTTATTTTGAGCTATTTTTTAGTAATCAAATAATGCTTTAGTTATCTTTTGTGTTAACTAGTTGTTAAAACCTTTGATTTGTACAGATGCACCAAATTTCTATAAATGATGAAAAGGGACTTCAATTACATGTACTTTATTTCAGAGAACATAGTGTTTTGAGCATGTATACTAGGTGGCATTTTTTATTATCATTCTTATTTTTCTTTAAATGAAAAGACTATATAATGCAAACTCACTTATATGGCACAAAATTATTTTACAGTGTTATCACTTTTTGGTAAATTTGTGCACTGATAAATTTACACATACACATAGTGCAATAATTTTAGTGCTAAAATAAGGATGTTTAAAGTACAGTGTCTAAACCTTACAACAAAGCCTTTTCTTGGTTCGAAATGTCCTTTAAGATTTGGAAAGTAGTCTAATGAAATATGAAACACTGATAAATTATATTGAGTACTTTATAATCGTTAATAAGAAGCAACAAAACAAGAAAACACATATTTGATTTCAGTTTGAGTTTTATAATTTGGGACACATGTTATTAAATTTGTCACATCATCATAAGAAAATGAGAAAAAAAAACAATTTCTTAAAATAGGAAATCATTTATGATGAAAGGAAGTCCATGGAAGAAAACAGGTGCCCCTGAAAGAAATAGTGGAGCATATGTGAGAAAATGTTTGGATGAGATGTACTTGAAGGAAAGTGTGTGTGGTTCCTGTGGAAATCATTGATTACTCCAGAAAGAAAACGGAGACTTAAACCATAAGGAAAAAACTTAACAATAAATGGCAACAGACTGTCTACCCAGGGGGAAAACCATGATAACATTGAAGACAAGAATGATAATAATAATAAACTTTACTTATTTTACAACAATGGTGAAACTAAGTTTTTCCAACTTATATTAATGACTTGTTGGCCTGGATGGTTGTGTGCGAGGGGTCTTGCTTTTGGAGGAAATTGGAGTACCTGGGGAAAACCCACATGGTCAGGCAGGTGACTCCATTCCACATACCATTCATGAAAACATTAATATTAGTCCTCTCAAAGGAAATCACTGAGAAAATCAGCTGGTCATCTAATGGAGATGACAGATTCTGATTCAGGGGGGAAATAGGTAGATTTCTCAATCTAAATGGGAACTAATTTATATCAGAGGTCTGTGTTAGTGATGTTACAGTATTTCAAGTTAAGATTATTTGTTTAATCCTGAATTTTCAGAACTTGCTGTTTAGGATTCTTCTTGTATATATATTCACTTCCATAAATCTGCAGTTCAACACCCCTTTTTTTGTCATATAAAGTCTTTGTTGTGATCTAATAACTTTAAATGTGGAAAAATAGATAATCTATTGTATTTCTGAATTTTCATCCTATTACAGGCTAAACCCTTTTTGAGACAAGACTTCCTTTTTGTGGTGCAATATAAAAATGTTAATTGTTAAAACAATCTTAATTTCATGTTCGTCCTGTTTGGCAAATCAAATTATTAGAATTCAACATGACATAAGATTGTAACACCAAAATGACTTTGTATATTTTTCCCTAAATTTCGCATGTTTTTGTATGAAATATCTTTAAAATTCTTAGGATATATATATAATAATATAGATAAATATGCATCCTACATCTTTCTTGATTGGTGCATGCACTTTAAAAAAATGACTTAAAGTGTCATAAAATGATGAGCGATTGTTAGAATTGTTTGTAGGTTTTCCCGTGATTTTGAATTTCTTTTTGAAGTGTTTTGAAGTTACTTTTCTAATTCATTCCATTTTGACAATCTTCTGATGTTAACACATAATATGAATTATAGTTATGGTTTAAGATTTACTATGATGTCAAGGATTTGTTTAATTTCCCTAAATTATCGTTATTTGTTTATTTCAACACATTTTGTGCTTCTATTACAAATAGGATTAGCCTAATTGATTCAAATTAATTTTTTTGTCTGAAATAGATTTTTAAATTAATAAAATGGAAATGTGAACATTTGACTCTGCTACAAATTTGCAACAACTTTCAGGGTCACTGCTTGAAAAAGCTACTTAAAAGATTTAGAAGTTAAATGTATTATGTAGCTACCATCGACTTATCAGCACCACACACCACTTGATTTTTAGCGAGACTGATAGAGATCTACTTGGTGATGGGGATAGGAATTCTGAGACAGTGATGATTAATATTATATCTTGAGGAAATCCCCAGTTTAAAAAATTACAGTGTTATAGAAATGTGTACTTCCTTAGTCCCACATTTTGTAAAGTGAATACATACACAACTCTCTAATTATCCAATTTCCTAGCTGTACCTGTACCCGTGAAATAGGAGAGACTTTCCAATTGAATGTTTTCACTATCATATTTCAGCGATGGCAACATTCTCATGGAGGTGCTCATTAGAGTTGACAAATTATAGGTAAAGGACTTACAAATACGGTCATTACTGGACCATAAACCCCCTCACTGTCCTATTTAATAACTTGACCAGTCACTCCCGTCTTTTAACATTTGTTATTTTTGGCAAATAAAAATTATTGTTCATTCGTTCGGAAGTCATCTGCTTTATGATGTGTAATGAACATGCATTGTTCAGGGTCATTCTTAACCTTATCTCAGACAGGGGTACACTTTGATCTTTTTTGTCCCAAACTGTCTGTTGAATTGTCAGTTACAGTTTGACAGTACTACCCAGTGTGCCGTAAAACTGTCCCAAGGAGATGTTTCGGTGACTAAAAGTCCTGTGGCTATAAGAAGGCGTGGTCCTTTAATTACAATGCCAGACCCAGATGCAATGACTTGTGAACACTGCTGGGATCCTCAATGTTTCACTTTCCAAAACACTGCAAGACACCTTCTCCTACTTTTGTTGCTGAGGAAACGACCAAACTGTTTGTTTTTGGCCTGGCTAAAGATGTTTGAATACTGGGGGTGTAACAAGTTAACCAGTTTAGCCTGGGACAATGTTACTCACCTGCTGAGGGGAAAGTCATTTTATTCTAAAAATGACCTGTTAATCAATCAATTCTATTGCTCCTGTTGACCCAGAAATGTTGTACATATGACCAACAGCTGTTTCTGTAGGTCTTCAATGGCATTTTCATCACATTTATCTGTATCTAGGAGCTTGACCAATATATTGTTAAATCTTCTTATAGAACCACTGAACAAGATAGCATTCAGTAAGCAGGTCTTACCATGAAAATATGCCTGTACTGGGTGTATGTAAGAAATCTATTTTTAGATGCCAGATATTCTTATTTTCTTTTTTTCACCCATTTTTTTTATTATTCTGTTCCTGTAACAATAGCAGGATCCCACCAGATATATTTCAAAGACATTTCATTTAAAATTTGCATTGTGTCCTTAAATTTGCAATGTATCCTTGAATTTGCAATATGTCCATGAATTTGCAATGTGTCCTCGTACTTGCATTTTGTCCTTGAATTTTCATTAAAAGTCCTTGGATTTTGCATTTCATCCTTGGACTTTCAGTGTGTTCTTATCATTAACCAGTGGTATATATTATAATTTCTGTCTAGATTCAGTATTCCTCTTGTAAACTACCTGTGTCTATTTTGATTTCAGTTAAAATGTTTTCGGCTACCTCCTACTGTAAGTTCTTATATAGACTCCTAGGACGTATGACAAAATATAAAAGAGTACTTCATGAACATTATACATAAATATTACTTTGGTGCTGGATAAATTATTCCCAGATTTCTTATATATGTTTCCTTTCCTTCTTAGCTAGTTGTAAATGTTAAATTTTTTGGCTAATGGGGAAAACAAAATGGTTGCCAGGCAGCCATCTTGAATTTTGACAGTTAAAGTTAAATGCTATTTCTTGCAAAATACGAGATGGATCTTTCTTAGATTTCTTGCAAGTTCCCCAGTGTTCTGAACTTTCAAACTGATCAGAAAAAAAATGGTCAAAAGGTGGCCATTTTGATTTTGAAAGTTATCATTGTTATTGCTATTAGAAAAGAAGAAAAATGATTTTACATCAGAGGAATCAACAAAAATCCTACCATTACCTTGATAATTTATAAAAAGAAAAAGTAAATTAAATGTTTTGTTTTGAAAGGCTAGGTCAGGCCTGCACAATTTACATCCAATGTACAGTCAGAAACATTGACAAAGATTAATGAGAACTTCATCCAATTAGAATGACTGATGGGCCATTTGATGTGATAATCTTTCTGCAATTAAAAGTGAAAAATTGTATTTAAGATTTGACTGTTTGATTTAAAACAAGTGAGGTGAAATTTACATATTAAATCTAATGTGTCAAATTAACCTGATGAATTTCCGAGAGAGGATTAGTAGTTTTGTTGGTTAAGATAGAGAAACCTCTCTTTACAGTATCACAGTCTTCAAATTCTTCATCAATTAGCTTGTATATAAATACGGTGAGTAAGCAGACATGGAAGTGGAGGTTCCATTAAAGGTGCTGCTTACATAAATCGTGTCCTTTTCTCATGGAAAAGATAGCTTTGCCTAGTCATTGGTAATTTATCAATTCCTGAAGGCTTTAATTAGCTTCTAAAAAGTACCCCATGATCGGTACTATTTTCTGGAAGATTTTACAGAAAGTGGTTTGAGAAATTTCTCTCATTGTAAGTTCAGTTAATTTGTAATTCCTCACTGCTCTCTTTCGAGTAAGATTTTACATTTTATATCATGTGGAAGACATCAAAACCACAAGATTCTGTTTCTGATCAATGTAGTGCGTTTTTATACATGTATACAATCTCAGGCCTGAAACTACGCAGGTCATTTCAAGTGGATGTGAAAAACGAAAAAAGTCTCGTGTAGTGAAAAAGACCTCATGTGAATGTTTCAGGAATCACTTGCTTAAAGTGAGTGTAGAGTAGTACAGGTACTGTAATGTAGGGTGCCATTATCTCCATTTTAATTCATAATACAAATTTGTCATATTTCATACTGACACTAATACAATAGAACAAACTACCTCCCCCCCCCCTCCCCCCCCCCCCAAAAAAAAAAAATAATAATAAAAAAAACTTGTTGTATGAGATGATAGCAATATTATGCATTTTAACTGAAAACTTATATTTTTCGTTTGCAGTTTAAAAAGATGGCATTTCATTTATCATATTTTGGAGCGTCTTTGTGTGGCTTGGAGTAGTGTGGGGTAAAAATGGCTAGTAATTTACAAATGATGAGCAGACGACAGGATGAAAGATTGTCGCTGATGAGGATACATTAATATCACCTTTGGTAGGTTTGAGATTAATACCTTTTACCATGCTTCACGAATTCTTTCCATTCTTCAATTTTTTTTAAAGAAAATTTGAAACAAATTTTGGTACAGCTGAAAAATCATATTTAAAGGAGGTGCCTGTCTGTGTGGGTGATATTTATGTAAAACTTGAAGACGGCATGAGAAAGGACTAGACAGAGATATCTCCCACACGGGTTGATCCTTCTTAATACAGCTACAGAGAGATGTACCCAATGTTCAGCATTCTGTTTCTTTCATTAGTTAGCTTGACATCATAAAATAATTTGTTTGAAATTAAATTTTCTGTTCCTAATTTATGTGATTTGAAACCAGAGCAGATGTTGAAGGTGAAAAATGTCAATTAAATTACTATTTCTTGTTGTATGTAACAGCAGTATGTGCTGTAATTACAAATATACTGTCAGTTTCAAGCCTTGAGAAAATATCTTTAAAGGGTCAATTTGAATTTGTTTCTATTTTAAGTTAGATATAGGTGAGGTTGATAGTCATTGTGCATTTAATGTGTAAATTCCCAATCTGCAGAATTTTAAGAAAATTATTTCAAATTCAATGCAAAATATTCAAAATGAATAAAAAATGCATTTATTCATAGTTGTGAAGATATTTTTACTTTTAACATTAAAATGAAATAGTAATTTAATTATTTATATGGCATTGCATTAAAGATGTTTTTGAAGTCAACTGACTGTGAGTCATATTAAATTTATTCCACATTTTGTGATAAATGTTTTTACTGACATTATATGATGCAAAATTATATTTAATTTCTATATCAGGATTTTTTTATTTGGAAGGTAATGATGTATACAAAAGTTTATTGCAAGGAAAACAAGATGGTGAAATCTGTGCATCAGGAAAAAGTAATTTGGCATTGTATTACCTCAGTGTGTTTGGAGTATCCCCCAGCCTTGTATTACCTCCCTGTGTTTGGAGTATCCCCCAAGCCCTGTATTATCTCAATGTATTTGGAGTATCCCCCAGCCTTGTATTACCTCACTGTGTTTGGAGTATCCCCCAGCCTTGTATTACCTCAGTGTATTTGGAGTATCCCCCTAGCCTTGTATTACCTCACTGTGTTTGGAGTATCCCCCAGCCTTGTATTACCTCACTGTGTTTGGAGTATCCCCCAGCCTTGTATTACCTCAGTGTATTTGGAGTATCCCCCTAGCCTTGTATTACCTCACTATGTTTGGAGTATCCCCCAGCCTTGTATTACCTCACTGTGTTTGGAGTATCCCCCAGCCTTGTATTACCTCAGTGTATTTGGAGTATCCCTCTAGCCTTGTATTACCTCACTATGTTTGGAGTATCCCCCAGCCTTGTATTACCTCACTATGTTTGGAGTATCCCCCGGCCTTGTATTACCTCAGTGTGTTTGGAGTATCCCCCAGCCTTGTATTACCTCATTGTGTTTGGAGTATCCCCCAGCCTTGTATTACCTCACTATGTTTGGAGTATCCCCCAGCCTTGTATTACCTCAGTGTGTTTGGAGTATCCCCCAGCCTTGTATTACCTCAGTGTATTTTGAGTATCCCCCAGCCTTGTATTACCTCACTATGTTTGGAGTATCCCCCGGCCTTGTATTACCTCAGTGTGTTTGGAGTATCCCCCAGCCTTGTATTACCTCACTGTATTTGGAGTATCCCCCAGTCTTGTGTTACCTCAGTGTGTTTGGAGTATCCCCCAGCCTTGTATTACCTCAGTGTATTTGGAGTATCCCCCTATCCTTGTAGTACCTCAGTGTGTTTGGAGTATCCCCCAGTCTTGTGTTACCTCACTGTGTTTGGTGTACCCCTCCTTTTGTGTTACCTCAGTGTGTTTGGAGTATCCCCCAGCCTTGTATTACCTCAGTGTGTTTGGAGTATCCCCCCAGCCTTTTATTACCTCAGTGTGTTTGGAGTATCCCCACAGCCTTGTATTACCTTACTGTGTTTGGAGTATCCCCCCAGCCTTGTATTACCTCAGTGTATTTGGAGTATCCCCCTAGCCTTGTATTACCTTACTGTATTTGGAGCATCCCCACAGCCTTGTATTACCTTACTGTATTTGGAGTATCCCCCAGTCTTGTATTACCTCAGTGCATTTGGTGTAATGATACTGATGTGATTGACCACAAATTACGAATGTATATTCCTTTTTGTCATTTTTTGTACATGTTACATTTTGAAGCAGATTGGGAGAACATGACAGTTAACAGGCAGCAGTGATAGATTTTAAATTTTTAAATCATAACTGCTATTTCTGGTAGTGGTAATATCTTTCTCCAATTTCTTGTGAACGATTATATCATTTGGTTTCAAGTTAATTATGTTTAGGTGACTTCTGAGACTTTTCGTCCAACAGATATTGAAAGAAAATATGAGAAAATATTGATTTAATTGTCATTTTATTTTTTTTTATGAGTTCAACATTTTTCTGTATTCAAAGATAGAACTTAAAAAAGAGAAGAAAAAAAAAGGATTTTAAAATCAATCATATTTGATTGATTTTTAAGAAAAAGATATTTTCTTCAGATACATGCTACTGGATTCTTTAAAATTTGTTAACCTTCAAAAACTCCTGTGAAGATACCAACCTCATGTTGTTTATTTCTGAACTACATAGTAAATATTAGTTATACAAACATTTAAGTTCACAGAGAACTTATAAACAGATAAATACTATTGTATGATTAATGATTTTTAATGAAAAAGTAAAAATTTTAAGAATTCCAAATAAGTCAATTGATAATAAAAGAAAACTTTGTATTTGTAAAATTGATTGAAATACACCTACACTATGATTTACAGGTATGAGTCCTAACAGGTAAAAATGGGCAGCACTTGTATTAATTTATAAATAATGATGACTATTAGCTTTCATGTGAACTCATGATAAACAACCATATCTGTGCCCATTTAAAAATTTCATTAATATTTTTCAGAATAATACAAGTTGACATTGTCATCTTTCTACAGCACACTTCAAAGCGATCCGCAGGAAGTTGTGGCTGGTTTGTTTGATGGTGAAAGTATTGAGTTGTCTGGTGACCACCATCAGGTAATGACAAGATACAAAGATAATCATCTGTATGTCTGATTTATTAATGGTTTCTGTAAAAGTACTTTTAGATAAATATTTTAGTAATTTTTTATCTCAAATTTTTTAATTGATAATTTTTGTTGTTGTGTATTATTATAATAATTATATATTTTTTTTGCATTATTGATAGATGCTGAATTGGTTTTACTAACTTTATGAATAGTATTTGGTTTAATATAGATATATATGATATTGTTCCTATGATTGTGTCACCTAAGGATTCACTCTTATCGAGGGAGAAATTGTATGCATTCAAAACTTCAAGCCACAGTAAAGTGTATTTATAGACCTGATTTTGACAAGCAATGCCTTAAAACTATACATCTATTAAATATTTGGGACTAATGAATTCTTGAAACAATGAAATATTAAGTAATTTCACAGAAAGCTTCTGTCTAAGACAGGAATCTGAAACTGCCTCTAGTGTTTACAATTATGGTGACTGTATCTCTGCTGAAGATTCTTTCCTGGTAATCTGAAATATCTCGTCCTCAGTATATCTCTGCAAAAGTAATTATCGGAGATTCTTTCCTGCAAAAGTAATTATCGGAGATTCTTTCCTGGTAATCTGAAATATCTCGTCCTCAGTATATCTCTGCAAAAGTAATTATCGGAGATTCTTTCCTGGTAATCTGAAATATCTTGTCCTCAGTATATCTCTGCAAAAGTAATTATCGGAGATTCTTTCCTGGTAATCTGAAATATCTTGTCCTCAGTATATCTCTGAAGAAGTAATTATTGGAGATTCTTTCCTGGTAATCTGAAATATCATGTCCTCAGTATATCTCTGCAAAAGTAATTATCGGAGATTCTTTCCTGGTAATCTGAAATATCTTGTCCGCAGTATATCTCTGAAGAAGTGATTATTGGAGATTCTTTCCTGGTAATCTGAAATATCTCGTCCTCAGTATATCTCTGCAAAAGTAATTATCGGAGATTCTTTCCTGGTAATCTGAAATATCTCGTCCTCAGTATATCTCTGCAAAAGTAATTATCGGAGATTCTTTCCTGGTAATCTGAAATATCTCGTCCTCAGTATATCTCTGCAAAAGTAATTATCGGAGATTCTTTCCTGGTAATCTGAAATATCTCGTCCTCAGTATATCTCTGCAAAAGTAATTATCAGAGATTCTTTCCTGGTAATCTGAAACATCTTGTCCTCAGTGTGTCTCAGTAATTAGAGATCCTGGTAATATGAAATATCTCGTCCTCTCAGTGATGTTTAAAACAGAATCACAGAAAGAAGATGTATAGAGTCTACTGGTCTGATTAATGTATGGTAATACAGTACTCTAAACACAAATGTAAAGATTCTAAATGGGCGATTACTTCTATCAAAGGGGTTACAGGAATACCTTTATATGGTGATCACAAAGATTCTCCCTTTGTCGAAGCCTTGACAGAAACCATTCTAGATGGCATTTACACAATCCCATAAATTCTGACTTCATTTGACTCAAACAGACATTTTTTTTAGCTTTTTAACATTTTAGGAAAGGAAAGACATGTGTGGAAGGCAAATGGCCCAATACATCTTCTGGAGATAAAGCATCGACCTCACGTCAGTGTTCGATCACGATCGTACAGCGAACCCTGCAGGATCAAACCATTGTCAAAAATGCAGGTATATGGTCAACTTAGACAATTGGAGGAAATTGATGAAAGATTATATCCTGTGCTTTCTGGAGAATGAATTAATTTGCACTGAAAGATTGTGAAAAAAGATAGCTTGAGGTCAAGATCTTTTAATCGTCACTTGATACGATTACATGCGCGCTTGACTGGTCACTAGAAGATGATTGGACATATTCACGGCACTAGGTATGGCCATAGAAGTAGCCTTGATATGGGATATCACCTTCATGGATATTAGCGAGATTTGTATCATTGGGGCGTTTGTTTTGGTGTCTAAGGCTTCTCTACAGCATTGTAGTGTTTGATTTGAACTCTGTAGTTTGTTAGGTAGTGCACACAATTTGATGAGTAAGTGATCAAGTGGGCATGACTGATTCCCTATCCACATTTGACTTTACGAATCTGATCGCTATCACAAGGTCTCTTCGTGCAATTCATTCAATGCCTTGCATAAGGTTTCAAATGATATACAATTAAAGCAGACCTTACTCCACTAGAAACTCAAGGCTTTGATACAACAGGAAATCGGATCTACTGACAAACAAGGATTGATTCCTATTAATGTACTGCAGCATCATTGCTGAGCCATATATACAAAAGTAGGTTGTTGTACAGGTCAATGTCACTACATATTCAGTGTCAGGGTCAGCTGAATGTTCTGTATCACTTTAACATTAAAATCTGTTTTCAGGAATCATAAATAAAAAATACAGTGAGGTTTACTCAATTAACTATCTATACAGATACATTTTATCAAGAGTGCTGAGAGAAAGTTTCAGCTCATATTGAACACCAGCTGACAAAAAGTCCCAGATCTGCCATTTTTTATAACATTTTCATATATATCACTTAATGTGAGAAAATTCCTGAAACAGACTTTGGAGATGATCATATAACTATCTGGTCTACACTATTCTCAGCATTGTTAAAACTCCACTCTGAAAAGTTTACAGTCTCTACCATTGTCTGACTTAGCACCCCACCTGCACCCAGGTGGCCCAATGAACAGTTATCAAAGATTACAGGTAAAAAATGTCAAGGTATGTTAATTACAAATAAGATCACTCGACCTAGGTGACCGCAGGTAGATAGAACATTAAGTCAATGGTTTGCTATGTTAGGTTAGATATAAACAGTCCCTGTGAATGAAAACAATAAAAGAAGAAATCTGACACACAAGAGCATGAACATCAAACAGTTTACAACCATTTTTATCACCACACGATGTGCTAAACACTAATCACAGTAAAGGTAAAATACCTGGGCTAACAAGGGAGGAAACTCTGGTGTTATATGGCTGTGAGGTAACCTATACAGAATGTGTAACAGGCTGTCACACCTCTCCCAAATTCTGGTCAGTGTATAACGCGACCCAGAGGGCTAGGGTCCTCTTTGAAGTCCAATCAAACTTAACACCTCTTTGTATTGTATTTACAATCAAAAGAAAAATAAAATTGGATTGCCTTACAATGTGTAATAAATAATTTGATAATTATATCCGCTCAGTGTAGAGTATGTGTAGCCTGGAGGCTGATGGCTGTAGATAGAGGTGTTTACTGTTAAAGATTACAGTGTAACAAAGACAAGTGTGAACATCACTGTTTGTCTGATCATTGTCTAACCCATCTTCAATTACAAATTACAGAAACAAGTCCAACCTCTACCCAGACATCAGAACAAACAAAAACTGCTGCAGACCCGACAGAACAGGTAGGGTACATTCCTTACTGCATGGCTTTATAATATCCAATTCAGCTTTCAATTTCAATTTGATGTTTAAAAATGTTTTATCAGATTTCTCACTAGTTATCAATAAAATTGTAGCATTGACTTAAAAGTCTTTCAGCATGTTCACTGAAGAAATGTGAGACTGCGAGAGTACTTCTGTAAATTAACATCTACCTGTGAAAGATAGAAACTCACCTGTATAAATAGGCACAGATTTTTCTATATTTTGTTGCATGTTCCTTTTACTATAAAACATATACAGATCAAACATGATGTAAATCTATTGATTTCCCTTTTGATTTTCTCATAAACAATTTCTGTGAGATTTTATATAATGTTTTTTTTTTTAACTTTACATTTTTGCCTGTGTTTTGTCTATCACCTACTTTTACATGACACTGTATACATGTACATCCATTAACCTGCCCTCTACATGCTTTTTCACCTTTTATCTGGGACCTAAGACTTCCATGTTAAAGCTCAGGATTAATTATATGTAAACGTTACAAGCCCTAACAAGGTTTTAGTGATAGAGAGAAAAAAATAAAATCGCTGCAGGCCTAAATGTAGAAGTTAAAGCTGATTTTCAGACCTTTAGAATTACTGTCTGTTATAATTAGGAATACATACGGAACAAAATCACATCCTCGTAGAAAATAACATGTGTTCAGGTGTTGAGTTTTTAATTTATATTTTTGATTGTAACAGCTGATGTTAAAATAAATCCTGTGAAATGAGATATAACATGTATTATCTTGTATAATAACAGCTCTTCACAGCTGACCTCATGCTCTCGTCCTTGTAATAAGGATTTCCCTTTTGACTCAATTAATCTGCTGTGACACTAATGTAGCCGTAACATGGTGTATAGTTAATGTAACACAGGTATTAATTACCTGGGGTGTACCTCAACAGGTTGCACAGGTGACACATGAGCTGTAACAGTCCTGTAACAAGTCACCCTTTGATATAGAACTAGCTCCCTACAAAAAACATTACACGTCCAGACAGTGGTCAGGCTTACTCACACATGGTCATGTATCTGATTAAGTTCTATCTGGATGACATCTGAAGTAAGAAGTTCTATACAATTACCTGATTACATCAGCACCAGTAAACACTAGTCATCACTAGATTGGTATATATCTTTACACTTGACTGCATCACTACAACATGTGTAGACATCAGTACCAATGCCTCCTTTAAACTTTACTTATGCAGCTAACTTATAATATCTTGGTAAAAATTTATCTGTAATGTAATATAGAGAGCATTTTCATAAAGATTTAAACTTGTGACGGAAATATTTTTTTCATGTCCTTACTCAGACTGCAAAGCTCTCAGTTAACAGAAATATTAAAGCGAGTCGCTTAAAGAGGCTGAGTGAGTTGATGCAAAGGTTACCTGCAATGGAAACATCTTGTTTTCACAACCAAACTTAGGCTGCAGGGTGACACCAGAAATATCAAAGTGGTCAGGTACAGAGGCTGAGTGAGTTTATACAAAGGTCACATATTTAACTGGTAGTGACATCATCATTAAAATTACTATCAGTTTAAGATATAAATCAGAAGTTACTTGGTACAACTGTACAGACATTGGTAAAATATCCCATTTTCTAAGGTTAATACAACCAGTCATAATGACCTTATTAAAAGGCTAAACCCTGTGATCACTACAATCATTAAATTATCTATATATGAAAAACATATTCCATTTAGGAGGAAGGTATTTATCACAGTGACACAATAGGATGACAGCTTATGTTGGTTTTTAAAAACACACAACTCATTCAAAATTTTTTTTGGAGAAGAAATATTTCACAAATGTATATGATAAATCAGTATGACTTATTTAATGCATAAGTAGGAAGTGGTGATAAGTCATGATTTATTTTCCTTTCAGAAATAAATATTGATATAAAAGGTGTTTGTTTTCAAGGTACTTAAAGTTTGAGCAAATGTATTACATAAATTTTTCACTGTACTGAAGATCGGAAATGTGTTTTAGATAGCTCTATAATATCAATTATTCGTTATAATTTATATGTATCTGATGCAGCAAATTTACATTTATAATTCTTCAATAGTTAATTCACTCCAGTCATAAGATTAATTTGTCTTTATGGGATAGGAACCTTGAAACCTATTTCAGCCAAAACTTCCTGTCGCCAGCAGTAGATCTGTCACATTGAAATCCTCAGCTGTACGCTCTAACTGAGTATGAAATATGTAGTTTGTGATAATTTGACTTGTGTAATATATTTTTGATGAATAAAGCCTTGAGGAAGAGAAGTAAATGTGGATGTATAGAATATTTTTTACTTTATTGGAACGTGGCTCGGTATTTATCCTTTTGAACACATGAACACGGGGAACCGCCTATGAATAATGTTCTTTCAGTTCTGTTCTGTATAATGAGACACAGGACTTGATAAATATGATTTTGATGATACTTGAAATAACTAAAATTTATCTAGTGATATGTAGCGCAAGAAAAAATTTCAGTTTATTGCTCCAAATGAAACGGTACGGCTTGTCAGACACTACTATGATCTAAGTGCTTTTTGTGCAATTTCCTGACTTCTGGATCAACAAAATGCTTTGTACTGGTATAATGATACTCAATGAGACAGAAATGTTTGAACTTGAACTGGAAAAATCTGTTTTTAAGTAATAAAAATGACCCGTAGAAGATGTTAAAATGATGAGGAGCGTTCAATACAGTCACTGTGATTATACGTGATTAAAACCAGCGTATGGACGGATTCAAAGCTAATCATATTATCTTGAGTCACTAATATAACTTGAATATCAAAATATTTCCACCAGTAGAAACTAATGGGAACCAAATTTTGAGCATATATATATATGATCCTTTTGATATGGTATTGAAAATTCAGCTAAAATGAATATGATAATTATCAATACAATATGTTCACCATGTTCCACGACTCCTCAGGGTAATGAAGCTAGCTAAAATATGTCAGCATTGGAACACACATTCACCAACTTCAATGGCCACAGGTAACATGTGACCATTACTGGACATTAAGCTCAGATTCCAGAGAGATTTCATTGAGCAGACTCCCTATAAGGAGCTATTAAACGTCCATTAAGGTCCATGGTCAAGCATTGATGTAAGGACTTGCCCTGATCTTACCATTGACATCACCTTAGGTAGTCCAGCCCTTTATTACCCTTCCTGGTTTCTAGGGGCCACCTTTAAAGGGCAGGTACCCATGAGAACTTGAAATGTAATTACTAGTAATTTGGATTTCCTTAAAAGGTCTGTGTTTATTTACTTATTGTCGGGGAAGAGGTTGTTGTAAGTTTAATCATTTGAGACATTCCACATGTGTTTAAGACCTATGATAAAGATAAAAAAAACTGAGTAAAAAATGTGGGAAATGTAGGTCACTGTGACCTTATCATAAGTAGGAGTACTATTTGATAGAAGGTATCCATTTGCATGCAGAAATCTGACCAGAGTTGGAGACAAAACAGTCACAAAAAGTCTAAAATAAGGTCAAGGTCACTACAGCATGTATTTGAATTTTTTGTTTCTGTTAAAAAAATTCCAATGAAAATATTTCAGAATAATATTTCATTTTTTTTATATATAAAGACACTTGAACATTGGACAATGTTCTCGCTGCTAACGAATGATGTGATGATACATTTTGTTAGACGGCATTGTTGGCTACATGCAGAAGGCATTCTGTACAAGTATATATTTAAATGACCAGGACATTTATTTAACACCTGGGTGTTTATCCTTCCTGGATCTATGTGTCATACAGACTGACATTGTTTTGAAATTTGAGTACAAACTGCCACAAAAACTTTAACTATCTAAGAATTACTAATAGTTAGTAAGATTACAAAGAGTGGACTAATTTTCGTATCAAAACACAGATACTTTTAAACACTGTGATTTTATCGGAAGCGAACCAGTCAGATTAAATTGTTAGTGTTGACTAATATGAGTGTTGTGGTCGAGGGTCTAGAAATTGTCTTTGGCTGTGAGGACTAATATAGGGTTTGTTGTATGCTGTATGGGAGGGATGGCTATCCACTTCCTTGTAACTAGACACAGCATCAAAGGCAGCGTCATGGTTTAGAATCATACTGTTAGTTTACTGGTAAGATTCCTAAGACAACCTTATCAATTAAAAAAGATTTAGAACAAAGTTAAGTATATTTTACCCTTTATACAACACTTGTATTTCAGTCTTAAAATAAAAACAAGACTATCATAAAATTACGACTATCATAAAATTACACAATTATAAAATTGCTGCAGGAAATCGGCCAAAACCTTGCAAAATGATATCCTCACAGAGATATATTTTATTTCACATACAATACTCTACCAAAAATTCTGGTTTAGATACAAGACTCCAGATATCTTATTGAATATATCGCTTTTCTGTGATCATGATGTACTGACTTCAGAATTTAGTTGCCTGGATGAATTAAGGTATATTATGTATATCACCAGTATACAAGGCTTTTATCACTATCTGTTGACCTGCCTTTACAGTACACACTGGTTTAATTCAAGGATTATTATCAACCGTGATGGAATTTTATATAGACAGATGTTCAAAGTGTATTATAATGATCTCAAGTATTGGAAAAATTCAAATTTTTATATTGCAAAATTTCAATATTGTAAAAATTTGAATTACTTGTAGTGAACATTGTGTGTTGTGCAGGCCCACCTGTATCAGGGTCGTTATTGTATTGTTACAGCGAGTATCTCAACATTCCTATACATCTGCTCAGGCTGCGACATCCTTAGGAAAGGTTCATTTTTCGGCCAAATAAGTCTTCAAATAGAACATATTGACTGGAAAAATAAGATGATATTAATTCTAGGGTTTGAAAACAGATTGGATGCAGATTGACGTCTACAAAGCCAAAACGAAGCTACATGACGGCCAAGGCTGGCTGCATAATATGGTGATCTTGTACATTCTGACAGACCCTCTAAGCTGCAAGCTTGAAATGTTTACTCAACGCAGAACTTGTGTTTATCTTTGAGATTCCATTTCCATCCCTACCTGTTATCAGGCAGCTGAAGAAGCCAGGTCAATGTTTGTTCTTCCTTTGACTTTTCGATCTATTGTCTTGATGTCTTGATCCTGTTTCAGAACCAGCAGTATTTTGCTGAGATCTATTATTTTCAAATGTTTACACAAGGGTTAAGTCTGGATACAGGAATTTGTTTTCTGTCAGATCCATAAAAAGATGATTAAATGACAATTTTCCGCCCACAGATCGGCTACCTTAACCTTACAGACCCCATCAAATGATCGTCTGATTTTGTGTTTACTTTTTTTGGTTCGCACAGGGCTTGACCATTCAGGTGTATTTACCTAACGGCTCAATTTAGATATCATGTGGTCAGTCTGATAGATAAAAGATAATGAAAAAGAAATGACTCTTTAAAAGCCATCAGAAGTAAGAGTCAGGATGACCAGTTCTGACCATAGAAACACATGGTCAAGTGATTCTGGCCAAACGATATGGATCCTTGTAATTACTATATTGCTGTTTGATGGACATTGTTGTCAAATTGATTTTTATTTCATGAGTGTGCGTGGCTCAATACTGGCCTTTACCTGGGATATCAGCTTAGGCCAGAGGTAGTGAAATCTTTTATAAAAGGAAGTATTCAGTTGGCTATTAATTAAGAACCTAAAGAAAATGATTTCATATCTTTCAAAATCTTTCTCTCCATAATTAAGACCTTTAATGTCACATATCATGAGTATTAAAGTTCTTCTTTGGAGTATAATGAAAAAAACTTTATAAAAAAAAAAAAGGTAAAAAAATGAAACAAAATCAAGCTGAAATCAAACATTATATAAGACTATAGATAACATTGCATTAGTACATCATCATTGAATAGTGAGCTTTTCAAATCACTGTTTGTTTGTTGTCATCACTATTCCCTCATTTATTGTCCTTCTTTAAGTAAATTTTGTACACATTATTTCTTTACAGTAATGGCTGAATCTTTCACAAACTTTATTTTCTTTTTTACTTTTGTTTACTTTTAGGACAGATTAAAAAACCCAAAATGGCCAACCGGTGGCCATCTTGGATTTGTTAAAACTTGTTTTTTAACTATTTCTTGAAACGTACTTGATAGATACTTCCCTAATCTATAAGTATATAGGTTCTTCTTAAAAGCAATAGTTAATTCAGCATGATTAAACTGACCCTTAAGGAGGTCCACTTTAAGGTATATCATCAGTTGTCTTCAAGTGTGAAATAGAATTTACAGCTGAAATACAAAGCAGCCTACAGTTTATGCAGAGATAAAGAATTTTTTGGCTAAGATTTAAAAATTGAGAAACAAAATAGAAAGAAATTTTATTTTGATGATAAACATCTTGTTGTCAGCATTCATGTTTTTCTTTGGCAATTTCTCTTTTCCCAGACAAAGGAAACAACTGAGATTTTCTCTAGGATGGCCTTTAGCACCATTGGCAGTCTGCTCTGGCATGGAGGATGGGTTATCATACCTTATCAATCATGATCGATATCATTGATAACAATATGGTAGTTATGATATATATGGACTGATTTCATAATTTATTTTTCATTAGAGGACGCCTCATTGTCTTACACTCCTATACTCCAGTCTATGATAAAAATTCTGAAAATCTACTAATCTACATTTTAGATGGGATGTATTGGAAGGTGCTACATACATTCATTGTTACTGTGGTTAAGGATTTCAGGATATAGAATCTTTCTTAAAGAAATAATTAAAACAAAAAATGTAAGGACATCTTAATTTTGGAACTGATCGCAAAAACCAAAATGGCAGCCATATTGGATTTTGTGGATGAAGATTGTTATAGCCATTTCTTGAAAATTACTTTGTGGATCTTTCTCAGATTTTATGTGTGTACTGTTCTTGGTCCTTAGTTGTAAATAAAATCTTTATGGACAAATTCGATGAAAAAGAAGGCTGTAAGGCAGCCATCTTTGATTTTGAAGGTTAACATTTGTTATCGCCATTTCTTGACATGTTCTGGGTGGATCATTCTCAGACTTCAGATGTAGGTTTCCATTGGTCCGTAGTTGTACATATTTGATTTTGATTTGAAAAAGAAAAGGAAGGGAAAAGTTCTGTCACCAAAAACCAATAAAAATCATATAATGGTGGATGTCGAGATCTGTTTACTTTATTTTCAATTTGAAATGGTAATTTTATGACTCAGTATTGATGGTTGAAACAGACGTTGCTGCTGAAAAAACTTGTTGATAATTGAAAACACTATTGATGAACAAAGAACTTGTAAATACATGTATTTAGTCTCTATGTCAGTTTGTGACACAAATCATATATCATAGTAAAGGTTACATGTAAAAAAACTATACCAACATAACGTGGATATACACAAGTCACTGACCTGCTACTTCCTGCTGACCTTCAGAACAAATGATTAAGCCAGTATTAGATTCAGACTTCTGTACGAAATAAAAAAGAGATAAACCAGAGGTATAGGAATGTGTTGTATTGTGGGTGTACCGAGATGTGATTCTTTCCCATCTTCATGTCAGATTTCTGTGCCATATTCCTCGACCATTCTGACAGATTTACTTTTCTGTGTATAAAGGATTACTGCCTAAAGAGGACAAATGTTCCTGTTGAGACGATTGCCAGGCAATCCTTTGTTGTCCTGGTATAAAACTGATGTATAGGTAGTTATATGGCTGCCAGTTTTCATAGAAATAAAAAGCAAAGGAAGTGGACAAAATAAAACTGATAGAAATTGTAAACAGGTGCAGAATATAAAATAAATGTATACATATGTGTGTGTGTTGTCCCTCTATGCATCCTTACTGAAATCTGTTGGGAGCCTACAAGTCTGTGAGAGAGGTACAAGATAGTAGATATTCAGAACAGTAGTACAGATTTCTTGGTTTTAAATGTTTAGTGGTAGGTTTTTGTGGTATCCCCATGCATTGTTTCACAAATAAACCTTGTTGCTCTGGTGACATTCATTAGAAATGATAAAAAGATATGAAAATTTTCTTTTCCATACTCTTTTAGAAAGGTTTTAATCTCACATTTTGATTTGCTAACTTGAAGTTCATGTGCTTTCTCATATTTTGAATAAAAAAAAAAAAAAAAAAAAACCAGTTTTTGAGTTCTGAGATTGTTTCTGTCAAAGAGGTGAGCATTTTTGATTGACTGTTATATGGGTAAACCTTGTTTAAATTCTTTATGATTAGGGAGAGGTTTTAGTATTTCTGGTACAAAATATATAACAATTATACTCCTTCTTTGTGTTGTCCTGCTTTTATTGAAGATAATGTGTGTATAAAATTTTCTGTTGACTTTCCCCAGGAAGCTGTACATGATATTTGATGTCATCTCCTATATAAAACAATAAAGGATGATGTTTAGTGATTGGACTATTAGCAGGTTTTATACAGGTGTTAAATAGACAGGTGTGCAGCTATTGTCTTACTGTAAGTTTTACCTGTACAATCTGTACCTTTAGGTGTATGATTAGTACTGATCACCTAGGTGGTATTGACATCTGATTCAACACTTCAAAGGTTAACGACTAAACCACAGTGGACAGGTGAATATAAATCATCGCCTGTTTAGCCTTATCGTGGGTAGGTACAGCCCTAATTTGTATGAGCATTAACTTATGCATAAGGATAATTACAGGTTACTTGACATCAAACATGTGTCGGTGTAAATATTAACGAACTTAACATAAAGTTTCAGATAACAGATGGAATGTTTGATTTCTCTGAATTTATTCTGAATCATCCTGATTTAATTACTACATATTCACACCATGTACACTGCTCATACATCAAAACTAGGAAGTAGTATCATAGATATCTTTACCTATGTATTATTCATCTCAAACCTCTAATTAAAAGTTGTGGAATTTATTTCCTATTAGGTATACACAAACATTACAATCAAAGGTCTTCAAGCAAAAAATACTATTATATTGAAACACCTTTTATCTTTCTTTCTCAGGCTATAAACTGTTTAAAGGTATAAGTTTTAGGCTGTAGGCTAGCTAGCTATAGGGGATTACTCCATCAAATCTTTACTATTTATTTATTGCTAGTTTTTGACTCTTAACGAGTGTTAATAAGATTGACCCTCATTATAAAGTCCAACCTCTGTCAAAGTAAATAGGACAAGTGTTGGCTGTATAATTAATGTAATTTACTAGTGTTTTCTTGGTCTCTATCTGTGCCATTTGATTTTGGGACAGATCAGAAACAAAACAAGGCTGACAGGTGGCCATCTTGAATTTTGATAATTAAAGTTTATCATTATTATTTCTTGGGAAATACTAGATGGATCTCTTCCAGGTTTCATTTGTAGGTTTCCCTTGGTCACCAGTTGTGCTGGTTTGGTTTTAGGACTGATCAGTAAAACAAAACCAAATCGCTGACAGGTCGCCATCTTGAATTTTGATATTTAAAGTTTGCATAGCGTTTCTTTCCTCCTTTGTCAATGGGGTTTTTTACAGGGCAAGTTTTTGGCAAATGTTGACCTTAAGGTTTATTTATTTCACCAACATTATTACTTATGTCAGCTGATTTCTTGACCAAGATAACCTGGGCCAATTGTACTGTTTTCTCTATCCTTTCTTATTCTGTTGGGAATGGCTAGGAACAGTGTTAGATGCAAAGCTCTCAAACAATTGTATGTCGGTCTTGCTTGAGATTTAACAATCAACAATGCCAGATTGTAACATAAACCCAGAAACTGCCAGGTCAGAAACGACTGTAAACATCGGGACCAGAATTTATTAATTACACCCTGTATACCTTAACAATGATATCGTAGCATCGTGATAAAGAAGAAATGTTTCTGTTTTGTTTGTTTTCTTCACTTTTTGTTCCTTGTGATATGATTAAAAGAGAAAGTGTGCGAAGGGACTTTTTTCTGAGAATCTTAATCTTTAAAGGAATTATTTATTGTGCATTAATTATTCCATGAAAAACAATACATTTGTAATTTGGACAAAGGGTCCTAAATTTGGTTTCTATTTTTTTTTCTTTAATCTCCATACAATTCTTTTCAAATTTTTAAAAGCTATGATTCTATAAAATGCATCAGAAGATTTGATCTTTGAGGGACGCTTCCATAGAAAAGCACTTCATGATTTTTTTTTAAGATAATGATATATCTTAACTTGATGGTATTCCTGAACCTCCATTTGCAAGCCAAAATTTTTCCCAGCTGTCTTGACAATTGGGTTCTGATGGTAATGATATTTGATAGGAAACCATTAAGTATAAATATAATGTTAAGTATGCATTATTTATAACCATTAAATACTACACCTATATTAAGAAAGAGAGATATCAAAAGTACATAACATTAGGCCTAATAACAATAAGTGTACATTTATTGTAGAATGACTGTCACAAACACATTGTATATCATCAACTTTAATATTGGGGTGACTGCTTCACTGAGTGACAAGACACTTTATAAAACTTGATAAATCCATGATGTTTCAACTGACCAAAGGTCAGTAACGCGGCTATGATTTGTCTGTTGACGACTGACACTGTCATTTGACATCCCTGGATTCAGCAGACATTTTGACCCCCCGACTTTATACCAATGTCCGTCCTTTAGTGTTGATGCCCTGGAGCGAGGGAAGTCGTAAGAACATCAACACTTGTTTTATTTCAGCTGCAGTAAACATTGAGTCAGAGGAAATCATCATCTGTATCATTATACACCTCCAGGGGTTTAACTCTTCTGTCACGGCTGCTAATTAATTATGTCGTTACCTTTGTCAGGTATACTGAGGTAAAACACATTCATTGTACCACCTAGGTTTGTAGGTAGGACTAATAGTTCTGTCACTGCTGGTGACGACAGTCCCCGCATTTTTCTTCAAACACATCATAGACTGTGCTATAGTTAGTATACTCTGTACTGATGACAGTTGGAGTTACCTGTAAATTGGAAAATCACATAACGTGTTGAGAAACTTTTGGGACCATTACAAAGTTAAATTATACATGAACTTTGGTGAAAAAACTGGCACATGAATATGTAAGTATGAATTACTTTTTTTGAATATTAAACTTTATGCTGTACAATCCTCTGCATCAATCACTTTGTAATTACGCTTTAATGTCTGAATATCATTAGATGTTAATTAAACTGTGTTATTCTCTCAGGTTCTTGATCATATTTTGTCCCTCCAGTTTCCTTTTAGCAATTGACTTTTGTTTTTCATTTTCCACTTTTTTCAGTCAATGGGCCATATTTACTTTTAGTAATGGTCCTGAAGACATGTTGTGTTCATCTCCATGTGACATTTTGTACTGATGGGTTATTTCACTTTTAGGTCTGTGTACTGATGGGCAATTTCACTCTTAGTACCTTGTACGGATGGGCTATTTCTCTTTTAGTACAATGTACTGATGTGCTATTTCACTTTTAGGTCTGTGTACTGATGGGCTATTTCACTTTAAGGTCTGTGTACTGATGGGCTATTTCTCTTTTAGGTCTGTGTACTGATGGGCTATTTCACTCTTAGGTCTGTGTACTGATGGGCTATTTCACTTTTAGGTCTGTGTACTGATGGGCTATTTCACTCTTAGGTCTGTGTACTGATGGGCTATTTCTCTTTTAGAACAATGTACTGATGGGCTATTTCACATTTAGGTCTGTGTACTAAAGTGCTATTTCACTGTTTGGTCTGGGTACTGATGTGCTATTTCACTTTTAGAGGTCTGTGTACTGATGGACTATTTCACTTTTAGGTCTGTGTACTGATTTGCTATTTCACTTTTAGTACAATGTACTGATGGACTATTTCACTTTTAGTACAATGTACTGATGGACTATTTCACTTTTAGGTCTGTGTACTGATGGGCTATTTCACTTTTAGGTCTGTGTACTGATGGACTATTTCACTTTTAGGTCTGTGTACTGATGGACTATTTCACTTTTAGGTCTGTGTACTGATGGGCTATTTCACTCTTAGGTCTGTGTACTGATGGACTATTTCACTTTTAGGTCTGTGTACTGATGGGCTATTTCACTTTTAGGTCTGTGTACTGATGGGCTATTTCACTCTGAGGTCTGTGTACTGATGGGCTATTTCACTTTTAGGTCTGTGTACTGATGGACTATTTCACTTTTAGGTCTGTGTACTGATGGACTATTTCACTTTTAGGTCTGTGTACTGATGGACTATTTCACTTTTAGGTCTGTGTACTGATGGACTATTTCACTTTTAGGTCTGAGTACTGATGGGCTATTTCACTTTTAGGTCTGTGTACTGATGGACTATTTCACTTTTAGGTTTGTGTACTGATGGACTATTTCACTTTAAGGTCTGTGTACCGATGGACTATTTCAAATTTTAGTACAATGTACTGATGGGCTATTTCACTTTTAGGTCTGTGTACTGATGGGCTATTTCACTCTTAGTACCTTGTACTGGTGTGCTATTTCACTTTTAGGTCTGTGTACTGATGGACTATTTCAACTTTTAACTCCATGTGACATTTTGTACAATAATGGACCATTTCACATTTAGCTCAGTGAATTTTTTGGTGCAGTTGGGCCATTTCAGTTTTGACTACATGTGATATTATGTCACGATGGTCCATTTTAATCAGAAAGTTGTAGGTTTTTAGCCCACCATCTAATAGATGGTGGGTTATTCAAATCGCCCTGCGTCCGTGGTCCGTCTGTCTGTCAGTAAACAATTCTTGTTACCGCTATTTCTGGAAAAGTACTGGATGGATCTTTCTCAAATTTCATATGCAGTTTCCCCTTGGTCCCTAGTTGTGCATTGTACCTTTTTTTGGACTGATTCGAATTCAAGATGGCCGACAGGTGGCCATCTTGGATTTTGGAAGTAAAAGTTTGTTACCGCTATTTCTGAGAAAGTACTGGATGGATCTTCCTCAAATTTCATATGCAGTTTCCCCTTGGTCCCTAGTTGTGCATTGTACCTTTTTTGGACTGATTCGAATTCAAGATGGCCGACAGGTGGCCATCTTGGATTTTGGATTTAAAAGATTGTTACCGCTATTTCTTGGAAAGTTCTTGATGGATCCTTCTGATATTTCATAGATATTGGTTTCCCTTGGTCCCTAGTTGTGCATTGTACCTTTTTTGGACTGATTCGAATTCAAGATGGCAGACAGGTGGCCATCTTGGATTTTGAACGTAAAAGTTTGTTACTGCAATTTCTTGGAAAGTACTGGATGGATCTTTCTCAAATTTCATATGCAGGTTCCCTTTGGTTCCAAGTTGTGCATTATACCTTTTTGGACTGATCCGAAATCAAGATGGCTGACAGGCAGCCATCTTGGATTTTGAGAGTAAAATCTTGTTACTGCAATATCTGAGGAAGTACTGGATGGATCCTTCTGATATTTCATAGATATTGGTTTCCCTTGGTCCCTAGTTGTGCATTGTACCTTTTTTGGACTGATTTGAAATCAAGGTGGCCCACAGGCAGCCATCTTGTATGTCGACAGTAATACAGCACAAGCATATTGTCCATTATCCACCTGTAACTGACTACTATCTAATGATACTTTGGGATCTTTTTCAAATGATATTTGCTAATAGGTGCTTAATAAAAATATCTTGTGCCATCATTGAGTACATTCAATGAAGACCAGTTCATGAACATTTACAACACCTGTAACAAACAAAAAAAATAAACAAATCTTCAAGAACTGAAAACAGATCCTCAAGTGGTGGACGCCAAGATCCCTCTGGGATCTCTGGTTTATCTAATGTGGTGACAACTTTCAGAAGTACCTCATCACCCTACCTAACTAAGGTGAACTTATTATCTAACCCTAATCACCAACACACAAAAATCACACCATACCATCTAAACGACCTCAGTTTTCTACAACTTATCACCAAATCTGTCACTGACATCCAATACAGGATAACATAATTGCTTCAGGCGATGTAAGTAGAATTAACATTATCAAATTATGTTTTTTTACATTTACCCTTAAGTTCCATATACAGTTTCATCCTGTTCGGGTTGATAACTGGAACCTGACCCGTCCGAGGGAGTACTAAGGACACACGAACACGATCCTGATTGTCATTCCATTTCTTTTTTCGTATGACCGAGCGCGTTGTGAGACGGACTCAATCCCATCAAAGGATTATGATTTGTAGACACATCTGTATCATACACAGGCCTGATTTTTAGCACTAAGTCACAGTCTAACACAACAGGAAATTTAACGCTTCATGTTTTCTTGACATTTTCTTACAATATCTTTCATGTAATTTGTAGTTTTTCTACTCGAAATGAACTTTTTTTTTCGAGTGGCCTTAACTTCATATCAACAAAAGTTCACATATGTGTTGATTTTCTCTGACAAAATAATGTCCCAGTTGATTTAGTGGTGAAGGGTGCTTATTGACTGGGGATACTTAACTCTATATGGTCTGTGCACCTGACCAATACAGGTAAACAGGTTATACATGTAAAGTGGATCTCCATATGGAATGGCATGTACAGGAACAAACAGTATGGAAATCTCCAGGAAATGTATGTCGGACCTTGTACAAAAACATAATCCCTGAAAGAAAGGATCTTCCCAGGGACTACCCTGATTAATGGAAAAATTGAAAGCGATAAATTCAAATTACAGGAATATGAAAAGATTCTTTGGACATCGAACATCATAATGCAGCTATATTGTCACAGTTTTATGAATAATTTATCATATTTGAAATTATTCAGCCACAAGCCCTCACTTGACATTTGAAATTATACCCAGGGAAAAAGAACCCTCCTCTGTCTTTGTTTACACTGTTTCTATGGTAACACAGTAGCTTTATATCTCTCTTGATTAAAACAGCCCACTCTATTCATTTAGTTGTGAATGATCGAAACAAAGAAACAGAGAGATTGGTGTATTATTTAGATTAAAAATCATCGAAGTCAGAATCAAGTGTTGACATGGGTGATGAACTGGTGTGAAGACCATGTAAAATCAAATAGAGGCAAATTTACAGGCGTGGACGTGACTAAATTGGTAGGGGTTGGTCATCAGATGTTGATGATATGAGGAAAGATGGGTTCTGATGGTGGTGAATGTGGTAGATATGGTGATTTATGACGGGGATGTTTATTATAGGGGATATGGTAAAGACATTTTCTTATCATTAACTTTGTCAGAGACATTGTTAATTAGATCTTGTGGCTAAGTTATAACCTTGGTTAGACTTTAAAGGACAAATTTTTTTTTTAATCATATGATAGGTCAGTCTCCTGATTATAACAACCAGTGATTAAATAAGTGTTAAATCATTTAATCACACATGTACAGAATGAAATATGGATGAATTAAATTTATTCACAGATTTTTTTGTGTAAACTGGTGAATATAATGGCAATGACTTCAATGTTGATACTAATGATCTGGTTGGTTGACTTTTGTGTTCATACTGATGATATGGTTGGTTGACTTTTGTGTTCATGCTGATGATATGGTTGATTGACTTCTGTTAGTTGACTATTGTGTACATTAAGATACAGGTGAGTGATTTACATCTGTATATAGGATGTAGATATGGTTGGTTGACCTCTGTTAGTTGACATCTCTTTACAGAAAGATATGGGTGATATGGTTGGTTGACTTCTGTTAGTTGACTATTGTTTACATTAAGATACAGGTGATTTACATCTGTACATAGGATGTAGATATGGTTGGGTGACTTCTGTTAGTTGACTATTGTTTACATTAAGATACAGGTGATTTACATCTGTACATAGGATGTAGATATGGTTGGTTGATCTCTGTTTGTCGACATCTCTTTACAGAAAGATATAGGTGATGTGGTTGATTAACCTCTGTTAGTTGACCACTTTTTACATACAGATAGCAACAGGGAACTGGTGTTGGTTACTAATGTTGAAGAGGAATGTTATACTTTGGTACTGAATACTAATGTGGAGGTGATATGTAGTATTAATGTTAAGATTTGTTAAAAGTTTTGAAAGTTTACAGTGTATCATGTATAACTATTCAATATGAAACCAAGATGAGGATATTATGTTCATCTTTTGTTCTGAAAGTTAGTAATAATAAGCAGAGTAAGAAGGATACTTTAGATGGAGGACCTCGTTGTATTTGGAAAAGTCATAATCAATTTAACATTGTTTGTGTAAACAATTGACAGAGCTACTAATTTACAGCAGTCAGTAACAATTTTGTACGAGAAAAGCACTAATTTACTAAATTGATTTCAATCAAAATTAGAACCTTTCAAACCAAGGAACCATAAGAAGTCACTGAAGTGTGAAGGGGCGGCAATTCTGCATGTCGTTCATAGTCTCCTCATCCGGTTTTGTTTATGTTGGTAGCTGATTGTTAAGGCGGATCTAACATTTCTTTTTCTTTCAAGGTGACATGTTTATATTCCTGTTACAGAATTGTAGTGAGGAGGTAGCACTGAGGTGTTATTCATGTTTTTAACTTTATCATTTGTCTCATTTTACAAGGAATTGCTTTAACAAAATTATAAAAAAACATTCACTGTTGACTTCTAATAGAGTTTGGACATTCGTAAAAGCAACAGGGTAGACATCCCGCGTTTTATATGTATAAAAATCAAGCCAACTCGCAACAATGCAGTCCCATTTTATTAGCCCTGACGGTGGTTGACGGTTGTTGAGCTTTCTCCTAAATTATGATGGAGTTTCTAGATAAGAAACACTCTCTCTGCGTTTGATGAACCTTGGACAGAAATCGGGGTGTCACAATACCAACATTTGCACGCTAATTTCACGATTTAAAATCTTAATTAAGTGAAAAATCAGATAATGTCAATCTCAGTATCGACACACACAGGTTGTGACCACAGACCCTTGGATAGTTTGTATGGTCGACACAGCGTGTTACTTGGAGGAGAGGTTAAGCCTACTGTCAGAGGTATCAGGTTTGACTGTGATGACAACTCGACCAGGATACTTGACGTCTGCTCACGATCATTGTATGACTGAATTTCTTTAATCAGGTTCAAATATTTGAGACACTTTTGTTTGAGAACAAAAATTGTCAAAATATATTTGTAAACTAATCATTTGTATCTTAACTAGGAGTGACTGTAGTGATGATGAATGGAAGGCTTACTTTCTGATATACAAAGATCCACTGTCATTATAATCTTATATTACAAAAGATAGTCCACTTATACCTTATACTACCAACGTAAACATGTACTGATTCCTCCCGAATGAAGTACGTTTGTTAACAAAAGAAAATATAAAATTTCCCAATTTCACTATCAACAAAAAGTGTATCATTTCTATTGTTGTCCCTTTTTTATTTCTTAAACTGCGTCTACCAAATTTTAATTCATAAGGCAGATTCATTTCCCTTGGATTTCTTTAGGACTTTTGTCTGGTGTGACATTTTCTCCGTCTCTGTCAGTTTTCAGTTGCCTGTTGAATGAGGTTCCTGCCACTTTGGCGAGTGTTTGTGGTACCAGGTCTGAACCCTGCGGCAGTGTTGATATTACCGGCCTGTACACAGCCCCGCCCACCTGTATATTTTCATTTCCCCTTTGCCTAGTTTTGGATTTCAAAATGGTGTCTTTTTACAGTCTTTTTGAACTTCAAATATTTTGGTGTCAATTATCAGCATCTTACTGGCAACAATGACTCACTGTTGTACAAAAGATTATTTTCTTTATAAGCATTTGATAAAAAATGCCTAAATAGTGTCCTCTCTCTAAAGGTATTTGCTAATTAGAATTCTGGCTGCTAGACAGTTAAATATTTGGTTTATGTGAGCTGTTTAGTACAGTTAACCAGGTAGGTGACGTGCAGCGTAAACAAGGTAGGGATTGTACAATTTGTTTCTGATGTCAAGTTCAGTAATGCAATTATCTTACAAATACTTTACATTCCAATCAAAAGACTTGTGGACAAGACACTTATTGACTTGATATAATAAATATTCTATCCACATCTTTATTTTTGTTAAAATAGTTTTGAAATTGTCAATCATCTAAAAGATATTGTATAATTGAATACATTTAAACTTTTTAATTTTCTATAATTATTAATCTATTAACGACTGCATTTTCATAAGTGATTTATTTAAAAATTTACAAAATTTATTATTTTGTGGTAAGAAATTAGTTGACTATTTAATCTAAAAAAAATCAAAATCGTGTTTCTTTGTAAAAAAAAAAAGGAATGGTCACAGAACTCCATATCAAATGAAATTCAATTAAAAATTGATTTCTGAAAATTCTCTACGATGACTTCCTGTGATCCTGTGAAAATATGTAGACTATCGTTTGGCTACTGGAAGGTACTGATGACAAAGAAGTACCCTGCCAGGTAATGGGTGAATCAGACACAGTATAACAAACGATACCCACTGTTAGATGTGGTCTTGGTCCCATGTCATGAGACTGACACACTGGCGGCACTGGATCAGGACATTCTGTATGTCTGGCTTTATGGCTTTCTCCACAGGGTACAGCTAATTATGGTCAAAGTATTTCTTAAATCACTGGATTTCACTAGTCAAAATCTCTTCAATAGAAAGTTGATCTTAGATTTGAAAAAAAGAAATACCACAAATGTTATGTTAACTGACTCTAACTAAGCCTTTTGGCAAATACACACAACCATTCACACCCAGATGTTAAATGGGCAATTTGGTGGTCACTAACACACAGTAGCAATGCTTCATTATGGGCATTCTTTTGATAGTTTGTAACGCAAGGTAGAAACCTTAATGGTAGGAACCTGTCGGTATAATGGACCTTCATCATAAAGTCTCCCTGGGAAGGCATGCTTTTTTTCTAAACTAAACAACATGAAATTTAATTTGAGCAAATAAATATAAGATAGTCTTTGTAGAAAAGTAATACAAAGTTTCCTATGCAAATTAAGATGAATCTTAATTTAAGATAAAGAGAAGGTAGTTAAAAATTTGTTAAATGAAAAAGATAAAAAGAGAATAATGTCAAAGTGTAAAGTATATACAAAGGTTGACAGATTGGAGGTAATTTCCTGTGTAGGACAAAGAATTACAGGAAACACTGTTGTTAGTGCACTGTACTTCAAATGTATATTTTGAAAAAATAGTTTTGATGTTTTTTAGAGAAATCGTTCACAGAAAGGTTAACAGCATTGAAGATGAGAGTTAATTTAGGCAGCTTGAAGGATAGGAGGAAGCAGACTTTTTTTACCAGTTGATACATGGTATCTGACATCAGTTGTAACTGTTTCTATCTCACAGTGTTTTGACACTGATATACCGTGTATATTTTGAGTCAATCTTCCCCCGAGAAGAGTCATTGTGACCGGGATACTTGGCTGGGCTGGGTATTGTTAGTATTGATAGTGGGACGGGGATGTAACTCTACTGTTCCTGATTTGGAGGTAATTGGGTAGAAGAATTGTAGCCCACGGCTGTCAAATCCTCGCGCGGGTGGTGCGCCCATCATCACACCTTACAATCAACCTCCATTGTAAGGACTGTTTTGATTGGTCAGTGTGTCTAGCTTCAGCTCCGATATCCAGCCCGCGGATTGACGATTCAATGAGCGTATCTGTAGCATGACGTTTATTTCGCATGGTGGTGAAGACATGTGCACATCTTTTGGGATAACTGATACTTAGTTGATTTCGTTGAAAATGTTACTTAAATTTTTTTTTCTGTGACTGTGTGAAGGTTATGCTAACAAAACAATGGTGACATTAGCATACTTAACTGTATGGGATATTTGCTGAAATAGATACTGGTAAGTTTACATCAAATATATATGATAATACTATTTAATAAGTTTATGGTAAGTCTTAATGACGGAGATTGATTATTAGTATTGTCAAAGCAGGACAGAATCTTAAACAAGATGTGATGTATCAGATTGTCAGGTAGGTAATGTGAATTACTCTGTCACAATATCCACACCCATTGGACCAGCTAATATCAATTCATCTACCAGACAAAGCAGTGATAGATACACAGCCATTTAATGATAATAACAATAGATTGATAACTCGGAATTTTCATTTCTAACTCTATATATTTATGTAATTATGACAGAATGGGAGAAAAAGTCTATTATTACACAAATTAACAAAGTAATTAACATACATTCTTGATCAAAAACTGGTAGAATGAAATAATTGATGACGATTTATATATTAATTGATACGAATATTTAAATTTTATGGACTTCATCATATTTTTTCTTAAAACATTTGTAAGATTATACAGGTTTCTAAATGTGCAATGTACTGTCAACTTACATGGCACTTGGAATTTTTTTTTTCTCACCCTTTTTTTAAAATAATAAATAATAACTTGAATAATATCTGCAAGCTTACGGATCTAAAGAAATTAACCTTTATCTTTTTTTGCCCATAATAATGATGATATTAAAACTGAATGTTTATCTAATATTCAAAGACATTTAACATTGGAATGAGACTTTCATGCATGTATTATCAAAATATGAAAAAAAATAAAAATAAAAAGGTTTCTCCATTAAGTTAATCCATTTTTACTGGAAATAAAATATATCTGTATGTTTTAGATTTAAATTTAAAAACCTGAAAATTTTCTCCATTGAATTTTTTTTAATTATAAATAAAATACAGAAAACAAATCTGTTTAAAATTTGAATTTTTATAGGTTATTTTATTTGTTATTTATGAAAGAACTTTGACGACATATCGCCAAGTTTACAGTATTTAACATATAATATGTAGTTTGAGCTTGAACAGAAATTTAAATAATAGTCTTACCTATAAATACATATAATTCTATAGTAAATATTGTAAACCTTCATTAGCTCTGACGTAACACGTATGTGTTTCATTGTGAAATAATGAAAAACCAAAAGATAGTACTGGTAGATCTGGGGAAGAAATTGGTGATATTTTAGTGGTGATAAATATGGATAACTTTTACTTATTATGGAATTATAAAATGGGAAATATTTGTAATTACATTCAGTTTTTATATTTTCATTTTTTAATATTTAAATCAGCTGATGATAAAAAATTATTTTAAGAAGCTTTTAAATAACTTGGCCGCTTAAAAACTTATCTTTTGTCATTTTACAGTTTTGGAGTAGTTTAGTCATTTGTGTCAACAGGGCTGAAATTGTAACCTATCTTTACACATCACATCTAAGTGTGTGGCATATATAACTATTCATTGTGAGACATTTCTATAACACTGGTTACCATGGATTAAGGTATAAGGTTGATCATATAACTCAATCAGAGAGTTCTTTCACGAGTTTGTAAAACGTAGAGTGAATGGTACATTATATATAAAACGTAACATTACTCTACTTTTCTGTACTTCGACAAAAAAAATGTTTTGTACAAATTTAGGCGTCTTGCCCCTTGCCGGAGGTGAACGATACTGCTATGACTAAATTAAGCCTTGTTTTTTATTATCTTTCATCAGTGTGTGAATCTAAGGTCTTGGTATCTTTTTACCTGATCAGGTTTACAAGACTACAATGATTCCAGGTGTATAAATCTCGTCAACAGGTAGCGAGTTACCTCTCGGTTGGAATTGTTGTCTAGCTCACACAAATTGTTGCGTGCTGACCTGGTATTAAACACAAGTTTTTGGTCAATTTTTGGTCACCGATGTATAAAAATTAATTGGTATCAGTTTCAACAGTGGTTTGAATACCATTATCAAACTCCATTGACTTAAATGTTTTTAAATGTACCAGAATGACACATAGAACTTGATGGTTATATAAGCTGCTAAGATAAAGACTTATGGACTTTTATATCAATTTCAATTTACTTGTCATCTTTTACTTTAAGTGTATCTGGTTTTGAAAATAATACTGTTTTTGTGTTTGTGACCCTGAAGAACCGTGTGTCGGGCTTAAAGTTGAGACGACAAGGAAATTGTTATTGATAATGATCATTGAAGCCATTTGAGATGATCGTGTCTTTATGAGGATGAAATGAAACATACAGATCTAGGCAAGGAAGGTAACAACAAAATATACCATTTCATTAGGTTTTAAAATGTAAGTCTTTGTTGAAATAATTTTTTTCTTTGTATTTTCTTTTTTAAGGTAGAAGGAAAATAAAATTAAATTTCAAAATTTGACATGAGGTCAATGCTGTTTGTCAAGCCATTAGAAATGGAAATTACAGCAGATGCCGTTATGTCTCTGAACGGTTGAACTAGTGGTCGAGTGCTTTTTCTTTCATTTTTATCAAATCAGTGAACAGAAATGAATAGTCACTCAGTGAATTATAAAGTTTTAATGAACATGCTTCTGATAGATATCTATAGTTAGGTCTATATAAACTTTGACATGTTGACAAGGTCTCCAGCAATTAGGAACAATGTCATGCTCCAGTGAACACCACTTTCGATTTTTCTTATGCGGTGGTCCCTTACAGTGTTAACAATGCTATTCCCTTCTTCCATAAAAACACAATAAATTGAAGCAATGTAAAAATTCAGCCTAATGCTTTAATAATGAGTACCTGAAATGTTTACAGCGTTAAATGGTTTCGTTTGGAACGGATTCTATTCATTGCTCTGTCATCCATTTTTCTCTACTCATAAATTTGATATGATATGACAGGCCAAGATGTGATGATATTAGTGTTTAGTCTGCTCATGAGCACGAGTTTTCAATCGACCTTCCTTTTCCCCAATGTCTGTATCTACTTCTCCAATGATGGGGAGGGGGCCTTCCTTTTATGGTTTATTGAGTCGGGGAGTCACTGAGTTCATACTGTTGTGTATTTACCTGGACTAGACTGTTGACAAGTTGAGTGCCACTCTCCGTTTTGTGTTTCTAATTTCTGTTTTGTTTGATATGATCAGCAATGGGATGAAGATAGAGGGCTCTTGACAGATTGATCAATATCTATTGAAATCATGCAAAATATGATCTACATGTGTTCATGACCCTAACTGAACCCAATATTGACATGTACAATTGACAGGAGGCAGGTATCGTAGATATTGGGACAGTCTGCCATCTTTCCCTGCTGTGTAGTCATCATTACACTACAGTAACCTATGATAGTACACTACTTTCTTAGCATTAAGTTTATTAATATCTTCTTTAATTTCTTCATAATTTAAGTTGATTCTGTCTTCCTGAAATAACAAAAAAGTTATCATGATTTAAACAATTTTAAGCACATAAGCTATTGACTGATTTGTTAATTTGTTAATTTGTCTTTTTTATTTATTTATTTTTTTCCTTTTTGTTTTCTTTTTCTTTCAGTATTTTCTTTTCTTTTTGTCTCATTTTGCCTTTTTTTTCTCTCGATGCAATCAATGTATCTAGTTCTATTTATTAAGAAATTATAACATGCCATTACCTTGGAAATTTTCTAATTTATAATCTGAAATTTTATTACAATTTTTACATATGATGGATCTCTTTGATTTGAAATCATGATGAGATTAAAAATCTATATTTTGATGTCCAATTATCATTTATTAAATCATTTATAAACCAATATTTTTTATGAAAAAAAATTGTATCATTAATCTATACTATAGTAGATCTAAAGTGTATTTTAGACATCAACAACTGAATCTTTGATTTATTTCAGTCATTGAAATAACAATGAAAAATATCTTTCTTATAAATATTGGAAAAGATCATTAGGTACAGACAGTCAGATGATAAAATAAAAATCTGAGAAAGAATACTTTTTCTCTTCTTGATCTCAACAGTACAGTGTATATAAAATTATATTCAAAATTTTAATAATTAACTTTCATGTTTATTGGGATCTTTGATTGGATTAAATGCTGTACATTAGCTACAAACAGCAGCTCAACACCAGGTATATACAGTTAAACTAACAGTCCATAATAAAAGTGTACAGTGATCATGTAGTTTAGGATATTAGATAAGTAAACAAGTTTATGGTGCTAGAAGGTGACACAATAGTTTGTAAATCTGTCTATTGTTACCTGTTCTCCAGCTGGCTGATAACTTAGGGTACTGTTATAGTAATAAATGACAGTAAAAGTGTAAAGCTGATCTTTAGATAATATTGATTAAATTACCGAAAAAGAAAACAAGTTTACAACAGGGACTCTACACAAAAAGGATGTTAATGCCACTTAATCCTTGTATGGACAAATTGGATTATGTTGGATTAGGGTCCCCAAAAACATCAAAGTGAGATTTGTTTGTCCTCCAGACATTTTAACTCCTTTAGTCAAGTAGTTGACTTGTTGGGTCTCATTGTTGTCAAAGAACTTCCTAGATCTTGCAGATATATATGGATTCAAGTTTACTGACCACGGCCAGACATCCTGATTCTTCATTGTCCATTTTAACACACAATGTATAAGTAAGATGGACAATAGTTTGATCTGTTATGACCAAACTCCAGGTAATTCTACCGGTCAATTGACTTTGATATGGGCTCGTAGCATTGTAGTGCTAAGCCAGTTTTCTCTAGGGCATGTTAGGGATGACCATATAGATAAAGGGATGACCACAGCACTGACCATTCAGAGTCTTACTTAGGTAACTAAGTCTCACAGGAAATCAAAAGTGAAATTGACCAGTAATTAATTAATGACCAGGTGTATCTACCTGTCTGGACATTACTTATATAAACTAGACTGACCACTAGTTTTATGTGTAAACGGTCTAGGTACTTTGATAGTCAAACATCTGGCAGTTGCTTCAGTGTGTTATTGGATGTACAGTATTCTCAGTGTTTTATAAGCTATTATTACCCGTGGATTATTGATTACATCACAGAAAGGTAAGTATTAATAACTTTATTGGGAAAGTTTGAAGTTTTTTTTCAATTTGAAAAATTAAAGTTTAAAGAATGTTGTACCAGAGAGAGGTTGTTTAAAATATATAGAAAGTTACATATATAACAGGTAATGTTCATGGTACTTTGACACAGTTTCATTGGGCAGTGTATCAATTAATATTTCCCAATAAAATTGAAACATAACAGATTAAGGAAATTAAGTGTAAAATGTAGCTACACACAAATATGACATGTAAGAATGCTATTGTTAGGAATTAATATACAGTTGTGATAGGCTACAGATACATTTTAGAAGATAACTATTTTTTGTTGACACCTCGCAATAAATTTTTAGTCCACGGTATTTTTTTCATTAATATGGAAGCCTGACATGGAATAATATAGGACATGCTTTGTGGAACATGACAGGTATTTTTCAGAGGAACGGTGTGGACTGGGAGAAAGTTGATGGGAATCTTTAATTATACTGTCAAAATTAATTCTGATTTATAGGTGTCAAATAACAAGGAAATCTGAAAAAAATAACAAATTAAATATATAACAGGTAAATACATGGCCTGAGGAAGGGGGTACTGCTATTTATGTACTGTATGTATACATCACATTAGTACAGTACAACCACAAACTGATCTTAAGTATATAGCAATTTGTAGGTAACATACCTTTACATAGGTAAATTGGTGGTAGGTAATGTACAAAGTAAAGGAAGAGCGAGACGTTTCTTTTCTGATTTGGAGCCTGGCAGTTAGATTAATGTTCCAAGTGGGTTACTTGTTACACCTTTAGCCAATATTTTGTCATTAATGGGCCATAATGGTCAGGTATGATTTATGTGGTTCTGGTCATTCCCTTTGACCAATGTCCAGGCAGGGTACCATTAGGCCAGCAGGACATTGGACATCACTTACACTGCCTCAGTGACCCCATTATCCCTGACCACTAGCCCTGTAATTGTGTGACATCACAGCCTAAACATATAGAACTAATGTCCAATTTGTTCCAAAATATCCCATCTCCATGGAAGTCATGGGTTCATCGCACTCGTACAGGCATCTCGGGATCTAACTAGTATATCGCTGCACCTTATTTCTGTGTGGTACTTTGTTTGTGGATTTAGAAATTAACAGAATATTCAAGAAGACTTCATAGATTCTGAGTCATCTTTCTAGCAGGCAAAAGGTAGCTATCTCTTCATGTTTTGAAAACAAATTTAAGGTATATTTTTGAACTTTGAACTTTTCAGTTTTATTCCAAGATTGATTTATTTTTCACTCTTCAAACAAAGCAAAGACATTCATCAGTTTAATGTTGGAATTAATTGTTTTCCAGACAAATACATCCTGCTGTATAAAACTAACATTAGATCAAGGGATGTATGATATACCCCTGTTAGATCAGATCCATTTGTAAAATGTTTGTCCTTCATCGTCGTTGTGTACAATTAACAATCATAACAGTTTAGCTGTTTGTATTTAGAGAGTAATAAAAAATGCCATTTGTATGACATATCTAAATTATGGTCCTTAGTATTAAACAGATATCACCATTATCATTTAAATCATATATATTATATGTTTATTTATGAGGCATGTGTGACTTTAACGTGACCTTACCTGGTTTTCTTAGTAGAATTATTCGGTCTGTATAAAAGCCCACATTTCGTGTTAAATGGCAGAGTAATATAAAATTTTACCGACCTGAATTGATTGTAAATGGAAAATGAATTAAGAATTACATTAAAAATCATTTAAATATTTTGGTTTCTCTGTATGATTTTTTTTTTACTTATTGATATGAAAACACACAGACTATGTAAGAGTACATCAATAACAGGAGCAGTTTTCTCAGGAGTTTTATATTTTGTTCTTGTGACATTGAATACTTACACAAACAGCAGCTTTCTGTTTGATATTGATGGAGTATTAGATATTGGTTACAACAACCCTGCTATAACTTTAAACTAAAATCACATTTTTAATATCTTAGAAGAAAGCTTGGGTTGACAGAGACAGAAACAGTTGCATGTCCGGGAAATTTAACCCTAGATACTTGTGCTGATAAGTCCGCTTCATTTTACACCTTACAAATGGAACATGTCAGGTTTTCCTGCTAACTTTGAAAAGTGAAACATGTTATTATCATTTGAACTGTGCAAAATCTAATTTATATCAAGTATTAATTTCACAGGGTTATAGAATCTAGAGAACGCCTTCTTCTTATGTTACATAAATTTATTTCATAAAATTAAATTTTCGCTGATGAAAAAAAAGAAACACACAATGGTTTATTCTGATGTTGATAGAAATGGTGAAGAGTATTTGAATACTTCAGGTCACAGTTCATCAAATATTTTACAAGCTGACAAACACACCTCATAATGTTGCAGAATTGTTCATTATACATTTTGTACAACCTCACAATTTTTATTCATCCAACCCCACCCCCTAAATTGATATGAAAATGGACCTTATTTTTCATTTATTGACCTTTTTGGGGTAATTTTGGTTTACAATATAAATCTTACAAAAACAAATTGTGATGTTGAAGTTGATAAGACTATAGGATTACTAGAAGGGCATTGTACGACCATGATACAATACAATAGGGTGATTCATATAAGACCTTGTCCCTACTGTGACAAAGACTACACTAATGTTATCAAAAAAGAATTTAATGACCAGATAATAATAATCTATGGCTTGCAGAAAACACCTTCTTGACATTCACAAATTTTTTATGAAAGTAATTTCTTTTTAACCACTAGTTTTTGTGAGACAGCTAAAAATGTCACTATTTATGATATTAAATTTGATATTAAAATTGGAAAGTGAATTTTGACTACTTCCCCTCACATAAACAAGTGATGTCAACCTGAGCCTGGAAAAAAAAACAAAATTATTTTCTGCCTGAAGTATTAGTCTACATATTTTTTTTCTCTCTCTCAGAAAATGATAACAATTGAGAACCTATTTTGCTACCCATTAAGATTTAAAGATACAAGTGTAACATTTTTGTATGTGACTGTTCATGCCAATCCAGGGTAATTCATTTACACATGCATTACCTGCTGGTGGCCTATTACATTAGACATGCAAATGAAACATTTAATGTTGTAGTTTCTTTGATTTTATCCCCCCCTCTTTCACGCGGATTTCAATTGAAACAAATTAGTAATTGTCATGGTGGTTCTTAAATTTCCTGAAATCAGATTGGTTTTTAAATGATTCACTCAAGTAAAGAAACAGATCAGAGGAACAGGTTCTAAGTCATACTACCGAGCTTGTAACCTATCTGTACAACTTAATGCTCCTTCACCCGTGGAGACCCCAGATCCGGAAATACTGGACCTTTTTAGTTTCTCCACATGCAAGCCACACTATCAAACAGGAACGTTAAAACAGTCATCACATAACACCGTTGATCAGTTGAATGTGAGTTAGCAGGCTGTATGGTGCTTTCTTTTTGTCTGGAATTCTTGAAAATCATGGCCGCTGTTTAATGTACAAGTGATAGCTCCTGAAAAAGCTTTGGTGCATTTTTTATTCACAATTTTAAAATTGTAAGTATTCTAGATACTGTGATGATATTTTTATATATAATGTGTGTTTTTCTCTGTATCTTATAACATTCATAGTTTCCATTGATTGGCCCGATTTATTTCATATCCAAATTTTATGTTAGGAATCTGTTTGCCTGTTCGGACACTTTCAAGTCACTTGAAGTTTTGGCAACCCTTTAATTCTTTTTTTCCAATTATAAAAAGACTTATACATGACCTTAATATACAAAACAATGTCATTTATAAAATCGTAAGTGTCATTGATATCCTGGTGTGAAATAACATCCTTTAATTTTTCACTTGCTATCTACTTGAACAGTTTTAGATATTTGGTTTACTGTATCATTTATAAGGACAAGTGGACAAATTCTTAGATCAATATTGACGCTGTTGAAAACTGATTTGTCCACATGTCTTTGTCGGGTAGATGCTTGAGGTCTAGGAATGGAAGGACACGCTAAACTTGTGTACTTAGGAATGGCGATGCCACCCAGATGTGTGGAGTAAATATCCATAAATTTTGTATCTTAAAAATCTACAGCAGTATTCATTCGTTTTTGGAAATCTAACGAAAGATCTACTTTAACAAAATTTGCCTTTCATATTATATTATTTGTAGCAAACTTTTGTCACTTAATTTTTGAAAATAAAAATGATATATTGAAGATTTCAGAAGAAATATTTGTTTGAATATGGGAATATTTACCATATACCAAAATCTGTTACATTTAAACCTCTCCTGACTGAATGGGTTTTCAAGGATTTTGAAATGAAATCATCTGGTTGGTCATGCTTTCTACAATCTTGATAACTTTTCATAAAAACCACTTGAACACAACCAGAATGGTTGTGAAATATGATAAAAAGAAATGATAGGGCTTCCTTCAGAGATCAAACAAGTTGTGAGAAATGGATATGGTTAATTTTTTTGTAGTGTCTAATTCGTTGACCTATTGCAGCCTTTAAAGTAAAAACTCTTTTGATTTACACATTTGAGACAAAGAAATGAACAAGACTATATATTTTGAAGAGTTAAACATCAATCAATTGAAATTAAAACATGAATCACTTTAAAAAAAGATGAATTAGAATATGATAATTTGACTTGTGGACAAGTGACAGGATCAAACACATGTACACTATATGTAGACAGAGTGAATCCTTTGTCCGTGATTTTAATTTGATTACATTTGTTCTAAATGTTTGAAAAATGTAGCCATTGGACTTGCATGCTTCAGTACCTTCTCTCACTGTTCCATGTTGGACTAAATGTTACAAGTGTTTAAGTGTTTGTATAATCTGTGTAAACATTTCTAATTCTGATGTTGATCTCAAGGACAAACAAGTGCTCTTTATTCTTAAGATGGTCACTTCCTTCTGTTACACAATGAATGGTAAGGGTGACCATGGTTTGACCACTAGGAGGGGGGTAGTCTATTGTCTCTGCAGTACAGGGACAGGGTTAGGAGGGTGGCCTATTGTTACTATGCCAGCTGAAGATGTTGGCTTAAAGATGTGGCACCTGTCAGTTTTGTACCTGTGTAAATTTGAACAAGATTTTAACATTAAATATCAAATCCTCTGATGTTATTTCACTTTTGTTAAAAATTTGCAATGAGATTTATTGAAGTGCGTTATGTTAACACCAGTAGATATTGGTTTCTATGGTATTTCAGTAGAATTCTCATCCATGGAATTTGTGAGTCTCTGTACAGAAACATATCTACCAGTATATTAGTATGACAGTAATTGATTATGAATATTAATTAAGGTCTAATTCCTGTCTCTTATACTCTCCTCTCATGCTGGATTAGCTCTACGCAGTGTCACAGTAATTAGATTTTAGCCCATACAATAGTTTTTTTATAATAGGGTTTGTACTGAGAACTGTACGATTGTAAACCCAGACTTAGGTATTGGGGATTCGGAATTCTATCAGAACATCTACAAAATGACTTACCTGTAATCGACAATAAATCTGCAACTGTATATGTGTTGTTTTAGTCCATCTGTTAACACTGTATTGATACTGGGACCTTGATTAATAAACAGTCTATCAATAACACGAAACATCATCACCAGACATTTAAAATATGTTATATCTAGGTAGTGTACAGGATTTACCTCACATGTATAACTCATCGCTTAAAATTACCTTAACTACATCTGTCTTAAATCCATGAATATCAACACTACTGCTTCAAACTGACAAATATTCTAATCTTCTGATGTTCGAAAGATTCTTCATTTCACTGATAAGTTTTACTTACGAAACAAGGACACATACAACATGTGATGTAATTATGTTGTAGTAGTTAACACATTTTAAACTAATTACATAGTTTTCTAAGTTAATTGACTTGTCTTAACATTATAAAAACACTACTCCTAATTAGATTATCCCTGGGGTAGTAGACATCTGTATCTATTAAAATGGTCATGTAGTTCTAACATGTCCAGGTTTGTTAGGACTAATTTGATAGGCTGAGCCAGGCTGCTAATTGGACAACAATTGGTCCAAATTTGAAGGTGCTAAGATTGAGTGTAGAGTTGGACACCTATGGGGTGTTATTGGATATACAGGTAGTGATGGATTATCATAAGAGAACCATTTGTCTGCCTTAAGGGGAAACATAATTAAATTATAACTTGACTTTTTTCTCACATTACAGCCAACATAAGTACATATAAATTGAGTTTGTTGAGCAAATATGTTCAGTTTGAAGGTGAGAGCCTAAGTACACACACATACTGTTAGTGGATTTTTCTTCACTTTTGTGTTGTGTTACAACCCTGCTTAGATAATATTTGTACTTGAAATGTGTCAGAAGCAACAGTAGAGAATAAGTCCCAAGCTTGTGTACACCCAACAGCAGTGGGGCATTCTTAAACCAACATTTACCCTCAATCAATGAGCCGTGAACACTGTTTGTTTTTCCTATTTTACAGACTTTAAAGATCTAGATTTGACTCATTCGACACAGTGCTATCAAACAGCACCAGGAAACTGGACATTTCACAGTGCTAGGAGAATTGTGGATTGTAATTTCTTCATTCATAGTAAAACGGTAAGTAGCTGATACTATAGGTATTTAATGTATTTGATGAGAACTTGTGGAATTATACAGGAAGTTCATGACAAAGACAACTTAAGGACAGATGTGTTCTTGTTGAGTTTAAAACTAAAAAGTTCATAAATATGTTTGAAAGTATGGTGGTAGTTGATAATACAATTTTTATTTATTTCTTTTTATATATGGGAAAGATGAACTTCTGAAACCATCTGACTTTAAAAAAATTAGAAATCAAGTTTTCTTAGAAGCATGCATAAATGTTTTAAAAATAAAACAGCTAGATTTAAGAGAATTTACAATATTATGAAATAATTAGTGATTTAAAAAATGAATAGGAAATAAAGCAAATTTGTATAGAAATGAAATAATGATATTTTATGTAAATAAGCAAATGTCTTATTTAGTAAGACAAGCTATAGTTTAGATTGTGAAAATTGTTTTGGGTCAGAATTGTTTCTTGCTAGTAATATAACCTTGCTGCCTGTGTATCTACTTGACATTATAGTGATCCGTAAGTTGACATTTCTTACATCCCACAACATACCAAACACCTTGTAACTGACAGGAGATTTGATAAATAATTACGCTTGTTTATAATGCTAGTCCCTACCTTCACTCTGATGGACCATTATCTGACCAGGCGGTACCCAGGGTGTCGGGTTGTCACAGTTACTGATCAGACACAGGGCTATCATGCTGCGTTTATCTACCCTCTAACATTAAACCTTCTTAACATTTTGTTGTTTTCCTTTTTCAAAGGAATATGTGAGTGATAAGATTGGATGGTCATCGGAAAGGCCTGTGTGACCTCCGGGGTCATTTCCAGGATCTCTCCAAGATTACGTATTGTTTCAATAACTTAGATAGTAGAGTGGACAGATTACGATAGATCGTACACAAATATTTAGTTTGTTGTACTGTGTCTTATACTCTCTTTGTATACCAAATCTTAACTGAGCCTTAGGTTCATTTCCTAAATTTAATTAAATATTAATTTAATTTTAGGCCTGTGTAACATGTCAAATCATGCATGGTTTAAATCAGGGACATACATATACATCCAAATTTGGTAAATGAAATGTTGAAACACGGTTGTTTAACATCTGATTTCATTTTAATTAAATTCTATTTTTAAAGTCTGATGCTAAAATTGTGGATTCATATGGAAAAAATTGTAAATTGATGTTTTAATCTTGTTGTTTCAACTAACATCATGTTATAAATAAAGTTATCTCGTGTGTTAGTGCTCCAGGCTTCACAAATACAAACACCATTTCTCATATCATCAACTTTACTTTAGTTTACCTTCTAAAATGTTATCTGATTTCTATGTTTATATATCAAACTTTAATACATTTTTGTTTTTAATATATTTGAAAATATAATCTTTTTAGATTTATTTCAAATATGTGTAAATTCAAACAGGTTTCCAGTAAATTTTTAACAGATAAGTGATTTCCTCTTTAAACTGTTTATCCTGCGATAAGAATTTTTATGAACCTAAGAAAGCATTAGTGTCACTGACAAAGGTCACAATGGTCATTTCTAAATTCTTACCGGACAGGTAACTTCCAGGTGGTCATGGTCTGATTTATTAATTAGGAACTATAATAGTGACAAGGGAGGCATCATTCATGCTCTATTAATGGCACACAGGTGACAAATTTGTGTCGTTGTTTCTGACCTGTAACTGGCCATAAAATGTGTAAACATGGACAGATGGACAGTCATGTATGCAATTGCATATACAAGCTAGACCAACGATCTACATATAAATGTATGCAACCACGTTTGGTCAAATGGTCAGTCATTTGGGTACACACATAGGACGTTGGTCAGTGTTTGCATTATGAAGAACTCCTGGTCACAACCTACTGTTGAAGCGGGTGCTGAGCTGTTTATGACACAGAATTATATTGATTTATCAACTAGAAGGTGTTTGATTAAACATTTCCGTAATCAAGAGAGGGTCATTTAGATGCTGGATGGCAGGGATTTACACCTGCTAACGAGCACACCAGAGTCTCTATTGGCTTTGTTACCTGTTGTGTACCTACCTAAGTAAGGGCCATTAACATCGATACATTGAACATGGAAGTTTATGGTTTGTACATACACACCTGATACTGTAGGTACTCTAGGACCATTCATGTTATCACCAACTTTTCTTTGTTTCTTGAAGTAGCGCTATTTTTACTGTGGGACTTAACACATTTTTGTTGGCCTATCTAGGAATTAGGGAAGTCAATCCCAGTTTTCATCCCCTAATCCCTAACTAGCAATATTGCAATAGGTTTATTGAAAGTAGGATCTCATTAAGGACACAGCGTAAAATCAGAATCCAGCGTCTCCAGGCTCCATAGGTAGTGGACACTGGTCACTGAACAAGGGCACACAGGTAGAAGACAAGATAGCTACACACCTGATAGGGCACAGTTAGTCATTAGGCCAAATTTTTAGCTACCTTACACAGGTAAATATCAGCGTGTACAGGTGAGCTTTAACTTCAGTGAGTGAAGGAAGATGGGCACAGGTAGACTGTAAAATCAGATGAAAAATGGGAGGAGGATAGGGAATTTGATGTAAGTGTTATAGAATTGTAAAAGTTTGGCATCTCAGATGTTCAGTTTTATATATCAAATTGAATTTTTATTTTTTTGTTTTTATTTGTTTTGTTTTGTTTTTTGTGTGTGTGCTGTTTTCATTAGCTATATAAATTATCGAACGAAAATACTTTTATTTTGTAAAAAGATTTTTAACAGACTTGAAATTTGTTTTGATTTTTAATGGTTTATGTGTGACATTCTATTAATATGTTTACGTTTATAAAGAACAAGTTCCATTAATTAATCTCTAAATGATAGAACTTTTTACACTCAGATTTGTTGTATTGTAAGATTTTTATAGACTGCCAGCACAGTACATCATTTTAGCTTAATTGATTTATGTGTCAGCATCATGATGGATTTTTGCTTCTATTTGTTATTAAGACAAGTTTCCCAGGCCAGGTAGCACTTTGACTTTTCAATGCAGGATTATGTTTCCATTTCTATGCAACTCTTCTTGAATAGGAGGTAGAAAAATCCATACCAGCACAATTCCTTAATGTGTGCAGATTGAGTCTAATCCCTATTTGCTCTCCCATACATTAATACAGGTATTCAGTGTGATTCTCTGTGATCAAGATATTACACTCTCACTACTTAAGAGTAGAGGTGTGACAGCCAATTATTTCAGAACAAATTTGTTCTTTCAGATAAACATGAAATAGATAATGAATATTCATGAATAAAATGTAAAAGATGTGATGGTAAATACAAGCTTTCAACTCATTACATTTTGTTTTATTCATTTTCAGGTCAGTGATGGAGAGATGATCAGAACTTGACTGAATTGTTTTGGATCTTGAAAACAACAAACAAGATGAAGCCCGTTTTAGTTTTTCTTTCGCTGACAGGATTGTTCTGTGGAACTTTGTCTGAGAGTGCTGTCATAAAGTTTATCATTGCTGAGGAACTGCCAGCACCAACTTTAGTGGGAAACATCGCAGAAAGAAGTGGATTGAGGATTAATTACACAATAGAAGAGTTTAACAGTATTCGTTACAAATTTCTGGATCAAAGCGTCATGCAAACCCGTTTTAAGATAGATGATGTATCGGGAAACCTGTCAACGTCTGTCGTACTAGACAGAGAGTCCATCTGTGGATACAAGGAGACTTGTATCATGGCATTCGACGTCGCTGCTTACTCTAACATGATCACCTTGTTTGAAATTTTGTCCGTAGAAGTTGAGCTCACTGATGAAAATGACAACATCCCAACATTTCCCGAGAATAACGTCACTTTCCAAATGTTAGAATCTTCTGTAATTGGATCTACTATTTCGTTAGACTACGCAACAGATCTGGATTCTACACGTCAGAACTCCATCAAATCTTACGAAATTGTTCCAGAAGATTTCGGTGTGTTTGGTCTCAATGTGACAAGAAAGCCAGACGGGGGTTTTCAGTTGAGGCTTGTGTTGTCACAATATTTAGACAGAGAAACTACCAATCACTACCAATTTTATGTGATAGCCAAAGATGGAGGAATTCAGCAGAATATCGGAACATTGACTGTGAATATCATGGTAACAGACTACAATGATCATTCACCAGAGTTTGTTCAGCCAATGTACAATGTCACAGTAGCTGAAGGTGTTGCCATAGATACATCCATTCTGACTCTGTCAGCTACGGATAAAGATATCGGTGAAAATGCCAGAATCACGTATGGATTTAGCTCCAGGCAATCAGATTTAGACATCATCACCAGTTTGTTTGAAATAGAATCTGCTACTGGAGTTGTGAAAGTCATTGGAGACTTGGTATATGAGACTGGGAAAGTTCACAAGTTTTACGTAGAAGCTAGTGATCATGGAGACCAGCCTCGAGTTACCCAGACCACTGTGTATGTGTCCATCTTGGACGTAGGCAACAACCCACCAATTGTGAGCATCAACTTCTTATCATCAGGAAACGCTGGTCTGGTCAATGTGTCTGAGTCTGCCAACCTGAAAATGGTCATAGCCCATGTAAATGTGATAGACACAGATTCAGGGCCTAATGGAAGAGTGGATTGTACTATTTCTGGTAGTGACTTTGAACTTTCGCCTGTGGGAGACAAGGGGTATATAGTACGAGTGAACCAGACGCTCGACAGGGAGACGAGAGAGGTACAGAATATCTCCATTGTATGTCGTGACCATGGATCTCCCGTCCTCAGCTCTTCTCTCCACTTCCTGGTAAGGATCCTGGATGAAAATGATAATAAGCCAGTGTTTAACCAGGACACATACTTTGCTTTTGTGGAAGAAAACAGTAAAATTGGTGCCATGATTAAGCAAGTTAGCGCCACTGATATAGACGTGGGGCGCAATGCTGTTGTATATTACTACCTTGACGATGATGCTCAGGGACGTTTTGCCATCAACTCCAATTCAGGTGTAATTACAACTTACACACATTTTGATCGTGAGCAAAGAAATCACTATGAGTTTACAGTCCTGGCAGTTGACAGTGGTAACCCTCCAATGACTGGCTCAGCCACTGTTGTCCTCACTGTCACCGATATTAACGACAATTATCCTACATTTGATGGAGCTTCATTCCAGTTTTTTGTTCAGGAAAATTTGGCTGTAGATGCATATGTAGGGACACTGAGTGCTAATGATGATGATGAAGGGGTTAACCAAGAGGTCATATTCTCCATAGCAGCATCATATGCTAATCTGGTACCATTTTACGTGATGCCCGATGGAGCAATCAAAACAAATATTCGTCTGGACAGAGAGACCAAGTCCATGTACACTTTTGAAGTTGAAGTAACAGACAAAGGTTCACCTCCCCTAAGTACTGCCACTAATGTTGTTATACATGTCACAGACGACAATGACCAGGCACCAGTCATACAGTTCCCTAACAAGGGAAATAACTCTGTGTCAGTTTCCTTCCTGGTTCCCATAGGTACCACGATTACTAAAGTGTTGGCTTATGATCTGGATGAGGAAGGTCCAAACAGTCGCCTGACCTACTCCATCAGATCTGGCAATCACCATGATATTTTTGCCATTGGTCAGACGTCAGGTAACATTTATTTGAAGAGAGCATATCCTCTAGAGAGCGATGAAACATTTTTACTGGAAATTTCTGTCAAAGATAACGCACCTCAACCAAAAGAAACAGTCCACCAACTGGAAATCATACTTAGATATTCCAACGAATCAAGTACTTCCCTTGTGCCCAAGACAGGAAATACAAATGTTATCATCTCTATTGTGGTCGTGGCATTCACTTTTGTCATATCAGCCGCCATTATCACCACCATCTGCATCCTGCGACGTCATGACAAAAAATTGGAAATGAAACATTCAGAGAAAATGTTTGACAAACCTGAAGTTGTGTCTGATGAAAAAATGAAAAAAGGAGATTTAACTTACAAAGTGGATGATGTAATTGACACTCCTAAAAAGAAGAAAAAGGAAGTAAGTTTTTCGCTGGACGAAGCCTACGGGAGTATGCAACATGACTACACTGGTACAACCGAGCTTAACATTGCTGATCCCATTGAGGTAAATAAAACCATGCTACATCATTGTAAAAGCATCAAAGATTTCATATAATTCTAGGGTAAATAATAGTGATAAGATATAATATAAATAAGATTCTGTTATAACAGTAACTATAATGAATAAAATAAATTTGTTTAATCAGTGTTGGAAAAATGATAAAAAAATTACACCTTTCTCAAATTTAGCGAAGTATTGTCAAAATGCTATGATGTGGGAAGAAGGAAAGAATCTTTTTTCATAGTTTTTTTTCAAGTATTCCATGTTGTGTTATTAGATATTAGAAGTTAGTAGCTGTCAGTAAAACGTGGGACAGAGAGAATTTTTCCTTGTGTACAGTGCCTGGAAATAGTGTAATTACAATAATACTCGTTAGGCTCTTATAACATTATCGGGAAATTATATAACGTTGAGATATCATTAAAGAAAACGAAAGAATGGCTTTGCTGCCTTATCCAGAATTTATTTTGATATGAAATCTTTCCTTTGTGAAATTTGATCTGTCTGTTATACCATACAGTAGTAACATCTTTCCAGAGTTGTTGTTAGGTATGATAAGTGGGCAAACACTTTCAGTGACAAAAATAGCGGTCAGTTGTTTGCCTAGACAATGTGCTCCTTTCAGGATTTCCGTTAACTATTGGTGTTGCATCACCAACTGAATCTGTGTCCATCTCTAATGTAAATTTACTCGGTAAATAAGTTGGTCTTTGGCGGTACATCATGTATCAGCCTTTACAGAGGATTTGTGTTTACCTGGTCACCCGTGCGTTTATACAAGATAAGGAAAATAATCTGGTCCTCAATAGGAGTGAACACACTAGGAGCATTGATAAATCTGTAGTGGTCATTGTTATAATATCACATACTATCATAACCTCATAATCCATACCATACGATCAATTCCTTCGCCCCCTGTGATGTACAGAGAAATGTTTCATGTATGTGTCACAACATCAGGTTGTACAACATATTATAGAAATGACGAATCATAAACATATTAATTCAACACAGTAATTTGTTTGAATAATATAAAAATATGGCGCATATATTTTTTATGTTAAAATAAAACTGATTCTAGTTTAAATGATGATCAGTTACAAACTGAGTATATGTCATAATTCATGTATCTTCATTGTCTGCTATAATTTTTTCATAACTTCTGTTTAAATTTTTCAGGATGCTATGTACCCCAACCAGTCAAACAAGCAGATAAAAAATCTACAACTTCACAAGCTCCATCTACAGGCTCATGATAAGGAGGAACAGGTAACTATTTTACTGAAACAGTAGTTCTTAAAATATCTGTTTCTGATGTGCAAGAAACTTATTTCACAAGAAATCAAGGTTCATAAAAACAAAAATCCTTCAAAAAATAAAAGAAAGAAAAAAAAAACATTTAAAAAAAACCCCACAAAAAACACAGTTTTTGAAGGAAAGAAAGTTAATCTCAGAGGAAATTAAGATTCTTTCCTTCATGGCTCCATAATACGTTCTCATAAAAATTACTTTTTTTCCACTTAAGGTGATCTATTATTGAATCATTATAAATCTTTAGGTTTCTCCACACAAACTTAATACAGTCCTTAAATTTTATTCAATTCCCTTATATTGATTTTGACACTTTGGTTTTCAATTTATTTAATTTTACTTATCTCTGATCAAAATGACCTTGGGTTTGTGACGGGTAGGTTTTTCTCTGACAGCTAATGTCAGTGTCAGTCTGCTTGTAGCTAATATCGTCCATTGTATCCGTAATTTGCCTGGCTATCCTGGCATTTCTAGACATGGTCAAATCATGTTTTATTTCTTGGTAATTGACATAAATGTCTTCTAAACCAGTGTAATTACCAGCACTGTGAAATTGATTTTTGAATGCTTCTTTGAATTTGAAAATAAATTTAAAATGTCCGAAAATAATTGTGACACAGAAATAACACAGGCCATCTTTTGCTGGCAGCACGGGACACAGGATATTCATTCATGGTTCTGATCAGGCAGTCACTGGTCCACATTTGTGTTGTTACTCGGCCACATAAAGGTCTGATTTATAATGTTGTAGCGCGCATTCCTTTTATTATTTTTACAGAATTAATGGAGGTAAAATTGACTTGTAGATCCCATTCATACACAACCATGTTTGTCCAAGCCTGGTGGGTGGGTCTAAAGATTTCTGTTCACGAAATAAAAAAGGAACAACATTCCAGCAGAGAGATTTATAGTAGTTTTAGAATTTAGCCAGTGTTTGGTTTAATTACCTTTTTAATCCTGAAGTATCCCCCTGTCCAGGTAATGTGTTATGTATAACTACAGGTGTGAAATCCACTGACTACAGCAGCTGGCTGGGAGAGTTTGAAGGCCCAAAAGTTCACTTAGTCCTCAAATAAAACAGTATCATGCCGAGTCTATATAAATAACCTCTATATCGTGTTTCCGGATCTAGTGACCACTGGTCAGCCGGCACAGCAGTTGGTCTTGTACCTGGAAAATTAAACCTGCCATAGGCATTCCTTATATTTCATTTCAAATGAAAAATACAATGCTATTAAAATAAAAGATGTATAAATTTTCCAATAAAGATTTGAGAATCTATTTGATTCTCATAAATATAAAAAGAAAAATGTATTCATGCATATTTAAATTACAACGATATTCCCTGAGATAATTAATATTTGACCTCTTTTCTTTTTTCAGAAGAACATTATGGCGCAGCCTCTGTTTGACAATTTAAGTGATACATCTGGCGAGACAGCTAATTCAGACAGTGGTCGCGGGGGAAGTGACGTTGATCTTTCATGTCAAATGAGCATGCAAGGTACTACCAATTTAAAAATGTGCAATAAAAATCCTACATAAATTATTCTGTTACATTGTGTTCCAATGTTTTAATCTATTTTGAACATAAATTTGACAAAAGTGTGTCAAACAGTATTCATTTGTAATGAAAACTGTTTTATATCCCCCCAAAAAAAGAAATGTAAAAAAAATGGATGCCAGTTAGTTGTGATAAAATTGTATTATAAAGTATGTGGGAATAATGAATTTTTTGTGTGTTTCAGATGAACTGAAAACTTTCACATTCAACTATTTCAACAAGAAACCAAAGTCATCTACACCCTCAACTTCATCAAATATTTCATCTTCACAAATGCCAATTCACAATAAAAACAGAACTCATCGAAACAGTGAGAACAGTGGTCATTATGGACAGAAACATTATCCTGGATCTGTGGATGTTTTTCACACTGGGTCAGAATTTCCCAGAGAAAAAATAGACTCCAGAGTGAGCAGTTCTATTGACAACTTTACCAAAGACAATTCCAAAAAAAATGGACACAGATCAAAATCAAAATCCGAGAAATGGTTTCCATCCTATGTGTGAAAAGGCACTTGTGTGATAGTTATAATGACAATCTGTGACACTCTCACTGGAAATTTGATCTCAATGACTATACAGTTGTGATTCACTGATGTGAGCAGTGATGGTGAGAAAGTGCTCATGTTCCTGATGACTATAGGACCAAATGTGAGATTGACTTTGATGTTAATCAAAAGAAGACATGTGATATAAACAGTATACAAAATAGAATGGATGTATGTGCTCTTCCTGAAGTCATTCACCATGTTTTAATCTTCATCCATATAAATTCCCAGCCAGTTAAGACAGATTTGTGACAGTAAAGAATTGTTCACCAAACATAAAATAGTACAGTGTATGACCAACAAGTTTAGACCAATACCAACAGACCCTGTCCACTAATGCCATTGTATCAAAAGGTCCTTCCCTTGGCATGTTGGAGATCTAAAAGGGTCCTTCCTTCAGAGTGTAGATCTACGGACAAGGCCCTTCCCTCAGAGTGTAGATCTACTGACAAGGCCCTTCTCTCAGACTGGAGATCTTCTGACAAGGCCCTTCCCTCAGACTGGAGATCTACTGACAAGACCCTTCCCTCAGAGTGTAGATCTACGGACAAGACCCTTCCCTCAGAGTGTAGATCTACTGACAAGGCCCTTCTCTCAGACTGGAGATCTACTGACAAGGCCCTTCCCTCAGACTGGAGATCTACTGACAAGACCCTTCCCTCAGAGTGTAGATCTACTGACAAGGCCCTGCCCTCAGAGTGAAGATCTACTGACAAGACCCTTCCCTCAGAGTGTAGATCTACTGACAAGGCCCTTCTCTCAGACTGGAGATCTACTGAAAAGGCCCTTCCCTCAGAGTGAAGACCTCATTATATCCTGCTGAAAGCGTTGGAACAATCATCATTCAAAAATGTAAGTTCATTCTATATTGTAATATAGTGAATCAATCCAAAGAGAATGAAATTATTTATGAAATTTAAAAAAGACAATAAAAAAAGGACATTTTTTATGTAAAATACTTATTCCACTATAACCAACATTACCAATATCCAGAAAACATGTTTTTATTTGAAAAGAAATTTTAACAACTTTTCGTAAAAATGTAGGTTTTTCTTATTCTCTCAAAGTCTTAGCGAAGGTATATTACCTTTTCACACTTGTTTCCACTCGTTATGAAATTAACATCTATGTACAAAAGGTATTCAAGTGAAAAGTGCCAAGTGGTGTGAAATCTTGATACATCTGTTCTGGTATGACAAATGCTGTCATACAAGTATTGTTCCTATTGTTCTAGTTAACAATGATGTAGAGGATACAATCTCAGGTCGTCAAATCCACCAAATACTTCGTTGTTTACAGTCAGTAAACAATCTCCAAAATCACAAAACGAAATATTTTCCGCAACATTCACAAGATAATTTGTCAGTGAAAAGATCTTGTTCAAATCTTTACTTGACTTTGTCAATAAAGGCGATCAGCAGGGAAAGGAAGTTCGATTGGAATGTATGTTAAAATGGCCAAACTTTGTTGACTTGTCAAAGGGTTATTTAAACATCCATTTTAGAAGAATTTTGTTAACTTGCGATCATTGGTTGGTCATTTAAATATCAATTTTATATCATTCACCTTTAATTTACCTACCAGATGTTAACGATACATTGTGTTTAGAAACTTGTTTGTCGTTTACTGTTTAAATACACATTGATCAACATTTTGGCCTGGCCAAATACACAGAGACTGGGCGGCCACCTTCCGGCGAGGCATCAATACCCTGTATTTACTGAACCCCATGTGTTAAGAAAAATATTGGGATAGCTTATCAATAAGTTACAATTTTGTAGAATTTTCAGTGAAAGTATAATTTACTTGTCCTTCAGCAGAAATCAAAGTCTGGTTTTATCCTTCTGTCAATAACTTTAGAGATAAAAATATTCCTTATTAAATTTTATAGTTTACAGCTCTATGCTTACATTCCTCTGTCAGGAAGATAAAAACACCTTATCTTTAAATCAACTCATTGTATTGTTTATTTTTCATTTATTTTTTTACATTTTATTTCATTTTTCTACTTTTTTAAAAAGAAACTTGGAACTTTAAGCGTAATTAAAAATCAACAAGATTAGTTTCAGTTTTTATCTTCATAGGATGATCTTTAAATATTGTCTGTCAAAAACTTTTCAAAGTTTGATTTTGTTTTCTTATTTCTATGGTAACAGTTGTATGTGTAAAGGCTTATTTTTGTTTTAATTTGGAATATTTATCAATGTCTGTCTTTTGATACCTAGCATTACTGTTAAACATGATGAAATACTTAGGACTGATTAATGCAGACATCATGAACCTTACAAATGCATCATGTAGTTTCTGTTATATATTAGCATTTTTTATATGGAATTTTATTTTCTTGTCTTTTTAGGATTGAAGAGAAAAATCAAGAAATGTCAAAGAAATGGCCGTTGATTTCCAGTTCATCTTATGAAGAAGAAGACAGCGTTTAAAGTATCATGCCGTGTCATTTGAAAGTTCTTTAGAAACATTGCCATTTTCTTGACAACTTGGATTAAAAAGATATTGGTTATGGTCAACAAACAGTCATCACAGAACCATTCATCTTATTTCCTACTAGACAATACAAGGACTTCTGCAGACTATTGGCGGACTTCAGTGTATAACTAAATCGGTATAGAAATGGCAGATATGTTTCAGGTTATGCTGAAACAAACCTATGATATTACATTTTCAAATGGTGCTAATTACTGTGTTTCACCCCTTACACTTACATACATATGTGAATCTGATTTGGTTTTCAGAGAGAAAATAGAAACTGTATTATATGTATATGTGAACAATTATTTGACATAAATTTGAAATTAAGATTTATAAGGTGTGGTCAAATGATTATACTGTTAAGGGCTCATAATGGGCAATGAAAAATTTAAAAAATTGAATTCCAAATCAATTAATTATTCTACGAATGTTTTTTGATTAATAGTGAGCCAGATCTGATACACTGTTTTTTTTGTTAAGTGATTGTGATGTGGTATGTGCTCTCTCTATATAAATAAAATATAGAGAAAATCTTAGTCAGTATATGCTAACATACATTTAACAGTATAGTGTTGGTAGATACACAGGTTCTGACATTTCAGGGATTTCAATGAGTCACCAACAAAATTAAACAACACAAATTGAAGTTCTTGATTTCTTAACTCAAAACTGATGAAAAAATGAGATACAAAATTCAGAGTAAGTAATTCCTTCATTGTAACATGCACATCTTGTTATAATAAATATTTATTTCCTTCTCATTCATCATTTTTTTTCTGCACTCTTGTTCTTTCCAAATATTAGATGGTGTGAATGAAACTTAAAAGTTGTCTTATTTAAGTTTTATAATCTTAAATGAAGATCTCCTAATGAGGATCAGTGAGAAAACCATAAAGATATTTCTTTAAGAAATTATGATATTATTTCTCTGACATAATTCCAATAATTTGTAATTATTATTCTGTCAGAAATAAAGTTACAAACATTATTGTTTAGAGGATATCACTTGATGTGAAATGTCTGTAAAATTGTACATTTTTTGTAATTTATTAACTGAAATAACAAAAACGAGAAAATAGTGCCAGCTGAAAGTTGGTTACTATTGACATAGCCCTAATGTTCATTGTTTATGATTGTTACTTAATGTGAATTTGATGTTGTTGTTATGATAAAGATGTTCACCCATGTTGACAGTAATAAAACTGTAAAATTTTAAAACTTGATTTGTTTTCTTTGCTGGCTTTTTATATGAATCAAATTACTGAAAAGGAAATGAAGCGATAATTAAAATTGTACAATGTTGTGTATACACAAAGCATTTTATTATGACTTGAGTATTAAACAATGACTGTAACGTTATAAACACTACAGAAGATAGCTTGATTTGCTTTCTGAATTTTCTATTAGTTTCTTGTAGTTATAGGGACATTTTTATGCCCTCAAATTGAAAGATCACAAACATATCGGTCAACTTTAACCTTTCCCATAACTATTGCACGGTAAGAGGTAGGACTTCCATATTATGTGTGATCCTTGTGACAAGACCTTTCCGGTGGTACCCAGTTTTTTGACAATGTGACCTTGACCGTGAACTTTGACCTACATTTGAAAACAAAAAATCATTACGATAATGAAGACATAAGTGTTTCACATAGTGTGAATGCAGTTCTAATGTCTCACATCAGAATTCTGTTGCAATTAAGGACATGGTGTTTCATAAACACATCTTTGTGGCAAATTTTGTCTCACTTACGGCAGTAATCTCAACATTTAAATTTGTTTTGTTAAATGGACATCTGACTACTGGGGTAAGTGAATCCCAAAATTATCTCAGTGATGTTTCATAACAATTTAAGAATGAATTATATTTTTCTAAGGAATAAATAATTCATATGAAATAATTTTATATAAGTACTTCAATATCATTTTGATTACCTATTAGCTGTAAATCGTCAGTCAGTCTCTTGTTGGAAAACCATTGTAAAACTGTATCTCCCTGAGGAGGGGGGGCATCATATAGAATAAAAAGGTCCATTTTGTTTAGCTGCGTTATAAGGCATTAAGGGGATTCATGACATCGTGAAATATAAATCTACTTTTATGACATTGTGTCTGAGAAAAAAATGTAGGCATAGTAACCATTTGAATCACTTTAAGGTACACGTTGAAATTCATTGATGGAGAGATATTTTGACATTTTAGTAGCACATCTCCAGTGATAACAATGTTCCGACCAAACTTCAGGTGAAGTTCCGAGGTGTGTGGTCTAACGGTCCTTACCCGTAGCGGTGTGGGTCTCTCAAGAACCTGAGTAACGGACCAGTCTCTGCTGACGGTCCTTACCCGTAGCGGTGTGGGATCACAAGAACCTGAGTAACAGACCAGTCTTTGCTGACGGTCCTTACCCGTAGCGGTGTGGGTTGCTCAAGAACCTGAGTAACGGACCAGTCTCTGCTGATGCTGTTGTACTTTGTCTGACGGTCCTTACCCGTAGCGGTGTGGGTTTCACAAGATCCTGAGTAAAGGACCAGTCTCTGCTGATGCGGTTATACTTTGTCTGACGGGCCTTCCCCGTAGCGATGTGGGTTTCACAAGAACCTGAGTAACAGACCAGTCTCTGCTGATGCTGTTGTATTCTTTGTCTGACGGTCCTTACCTGTAGCGGCGTGGGTTTCATAAGAACCTGAGTAACGGACCAGTCTCTGCCGATGCGGTTATATTCTTGGACAAAACGTTTTACCCTTATTTCTCTAGAAAGCATGCGGCGGGCCTCCAGTATGTTGTTTGGTGGTGTAGCTACCACAAAGAAATCCCGCCTCAAAACGACCCTAGCTGTTCACTGGGAGGTAAACATATCAACGAAACAAACACTACAATTAGCGGGGGAAATGTATATCATGCAAGTTAAATAAAACCGATTCGACAAATAACCCATGGACTTTGAAAGTTAGAATACAAACTGTCGATGTCTTCTCATACTTAACCATGCTTTATGACTTGTGGTGTTAGCGTCATGTATGTTCATGCAAAAAGAACAAAAGGACCGATTCCTTCTCCAGCTAACATTGAGTATAAAATCTGGCCAAACGGTATGCAATGTCATTATAACTAAAACAAAGAACAACACAACAGCAAAAATCTGGACTACATCTTAGATACACCATGTATATATACAGCTTCGTAGAAGATTGGATTATTTGAGCTCAACAAAAAAAAGACATTAACAATTTTCACTCTTTAATACCAAACTATTTGTCAACTTAGGGCAAAGTCTTGTACTTTCTTTTCATATGAACGTCTTGTTCACGTGTTAAATAGATGGTAAACTGTACAGGCCATAAGTCTAAATATAAATGTTATATATGTAAGTGCCAGGTCCCTGTCAGTGTACTGATGCTGCACAAATACAAATCCCAGCTGTGACTCGCCCTGTATACGTAACACGTTGTAATCTGTGGACGTCATGCTGCTGTCAACATTGGCCAAGAACATTGACGTGCATGTGCACGTGTCCAATACCCGATCTTACTTTATAATTTTCACACCTGCTATTGATCGCGTGCTACAATTTATTTTTTTATTAAGTTTTTTAAACACTTCATAGGAACTCTTCAGTGCCTGGTAATGAAATCAAATAGTCAATCGGACAGTTCAAATAATATTGATAAAGTATTTTTTAATTGCTGAAAGATCGACCGGACAGATGATGAAAGAATTGTATATTTCCTACAGAGTTGTAAAAACAAGACATTGTATTTCCTGTCATTTACTTTTATTGATTCCACGCTATTTTTCCCTTTCCTGTACTCTAATCTCAGCGGAGGGGAAATAAACATTGGTTAGGTTAACACTGAAATGCATTATTTTTATATAACCTCTGTTTGGCTTGTAAGTTCTACACTACTGAATATCTTGGTACTCCGAACAAAGGTTTTATAGTTCTGTTTCCTGTTTATATCATGTCATTGTGTCTGTTATTAACACGAAGTGTTAACATAAGCACAGCACAGCAAAAACGTATACAGGCAAGAAAGGTGAATTTCAGTCTGTTACAAATTTAGTAAAATATATCACAATGATTGGTCCATAATTTTCAAAAAGAAATGCCCATCGTCAAACCTGTTTCGTCATGAACAAGGAAACGTTAATAATTTGAAATCAATATTATTATCAGATTATATAAGCTGATTTATACCTAGCCGTTTTAACGTTGGGAATTTGTACATCTTGTGAAAAACACCAAACGTTGATTTTGACAGATTTATAAAAAATCGTTTGAAGTCTGCCGAAAAACACATTAGAAGGGGTCATTAAGGAGATAGCGACCAAAGCAAACAAATTATAAATATTACCAGTGACCTCGGGTAAATATATCGAGCTGAGTTTGTTGGGGATCGTTAGCAACAGTTTGCTGACATTCTGTATGGTGTGAAGGAAAACAGGATTCTCGCGAGAGGTCCAACACTAAGCTAAAAGTGTCAGAGCTTATCTGTTGTAGTCGAGTGATCAATGCTTCGCCGCTTTGACGAGGAAATTATGGAAATAGTGTATCGAGTATTGACCAAGGAAAATGGAGCGAAACATAACGAGCGTATAAACACCCTAAAACTCCGATAAAAGTTTAATATGAAATTGATTTATGATACCTGAAGGACGGCTCCTACAAAAGGACCGGAATTTCTGACAATGTGATGGTATTTCTGCGTATCAAAAACGTATATTGGTGTCTCGCAGACCCCGGGGAATATGTATCATATGATTATAATATATATTTTGTTGGGTGCACAGACAAGTCACATACGTCGCTGAGAATTAGAAATACGTAAATACAAATGTGCTATAGATAAATATTGTTATAGAATTTATCATACCAATAAACTTTTGTTGACTATAAAAAAAAAAAACAAAAATCTTGCGACGACCAGGGTGGATGGCCTGTATGTGCGCCAGGTTTCGTTACAGAATTCGGACTTCTTGCCTTAATTATTCTGCTCGCCAGTACACATTTTTCACACTATCTTTTTCACACTAGCCTCAACTAGAGTAAGGTTTGAATAGGAACATTTTCAACTTTTATAATAACCCTGAACCGATTTCAATGCGGAAACATTCTCCGGCGTTATGTGAACAGAAATTGCGAATTACCCCAAGGGGTGGGGCCCAAAATAGCGAAATTGACTCAAACTTTTAAAAACAAATCTACTTCAAAAACCCAAGTGTGGTAGACTGGAATGTTCTTCATGGATGGCAGGGCCTTAAGATGTTTTACAAAATGTACCAAAATCATTTCATTACTCCAAGGTCTCAGTTCCTCCCATGGAGGGGTACGTTTACTATATTTCAAGGAGGAAAATTATTTTTGAGCATAATTTGTTCTATTAAGACAGATGTCTTTGTGACTTATTGCGATCGCTTTTCGCCCGGCGTCGTGTGGCGTCCATACATTTTCGACCTCCTCTCTCAAATCCCTCAACCATTTCTCATCAAATTTTGCAGACACTTTGGATAATCATGAGCCAAATTGGCGAACCATACAATCGTTAGCCCTAAGAGGCCAAAAGATGGGGTCAATAGGGTACATGTTAATTGAAATTTCAAACTGAATCTTAGGATATGGTAGAAACAAATACTTTTCATGTACCGTCTCGTCTTCAGGTGCTTTACCAAAAACATTGAATTTTATTATCCATGCTTCAATAGGATATAATTCTATTCTATCTTGGATAGAACTATCAGTTTGTGAAGGTACACGTTATAATATATGGATACTGACACTGATCGACCTGGAGGGGCTGACGGGTGGTGCCAAATTGGTCTCCTTTTTTCTCTAGACTAAGATCAAACTGATTACAATACACATAATTCTTTATTCTCTACAAGATGATCTGTGTTCAGATTGGACCCAGATATAGTAGATTAAAAAATATTCATGGATTGAAGGGTATTAAGATGCTTTACCAACATTTTAAATTTGATGACCCAAAGGTCTGACATCCTCGAGAACGGGATAGATGTTTTTTTTGCAATAGTTCATGTGGAAGTCAGTTTCAATTGCCTGATATGATACTTTCATTTCTGGTGACCGTCAAGGCTACTAGGCCTCTTGTACGTTTGTTCACATTATGGAACTTTTCAACAGCATATTTAAACGATTAAAAATGATAATAATCATACCTGGATTTTACGTATATATATATTGATTTTCGTCCATATTATTGTCAACAAAAATAATACCCAGGAAGTCTGTTACGGTACGTGTACTCATAGGCTTAGTATCGAGTACAAAAGCAATACATTTTGTGACGTCATAGTTACGCACAAATGTATGACATCATAATGCACGACGTTACGTTGAGATATTTCAAGTTTTGTTGACTATGAATGCTTGATTGATTTTGAAAACGCTCTTTCTGACCTAAGAGAGGTAACTCTTACTTGCCACCAACTGGTAAGTCATCAACTTTTGAACACAAGTTCGCGTGTGCCATGTCTAAATAATTTGGCAGCCAAATATGTTGTCGGGTTTGTCAGCTGCCAATGAATTCATATTGGCGGGCATTCATAAGCTGATATGAAATAGTTGAATATATTGATTTCATTTTTTGTGTGAGAAAATAGTAATTTGTTATAAAGTTGGCTTATGTAAGAGGTAAATTGAAGCATTTTCCAGGTTGCAATGTTGTCAGACGACGTCGAGGGCGATTTAGAGCCCCCGAACGAGGCTATGATGGACCTTCGTGGCAAACTCGACAACCTGCGGGAGGCTAACCGTGACCTGAATGCTAACCTGGAAAGACGTCATAGTGGGTTGAGGGAAGCCGGGGACAAGATACAACAGATGTCTAGCAATATGCACCAGTTCCAGGTGACCTTGGCGGCTATAGACAAACACATGCAAGACAACAGAAATCGTATGGTCGACCTTGACCGCATGTGCGAGGAGCTGCAGCGAGAAAAGGGTAAATGTTTAGGCTAAGTGTGACTGTATGTTTTTTTTAATGTACAAACACAGAAATGCGTGTTAAAGAGGTACAGTAGCTATTTTCAGAAAACCTTGACCTTTTAAGCTAAACGCGGACTTATTAATCGTCTGTTAGATAAGGTCATTCATATATAACTTTCCACATTTTTCAAAATATCTTGTAATACCTGGTAATCGAAGTTTGAGGTAAAACTTGTTTTGTTATGTTATAGAAGAAACAATAGATAATAACGTCAGCCTATAAGAAGCATGAATGTTTGTCATTTGTAATAAAATAAAGACGAGAAAATTAGAAAAATCCTGATAATAAACATAATTACGTAGAATATAATATTAGACCAAACTTTCGGTGTTATTTCTTGATTTTATCTTCTTTCGGGTAGATGATATCAACACAGAATTGCGCTTCCTGTCATCTGAAGACGCATGGGCAGAACTGAACTCGAGTCAGCAGCAGGCAGATGAGGAGGATGTGACAACAGAGAAACGTCTCACAGGTACCACGTGGTCAGGAATAATATTGGGTCAAATGATGCTTTGTGTACCCTAAGTACCATATTACCTATATCCGAATATGTGTATTTGTGATGTTTTGTGATGTGTTGTGACTACACACTCAATATCATAGGAGACAAATAACCATAAAAAACATGTATACACTGAGATATAAAGTGTATGGTATCATCAAACCCGATGAGACAGGCCGTTTTGTCCGCATATGGTCGGTGGCCGCTTGGCCACACACGGTCGGCTGGCCGTTTCGGCAATACATGGTCGGCAAGCCACTTCATCCACACACGGTCGGCTGGCCGCTTCGGCAACACCTGGTTGGCAAGCCGCTTCATCCACACACGGTCGGCTGGTTGCTTCGTTCCCACGCGGTCGGATACCCGCTTCAGCCACACGCGGTCTGCTGTGCACCACGGTCACACACGGTCGGATAGCTGCTTCGTCCACACACGGTCGTATATTCGCCTCGGTCACACACGATCGGCTGGCCGCTTCATCCACACACGGTCGGCTGGCCGCTTCGGCAACACCTGGTCGGCAAGCCGCTTCATTCACACACGATCGGCTGGCTGCTTCGTTCACACGCGGTCGGATACCCGCTTCAGCCACACGCGGTCTGCTGTGCACCACGGTCACACACGGTTAGATAGCTGCTTCGTCCACACACGGTCGTATATTCGCCTCGGTCACACACGGTCGGCTGGCCTCTTTAGTCACACATGGGCGGCTGGCCGTTTCGGCCACACATGGTATACGTTGATCAGCGAATCACAAGGTCGATTTGTTTTCCAACCTACACTATATTTATACTTATATGCTCATGTGTTTATATTGTAAGAAATGACATAAATAAAGGTATTCGGTTACGCTTCTGTCAATACCTGTTTGAATATTTATATACCCCTTCATCTCGATTTAGATATACCGACCACTGTACATGATAGCTTAACTGAAAGTGACAAAGTCGGAGAGCATGGAAATACATGCAAGACTCCATATGTTTCATTTGTCGACTTGAACGAAGTAGATATGTGTGTGTTGGGTAGTTTGTAACACATTACTGACCGGTCAGTTTTATTGTAATGATTCACGTGTTTACATTCGTTCAACATAAGATTGGGCACGAGAAGACCTCTTCGCCAAGCTGGATGACCTTGACGCTATGAACAAGCGGTATGCGGACAAAATAGCGGACACTGAGGACCAGTGGGTGAGCATGTCGGCCACTATGATTTCTAGATTGCTCCAGCGGTACAGTTTGACAGCTGGGGCAAAATTATGTCTAATGATAACTTTGATCTTACGAATGGTATAATTGTTTGTAGAAAGTCATCATTTGGCATTAGAAGTTTACAAATTGTTCTCTTTGTGAATACTGTTAGAAACACCTGCCTGTGACAATCTGACATTTATCCAGTCATTATGATCTTGTCTTCCCTAGTAGAACAATATATATTCTTTTGACAAAGTAAACGTGTTTCAATTTACCTGCATCCCCACTCTATGATAGTTACATCTCGCCGACGATTTGGTATTCAAGGACATATTCCCAATATCAAGATTGTAGTGCAAGATGTCGGCAACTGCCAGACAAACTCACAAAACAGAGCTTCGTGATGAAGATTATGGGGAAGTTGTATGATCGTCATAGAGGTCTCATTCTTTTTCGTTGTGCGATATGAAGTTGGACGTGTTTCATGCTTGCTAGTATGCCTGATGGTACAGTTGTTTTCCTTGTTCATATTGGAGAACGTGGCATTACTTTCTTGGAATACCCAAAAATAACAGAAGACACTTTCCAGAACACCTGGTCTTGCACTCCTTGTATTTTTTTACATGAGAGTCTGTGTAAAACTGGTCTTTCTTTTGTTCAAAGTTTGCCCTTGTTTCATCGGTTTTGAATTTGAATTTGTTTTCAAGTGGTTTTTAAATTGCAAATTGCATGGAGCGTCGTCAATGTTTTGTGTCTTTATTTCAGGAGATGTACAAAGATGAAGTTCGGAAAAGTCGAATGGAGACCAAGTCCTACCTAAACGACATCAATGAAGTTAACGCCCGAATAGTGTCGCGGTTTAACAGCCTCCTGAAATATGGTCGGCAAGGTATAGCTTTATACTGTTTGAATATTTCATAGACATCATTTTTCTTGAGCAGAGATACTGTTTTTTCTCAGTGTTTTATGCGCTAAACCTATCTATGCATGTTGAAGGTAATTATTTGAATGTTGACATGATTGAACAAACTTTGAGCAATACACACTACATATTCAAACTCAAGGGTAATGTTGCCCTCCCCTCCCCCCACCCCAACCCCCATTTCCAGCTCTCGATAACACTACAGAACGTGGTGCTAGACTTCGAGTAACCCCTTTGCCCCACCTCCGTGGATTTCTTTCAGGTCATCGCAACATTCGCTATTTAAAATTCGTTCATATGCTTGTTGTTTTTTTACCAGGTTTAGGAGATACGGAAAAGGAGTGTCTCCGAGACACCATCAAATGCATAGAAATAGACGCTGAACTCCGCAAGGAGACTGAACAGGTTGGTATCTACTACCCAATCACCCTGGCCAGGTTCTAAGTGGGCATTCTTCTGTGTTGTCTGGTGAGAAAGCAAGGAAAGCCAAAACAGTGCCTCTTCTTTATCCTAATTACATTGAGATCTTAATACTTTCATTAACTTCTAGCAGCCGTAAGCTCTTTCTTTATGGCAGCGCTTACAAAGACACTCGGTTTTTTTGTTTTTTTGTTTTTGTTTTTTGTTTTTGTTTTTGTTTTAGTTTTTGTTTTGTTTTATATATTCGTGTCACTTTAATGTAAATGGCAGAGTACAATGACACCGGGTACATGTCAGTTAAGTATCAGAGTACTTTATGTGGCGTTTCATTAGTGGTCCTCGCATTTTATTGCCACCGCCTTTATGCAACTCAACGAAAAGAAATTAGTTCTCATCATCTTGAAGACCCTAACCAAACAAATTGATTGTTGATTTAAGATTGGTTGTGATCAGTAACACGATAATCTATGTTAGTGTTTAGATACAAAGCTGTTTAGTTCGGACATTGAAGAGGAAATCGACCACCTGTTAAGACAAAGGGAACAAATGTGGGAACAGAACTCTGCTCTGATGGAGGAAATATGTGCCCTTCAGTCTCAGGACCAGGGGGAGACAATCATACCCTTAAAATCTTCGGGAAAGCACATCGATTTACCTACCAGAGACTTGACCTACCAGAGTCTTTCAGGCGACGCACAAGATACCGAAGACCAGGTTGAGGAAGCGGAACACATCGGAGGAGGAATTTCACTTCATAAGTGTGTTGGTCTATGCATGTTTGTTTGCCATTGTGTGTGATATTTCCCACTTTTAAATACAATTATCATTAAAGTACCTGCCGTGCATTTTATATATATGTATCACCAGAAGTTGCACGATGGAAGAACATTCCATTTGACTTTACCTTCAATTTAACTTTTTAAATTGTGATTCAAATATTTCTGTTACTCTTGGCGCTTCTTGCTTTTGCGGGATGTTAAATTTCTTTACTTAAATGTTCTTGAAGGTGTGTCAAGTTAACCGATCTATCTCGCCTGTTCCACGGGCCAGAGAAAGTGCAGGCGGCCATGGAAAAGGTCTTTACAGCCCAGGACGCTCAGCTGGACGCCGGGAATGACCAGCTAGATATGGATTCGGCAGCCGGGGGACATGACAAACCCCCTCCGCCTCCTGAGGAAGATTCTGAGGATGAAGATGAACCGGAACCGGAACCAGACGAAGGACCCGAACCGTCGCAACAGACACACGTCGCTCGCCGACATCACCACCACATGGAAAATACACGTAAGTATTGCCTAAACACGATTTTATTTTAGTAACGACAGAAGAAAAATAATAGGACATAACAATGTATACGTTTACATCTTTCAGTAAATGGTAGTCTTTTGATCGCGATTTGATTTCTTTGCCAAAGAACAATTTATTTCCATGCAAGCCGAAATCCAGAATAACTTTGAAACTACATGTGCCATTGTTTCTAGGAATGTCCGACCTCATGGTGTCAAAGATCCGAAGGAGAATGCCAGGACCAAATGTCCAGGCAACCCACAAAGACGCCGAGACGGTGAGTGGACAGCCCAACCTGTCCACTACTCGCAGACCTTCTGCGTTTTCCTTCACGCCATTGCAATCACGGGGCGGTCGCCCTAAACGTTAGTGCATGTCGCACGCTACAAATGTTGTTTCCATTCTACAGAGGAGAATCAAGATCGAGAAATAGTGATTTAATTATTTCCAGTGGTAAAGACACATTTAAGAAATCATCGTGTCATGTGTAAACACACGTGTTATTAAAATGTATGTAACGCATCGGAAGAGCTGCATCGACATTTTAATGATTATCTGTTAGTAACATAGATGTCTCTTTTGGATGAAATTTATGTTTCTACTTCAACTACAACAAAAGATCCCAGAGGCAATTCTTTGATTTTTATTTGTTCTTTAAATGTTGGACCATTTCCCTTCTTTTCTTTCCTCTGTTTTGCACTTGATCATATAAAATGTGAAAATTCCCTTAAGAAATATCAATTATTTTTGGAACTATAAAATTCAAGCCGGTCGCCTGTCTGCCATTTAGTTTTTCTGATTAATCCCGAATGAAAGGGGCACATACAGAGAGTCACGGTAAACAAACTACGTATGAAATTTTAGAGCGATCCATCGCGTATTTCTAACGCAAAATAGCGACAAAAAAATTCTGTCAAAACCCAAAATGGCCTGTCCCCAAGTTGTTTTCTGATCAGTCCCAAAGTCAAATGGACCAGCTTGGGACCGAAGGAAACCTACACAATACATTTGAATAACATCTCTCCAGTGCTTCTCAAGAAATGGCGATAACAAACTTTCACTGTAAAAATTTAATATGACCGCCTGTCAGCAATTTTTGTTTAAAAATGAGCCACAAATAACGACCAAGTGAACCTACATAATATAATTGAATGATATCCAACCAATACTTCTCAATTTAATATGACCGCCTGTCAGCAATTTTTGTTTAAAAATGAGCCACAAATAACGACCAAGTGAACCTACATAATATAATTGAATGATATCCAACCAATACTTCTCAAGAAAAAGCGATTACAAACTTTCATCATGGTGTCCCCCTGTCAGCCATTTTCGTCTCCGAAAATTGGCAATGCAAAATACAATTAGTGGAAACTTAGAATAAAGCATACATTGCTTCACCAGAAATAGCGACAAATTATGACTGTCATAAACAAAGACAGTCGCCTGTCAGCCTTTTGTTTTTTAAATCAGGCCCAAAATAGACGATGTACAACTCGGGATCAAGGCGAACTTTCACGCGTTTCTCCAGAGAAAGCGATATCAAACTATGACGATCGAAATCCAAGATGGCAATGCGTCGGCCATGATATTTTTAAAGTCAGTCCACATGTGGACTATGTTCAACTAGGAACCACGAGAAACCTTTCAATTTGACCAGAATCCATCCAATGCTTCTCCAGAAGAATTGTTTCATGGACGGAAGGATGATGGACGGACGAACTAACGAACGAGGAAAAGCAATTTGAATAACCCAGTAACCCACTATCATCAGATCGTGGGCTATAACGGTTCTTTTGGGTGAAGTGAATGTCACAACTACGAAAACATGTTGCTATATGTCACACAGACCAGAAGTTTCCTTAGAATGAAATAAGTATTTTAACGATAACATGTATCTAATCAGGCCCAAATTTACATTGTAAAGTACCTTAAATAAATGTTACTACAATGTCACGTGCATCATATCGATATATGTATCGACACTTAGTGTTGTAATTGACCCTCTAACCTTTGTAATTCTCGTTATCCTTATACAGGGATATAACAATCTCTTTCACCCGCACAGTACTATACATGTATGACGTCATTACGTAGTGTCATCATATCACACACTGGACTTGAATTTCGCGCATCATATAATGCCTTGGTGAAATAGAATCCACAAGAAATGTGGTCTTTATTTCGGTCTTCTCAAACTTTTGAGATTTTCTTTGACGGAATATCAATAGAATAATGATTCAAATATTGTATTTAGCAACTGAAATATGAATATATGTGAAATATTAAAAACATGCTGTTCGTCTTGTTGCTGTGGTGCAGAATATCTGAATGTTTCACGACATCGACAAACTCAATCTTTCATTATTCGTTTGACTGTAAACTTTGGAATGGATACAGGAAAGCTGTGACTATGAGTTATGACTTTCCATTTTGTATAAGTTTCATAGTGATTGACAAAGAGGTCCAGTCTTGTCATGTGATGTACTATGGTAGGGTTATCGGGTTATTGAAAAAGAGGTCCCGTCTTGTCATGTGATATACTATGGTAGGGGTTATCGGGTTATTGATAAAAAGGTCCAGACCTTGTATGTGATATACTATGGTAGGGGTTATCGGGTTATTGACAAAGAGGTCCAGTCCTTGTATGTGATATACTATGGTAGGGGTTATCGGGTTATTGACAAAGAGGTCCAGTCTTGTCATGTGATACACTATGGTAGGGGTTATCGGGCTATTGATAAAGAGGTCCAGTCTTGCAATGTGATATACTATGGTAGGGGTTAATGGGTTATTGATAAAGAGGTCCAGTCTTGCAATGTGATATACTATGGTAGGGGTTATTGGGTTATTGATAAAGAGGTCCAGTCTTGTCATGTGATACACTATGGTAGGGGTTATCAGATTATTGATAAAGAGGTCCAGTCTTGTCATGTGATATACTATGGTAGGGGTTATCGGGCTATTGATAAAGAGGTCCAGTCTTGCAATGTGATATACTATGGTAGGGGTTAATGGGTTATTGATAAAGAGGTCCAGACCTTGTATGTGATATACTATGGTAGGGGTTATCGGGTTATTGACAAAGAGGTCCAGTCCTTGTATGTGATATACTATGGTAGGGGTTATCGGGTTATTGACAAAGAGGTCCAGTCTTGTCATGTGATACACTATGGTAGGGGTTATCGGGCTATTGATAAAGAGGTCCAGTCTTGCAATGTGATATACTATGGTAGGGGTTAATGGGTTATTGATAAAGAGGTCCAGTCTTGCAATGTGATATACTATGGTAGGGGTTATTGGGTTATTGATAAAGAGGTCCAGTCTTGTCATGTGATACACTATGGTAGGGGTTATCAGATTATTGATAAAGAGGTCCAGTCTTGTCATGTGATATACTATGGTAGGGGTTATCGGGCTATTGATAAAGAGGTCCAGTCTTGCAATGTGATATACTATGGTAGGGGTTAATGGGTTATTGATAAAGAGGTCCAGTCTTGCAATGTGATATACTATGGTAGGGGTTATTGGGTTATTGATAAAGAGGTCCAGTCCTTGTATGTGATATACTATGGTAGGGGTTAACGGGTTATTGATAAAGAGGTCTAGTCTTGTCATGTGATATACTATGGAAGGGGTTATCAGGTTATTGATAAAGTGGTCCAGTCTTGTCATGTGATACGCTATGGTAGGGGTTATCGGGTCATTGATAAAGAGGTCCAGTCCCTGTATGTGATATACTATGGTAGGGGTTAACAGGTTATTGATAAAGATGTCCAGTCTTGTCATGTGATATACTATGGAAGGGGCTATCAGGTTATTGACAAAGAGGTCCAGTCTTGCCATGTGATAAACTATGGTAGGGGTTATCGGGTTATTGATAAAGAGGTCCAGTCCTTGTATGTGATATACTATGGTAGGGGTTATTGGGTTATTGATAAAGAGGTTCAGTCTTGTCATGTGATATACTATGGTATGGGTTATCAGGTTATTGATAAAGAGGTCCAGTCCTTGTATGTGATATACTATGGTAGGGGTTAACGGGCTATTGATAAAGAGGTCCAGTTTTGTCATGTGATACACTATGGAAGGGGCTATCAGGTTATTGACAAAGAGGTCCAGTCTTGCCATGTGATAAACTATGGTAGGGGTTATCGGGTTATTGATAAAGAGGTCCAGTCCTTGTATGTGATATACTATGGTAGGGGTTATCAGGTTATTGATAAAGAGGTCCAGTCTTGTCATTTGATATACTATGGAAGGGGTTATCAGGTTATTGATAAAGTGGTCCAGTCTTGTCATGTGATACGCTATGGTAGGGGTTATCGGGTCATTGATAAAGAGGTCCAGTCCCTGTATGTGATATACTATGGTTGGGTTATCGGGTTATTGATAAAGAGGTCCAGTCTTGCCATGTGATATACTATGGTAGGGGTTATTGGGTTATTGACAAAGAGGTCCAGTCTTGTCATGTGATATACTATGGTAGGGGTTATCAGGTTATTAATAAAGAGGTCCAGTCTTCGCATGTGATATACTATGGTAGGGGTTAATGGGCTATTTGTAAAGAGGTCCAGTCTTGCCATGTGATATACTATGGTAGGGGTTATCGGGTTATTGATAAAGAGGTCTAGTCTTGTCATGTGATATACTATGGTAGGGGTTATCAGGTTATTGATAAAGAGGTCCAGTCTTGTCATGTGATATACTATGGTAGGGGTTATCGGGTTATTGATAAAGAGGTCTAGTCTTGTCATGTGATATACTATGGAAGGGGTTATCGGGTTATTGATAAAGAGGTCCAGTCTTGCCATGTGATATACTATGGTATGGGTTATCGGGTTATTGATAAAGAGGTCTAGTCTTGTCATGTGATATATTATGGTAGGGGTTATCGGGTTATTGTTAAAGAGGTACAGTCTTGTCATGTGATGTACTATGGTAGGGAGGGAAGTGATGATATAGGTCCATCGTTCTCTTCAACAGTACAGAAACTGTTGTCTAGATATTTTATTTCTGTGATCATGGACTTAGAATAGATGGATAGGAACCTGCCATACCAGGAACAAGTCTAGCTTAATAATACAATAGGATTCAGTAGGGTTATCCAATCACATACATGTACAGCTATGATTAGGAATGAATGGGAACAAATTCACATTTCTCTACCCACAAATATACAACTGTAGAAGATTAATGAAAAGTAAAGAGATCTCAATATTTCTTAAAGTTATCTCACTTTATCTACAAAAGCAGCAAAAACATGTTTTACAATAAGGATATTTTTAATTTAATCTCCAAATGTGTTAAACACAATATACCAGGTGCCAATCTCAATAATATTACCTATTGGATGTTTACTACATATAAACATGAATGGACGGATTACATGATTGATGGATGTTACGCTTCAATGAATTAGCACCATGCAACAATAAAACAGAAAGATTAACTCAGTGTCATATTTAAAATACCAAAATCATTCTAATAAAAGCTGATTTTACCTGACAGGTGAAAAAAACAAAAACATATATGAGGAAGATTAAATGCGAGAAAACACCAAACTAAGAGAAACATTTGTTAACATTGTTTCGAATTTGAAGCTTATGTCAAGATCAAGTCTGACAAACCAAAAGATTATCTGATTTTGTGCTCTTGTCAATGCCTCTCCTGTCAAGTCCCAGAGTTCTTATTAGAATAAGATTAAGATCAAGAATATGATTAAGGGATGGAACGATGCAATATAGACACATAATCAAGTAATGACTGGCTAAACCTTTCAAAGATATAAACAGATCAAGAGCAGATAACTCTTTGACAAAATAATTATCAGTTGTTGTTCCAAAATATTTAAGTATTATGTCAAAAGATCTAGATTTAACAGATGAAAGAATAGAACTGGAGACAGAATCACAGGTAGATGAGTGAGGTCTAAAATTCTCATACAGTAAACTAATGAATTGAGATGAGTTAATGTATATAACGTTGTTAATAAAAACTACATTATTCAAACAATTCAAGCATGAAGATAATGTTACATAACATATGGAGAATGTAAATAAAGGGGTTTTTGACATAAAATTTTATGGTCAAATAATGCTGGTTATATTATTCTACATTCCACTAAAACAATCTTCAACAAAGCAACTTATAAATATGGTGGTATATGAACAGATCAAATTTCTTTTTTAACTTTTGCTTCCAAACTGACCATATTGAAAGTAAAGTTTTATTGACTCAATCATATATAGTCACAATTGTTATTTGTAGCTACAGAAGCTGAAAGTTCTAGCCAGGTGAAATAGAAAATGAATGAGGCATTTCAGAATTTTGTATGAAATGGAAAGAAATCTAATATTCTATTTAACACATAACTTTGATACTTTTGAAAATTTTTCAGTTAACAGTATATTTTTTTACTACACTGACGCAAAATTTTCATTTGTGGTATTTTCACTCTGCATCTGTTTCTAAAGATGTCAAATTATGAAGCTACGAAGTTGTGATTCCATAAAGATAACCTTGGGAACCTTCAGCCAAACACAGGTCCCCTATTGTAATAACAAAAAAACATGTAATGTGTGTTACAACACTGAAAAGATGGTAATTATATGATAAGAGCATTTATTATATGCATCATCTATACTGTAGGCCATATAGGATTATGACTGCTCATTGTAGAAAAAGCATGTTACCATGTGGAAAACAAAATATCACTTCGTACCACCCAATATACTTAAAACAAGTAAAATGCTTAATTTAAAATCAAGTTACAAATAACTAAAAAGAGAATTAAGAAAAATAAAAACACATAGAATGACAAACACAAAAAACATGAACACCACACTAATCTGAGGAAATGTGCACCTCAGTTCCCAGGCACTGACTGTTAAATATACAACATAATGCATACATTTTCTCCCAAGTAATTACATGTATGTAAAAAAACATACTATGTTTGAAAATAGTCATTGGTGATGAAAATCGGTTCACATAGTCAATCAAGTATTGATTTTAATCAGTTTTGTGTGAAATAAAAAATAGTTTGCATTTCGTGAAAATATACTAAATTTTGACATCCATGTACCGGTATTTAAATTTTTAAGTATTTAGAAACTATAAATCAGTATCTTCTGCTTATCAACCAGTAATGATTAAAGTTTTTCTAGGCCGACAGAATTAGAATATGAAGTAAAATAATAAGTTATCTTTCCCCCCAAAAAGATAAAAAGTTTGTGCATCAAAAACATACAATGAATGTATTTGTCCAACAGGTATCATAGTCTTTTATGTTTTCAGAACTTCTGTTGCACCAGTTAGTAAACAGAGTATAAATGTCTAGCAGATTGGATATAATCATATATCTTTTTTTACAAATAATAATATATGATTTTGTATTGTGCATTAAAAAAAACAACAAAAAACAAAAATAGCACTGCTGCGTTAAAAGACATTGTGTTAATATTGCCATTTTCCATTTGATTTACGACCCCGCCTTTGACTCTCGATAAACATTTTGTGGGTTTTACGATAATGCCTTGTTAAATCTTTCTGAAGTCCAAACAAAGCAGGACATTTTGAACACTGAAACCTCTTGAAATGCACACGATGGATATGATCATCAACTTTCTTTGTTGTGTCTGCTTTGTAGTCACACGAAGAACATAAAAACATTGCTGTTTCTGAGCCAACAATTGGCTGTACCAAACTTACAGAAGCCAACAGGGACTGAGGGATACTAATGCCATCTCCTGGCCAATGCATATTGATATCTTGATCAGCACACATGCCTCGATTTGTGAAGTTTGTTTGCAATCCGTCTACTGAAGTTACAGCTGAGTGTGGCATTGATAAAGATGCTGGAGTAGATACACAACTACTGGGAAGTATCTGATGTGGGTGGATTGTTATTGTTCTCGAGCTTGAACCTACTTGTCCTTCATCAAGAACTGCACCAGGATGAATATTATTCTTTTCACAACCATCATCTGGTGAATTTCCATACTGATCAGCTTCCTCTGCATCACATATCTCACTCTTGATAAACTTTGTAGCCCCAGAATAACTACTGTCCGTAATATTTGTGGATGAATCCTGATAACTGGCCATTCTGTCACAGGTACACGACTCCTTAGATGTCTCCCCAGAACTTTCATAATCAAAAGGTTCCAGTTTGATGACAGAAACTTGACTGTCTTCTACATGTTTTTCCATACTTTCTTCTTTGCTTTGTTCTCCATGTTTTTCTGATGAGATTGAATTCCGATCTTGTACATCAGAGTTGTCCAGACATTTGGTGGTAGTCTTTGGACTGTTGAGATTATCCCCCTCGGTAACAGTAGCAGATTCAGTGGCCTTGTTAATTACAGAATAGAATGGTTGTACAGAAGGTTTAGGTCTACCAGGTGGGTCCCTCTGGGGACGCTTATAAACTCTACATGATCTCAATGACTTGTAATGTCTCTGTAAATCTTTCTGAAGTCCAAATCCTTTGTCACAGCTCCTACACTTCCATGGCCTTAAATGCACACGTACCCTATGGTGAAGCAGATTGCGACCACATTGTGTGGTATAACTACATTCTGAACATGTAAGTGCTTCTGTATTATCTCCCTGTACTGTATCCTTGTTAAGTCCTGCTACATCATTGTCTTCCGCAACATTGGCATTTCCACTTGCGGCAGCTGAAATTTCATAGTCATTGTTAGGGGCATTCTGTGATCCTTGTTGCAAACCATCCTCCTCAATATCACCAACACTATCAGAAACATTCCTGTTGTCATCAGAATCACTTTCTACCTCTGTCAGTGTGATCACCTGTACGTTTCTATAATGTACTTCTTCAGAATTATCATCTTCATGAAAACGTCTCTTTTTCGAAGGATCATAACGGCTTAGCTCATTATCGGTTGTTATGTTAGTACTGTTAGTGTTGTCGGATGATGTATCAGGTGTAGTCTGTGACCGTAGTTCTACTCTATGTGCACTTACTGACGTATTGTGATGCATGCGTGTTCTTTTCAACTCTTCTTGCTGTTCAGGTGGCTGGACTATTTTCCCAGGAGAGTATCCAATACCAACATCAAATTCATTCAACACTTTGTAATATAGAACCAGTCCCGAGAGCAGATCGTGAACAGTTTTCATCGTCTGCCAGTTTCCTGCTAGTTTAGGTTGACGGCCTTGAACAAACACAGCCCCCGTCATGTTACACACCTTCTGTATAACGGTGGGAAATGGAAACGACGGTGTGCAAAGTTCTTGAAACTCTGGAGTAATGTCCGCGTATATATTTGTAAATATGGCAGACATTTCGATCTTCACATGTAGTATGTAGTTATTTAAAGTTCACCGCGAGGACCCTCTACCTGTATGTGAAGTTGTGAAACATTCATCACATCCATAGACATTAGCAAATTTCTGACAGACAAGACTGACAGTTCGTTTTTTTGTACCGACGACTCAACAAGATTTCCTATAAAGGGAGAAAACTCTGTGTAACTGCAAGAGAACAGGTAGCGCTCTACGAAGTCGCAACATCCGAATGTCGATGCATAATTCAATCATGTAAAATATATCGTGATTAATATTCAGTTCGCATAATTGTTTATGACCTATATTTTGTAGGTGACTGTTGTTTTAATTTGTTATTGTGAGAAGGAAGTATCTCCCGAAGAAAAAAATAGAAGCAATACCGCAATATCGCTGGAAATATACAAAGCGCGGGTTACAAATGATCTTTAAGTCGGTTGTCAAAACCCCAAATCGGTATCACGTGACAGTTCAGGAGATATGACCGTATTAGGATGATGACGTTAACTCCTCTGGAATACTAAAAAAACCTCTACCATCACTGATCGTTACCTCAATCAGACGGGCATTACATGTCATTTAGGTATACGCCTCAATTCCTTCTATAAAATTGTTAACATATTCAATATAAAAGTCAGATCAACTCCATCCATTCATATAGAGTGAGATCATATGTACAGGACTCAGTCTGCACACGTCAAGTCTGGCCACTGCTTCAAAAAGGTAATATTTTATATAGTATAAAAAAACTTCCAACTGTTCCAATCCAGCGTGATCATCAACTTCATCAAGTTATTCTGCTCTCATCAATGGTGATCAAAGCAATTAATTTTCATCAAGTTTGGTCCACAATTCTATCCGCCTCCGTCAACAGTGAGCACCAGCTCAATCGGCTTCCATTGACAGTGATCAGCTTTATATCTGACCCATCATTTGTGATCACAGAGACAATTCTATCAAATTTACAACGATCTGTTCCCATCAAAATATGATTGCCCACTCAATCTGCTCCATTCAACAGTGATTATCAACACAATCTGATTCTATCATTTGTGATCACAGCCCATTTTTCCCAATCATGTGTGATCACTGTTCTAAGTCAAATATGATCACCAACTCAATAAGATAAAGTCAAATGTGACCATCAACTCAATCTGATGAAGTCAAATATGATCACCAACTCAACCTTTTAACAAGCATGTGTTATCTTCAAATCAATCTGTTCTCATCATAAATTTGTTCCTATATACATTAAGCACCAACTATATCTACTCTCCTCAAGTGTGATCACCAACTATATCTACTCTCCTCAAGTGTGATCACCAACTAGGTCTATTCTCCTCAAGTGTGATCACCAACTATATCTACTCTCCTCAAGTGTGATCACCAACTATATCTACTCTCCTCAAGTGTGATCACCAACTATATCTACTCTCCTCAAGTGTGATCACCAACTAGATCTACTCTCCTCAAGCATGATCACCAAGTATATCTTCTCTCCTCTAGTGTGACCACCAAGTATATCTTCTCTCCTCTAGTGTGATCACTAATTAGATCTACTCTCCTCATGTGTGATCACCAAATATATCTACTCTCCTCAAGTGTAACCACCAACTAGATCTACACTCCTCAAGTGTGATCACCAACTAGATCTACTCTCCTCAAGTGTGATCACCAACTAGATCTACTCTCCTCAAGTGTGATCACCAACTAGATCTACTCTCCTCAAGCATGATCACCAAGTATATCTTCTCTCCTCTAGTGTGACCACCAAGTATATCTACTCTCCTCAAGTGTGATCACCAACTATATCTACTCTCCTCAAGTGTGATCACCAACTAGATCTACTCTCCTCAAGCATGATCACCAAGTATATCTTCTCTCCTCTAGTGTGACCACCAAGTATATCTTCTCTCCTCTAGTGTGATCACCAAATATATCTACTCTCCTCAAGTGTGATCACCAAATATATCTACTCTCCTCAAGTGTGATCACCAACTAGATCTACTCTCCTCAAGTGTGATCACCAACTAGATCTACTCGCCTCAAGTGTGATCACCAACTATATCTACTCTCCTCAAGTGTGATCACCAACTAGATCTACTCTCCTCAAGCATGATCACCAAGTATATCTTCTCTCCTCTAGTGTGACCACCAAGTATATCTTCTCTCCTCAAGTGTGATCACCAACTATATCTACTCTCCTCAAGTGTGATCACCAACTAGATCTACTCTCCTCAAGTGTAACCACCAACTAGATCTACACTCCTCAAGTGTGATCACCAACTAGATCTACTCTCCTCAAGTGTGATCACCAACTAGATCTACTCTCCTCAAGTGTGATCACCAACTAGATCTACTCTCCTCAAGCATGATCACCAAGTATATCTTCTCTCCTCTAGTGTGACCACCAAGTATATCTTCTCTCCTCAAGTGTGATCACCAACTATATCTACTCTCCTCAAGTGTGATCACCAACTAGATCTACTCTCCTCAAGTGTGATCACCAACTAGATCTACACTCCTCAAGTGTGATCACCAACTACATCTGATCTCATTATGTGTTATCACCAATTCGATTAGCTCCAATCAATAGTGATCAAGGACTGATCTATTTCCATTAACATTGACCATCAACGTTATCAGCTTCTATCAATCTGTTCTCATTACATGTGATCATCGGCGACATAGTAAACATCGTTTTACATAATTTCTGTCCGTGAGACAAACGGCATGCTCGTCGTTCCCTTTGTGGCGATATTAGGTCTACAAACTACATCCGTTTCATATGCTGTGACAGGCTAATCTATGTGAAAATATAACACAGAATATGTCAGGAATTTTAAGTCATAATTAACGAGTGTCTTAAACAGGTTTAGATGTTAAAATGGGTAAAGCGAATGTCTCTCCACGGCAAAATCTTTACTGCTTTATACCGACTCTGCTCTGGAAAACTGAAAAAATAAGATTTATCTTAAGACACGTGACAAATTTATTCAAAGTCATTTTATGGAAATCTATTTTTGAGACTAATGCATATACGGAAAATTATATACGTAAAACGATTTTTTGACTCATGTCACAGAATATATTTGCTTAAAGCTACATGACCGCACATAACAACTTTTAATACAGTTAAGGTAGCAGCATCGTTAGGAACGTAGGACATGCAGTGTGATCCTTAACAATAAATAGTTCATAACTTTTTTGTTTCAATTTCGAGACATAATGTCATTTTGTGGATTTTTACGTAAGCACAGAACATTGTGTTTATTTCTTATTCCGCCAGTATTGCTCTTACCACTGGTCATCTTAGGAAACTCGCAGGTAAGTAGGCTGTCTCATGTAATGTATAGTAAACCAGCAGATAAGTAGACTGTCTCAGGTAATGTATAATAAACTAGCAGGTAAGTAGACTGTCTCAGGTAATGTATAATAAACTAGCAGGTAAGTAGACTGTCTAAGGTAATGTATAATAAACTAGCAGGTAAGTAGACTGTCTCAGGTAATGTATAGTAAACTAGCAGGTAAGTAGACTGTCTCAGGTAATGTATAGTAAACTAGCAGGTAAGTAGACTGTCTCAGGTAATGTATAGTAAACTAGCATTGAAAATTACAATAAACGCACAGGCAAGCAAATTGTTACCGATAATTGTGGTAAACTCACAGGTAAGTTAACTGTCATTGATAATTGTAGTAAACTCACAGGTAAGTAAGCTGTCAATGATAATTGTAGTAAACTCACAGGGAAGTTAGCTGTCAATGATAATTGTAGTAAACTCACAGGTAAGTTAACTGTCAATGATAATTGTAGTTAAATCACTGGTTAGTTAACTGTCAATGATAATTGTAGTAAACACACAGGGAAGTTAGCTGTTAATGATAATTGTAGTAAACACAGGGAAGTTAACAGTCAATGATAATTGTAGTAAACACACAGGGAAGTTAGCTGTCAATGATCATTGTATTGAACTCACAGGGAAGTTAACTGTCCATGATAATTGTAGTAAACACACAGGAAAGTTAACTGTCAATGATATTTGTAGTAAACACACAGGGAAGTTAACTGTCAATGGTAATTGTAGTAAACACACAGGTAAGCAAACTGTCAATGATATTTGTAGTAAACACACAGGGAAGTTAACTGTCAATTGTAATTGAAGTAAACACAAAGGTAAGTTAACTGACAATGATAATTGTAGTAAACTCACAGGTAAGCAAACTGTCAATGATAATTGTAGTAAACACACAGGGAGGTTAACAGTCAATGATAATTGTAGTATACTCACAGGTAAGCAAACTGTCAATGATAATTGTAGTAAACTCACAGGGAAGTTAACTGCCAATGATAATTGTAGTAAACTCACAGGGAAATTAACTGTCAATGATATTTGTAGTAAACACACAGGTTAGGTAACAGTCAATGGTAATTGTAGTAAACACAAAGGGAAGTTAGCTGTCAATGATATTTGTAGTAAACACACAGGGAAGTTAACTGTCAATGATAATTGTAGTAAACACACAGGGAAGTTAGTTGTCAATGATAATTGTAGTAAACACAGGGAAGTTAACAGTCAATGATAATTGTAGTAAACACACAGGGAAGTTAGCTGTCAATGATAATTGTAGTAAACTCACAGGTAAGTTAACTGTCATTGATAATTGTAGTAAACTCACAGGGAAGTTAACTTTCAATGATAATTGTAGTAAACTCACTGGTAAGTTAGCTGTCAATGATAATTGTAGTAAACTCACAGGTAAGTTAACTGTCATTGATAATTGTAGTAAACTCACAGGGAAGTTAACTTTCAATGATAATTGTAGTAAACTCACTGGTAAGTTAGCTGTCAATGATAATTGTAGTAAACTCACAGGTAAGTTAGCTGTCAATGATATTCGTAGTAAACTCAAAAGTAAGTTAGCTATCATTGATAATTGTAGTAATCACACAGGGAAGTTAACTGTCAATGATAAGTGTAGTAAACTCACAGGGAAGTTAACTGTCAATGATATTTGTAGTAAACACACAGGTAAGTTAACTGTCAATGATAATTGTAGTAAACACACAGGGAAGTTAGCTGTCAATGATAATTGTAGTAAACACACAGGTAAGTTAACTGTCAATGATAAGTTAGCTGTCAATGATAATTGTAGTAAACACACAGGGAAGTTAACTGTCAATGATAATTGTAGTAATCTCACAGGGAAGTTAACTGTCAATGATAACTAGGTAAACTTACAGATAAGTTAAAAGTCAATGATAATTGTAGTAAACACACAGGGAAGTTAACTGTCAATTGTAATTGTAGTAAACACACAGGGAAGTTAACTTTCAATGATAATTGTAGTAAACACACAGGTAAGTTAACTGTCAATGATAATTGTAGTAAACACACAGGTAAGTTAACTGTCAATGATAATTGTAGTAAACACACAGGTAAGTTAGCTGTCAATGATAATTGTAGTAAACACACAGGTAAGTTAACTGTCAATGATAATTGTAGTAAACACACAGGTAAGTTAACTGTCAATGATAATTGTAGTAAACACACAGGTCAGTTAACTGTCAATGATAATTGTAGTAAACACACAGGTAAGTTAACTGTCAATGATAATTGTAGTAAACACACAGGGAAGTTAACAGTCAATGGTAATTGTAGTAAACACACAGGGAAGTTAACTGTCAATTGTAATTGTAGTAAACACACAGGGAAGTTAACTGTCAATGATAATTGTAGTAAACACACAGGTAAGTTAACTGTCAATGATAATTGTAGTAAACACACAGGTAAGTTAGCTGTCAATGATAATTGTAATAAACACACAGGTAAGTTAGCTGTCAATGATAATTGTAGTAAACACACAGGTAAGTTAGCTGTCAATGATAATTGTAGTAAACACACAGGTAAGTTAACTGTCAATGATAATTGTAGTAAACTCACAGGTAAGTTAACTGTCAATGATAATTGTAGTAAACTCACAGGTAAGTTAACTGTCATTGATAATTGTAGTAAACTCACAGGTAAGTTAACTGTCATTGATAATTGTAGTAAACTCACAAGGAAGTTAATTGTCAATGATAATTGTAGTAAACACACAGGTAAGTTAACTGTCAATGATAATTGTAGTAAACACACAGGTAAGTTAGCTGTAAATGATAATTGCAGTAAACCCACAGTAATTAACTTGTCATTGATAGCTATAACAATATCACGGAAAAGTAAACCGTATTTAGTAAACGTAACTTAAGAACTGAACTTATTAAATTGGCATGTTTCCAGAAGTCAAAATGTGCCTACGGTCTTGCATTGATGGCATTCTACTGGGTGACAGAGACATTTCCGGTTGCTATTACGGCTATGCTGCCCATCGTTTTATTTCCGGTCATGGGCGTGAGCAAAATTGAGACAATTTCCGGGAAATATTTCAATGTAAGTTAGATCCAACCAATCTTTTTTGATAGAATGTTTATCGTGACATAGTAAGACTACAGTTTAATCACCATGAAAGAGAAAGAATGAAAAAAAAAAAACTCAACGACGAACCGAATGAGTCGATTAAGTTGAGAAACCATTAACACATCTGATATTGACCTGTTGAAAGATTCATGTTTTGTTTCAAATAATATCACAGCTTTGTCCTCGGATCTCATTGTCCACCTCCAGCATTTTCATTACGTTTACCCTCGTGTCAGTAACTAAGTAAGCGTGATATCTTCACAGCAAGAATGAGTTTTTTCCTTATTCATAACATTTCATTGCTTATTTCTCTTACCCTGGACAGGTAAATCCACACTTTTTACCGGTGTGAGATTAATAAAATCTTTCACCCCTTTATTCTTGCCGAAAACAGAAGTTGGTACCAGGCCAAATCTCTCAATATTATTTACTCATGTGTAGATGTAAACAGCGATAAAATGAATTGTTATAACGTATCATTATTTAGAATCAAGCTTGGTATCATCAATAATTAGATTTAGAAAAAAACGTTAGTCGTATGGACAAATAATTGAATCCCGTTAATAATGATTTAATATTCATCTACTGTAAAATACTTAACTATGCTTCTGATACACTTCTTTCCTATCTTTCGAGATGTGTATAAGAATGGACAACACAAACATGATATTTCATGTTTTGTTCAAATTAACTCAAACTTTAGTTGCTTAAGATAAATTTGTTCTTACAGCCAACCATCTTTAATTTGATTGGAGCCCTAACTGTTGCCATAGCAATAGAAAGATGGAATGTCCACAAACGGTTCGCTTTGCGTTTGCTGCTGATATTTGGAACGACACCAATGTGGTAAATATAACTAGATAAGTGACAGCATTTGTATGCACGTAAAAACCCATGTTCTTATCTATAGCCGATCATAAACACATTTGGTAAACAGATGGCTTGTGTGGAAAGAACACATGTAATTGTTTTTTTTTAGCCAAATACGATTATAAGATCTGTTACTGAAATAGATTGACAATAAAACTTTCTTTTCCGCGCAACAGCTTCTCTGTTATGAGTGTATGATCATGAACGGATTTCATTGGATTGCTCTTCAGAGTCGAAGGTCAAAGGTCAGCATTGATTTGTGTTCTTATTGGTCATTCATGCTTTTATCTGGTTAACAGATTGTTGCATTGCGGATGGGTCGCATGAGATTGACGCCACAGGTCATTCAGACAAAGGTCACGTGATCCGTTAGTGACATAATCATTATAGTTTCTCCCCATTGTTTCTTAGAGATCAAAATCCGACTCTACTGAAAATTTGCCTACATATTTGACAGATGGATATTAAAGGCCTACAGATGTGCAAACTATATACGACTTCTTCCAAGATGGCGCCCATAGCAACAAAACCGAGACTTTAGATTGGTTGAAATAGAACATTAACTGGCATTAGTAATTATATTTACTATGCAAATTACTATGAATTAAGCTGTTCGAGATTTGATGTCATAACAAAGAGATAAACGGAAAAAATGATATAAAGCCCTAACTGAACGTCTTTAAAATCCAGAATGTATGCTTCTACATACACACATATATATCATATCATAACATTATGATGTCGACATCGTCATGTGCTCATAATAACATATTGTCAACTTAGTTTATGGTTCTAATCCTCAATACTTTTCTACTATATCATAGTGTCGATTTCGCCGATTCCTCCATGTTCCACATGTTATTAACATACGTTCGAGTTCTTCCAAACCTGAAACCGATTTATCGTTTCTGTATATAATTTTCAGGTCGATAGTCCTATCCTGTCTCCTACCCTCAATGTATAAAGCTAAGTTGTTCAATTTATAACTATTTGTTTCCGAGTCTAGCCTGTCCTCTCAAGGCCTGCGTCGTCCCCTATAATGTTACGTCCTAACCTGTCCTCACAGGGTCTGGACCGAGTCAAATTCTTTAATGTATACTAACATGGTTGTATGTCCTTCCTTGTCCTTCCGAACCCTGTGTGATGAACTATGAACTCTCCAGGTTGATGCTAGGATTTATGCTGGCTACCTTCTCTCTGTCTATGTGGTTGCTGAACATTCCAACAACCGCCATGATGGTTCCTATAGCACAAGCAGTGCTCACGCAGCTCCTGTCCAACAAAACGTCATCTGGCGATACACAACTTACAGGTCCCGAAACAGGTATATACTGCGTTATACAATGATGGTAGGTTAACACATATGGCTTAGACCAGTAAACCACCGTATTACAGATACAGGCATGACAAAACTATGATGTTCGTCTCCATGAATGAGACAGTTCCATTTTCCGAGAATTCCTATATATACTAAAAGGATAGAGAAACGCAGAAAACCAGAAATTAAGTATGATATCGGGCTTCATTTAAAACGGAATTTTATATACTTACAGATAAATTAAAGCTTAAAAATTTCCAAAGTCTGTATTTTGCATCTGACAATTGGTTTAGAGGTACTAACGATTAAACTGAATGGACCCATAGGATTTTGAAATTGAAATCGAACTGTCGTGCCATTCTTAAAACGAATCAAATTATCAATTAATTTTAGGGAAACAGTTGGTCTGTATAAAGACTAACGAAGAGTGACTTGTCCAAGAACCAGAGACCAGAACAACACAGTGCACGAGATTCTTGTTTTTTCCTTCCTCCATTTACCAGAGCTGCGCACTGTACCGTGACTAAATTTTCGATACATGACAAGGTGTAATCCTTTCAGTATATTCGAAACATTAGTATGACGTAACATTTCTAAATAATTAATGCTTTGATGGTGTCGCGTGTCGTTTTGTAATATCACCGTTTCAGGTCTTTTGAAAGATAAAGAGACGTAAAACATATTATCTCCCTTGCCCAGCGACGGTATAAAAAACGTGTATGAATCAATCTTACAGTATGAGTTAATATTTTAATGTAGATCTCCTGTGTTTGTTGTTATCTTGATCGGTTGTAAAGGAAACGAAGACTATTGCGTTACTGAAATCTCACCAATACCAAAAGGAACAATTTGGGCACTACTTTACCAAATTTTATGGAATTCAGTTTTTGAGAGGCATCCGGAAAAAGTTCGGGAACTGTAAATTTTGTATTTCTGATGATATGTTTCTGTGGTTACAGAGAAACAGCACAGCTGAAATCTTGCCAATAGAGAAAAGCACAACTATATGACTGACCTAATATATGTATATAGTTCAGTAGAGATGAGTTGAACGGACGGTCTGAGCCCAAACCTGATTTGATATCCTTCGTACACCAGTTATACGAGAGATAACAAGCGGTTCCATGTCTATTGCGTCTAACATTTTCATTTACAAACAAACACTGTCATAAGATCTAAGTCTACGACAATCTTGTTCTACTTCTCCTTGTACGATCCTCTATGGTCAACCTCGACACACAGTAGCTGGCGATCTAAGCACTATCTGAAACGTTTAGCAATGAAAGATTTTCATGAAAGTTCTGAAATACAAATAAAGTCCTTACTATTAAATGGAATGTGAATTTCAACATTTTTATGGTATACACGGTGATTATGCAAGAGAGTGGATGAAATGAAAACACGCTGGGTTTGATTCACTTTCAGAGTGGATTAAATCCTTTCTTATGTTATTGTGCCTGATGATAAGGTTTCTAATCATTTGATTCTAGTTTTCATTTTCCTGTATACAAAAATAACAAGGTTTGCTCGATACTGGAGGAAATTTTACCGATATATTATCCAACATTTCCAACGACGAAATGCTCGCTAATCACGCTTCAGTATTACAATTATTTAGATTGCCAATTAATGAAAAGGATACAGACCTCCCTTGTTTATATCTGATTTCTAAACTTCGCAAGAATCCATATAGCCAATGCTTTAATGCTGGCTCGTCTAGTCGTTCAACGAAACCTTAAATAAAACGTTCTTAGTACTTTCAAATCAGGGTTGTTTTTATACGAGGCTGAATTCATCAAATGTCAGCAATTGACAGAAAAAATAACAATACATGAATTCGCGAGACCGAGCTTGATGAAATAGGTGGAAAACTTTTAAGGTCATCACAATAATGTCATTGAGAAATATTTCTTTTTGCGACATGAAGTTGAAATTGTTTGATGTTCGTTAGCATATAACTGTTGGTTTCGTTATTCTCATCAAGAGGCGTAAATGACTTACTCGAGTTGACTGAGGTTTACATGGCGGGTGTCGTCAATGAAGCAGAAGACGCTCGCTCACCTTGTCCTGTTATCCTTTTATCCTAGCTTTTTAAAATTTGAGTTTTGATTATAATTCTGTTGACGTATTAGCATTAATCTTAATTTCCCCCCCAGCATCAAACAGGAAGAGCTCTTCGAAGCGTACAGTTCAGAAATATCAAGGGTTTGCAGTGGTCTGCTTATACTTTCATTTTATACATTACGTTCCCGAATGCCACATTTCCATAATTCTCTTGTTTATACGAATGTAGCTGCGGATTCAATGTGATCTGTGTTCTTGTGTCTTATTCATTTTTATTTTTAAAAATATCTTGGGCTGTTCATGTACATTTTTAGGGGGACTGTGTTACAAATCTCAAGTTCTACTTTTTGTTTATATGCTTTGCCATGTGTTTATTCGTAAATGTTTTTCAGATGTTAATAATCTGCTGTCACTACTGACTGTCTACAGTCTCAACGCAAATGACTTCACAATGGCTGAATTCAAACAACTCTTTCTGCAGTCACAGACTGAAAAAAGTAACGGCATTTTGGTATGGTCGTGGCATATACATCATGGTTGAGATTATTATTCCTGTTCGTTTCAGACAAAGACACAACGTGCAGAGCTAACGGAGGTGACGCTGTTATTTCTGATGTGTCAAGCGTGGAACTGAACCTAGATAAGACGACTGAAAACGATGTAGGGTATGTAATTTCGATTGCGTTGATATGATTGCATCATATGTCTGTATATAGATATATTGTAAGCGTGTATTACATATATATATATATAAGCATTTCTTATTGTAGTTCTTGTGCTTTAAATATTACAACCAAGACAACTGAAGAGTTTGACTTTGACGCTCTAGACGAGGAATCTCAGAGCATTTGCAAGGCTACAATGCTCGCCATCTGTTATGCTGCAAACTGTGGAGGAATTGCCACATTGACAGGAACCGGAACTAACCTTGTCATGAAGGGACACGCTGATCTGTAAGGACATTATGTGTGTAAGGGGGATGGGATGGGTTGGAACGCGGTGTCTATATCTGACCATTCTATTCAGTGTTCACTTCGTCCCATGTACCATGGGGACAATCTAGGCCGTACTGTTGCCGATTGCGACATGCAAAGTAAAAATTGTTGTGGACTTCCTGATAAGGTCTCTTTAAGTTCTTAAATACCAAATGTTGTGAAAGTGCAAAAACACGTTAACGTTCTTTTACGTAAACGTTACCCACAGCTGTATCAATGCATCATTCTTTTGCTTAATATAGCCATATCTAATCTCTGACACTACAGTAAAAACGTTTTTTGTGTTAGCAAGTTTACTAAATCAGTTTTATTTTATTTTTAGGATATCGGATGGCGAGTCCGGAATAACGTTCGCCACGTGGTTTGTTTTTTCTTTTCCTGTTGCCCTCATCAACGTTCTGCTGGCATGGCTGTGTCTACAAGTTTTCTTCTTCGGAATACGGTATGTAACCTTATCAGCATTGCTTGATCTCAAGAGTGCAAAGTGCGGTAAAAAATCAATTGAAAGATTTTTACTGGATTACTCTTTGGTTATTAATCGAAACAAAACTTAGTTTATTTGGCAGATACACAATACAAGTTAACTTAATAAAAAAAAAGTCGGACGCCATTATCTTTAATCAGGGGGACTATGTGGAAACTTCGAATTATCCAAGTGCAGTCGAGTTAATCTTATTACGTTTGGCTCGGACAGAAGAAATACTTCGAATAAAACGGGGTTTACGAATAGCTTGACTTTGATTCGACTGCACTTGATTTGCTGTTTAACACACACACACACACACACACACACACACACACACACACACACACACACTCAGAAAGTACGTTAAACAACACTTGCTTTACTGTTTGACATTCACGTATATACATGTACGCTCTAAAAGTGACGCTACCATTTTCTGACACTGTACGTACCTAGTCTTGAGAACTGTAAATGTTTTTGTTTTCCGAACTTGGATTAAAACAGCGAAAATTAGAAAATGATAGTGACGGAGGACACAATGGTATTTTCCATAAACAAACAATACATAGAAAATAAAAACTATGAAGGACACAGTAGTCTATTCTGTGAGCTCTGATGAAATATCTTTTCTTGCAGTATGTCATTTCAGTGAACGAGAAGCGTGAAGAAGTGAATACTCTTTTACGGTTTCTTTGATAAGAACTGTCTTCCAGTGTGTTATGATGGTGTACATGGAGCATGTAGCAGTGAATACCAGTGTACATATCCTCTATTAAGATTTAATGAAGATTGATGCCCGTCACACATATCGAATTGGTGTTTTCCAGATCTCTATTTCGGTCCCGTAACACTGGAAATAGCGAAAGGGTTAAACGGTATATTAAGCAGCAGTATCATCAGCTCGGTAACTTAAGGTAATGCTTACAAATAATGTATTACTTTTCGAAAACGTTTCAAACATTACCCTACATCAAACAGTAGTTATCTTTCCTCTAGCTCAGTAATGTTAGGAGTCTGGAGACGAATGAGGTATATGAAAATTGACCAATATATTTACAATGTTGAAGTAAAGTTGATGAGGTGCATATGATTAAATCATCACCATTCTAATGATGCTGATTGTATGAGTTAATATTTTCTCTTGTTGAGAGTACTTGTATAAATAATATAAAGATTTTTGTTTCGTTTTTAAAAATGTATTGCTTTCTCTTGATGTCTATGTAAATTACTTACGTATGATTTATTTTGCACTTGGACAAATATTGTATACCAAAAATACATTCACAAAGAATTTTCTTCTTTCAGTTTCCCGGAGAAAGCAGTGTTGTTACACCTTGTGGCACTGGTCCTTGCATGGTTCACGATAAATCCAGAATTCTTCCAAGGCTGGGGGTTCTTATTTCGTGTCGGGTAAGGTCCTGCTGCCATTGCCGACTAGGTCACAAATTCTAGAAGAATTGTATTATTATTTTATTACAACACAAGTGTATCAACTATCGAGGCATCCATTTTTAAAACTAATGTTAACATGTGATTGCAGTACCCAGATATCTGACTAGCATCGTTAGAAAAACACAACAATTTTACAGTACATGGCAATTCAGCAGTACAATTGTCTATAGAATTGTTCTTGGATGTTTGGGATAAAAGGTTTATGCGTCAAATAGGGAAGTTAGGAAAGTGGAAATCAGTTACCTGATATGCAGAGAAACAGTCATAACCGAGTGGCAAAAATAATGAAATGGCAGTTGACTTTATTGTAAAACACACTGTATTATACACTCTCCATACCTAGATATCTGAGTGGTGCAGTACCAGCCATGTTTATCGCTATTCTACTGTTCGTCATTCCGAGCGGGATAGAGAAGAATGATGGTGAGTATCCCACAGACTTGGACATAGATTACCTGGTAGACTGCCTGTTTCTTTATGTGTCATAATCAAGGTAACTGTATCTTAAATCACCTTTTGTGACATATTGCCCGATTTATAACAAGGAAATACTGACGGAACTACACGGAAAGCATAAAAAAGGGTTCATTCACATTTTCGTAGTGTCTGATTTGTTTGGATGATTAACTATCGACATGGAGTGTAAGTATACACAACATTGCCATTTTTCATTGACCCTCAAGAGACAAGTGAGTAGTATGGTGTGGTTATGTAACTCGACTGTGATTTCACATTGTTTCCTCAATTTAATTATTTCGCTTAAGAGATAACGTTGGTACATTATTGATATACCTCTTTCGTTAGCACATCTGCTTTTATTGATTTCTGAATCCTTTACACACGTCAAGACATAACATTCTTAGGTACTGTTTTCGTGCACCATTCAACGAAGCTTTTCGATAATGAATGTTGTTGCGATACCAATTATATAATATTTACGTCACAGATCCGTCACGTGCGAACTTACTGGACTGGAAAACATTTAATAAAAAGTTTCCTTGGGAAGTGACGTTACTTATTGGTGGCGGGTTTGCTCTTGCGCACGCATGTAAGGTAAGTATTTCTTTATGTATAGAATATAATTTCTTATCAAAACCATTGAAACTACTCGTGTTTGGGATGAAGTGACACTTAATGCTGCATGTACAGCTTGTTTTTGTACAATCTTCTATAGTTCGTAAGGATCACTGTAATAAGATGAACAAGAGCAACGTTTTTTATTACTCTACCATCAAAACATACATGCTATCATATCAGTGCATACTTTTCATTTAACATGTCATTAATATAATGAACCACTTCTTTAGCAATTGATTCTATTTACGTGTTACAAAATATATGTTTTTGTTGGCAGGAATCAGGACTTTCGCTGTGGCTCGCCCACCAGATGACTGCGTTAATTGGCGTTCCCACTTGGATATTGGTATTCATTGTCTGTTTGATCTGCTCCCTTTGTACAGAAGTTGCCGGTAACATCGCTATCTGCAGTATATTTATGCCTATCCTGGCCGATCTGGTAATTATATAATTATAAGATGTCTCCTTTTTAATGGTCTGCTTTGTTTTATATGTATAATGGTACGTGCCATCAGTTTTGTTGGCAATGTCATCTTACCTTATGTATTGATCATTGGAGGGTTGACAGAGTAGATCTATAATACATTTACTCCTTTGTTTTAGTATACATGTTCTCTCCCACTCAGTTCTTCTGCTTATGTGTATATGTGTTTGACTTTGTGTTTTGATTTGAAGATCTAGAATCCGTCTTTTGTGACTTAGGAAGACTTAAAAATCACCCCATACAGAGGGATCGGGCCATCACTTTTTCATGTTATTTAAATCTGTTATTGCTACTGATGTGTCAAAAGACCAGCATGCCTACACGTTTGCCTGGCTTATTGTATATTTTTTAATTTGCTAGTTTCAAACTTACTTACAGTGTATTACAATGTTAACACTCTTTATAATGCTATTATGTTTCCAGGGGAAAGGAGTCGGCATCAATCCGATATTCTTCATGCTTCCAGCTGCTATTTCTACGTCTTTTGCCTTCATGTTACCGGTCTCCACCCCACCAAATACTATCGCTTTCTCCTACGGATACTTTAGGATTATAGACATGGTTTGTATACATAATCTGTCTCCACCCCAACAAATACTATCGCTTTCTCCTACGGATACTTTAGGATTATAGACATGGTGTGTATACATAATCTGTCTCAACCCCACCAAATACTATCGCTTTCTCCTACGGATACTTTAAGATTATAGACATGGTTTGTATACATAATCTGTCTCAACCCCACAAAATACTATCGGTTTGTCCAACGAATACTTTAGGATTATACACATGGTGTGTATACATAATCTGTCTCAACCCCACCAAATACTATCGCTTTCTCCTACGGAATTTTAAGATTATAGACATGGTTTGTATACTTAATCTGTCTCAACCCCAACAAATACTATCGGTTTGTCCTACGGATACTTTAGGATTATAGACATGGTGTGTATACATAATCTGTCTCAACCCCACAAAATACTATCGGTTTGTCCAACGAATACTTTAGAATTATTTAGGATTATAGAAACGGTTTTCATACATGTAATGTAAAACTGTTCCATGATTTATGGATTTTTAAAACGTATACGAGACACTGAACCGTTGTCACACTGGTACTTGCCTCTATCTTTCGTCAATGCTGATCTGATGAGGTGCTGTTAATGTGAAGCATATGTTATACAGAGTTGAAAGTTTGGGGGGGATGTCGTTTAGATATTGACAGATTACATAAATACTGTAGCCTTCTTATGTACAGTGAAATATCACCTGTAGTATGTTGCATTTTCCCTTTTTTCATTTAGGTCAAGGTCGGTTGGTTTTTGAACGTGTTGTGTGTAATCGTCGTTTCTGTGGCAGTGAACACTTGGGGAATGATATACTTCCGATTTGATGTACTTCCTGAATGGGCAACATTGTCGGATATGACATTTTTAAACTCTACCAGTTCAACATATACTAGCATTTTAAATTTTACACAGGCAGCGACTATTAAATAGTATTGCTGTATACGGGCTTCAGAAATAATACAAGAATTAGAATAAAAGTATTCGTAACTCCTGTAAGCATTCACTATCATCACAAATCATTGTTGGACATGAATACCTTGTTGTTGTAGTAAGCGAGAGGTATAAGGAAAGGAAATGCACTACAGTCAGTTATGTTTGATGAAGTAACATATGATACAGATAATTAACTGAGGTAATTTACTCACCAGCTGTTACAATGTCTCGTTTAATCAATATTCAGCTATAACTACAATAACGGGATTCCTTGTACTTCTGGATATTATGAAGTTACTCTTCACGTTGATCACCTGTCTACGGTTAGGTTGGAAATAACTGTACTATTATACCAGTCTAGACTTGTGTTGTAAGCTGACTCAATCACTACTGCAGACTTCAAAGTAACGCCATCTTTAGCAATTCAGGCATGATAATGAATATCCTTAATTAACGTGAAAGCAGTTGGCCCAGACAGTCAATCTAAAACCAAAATTTACTGAAAAATGACTGTAGAAGTACTAGTACTAGATAAATTTGAAAACTGAAATCTGTCCTTTGACATATACTTTAGTAAATTTGTATAACCTTTTGTAAGGGACATTCAAGTAAGCTATAAAATTGTGTCGACTTTGTGTTGTAATGTGACCAGTTCTCATCATAATTTCCATAGAATTCTCCATAATGGGATTAAAGATGAAGCTACTGACGCGGTATAACTACGGTTTTAACTTACGTCGAGACCCAACCGCCATCGAGAACTTGTTTTATTGGTTTTTTTTTATATTCAGCGATTGTGAAGCTGCTTGTAAACCGGAAGTGAGTTGCCGATTCAGTGAATACCATAAGAAGCTATCATTACATAAGCATTTCTATGTCCGTTATATAAAGTATGTATTATAGGAATATGGTTTACATTTAACTATTATCTGCGAGTCTTGTTATACTGTGATAATTATCATCATCAGAACTACATATTGTTCTGCCATATCACGATATTATATGAGTAACATTACGCGTATCGTCTGCTATTTCTGCTTGTATTTTATATTATATTATATCTTCAATTTTCTCCATTATCCAGATAAATTTTGAATGTGAAATTAGGGAAAAGGACAAGAAGAGGGCATTATTTCATTAGTTGTAACTATAAAAATACTGGATTTGTAATGTGCAAGGGAAAGGAAATTTTGTGAGAATGGATGTGAGAAGAGATTTGATTGACTGAGAATGATCATGTGATCTGGTGAAAAATGTATAAAAGGGAGCGCGAAAGACCTTCCTGTCACGTCGCCAAAAGACTGACAACCAGTAGAGTTCAGCGTAAAGTAGCTGTTACAGACATGCCTATATAAGGAATTATATTCTAATTCATTGAGGATCTGTGTTGTCATTATAAGTAATTATGTCTACGCAGTTCATGATTGTCTACTACCACACTGACTTCTGACAGTATGAGTGATGTATGAGAGGGGCAGCATCACTCTACATAATACAAAATTATTAAAACAAATTGAAATGTCTTATGGTGTTTGTGAAGTGTTTTCATAACCTGATGAGGACCGCTGAAGACCAATGCCAGACCTGTTACAACATATAGCCGTAAGCTCCCGAATCAGACAAATGTGTCAATAATCTGTACAGAAACAAAGTAACAATCTTGTTCAAGTCAACTAAATTCATCCCACAAATTTCATCACTATAACATGAAAGAATATGTTCACACTTGAGTTCAATCTGACAAACTATTGTCAGCCTTACAGGTCAGAGAATCTTTGATTAATTTCTTTACATCACCAATCTATATTGGTCGTCGACTAGGTTGTTCGTCGACAACGCTGTTGTTTACCAAGTATTCTTCAAAGCGATCTTGAATTTAGAAGCAGCCTATGAAAAATGAAAATGTGGAGGACGTAATGACATATCCACAAATACAAAATCCCTGCATAATACAGTTACCACACCAAAGTAAAAAAAACAAACAAACTAGGAGGTGATTATTCAGTTAAAGCAGGGAACCGAATTTATACCGTGTCTTTGGAGTATGCTTCCTCTTAAATAAGGTATTGGAGGGTAATTGTATTTCTTCCAGTGTGTTTTAAACCAATATATTTATCTGATTAAGTCATGAGTCAGTATATGCATCTCGTGTGCCGATAGGATTTGTACGAACACATTACACGTTTAAAGGGAGATAACGCCAATTGGTTGACGAATCAAATATGCGGAAGTGGTATGGCTGGACAATCTTGTTTATAGATTCTTGTAGAGACGTATACACGTCATATCGGATCCAAGTTCAGCTTTATCATGTGACATCGACATTAACCGAATAATACTCTGTAATGAGGATTGGACACATGCATCGGGTAGGTGGCCACAACAATGTCTTTACATGAAGCAGATATTAACACCATGTCGTGTTGTGTGTTGACCAGTGTGGGGCGTAAACCGTTTTAAGATAGTTTTCTATAGTTAACGTGTAGCCTGTCGGTGTATGATGTATAACACGACACACTGTGTTTAGTTGGTTCTTTTACTGGCTTTAAAAACTGTAATGAATAATTACACATTGTTCACTGACCGGAGCTCATTATTATTGTACAACTAGCGCGACGGTCATTAGACAGAAACCATAACAACGTGTTAAGTTAGTGATGTATGGCGAAGGAGATTACAAGTATGTTGATACCTATTGCACCATTAAATTGCAAATAGTATGAAACTATCTTTCGTATCACGTATTATAAATACTGATGAATTCTATGCATGCAATATGAATATATACGAGTTTCCCTTCGAGGCTTTGTACTTTCGTTTTAGCTATACTTAATGTACCGATGTATAGTAGAGTGCATTATCTGTCTGATCTTATAAGTCCCCGACTGGTGGAACCGGGGGATGGTGGTGTGGTTAGGGATGGTTGGAGAACTTAAGGTTTCCTTCCGTCTGTCCGTCCCTGCGTCCTTACGTCCGCCTATGACAGTATATTTGTATGTCAACACTTTCGCGGCTTCATTCATTGAATGATTCTCGCCAAACTTCACACACTTATGAATCATCAAAATATCTTGAACAAGTTCGAGTTTTAGGGTTATTGGATCAAAGTCAGGATCGCTGTTATCATTTTTATTATTCTTAAAATCATTGTCGCCACTCTAACGGATCATGTATTAAAGGTTTCGTCAAACTTACTTGTTTTGGCAAATGCGAGTTTCAGAGCTGATCGGTCGATCTCGCTGTTAGAAAATCAGTGTTCAGAGGATTTAACCGTTATGGGATTTTGATCAAACCACACTTACAATTACTCAGAATATCGTGGACAAGTTCGAGTTTCACGGTTGTTGAGTCAAGGTCACGGTCTTTTGCTTTGGAAATGCATTATCATCATTCCAGTGCCTTCATTCCTTGAGGGATTCTCAGCAAACTTTACATGATTTGAAATACCTACATATTAATGATAATAATAATATCTTGATCTCGTACTATTGATAGAAAATCATTATCAGCGCTCTAGCGGCTTCATTTCTCTCAGGATTTTGATAAAACCTCACCGCTTACAAATGACTTTAACTCACTGCTGGCGAAGAAACTATTGTGAGATTTTTCATTCTTATTTGTTGCATGGTAAGCTCGAAGTTTTATTGCAATGTGTATTCCACCTTTCGTCAATATTTGCAATCGGTCGTTAACAATATCTTTAGGTTTTTGTTTTTGTTTGTTTATTAGTTTGTGTAGAAAATGGATTTGGGTGACGCCTTATTCCAGAAGTTGGAGGAGAAAGGACTTAATGCGAATGACGTAGACGATCAGGAGGATGACTTTTACAGAATAATTTCCATTTTACTATATGGGGAGGCAAAGCGACATTCGAAATGTAGAGAACGAATATGTACGTTTCAAACTGAACCAGAAAATATTAAATATTTTGAATTGTTTCTGAACCAATCTTCCAATACTGGTTCGCAAAAGAAAAGTTATCAAGAGGAATTTTTGGATGATGTTAAAAAAAGAAATTATGATAGTACACCCCCCACTGCACGTGAGATATATGCTGCGTGCGAACTTATTGGACGTCCGATAGAGGCATTGGTGTGTAACTATAGCGATAAGGAGTCGATTTCGCCCACGCTGCAGTGGAGACTTTTTGTTCCGGTACTTGGGCGAGTTACTCCACAAACAAAGCAAAGTTTCAAAATGTTGATCCTGCTTAAAAGACACAAGGCAATCTTTCACGCATTCAAACCGCTATTAGGAGTGGACAATGAATCCATAAATGGGGCCGTCAATCAGAGTATGGATAACGCTTCCAATCAAAGCACAGATGCCATGGATGATCAACTTTCACATGAAATCATCTATCAGAGGACAGACGTACCCAGGCGTTGTTATGGCAATAGGTTTTCCAACAAAATATTTTTGTCACCTATTTCCGTGGCTGACACAAGCTACCCCGATGCAAGCGAGTGGAAGCCAAATACAGAAATAGATACATTTTACCAGTGTTTGAGCCAGGAAATGTATGGTGTCTGTGACCATTGGAAACGAGTGAAAAATATTTTATTTGCACTGGAGGAAGAGGAAGATAGTATCAATGTTTTTGCAGCTATTATCACAGACAAGGATTCGGAAAAAGAACAAGCTATGAAAGATCACATTTTGAAAATGAAAAAGGAAGGAAGCAAACCAACAAAAACCGAGATGTTCGCTGCGGCAAGTCTTCTAAACGCTTATGTATATGTTCAAAGCTTCACAAACGGAGCCTACACGTGGGAAATATATCCACCTATCAGAAATAGGTTTTGCAGCGTGGAGCCAATGGATTCATTTGTTGCATTAAAATGTGCTAATATAACCGAGACGTATTCCATTGATCTGTCATTTGCTACCAATGGTGACAATTTAAGAGAGGCAGCGCCAAAGGTTCCTGGCAACTTATTAACGATAAAGGAGCAGATAGACAGCATTACGCGAGACGTACTGGGTAAGTATTACACCGACACCAGTCGTATGAAATATCCGTTCATGTAATTATAAATTATCAAATATATATAATAAGATTCTTGGAAATTCGCAAACGAACCTTTTTATTGGGAGGTTTTCAATTCAACTCTTTAATTCTGCGGCGCGTACACGCCAGGAAATTTACACGCAATTACTCTATCCTTACCTGGACAATGATGATTACAATGATTCTTACTTAATGTTTACAGCTCGTTTTGAAATATATCCACTGAGGTACGATGTATGAAATACATTTGTTTTGTTTTGATATGCTGTGTCTTCTTGTAGCCAGGAGGGTACCGTGTTGTGAAGGACATCTTCACCTATCACACAAGGACAATACCGGACGGAAGAGGCCCACAAAGGCGAGAAGGAATCCATTCACAGATCCACCGTCTAGCGTTCGAAACGTTCTCAAACTTCTTCGGTCAGAAGGTCGAGAACTGGAGAAAATCGAAGCGTACGATTCCACATTATTTCGGTGCATAAGCAAAGAGGTATCTGGTACGGAGGAGGAATTTGAATCCATTCGAGACAGATGTTCTGTTGGTTTGGGGGCAGATGTCAATGAAGTCGGGGATTCTCCACGAATAAGTATGAGAGAACAGGAACAAGGACAGATTGTTCAGGCCTTAGCTGATTGGTTAAGTGTTTCTATATATATCTTCACACAGGCAGATGGTAACGATCGGGTGCAATACCAGTGGCGCTCTTACCATCCTACGAGATCTGAACTCGAGGCCGACTTCATACACTCCCTTGGCTGTCGTTACTACATCACACTCTTCTTTGACATACGGAGCCGGAAATACGACAGGGTCATTCCAATCAGTGGTTGCAATTGCCAGCTGATGTCGCCTATCCCACTTTTCGTGGAAACATACGGTAAATATTTCCATTCTTTTTTTGTTGCGTCGTTGCGAAGTAAACAACATAACTTCATTTTAATATATATGTTTCTCGATTTCCCTTTATTAAAACCCCGCATGGAAATGTGAGTGTCCCATACAGATTAGAGTAATAACGATGTCCCTCCGCCCATCTGTCTCTCCGTTATCACCTTCGATTCCGGAGATTATTGCAGAATCAAGAAGGCCAAACTTTCAAAGTTTAAATGACGATAAACATTGATATGTAGATGGACAGTAGCGATTTATAGAGATATAATGTCAAAGTTACTGCTACTAACATCACCACAGGATTTTACCATATATGATCATGGTACCGATAAATATTCGTTTATGACATGAAGCAAAGCTGACTGAAATCAAATGAGGAGTCTCTCGTCTACAGGTTAGGTTGACAAGAGTCAAATAAACATATTTTAATGGTAAATATTGTGTTATGACACCATAAAGCATCGTAAACCAGAAACGAGATCTCACTTGGCGATAGGCCAAGGTCACTAGGTATGGTGATACATGTGCATTTGTTACGACGACGATATGAAATAAAGTTGATCAGACTCTAATGTCATGTCAACTTTTTATAGGTCGGGATCGCTAGCACAGAACAGATGTCAAGGTTAAATTTTTGATATTGTACTTTATGTGATATGATAAAAACACCTTAACCAAAATCATATGAGGACGTGTCTGATTAAAGGTTGAGATGAACTGATTTGAAGCAGTCGTCACATTTTAAATATCTTACTGGAAAATACTTGCGACATTATGAACTAGAAAAACAAAATGCAGCAAAAAATGTATTATCTCTCAGATATTACTATCAAAATTCTGTTTCTTAAATGAGAAATATTTTACCTACATACAATAAATGAAAAATTGAACTAAATGGAGAACCTCTATATAAGAGCTGTACATAAGAATCACAAGGTAGAGGCCGTTCTATTACACATCACACAATTATTAACTACATAATTCACTCAATTTTAATGCCTTTAAACATGCTATAATATTCTTTATCAACTCCGTTTTAGTATTGTACACATTGTGGGACCATTTCTGATATTTCAACACTACTTTCAATCTTTCTTACACTGTCGGTTTATTTGAGTGACTTTTGTTTCAGGAGAAATACAACATCCCGGTATCGTCCAGATCTCTGAAACGAATCATCACATGACCTTAAAGCGACGTCTACCGTCACAGTTCAGTAATGAACAGTTTGTGTGTGAGACACGGAAACCATTGCTAGCACGTCAATTCTCTGAAAGTTACAGGGTCCTGCACGAACGTCAAGACATGTCGGCCCGGTTTATTGATTCCGTTTATGAGGACTCGCATTCTTTCTATAGGTGTCTCAGCAAGGAGCTGTTCGGAACGCAGGAACAATTTGGACTTATCCGTAAATGTCTTTTGAATGCAATAGAGGAATCACGTTCCGAGCTGGAATATGATTTAAAAGAACTGGCTTCATTGTTGGGAGGATCGCCGTTAACTTTGGATGAACTTAAGCAAAGAATCACTGACCTTAGAAATGCAGAAAATGAGGAAATTTATCTTGCAAGTGTTGTATTTGCAACTTCCATTTACGTACTGGGACGAGGAGATGCTAATGATCTGAACAGTTTTACTTGGAGACATTTTTCCTGGAATGTTATGAAGAAAGCCTACACCACACACAGTTGTGACAAACGCAGTCGGGAAATATGTCCATCCGGCGGGCGATATTACATTTCATTGTTCAAGAGCTCTGCTGGCCATTACGATCGAGTGGTTCCAAAGTACGAGCTATGTAATTGCGCAATGATGCTTCCCGAAGATGCGGAGACGGGTCCCCTAGATCCCAGTCAAATTAGGCTTGATGTTCCCAATCAGAGCATCGGTAGGTAAAAGCAATGGTTTCTTTGATGATTATAACTACACAAAACAAATGCATACAAATACATATATCCTCCTCGATCTCCGAAATATGTATTCAATGTAAAGGATACTCAATCAAGGATTCCGTGATAATGGGCATGGTAAATGTCAGATTGATGTAACAGTCTAGTGTTTTACAAATATTTCGTGAGGGTACATCCATTGATTTCAATATTTCTCATATCTTTGTCAATTTATTTTGAAGGTAAACATCCAAGACATGACAGTATATCATGTCCATAGTTTAAAACTACAATTGTCTGGAAAGTAAATGTCCGTAAGATGTAAAACTCGAAAGCAAACATCTTGTTAGCACTATCTGCCCATTTTGGGAATGTTTTACAGCCATAAACGTTTTGCTGCTTTTAAAACGAAATGACATGTAAGGCAGTTTCTAGCAGGTATTTAATCATGAAATCTGGAATGATTGCATTCATAAATTTCATGAAACTATCTTTTTTTACACAGATACAAGAGGTTTGCTCGTAACACGAAACGTTGATATGTATCTTACCAAACTACGGATATCTTTAAACACATGGCTACAGGTGAGTGAGGAGACAGAAAAGATATGCCATCAGATTGTTGCAGAACTTGAAAATCGCCGTTTTGGCGTCAACATTGCTACCATAATAGGTGGCTCCACGGGTCTAGTCGGAACGGGGCTAGCAGTGGCTGGAGTGATTGCTGCACCATTCACTGGCGGTTTGTCCTTAGGTCTTACAATAGCAGGCGCTGCAGTCGGCGGAGTAGGTGGGGCTACAATGGCAGGGTCAAAGATCACAGAAGTCGTTCTCGGCAGTAAGGCGACTGATGTTCTGAAAATCAAACAAACATTACTTAAAGCTAAATCTGATGAACTGCAGACAGCTATAACAGAATTTACGGAGAGCGTGAAGACAATGGAAGTTGACGTGAAAGAGCTTCTGCGCGATGACAGCCTTCAGGCTGTAGATTCTGCAATCTTTTCAACAATCAGCACGCTTATCCGGGCCTTACACCACCTTTATGTCATCCCAATGACTGTTCTGAGGGTATCGTTCCAAGGTGTTGCTATGATTTCTGCGATACTCATTCCTCTCGCGGTCCTAGTAGACTTAGGCTCAATCGCACACGCGGGATGGAATCTGTCGAAGCAGTCAAGGACACAGGTGTCGGAGGACTTGCGACGAATAGCGGTCGTTCTCAGATCATGTAGGCTTCAGCTGGAAACGTGGGCGTACGGAAACGAGGAAAAGGACGATTGCTGATGAGAAATATTCGATGAATAGAGGGATGAACGCGAAGTGAGGAGAAGAAATATAACAGCGATTGAGAGGTGGGTACAATTGAGAAGAGTAACAAAAAAATCCTTCGGTAGCGAGATCCGTGAAATGGACAACTGCAAGGACGGATGAATGTATCTGCACTAGTTTACCTAAACAATCTTGAAAACACACCAAGTTATAGGAGAATGTCTGACGGTTTCAGTGCAATTGCATTTGTACATTATGTTCATAATTGTGCCTTAAACGATATATAGGTGATCATATAATTAGAAAATATGGACCGAATTTCGAGATTTTTTCAAAAACAGTTTTGTTAATACTCTAAAATTTGTTTTATATTTATTTAACATATATATATATATGCTGAATCGTCAAAGTGTTTTAACATGAAGTATTATATATTTTACAATCATTTTGGTGATAATCTTGTGTCTTTTACTAATCTTGTTCATACTATAAATTATGTTATATTTACAACACATACTATTTTAACCTGAATAGTCCTATTTTTGTAACTTCTTTTTGAAAGCAAAAAAATACTGAGCAGTTATGACCTCTAGGATATAAAGGTGAAAAGATGCTTGAAATGATTGTTGATGTAGAAAATTTAGTCTTCATACAAGGATGTGTAGCAAAGTGCGGCATGTAAAGTTCGTCGCAGAAAGTTCAACAGAGGTCAACAAAATGGTGCAATCTTCCACATCAGGATATTAATATAACAAAGAATGTGCCGACATGTTAACAGAATCTTAAATCAAACACAAGGCAAAATATGAACAAACGGAAGATTTACATGGAAAGTCTTGAAAAATTAAAGTAGAAGATCAGGTGTTTCATGTCATCATTGAAAGTAAAGTGCGCTATAATGTACGTAGTTTTAATAGATATGCACATTAGATAGAATTATCAGAAAAATAATTATTTGATTGTAATTCCGTGTAAACGCCCCCATAAATACACTGTGTATCCTAATTTGCGCATGGTTTGGGATATATTATGTTTCTATAGTTTTACTTTAGTATTTGCTCAATCACAATATCCTCGTGGAAAATGAGGCACATTAATGATACCTCCCCGAATATCAGTTACTGTTATGTTTTACAAACTTTTTAATAATCTTTTATAAATGTTTTTATTTATCAGTGTATCTTTCCTATATACGCACTCACATTTTGTTGGTGTTGAGGTTTCTGTGATTGGTATAACATATCTCGCGTCTTAAGTGGTATACTTATTTTAACTTCCTGTCGCTAATCGTAGCTAGTTAGCTGCACTTCATTGTCGCGGACTACTATATCATAATATAGTGTAATTGATGTTTAATATGTATGTGTCAAGTGTTTCAATCGCACATGTTTAACACAAGCGGAAGAAATTTTAGTTACGATACCTCTGTGTGTTATACTGATGCAAATTGCCTAATACACGACATAGTAAACTCTATATTGATGTTAGATAGTATACATTACTGTCATTCCATTCTCAGTTTTCATTCCAACGTTATAGCTTAATCACCATGATATGCCATTGTTGTATTTTCTTGAATGACCGTTTGATTTGACTGTATTTGTCTTGCCTTTTATTGTTTCCCTAATGTTGATCTTTTCCGACGATAATCTCTCTCTTTTTTCAATTGATTTCTATCAAACTTGGTAGGGTTAAATACCAGGACACGAAGTTTTGTTTAATTCAACAGTTTTGAGGGGAAGTTTTTTTGTCCATTTTTTTAGTATTTTGGGTTTGAGTGGATATCTCCTTCCTAATTTTTTCACCAATTTACCTGAAACATGGTTGACTTTTAATCATGACATGAAATGGCATTTTCTTTACATTGTGATATTACAATTTTGAAGAGTTTTTGCCGTTGTTTGTTTCATGTTTTAAAACATTTTTATCGTTATATTGTACTGTTTTCCTCTTGCCATTTGACGTATTTTCGCCATTTCCTTATTTGTATACTTTTCGATACAACAACTCCTACACATTCATTGGTCTGGGATAGTCGTGTATTGAACTGCTCAGCGGTACTCTTGCTTGTATAAAATGTAAAAGTACTTGCTTTGCTACGCAAAATCTTTAACTCGGCAACATTCTCTCTCCTGTTGACATTTTAAGATTTTGCCGATTTTATCATGACATCACATTAGAGTCAAAAATCGTTTTATGATAGAAATTAATTAAGCACCGAGGTAGTGCATGAGTTTTCGTTAAGTACGAAAACAGCTTCTTTCCCCAACGGAGACCAAGCAAAATAATGGAGGTCTGTGTATACTGTGACCAGTGGAATGTAACGTTGCCATTTGAAGGTTCAAGAAAAAATTGATGTGGTTGTTTTATGATATACCAAATGCAGTTTTCTTTAAATCACGCTTGCTGGCTTTGAAACAAGTTTTTGAACTTGTTAAAACTACTTCTTCGTAACCAAAAAACCTAGAGTCATGATATGTTGGAGTTAATAGGGTTAGATTGATCGTTTAGAAATTGATTCCATCATTTGTCGTAAATACATTATATTAACACTTGTTTGTTTTAAGCATGCTAGTTTTAGTATTGACTCGCAGCTTACTTTGTAGATCAGTGTGGAGAAATTTTGATATTCTGGTGATAAAACGTTAAATACCAGGTGAGCGACGCAGGCCTATAGGGCCTCTTGTTAGTAGACAAGTTTGTTGTTTTGCATTCTTAAAGATTAGTTGATGATTTGACATAATAAATTTGATGTCTCCATTTGTTAACTTTATTGGCATTCTGTTCTAGCTAAGACTATGCCTACACTTCTGGAGTAAGTCACGACAAAATCGAAAGCAGATAAATAACTGTTAATGCATTAAATTGGAGTGGAGTTTACCATAAGCTTATATAGGGTCTGGTTTACCATCATAATGACTAGTAGTTTATCTCGTCTTCACTTACTGCAATCACAAACCAGTCACCACGGTTCATTATCAAGATGATACCAGGTGCGTATGAAGCTTTCGATTTTGGCAAAGCCTACTAGAAGGGTGTAGAGAAGCTGACATATTAATGCCGCAATTCTTGGTTTTTGTAGATTTTAAATGATTGATTAATTGGTAATATTTTTTTTCAGTTTGCATTAAAAGTTTTGATAAACGTTTGTCAAATGTTGTTCCTTGTTTGTTCTTTCAACATCATATGGTCTCCGAAGTATTCATGTTTCATATATGTATTTATGTATTAGATTGCCATTGGAAGCAGCGGTCAGTAAAGATACAGTACATTGCTTGTTGAGGTTTCGTATCTTGAGTCAATATAAGTAAACGTTTTCTTTCTATAAAAGTATTTAAGAGAATGATAAAAAATCATCAAGTATATTCTCACCCATACAGAGGATGATTTAACACGTCTATGGCTTGTTATTTTCACAACACATGAACAGTTATAGCATTATAAGGCAGTTACTAGTATTAGGTACAGATAATTTCTAGTTTTCGGTGTTACCATTCCGTTTATCTTCAATAACCGACAAATCCTCTTTTTATTCTACTCTATCTAATGCGGGCATATAAAATGTACAACATGCTTACTTTTACCTGTTGTGGGTAAATGCAATGTACAACATACTTTTACCTATTGTGGGTAAATGCAATGTACGACATACCTACTTTTACCTGTTATGGGTAAATGCAATGTACAACATACTTACTTTTACCTGTTGTGGGTAAATGCAATGTACAAAATACTTACTTTTACCTGTTGTGGGTAAATGCAATGTACGGCATACTTACTTTACCTGTTATGGATAAATACAATGTAAAACATACTTACTTTTACCTGTTGTTGGTAAATGCAATGTACAACATACTTACTTTTACCTGTTGTGGGTAAATGCAATGTACAACATACTTACTTTTACCTGTTGTTGGTAAATGCAATGTACGACATACTTACTTTTACCTGTTGTGGGTAAATGCAATGTACAACATACTTACTTTTACCTGTTGTGGGTAAATTCAATGTACAACATACTTACTTTTACCTGTTGTGGGTAAATGCAATGTACAACATACTTACTTTTACCTGTTGTGGGTAAATGCAATGTACGGCATACTCACTTTTACCTGTTGTGGGTAAATGCAATGTACAACATACTTACTTTTACCTGTTGTGGGTAAATGCAATGTACGGCATACTTACTTTTACCTGTTGTGGGTAAATGCAATGTACAACATACTTACTTTTACCTAATGTGGGTAAATGCAATGTACAACATACTTACTTTTACCTGTTGTGGGTAAATGCAATGTACAACATACTTACTTTTACCTGTTGTGGGTAAATGCAATGTACTAACATATAGTTAGTGTTCTCCTGTTCCTATTGTGAGCATATGAACTATACCTACATAATAATTGTAATCTGTTGTAGCTATTGTTGCTATATAAAATATTGTTAAATATTGTTTCTACATGGTTACGACAGTAAACAGTAAATAACAACATCTGCTAATCTAATTAGTAAACCATATCCGATTTCAAGAATAGGAAATCAATAGGTAAGTTGCAACCAGCGAAAGGAACGCATTAACATGAGTTTCATCCTATATTGAAGTGTTTTACATTACCATTAAAACAACAGACAGAAAATGGTTTATATAAAAAAAAATAAATAATTTTATTATCACTTTACAAAATATCAGATATTTTACACTGGTTCCAAATGACACCATTCCACGTCCTGAATATATATACGAAAAGTCAAACAGTATTCCGTGTGTTTCATGTCAATGAGTTCATTGTAACTCTCCAAATACGTCACACGTCGGTTGAGTGACGTCATCCTTTCATTAACAGCATATACAGCAGCAGCACACCCCGCAACCAATCAACAACCCGATGATGATTAACGCCACCAGGATCGGAACCCATCTGTTAACACAAACAATGAACATATCTAAATATGAACACTTAATATCCATGTACTGTTTTGCCTGTATATTTCAGCTTGATAATAAGTCATGCATAGAAATGTTTCTATAGAGTAATATTTCAGGTACATTCATAACAATGTTCACGAAGTTTCGCCTCCAGCCATCTGTCATGTAAGTGATTAATTTCAAACCCTGTCATAGTGTAATATTGATTAAAATGTTTTTGGTGAATCAGAGATGTTATGACATGAAAGTTATGTGTAACATTGTCACATATTAACTTTACTCCATATAAGTACCATATCGATTTCTGTCGAATTCTCAAATCGCACTCGGACGAATTCACTTTATAAAACGCGCCATTTTGCGATCTCAGGATATCACGTGCACACTGTCGATGAAGTGTTTGTTTTACTTAATTGTGTCGCTACACTGAAATACCTCACAATATTATTTGTTTTTATAACTGAAAAAACGACAGAAGGAAAAAATATTTTGATGACGAAATTTTGTTTTGTTTTTCTTGAAAACGGGTTAAAACTTACATGTGACGAGTAAACCAGTTGACACAGAACGTAGATCTGTCTCGAGCCGGTGCGCGGAAGAACCAATTGTTGCAGCAACTGTAAATGTTACCTTGGAAACAACAATAATTCTCACACCACCGCTCATTCATTACATTGCCCATGACGTCATAATGCGACCTGCAGCATTCACCACTTTCGGCCACCTTCACTGACAAAGTAAATAAACACCAACCATTAGATTCAAACATCCTGAATGAGCTACATGAACTGTCACATTGTACATAGATCGTATTTTGTTTGCAGGTCAATGTCGTTATAATGAATAAAAAGAGGAAACATTTTTCAGTCTGAGATACGGCTACGAAATGGTAAATTAATATATATTCATTGCAGGGGTAATCATTATTATTTCAGCATTCATGCGGACGTAGTCACGTGATATTTGGACACATTCCGTGAATCGGCTGGCATGATCTCATGAATGCATTGATTTTTATCAAAATCATTTGAACAAGTTACACCATGTGCATTTTTTAACAATTTTAAGTCCAGGAACCGTGGGAAAGTGTTGGAATTCTTAGCATGGTTGTAGTAATCGCTAAATCAACGTCGCTAATAAAACAATGAAATAAATTGAATTGTAGTATTTACTTTATATGAAACGTTACTTACGTTTGACATGTAAAAATAATTAAAACAGTCTATAAAATTCAGTTCATTTATACATTAAAAAAAACACGACAGGGAAAAACATTTTAACTTCATGAAAGTAAGGGCATAGATTGAAAACGATAGTTTACAAAAATACTTATATTAAAGATATTGCAACAACTTGTTAGTAACAAGAATTGCTTTCTTTTTTTTGTGTGTGTGTGTCCCTGCATCTAAGTGTGTTTACCTTGGGGAAACAACTTAATTGTTTTTTTTTTCAAATTCGTAATAATATATCATGTTACATGCAAAAATACTTTACTTGTCTCTGAACATTTAAATCGTTTGTTTCTATAAAATCAGATAGACAGCAAATACCACTCCTTTACAATAGGTATAAGTAATGACGAAACTGTATAAAACAATATTTCCTTCTTCATTTGACTCATATCTCTAGCTATCGGCAACATTGAAAATGTTTATTTTGTAATCTATTTGCGATCATGACGATAAATTTTGATGTGTAGTTAAGTCAAATGTATATTTTCATTTCTTGGCAATCATTAACTTCGTCAAACTGAGGCGTCAGAAAGCTTTCGCTTGTTAACTAAACATCTGTATGGTGCAGTTTAATTTCATATTTCGTCTCTGCTGCATATCATTCCAAATTTGAGTGGCATTTGTTATTTACCTATCTTTTGTATAATCCTTTGAGAATGCAGGTGGTTAGACACTGCTGTTGGACTTAAGTCCTGAGGTTTGTATGCCACATTTAAATTCATTTGACACAATTCATAATAAACTTAATTTCCTGGTGCTCTTGTGAAATATTGCTAAGTAGAGCACTGTTCTGTGTGCTTTATTGGCATGTTTCGACCAATTTTGTTTTTCGTCAGATGCCTCTCCTGTACTCAAATTTGTATTAAAAAGTTGCCAGTCACTTGTGTGAATTTTGTACAATCTTTGTATTGAAAGCAGTCAATAGTTGTGGTAGTCGGGGAAAGTAAAACATACATTTTTCAGGTGAAGACATTTTCTTTTTAAAATATATCCTTTTTATCATTAATTCATGAGAACCTTTTAAGCCATATGTTTTTTAAAGTCTTGCAGAGACCAAAGTTAGAAACCGGTAGAACTGCTTTGGTTGATGAGAAATAGAAAAGTACTTATGCTATATTTAAAACACTTTGGTCACTTATTGTGTTACAGCTGTAAAGTGCTGTGATAACAGAAAATAAAAATATTACAGTGTGCAATGTCTGTGTTACTGCATTTAACTGGGCGCACTAATTGCTTTGATGTGGATGGGAGAGATAGTAATTCTTATGTGCTTTACTTATTCTGATCTTAAATATTACTGTTATTTCTACTCTGAAGCTCGGTCAAATGGTTAAAATGTCCCGATATACCATTATCATGATATAACGTGTTTTGGAAAAGTAGGCTTTTGGCGGTGCTAGATACGTATATCACAGGTACAACATAGGCGCTATTCAATTTTGTTGAGATCTCAATCATCTCAATTACAAAAGATAGCATCGATACCTTTGACATAATTAGTACTGGACGTTCCCTGAAAACAAACTGATTTTATAGAAACATATACATTATGTTATTCGTGGACTTACCTAAAACACAGAGGAAACTCAAAACCCAGACGAAAGAAAACTTTCCTCCGACCATAATGTACTGTCCATGCACACTCTACAAAAGTCTTTGTGGTCAAGTCATGCTGGGTGTGTTGCATGTAAGGTGAGAGGTTATGTCTACGTCCATCCCTCTTCTCAATGGCTCTATTTGATGTGCTGCCCTGCTGACCCCCTGCGGGGAGGTACTGTATACATACGTAGTAAGGACGAGAGCATGTAGAGCGGACAGTAACCAGGGGGTGCGATGTTATTACACTTGACAGGTGTAATACACCTACACTCCTCGTACACAACGTGATGATGAATCATAATCAGTTGTTTTTCTGCATTTTCACAGTAATTTGTTGGAAAACAGAAAATTTTCATATTTTATTGTCATTTGGGCTATCGTTTGGCTCATTTATAGTTTTTTTTTTTTTTTTAATTTTTTTACGCTAAACTAGAACTGCAAAGTACAGATATATCTGGTGTGCAATAAACCGACAAGAGAACATAATTATAATCCAAACTTCAATTAAGTGAAACTAGGGCAAAATTTTCAAAAAGGTGTTTCGGAAGGGTAAGCGTCCTTTGTTTTAACGCCAACAACCGCCATGTTAAGCAATGTGATGTTCCCGAGTGAGAACAAGGGAATCATCAACAGAACTACAAGTCACACCAAAGTATCCTGAAAAGTCTGATAAAGCAATATCTTTAAAATTATGATTCTAATTATATATCATAAATTTATCTAAAACAATTGTCACTGTACTCGCCAAACGTTAGAAGTATTACTCAAAGACTTTAAAATAGCTACATCCATATTCTATCTAACTAATATAACTGTTTTTATCCCTTTCGGTTTTAAAGCCAAATCCGATGTTGTGCGGTCTCAAATGACACCCAAATGAAGTGAGCCCATTCAACAGCATAGAAATAAATATTTGTAACCTGTATATATCATGATATTAGTTAACTAAACGTTGTAGTAAAATGAAGTTTACGGGCACCTACAGCTTTCTTGTGATCAAATGCACTTTTCTATCCTCAAGCCGAAAAGAATCGAAGTGATTTGCCATTAAATATTTATGTATTAATCCTAATTATCTTCTATTTAGTTAAAACATTGTTATCAAGAGATGTTTCCAATTTAATTTTTATGGAGATTTCGATACAGAGGTATGTGGTTGTGATAAATATGTTATCTTTCCTTAGTAACTAGTAGGCACAAGCACGGACTTGGTTATTTCAGTTCGTGACATGAGTTTGATATCCGATTTTCGCAAAATAATATTTTGTTTTCTAGTAATACTTTAAGGGTATTTTGTTAAGATTTTTCGTGAATATTTGATATTTTGTTAGCTAGTCAATATTCCAGTGAGATTTTAATATATATAAATATGTATTCCCAGCGTCTGACAGTGTCATTCTCTTGTGTATTTTGGTCGGGTTGGTGTAATGCCCTGTTGAATCCTTGATATAATGTTGATAATCTGATGTTCTAGGACTTACTGTAGATGACTGAATTGTGCATTGTGTCCATGTCTCTTCCTCATCACCTACTTATTGCTGTGTAGATACATGTACACCTACACCTTATCTGCAGTGTACTAATTAATCATATCATACAGCTTCGGTTGCTCTGGTAATCCCACAAGTGTGGAAGAAATACGGAAATCATTGGCCCAATCAGTTAGTTGGAATGTTTATCTGTTATTTTTTTAAATTTGGATTCGATTTACAGATCCCAGAGGGGTCTTGGCGCCCACCATTGTTTGTTCTTTATTTGCTCTTTGAACACACTTATGAAATCTGACAGATCCATTCAGTATGTTTTATGAAAGAGGTATAAGAATCTTTAATAGGTGAAATCCAAGATGACTGATTGTCGGCCATTTTGTTTTTCTGATCAGTCCCAAACTCAAACAACACAACTAGGGACCAAGAGGAACATATACATGAAATCTGAGAAAGATCTATGCAATTTTTTTCTCAAGAAATAGCGATAACAAACTTTCAAAGTCAAAATCCAAGATAGCTGCCTGTCGGCGATTTTGTTTTTCTGATCAGTCCCAAAATCAGATGGGCACAATTAGAGATCAAGGGGTACCTGCGTATGAAATCTGCGAGAAGTCTATCCTGTAATTTCCAAGAATTAGCGATAACAAATTTCATTGAAAAATTACAAGATGGCTAAATGTCAACCTTTTTGTTATTCTGATACGTCTTAAAAACAAACAGGCACAACTAGAGACCAAAGAGAACCTACATATGAAATTTGAGAAAGGGCCACCCAGTACTTCTCAAGAAACAGCAATAATTGTTTATGGACGGACAGACGGACGTAGGGCAATTTGAAAATTATCCATAACAACATAAAGTAAGATGATGACACGCTCAACTTCTATCTCACACCACAGGTAAACATTGACGAATATTAAACTGTCACCTGTTTTAGGAAGTTGCATTGGTCAGGATGTGAAACTAAGAGACAGATATACTAGAGTTAGTCATCAAGTACTTTGTTAGGACATGTTGAAAATAAGTCAATAAGCGTTTGATTTGTGTGTTTGTCTTTTTTCCTGTTGTGGTCATTCATATGAATGTATTCCTGTCTTTGACTTGCTCTGTTAAATCAATACATATGCACATATGTCTGAATGATTTAGTTTCCAGATTTGTCACTTATCTGTCCAGTTATAGTGAGTAATGATACTTGTCCTTTTCAATTTAGTAACTAATATAGCTAAAAGTAGCACACCTTTCCTCAGTGATATCATAACTGGTCTTTTACGAATAGCTTCTATCCCATTAGAGATATAGTTTTCAGATAAGTGCTGAATCATAGGAAACATGAAATAAATAAAAAAAAAAAAAAAAAAATAGGAGTAAAAAAAAAAAAAAATCAAAGACTGAACTAGTCAACACTACTTTATTAGTAAATATACATAATCAAAGTGAACAAAACATCAAAAAATATGTGCAAAATCACTTTGCGTGCTAAAAAAAAAAAATCAATTCATAAATGCTACATCTTTAAAAAAGTGTGTTAAAATCAAAATGAGACTCCAGGAACATATTTATTGAAGTGTAAACGTTCCGTACATTAGAGGAAAGGGATTAATAGTATAATCTATGTGAAACAGAAAATATTATCAACTCCTTTCAGCCCACCAAACCCAAAAGCTCAAATGTGTGTCAATGTAGATTTTTGAGGCCTGTATCTTAATTACGGACATTTCTCCACTCCATAAAATAAGTTGCTAAGCATGTTGTTGTTTGTTGTGAACCTTAATTGGGATAAAATGTATACACTGAAGTTAAGACCTTTTACGATATGTAGACAAATATTGCATTCAAAATATGTCACTGCACAACATTGAGTGATTAGTTTCAATTATACTCCAACAGATTGGCAATTTTGTGGCATGGTCTACTAAATTTCTAGTTTTGCTAATTATGGGATCTGAAAGTTAATGGTAATATTGTATCAATGAATTACTATCATCATTTTCTCAATTAAATTTCTTTGGTGTAACACATGACAAATGAAACATAGCTGGAAAAAAATTTAACAACCCTTTTTGTTATTTCTTACAATGAACAACATATACAAAAAAAAGCGGTGCAGAAATAATTGTTCACAAAACAATATAATTACAGTACTTAATGATCATATAAACAAGGGAGATGAAGGCTGTCGGACAGCCAACATCTTGTGTATTTGTTCTTTTCTCTTCTTTTTCTCTTTTCTGCAATTCATGGATTGAAAATAATGTCCATACTTATTTTTGTGGTAACAAGTGAATCAAGTCATATAAAGAATAAATTACACACAAATGTAGAGTAAGGTCACACTATGATCGTAGAGAAGGATCTTTTCTCTAGGCCTATGGTTTACTGTATAAATATTTGTTTTCAGATCTAGTTATCAATGAATCCTCCCTTACTCTGAAGGATGTTACAAAGCTGCCAAAGGAGGTGGTTACAACTAGCTCACAAACAGTATCAACATCAAACAACAGAATCATTCTAACCTCTAATTACACATATAGATACATACTCATAAAGCCATATATTGAAAACTTGTCAATAATTCTACGAATCAAAATCTGTTGATTGAAAACAAAATCTACGTTCTATGAAAGATAAATCTTAATATCTTCCTACACTAGAAGAAATAGCACTAATTCATTAAATACAATTACCAAACTAACAGTCCTAACCACTTAACCAAACTACATGCAAGTATCATCTTCCAACAAAGATGAAAATCTAAAAAAACTTGTTTCACTTATGACTTTGAGATTAAGAGCATATCAAATAAACAGATTAGTCATTTAATGAATAATAATTAAACATGATCAAGAAAGGTGGAATCCTGTTTCTGATAAGTACGAAACAAAACAGTCATCAAGGACGCATATTACATAAACATGCCCCTTACTCGACATTATTAATCTGTACTTGGTCTTTTTTCCCAATTTTTCTTGTAATGTAAAATAAAACTTGAACTGTTGTCTTATCCAAGATGTCATTGAATTTCATGGTGATATCTATCAATATGAAATCAAGGAAAATGAGTGATATCTTTTCTGAATTCTTCCATAAGACAACTTCATGTTTACATGAATTCTTAAGTCCCAGGGTGTCGAGTCATGTTAAGGAAAACGTCATATTATGCAACATTGCCAAGATCAAAGTTATCATTTGATCCATGATGTCCATGTCAAAGGGAGTTAGAGAAGACTTTGTATGAACTCTGATCTCCTGATCCAGGAAGAGAAATCAGGGTTTGGAAAGACTTCATATGAACTCTGATCTCCTGACCCAGGAAGAGAAATCAGGGTTTGGTAAGATTTCATATCAATTCTGATCTCCTGACCCAGGAAGAGAAATCAGGGTTTGGTAAGATTTCATATCAATTCTGATCTCCTGACTCAAGATGACAGATCAAGGTTTGGTAAGAGTTCATATCAACTCTCTTCACCTGATCGCGGTTTTTTAATTGTGTGTTTGGGAATAGGTCTAATCACTTTGGTAATTGACATTTTTTTGACGCACAGTGTCAAGTCAAGGTGTTAGTGGAAGTAAATTATCGATTTATCTTTTTCGGTGTTATAGGACATAGAGGATATTAAAATTATGGTGACATCTTAGATTTAAATCATTTTGATCTTTGGTGAACAAAAAACAAAATGGAAGCAGTGTATACTGTACTTATTACATACTTTGTTTAACAATGATCTGAAATGAATGAAGAAGTCGACAACCTGAATCCCAATAAAATGTACTACATTGTTAAACTATGAAATGAGAGTAAGCAGGTACTCAATAGAAACTTAGTGTTTATATACAAAAATCAAATGGCTGTAGTGAGATATATCGTCAAACATATATTAAACTGGTTAAAAACATCAGAATCCTCTTCAAATTATTCTTGTATATTGCAGATCTGAACTTCCTATCCCGTTTTCAGTTATGTATTGTAGAACTTTTCATTATCAAATGTTCAATATATATATAAACACCTTCTAATTTTGAGAATTTATAAATAAAAAACCACTTTTCAATAGGATGGTCACCCCACACTATGATTTAAATCATATCAGAGCTTGTACTGTTCTTACTGTTATTTTTTTGAGTTCTATTTTTCCAAAATGGAACAAATGCAAGTAAGGGTGACAACCATAGTTTGTTGCGAATATCCAATTTGCTTCAAGCTTATGGCAAATTTTGAAAATTTGAACAACCAAAATACAACTTTTGCAGTAGATGATGGAAATTTGGAGCTGTGAGCTCCTCGTCTTTACTGGTCATAGCCCACATTGTATTGGTTTGTATTACTGCTGGACTGGTCATTTACTTGTGGCTGCTGCTGGGTCACAATCAGCATACCTAGGATGATAAAAAACAAGCTCATTTATGTCTCAAAGTTACTGCATGATAATTCACTGACAATTACATACATGTATTGGGACTAACTGAACTGAGAAACTTTCATCCTTGGCTAAAATAATGAATTTTCTGAACCTGTTTAATATTTACCCTTAGTATTGGTAAGGTTACGATGGGACATTTACCTGCTAGGTACTTATACAATACATACAGCATATGGTGAAGGATACAATTATGGGCCAACCCCTATCATTATTGGTTTCACCAAGGAATAAGTGACTACAAAGAATATCCCAATCATGATTCATTACGAGTTATCTACATTTCGGTACCTGGCAAATTTGAATATTGCTGATTCACTAAATTTCAATATCAAAATGTCAACAGGTTATGGCTACTGTTTTCAGACAATACCATGGATAATTTGTAATAGTTATAAAGTTATAACAAATAATAACAAGTTGGAGATGCAATGGATATCAAATACTTACTGCTTTGTGGAGGTGGTACCATGATGGCTCCGTTGCTTCTGTTACGACAGCACACACAGCACACACAGCATATGATTCCACCAACAACAGCCAGGACAATCAATACTGGAATATACCTGTTGTAACAATATAGTCTATTATCCTATATAGTCTGAATGTTAGCAATAGTGATATTGGTATTCAAGCAAGTTTTAGTATAATGCAAATAGAAGTTTCCAAGTCGACCTGCATAAATTTTATTCATATGACACGAGGAAATGTAAGATCCTCTACACACTGCTGATAGTACGATTTTAGGCTGGGTTTAAAGTAATATGCCAAATATTTCATTATATTGGCACCCATCAGTTATTTGTGAGCTAAATAATTCCGATATTAACTCAAATAATTTTAAAACTAAATACAGAGAAATGATGCTTATATACATGGCTTACCAATACGCCTGGAACCAGGCCACACACATTGGCATCCTCATGTCCTCAGGTGCCCGTTGATTGTAGTCGTCACAACAGTCATACTTGTACACCATGAAGCAACAGTAGTCATCACACCATTTCTGGTCACTTGATGCCTGTGTTTTAATGATGTTGTAGCTAGCCCTACAACACTCTCCACTTTCTCCGATTCGAACTAAAAACAGAACAAAGCCTCTTAAATACAATGTTTAAATAAAAACTCACTTTTTAAAGGAACTCAACGTGGATAATAAATCAATCTGGCAAACAGTTTTGAATATAATGAATATATGAAAATATCCTTCATATCCTTCAACACACCAATTTCAATTTCAGAACAAAAATCTGTCTTGAATGTAAGACATGATCTTAAGGATGCTGCTACCAAATCAAATGGAAACTCGATTTCTTTCATCTTAATATATATTTATAAGTGGGGAACTGGAGACTGAAGCTGCTGCAGTGATAATGATAAAGTTTCAGCTAAGGATCTTACCTGTATAAATACCCAAAGGAACACTAACTAGGGCAACAGGTGAAAACATGAAACAAACCAAAATCACTTTATAATCACAATGTACAACTGTGTACAACTGCAATCAAAATTCTATACATGAACTAGACTCACTCTTTCATTAATCCTTTCAACCAGGTTTTGGCTCAAAGATCATATTTCTGTGAGCCAAATTCAAGGGGCCTCACTAACTCTGTAGGGTATATTGCTTGCCGAGATATTCTCAAGTGAAGATCCGAGGCACATGGTTTGATGCTCCTACCCATGGCAGTTTGTGTTTCTCAGGCAGCAAAGAAACTGACCATGGTTGTGTCTTCAGATAAGACATTTTAACTTAACTGCACTGAACAGCATGTAATGGACCTTCCTTATGTTGTTTAGTCATGCAGTCAACCAACTACTACAAGGAAAGCTGCCACAAAATGACCCTGTCTGTTGATGGGGTGATAAACCCACCAAACAGATAAAAGAACCGCAACAAAAAAGCTTTCACTTCAGTAAAAATAAAAAATATGTCTAAACAAGAAGTCCATAGGCTTTAATGGTTATCTGAGTTAAAATGCTATCATCTTTTCTTATAATTATGTAACACGTTACACAAGTAATCTTGTTCACAAAGTAACTGGAAATTCACTGAACATGTAATGCAGAAGTAAAATATGCAAAACATGTCATTCCATACCGGGGCAGTTTCAACTATGTCAAAGTTACACTCAAAAATGTAATTTTCCTATATAAACCTATAGTCAGCTTTAACCCCTGTACGGGGAGATATATTAGATCCTGGGGTCATGCACTTTAAGAGCATTCTATCCATGAAGAGTATTTGAATTTACCATATTTTGGGGGTTGAGAAGAAGATTTTTTAAATTTCAGTTGATTTGACCCTATTTTACTGTAACTATCTGGCTGGGGGGTCAGCCAGTGTCAATATATATATAATCAAACTGTGATCCTATACTAAAAACTCTTATCAACTTTGAACTATACCCCTAAGAAAATAAACCGATTGTGCTTAGAAATGAAATTTTCCTTATCTAACTATGGTATTTTTAACTTCACCACCTCTCAAGGGGGAAATTTGAGACCCTGGAGTCTTAAAACTTACAATTTTTGTAAAGCACCTTAATTTAAGATCCTTCTATCCAAGGACAGTATTTCATTCTACAATACATGGTGTTGAGAAGTATTTTGAAATTTCAATAAATTTCACCTTTTTTAGCCCTGGCCCCCAAGCCGCTGGGGAGCTGGGACCATATGATTTAAACTTTGGGTCACCTTTAGCCATGGCAGGTTTCTGCATTTCACTGAAATAGGTCCAGGTGTTTTTTAGAAGAAGCCGGAATTGATAAAAGCTGTACATGTTATGGTGCAATAGTTATAGGCAAGGTTAAAGTTGACAATGGACAAACAAACAGCACAGAAAACAATATGCCCTCAATATTTCAATCCAGAGGCATAAAAAAAACAAGTCATGGACAAGAATTCTCCATATTGAAGAAATATTGAATTTGACATCAAGAGAATTATAACCAAGGTTTTGTTTTTGAATGACTGCTTTTTTCTCCATTTGAAAGAAAACTTCAAATTTACTGTAAATAAATAAAAAATGTCCAATTTATACTTACTTTTGCTCTATAATGACACCTTGCCTTTGTCAATTAAAGTCTGGTGGTATTTAAGAACGCTAAATATATATTGATACATGTACATGACATTTGAGAAAATATTTTAACGGTGTAATTAAACAATGAGATAGCCAGGATGACTTGGCATGGGACATTTTATCAAAATTATCAGCTTATATCATTCAACTTTGATCAGTTTTGATTCACTAATTAGTACAGAAAAGTAAAATCTTAAACGTCACAAATTTAATTAACTTATTAAAAAGGAAAGCAGTAATCAGATTAAATATTATAGGTTAGAACTGAAGTACGTGTACCAAAATCTACTCTTGTATTTGTGTGATGTGGAAAAAAAATATGACACATATATATTGTAAAAGGACTTTAATATAGAAAATGTCTATGGTAGAGTTTACACATGAAAAAAAAACAATGATATCACAGACATATAGGCTAGCTAATATACCCAAAAACATGATTAAATATCATTCTGGCTGTGGTATCAAAATTATACGTAACTTGTTAAACAGTTACAAACCAGTAAGAGATATGATGTACTTGTTCAACCTCAGTGTGATACATGTAATTATACATGTAAACTGCATTTCTTTATATGGACCCTAGATGGTGTTACTGCTTACTACTTCACATCTCAAGTCACAACAGGGAAGTGAAATTAATAAATCAAGTACGGGTAAATTATACAAGAAACAATGAAGAGGCAGGGTGACAAAGACTTCTTTGTTAGCTCGACACGCTAGAAAATTGATTTGGTTGTAATATATATATAAATCCATTGCTTAAATATTCGGACATGCAACAATTAACCTATACACGCGTACTTAGAGTATGCAGCTAACCAAAATTTGTATTTCTGTGCTAGTATAATTCCTGATGTGAAGTGAAGCGTATATTGTTGACATGTCTGATGCCCACAGATCTGTGCTAATCCCTTTGGGGATTCCTTTTGGGACTCAATTATATCGGATGTTTAACAATGTCCCTTGTCGGACGGACGTTTGATAGTGTCCAGCTCGTCCGTCTATGGACATTGTCAAACGCCCGATGTTAGCGAGTCCCGAGGAGGACTCCCAAAAGGTAGAAATGTCTGTGCATGTGTGTAATGAACGTTCTTCGTGTACCATTGTCTCATGATCAGAACAACAGAAATGAAATTGTCTCTGGACAACAGAAATAAACTACACAGCCGTCAAAACTTACCCAGACACACCAACAGCACTAAGGCAACACCAACGGTACGTAGGGTTACAACAGAGACGCCCATGTTAAGTTGTGGTCTGCAGTTTAATGTTGCGCAGTTAATTTCAGCATACGCTTCTTATAAGCGCCTACCATAAATAGGGATAGATCGACGGAAACGACCCTCCTACTGTGATTGTGAGGATATATATGTAAACCGTCTAAGTGAGTTAGATAAAAGAATGACATTGTGTCGTTTCTTACATGTATTCGCTCCAACCGACAGGAGTTATTCAATGTAAACGAATGCATATATACTATCATAGCACGGGAACATTGTATTGGCGGTTCATCGAAAAAACGTCCCCAGGCCTGGGTCTACTGAAGATCTAGAGCTACTATGATTTACTTCGATCTGACCATTGTGATCATGAGCTAGCAATCAGAATGCTTGGTGTATATGTAACGATCGAGTGGACGTGTAGCGATCAAACTGCATTGTACATGTATATTTTACAATTATTTTATGTAACAACGGTTCAACCTAGAAGTTGTAAGCATACCGACTTCTCTTATTGATGCGTTTTCTCTGAAACCACAGAAAACGAAAGTAAAACTGCGGCGCGACAATTTACTCAATGGTAACGCCTTAATTCTAGATACCCAATGCCATCTAGCACTACCCAACGCCAGCTCTTAAGTAAACCTATAAAGCTACATGCAACAAAAAATGAATAGATGAAAGTAATGATGTTTTTCATAACCTTATTTACCATTGATTAATATGAGTCACGTGGAACACGTGTCAATCCAATAATCAGACGAAATACCCAACACATATTTTATTAACTATTTTTGGTATCCTTTGGACGAACAAAAACCTGATTTAGGCATGACCTGTTGTATCCTTCATCAATTAATGATTTGTCTACAATTATATTTATGTACAGTTGTATATATCTATTTAACGATAAAATCTTTCGGAATGTGCTCGGTAGCGAAACATGGGGTTATTATCAAGATGAAAGGGGTACTCACTTGTAGAATAGTAGAGATGGATAAGGAGAAAGTGTATTTACTGGATAGGTCATTTATACTAGTGTTTAAAGAACATTAATATTTCTTAGAGTTTCAAGTTCAATTTTTATTACGTGAGCCTTCAATTAGATGTATATGTATAACGAGAAGAGCATAACGGAGAGCGGTCTCTCATCCATGGATGTGAAAGAAGAGATGCCATTCAATTATCAGTTCCGAATCTATATTGGTTATGTATCTAGAAATACATTGGAACTCGAAAATCTAGATATAGATATATTATACTCTCAGAGTCGGATCCAGGATTTCGAGTTATAAGGGCCGCAAGTTTTTTACAACTGAAAATGTTTTCATATCCATGTTTAGTTTTGAGAATAATTGGAAAGGTAACATGCAGTCGCTATTCAAATTCTATCAAACTCTAAACTGTAAAAGGGTCCATGCTCCATACGAATAATACGGTACCCCTCCTTTCAGGTCCTTTCTCACGTACTTAACAGAGTGAGAACTAATGATCTGATTTAGGTGGTAAAGTAAAGAAATTTGTTGACGAAATTACAAAGTAAACAAATGATTAGGGTTTGATTCACGAATAATAACATATAATGTTCCCAGTTCGTTTGCGGTTGAAGTGCTGTAAACATATAAGAATGTGTGATGATGAAATCTCGGTTTATATTCTTGAAAAAAGGGTCACTACACCAATTTTATATATCCTTTATAATAGCGTTTATAAATGATTCCACTATGAACAGCTACCATGGCAAGCTAGTTAGACTTGTAAATAAACCACAAAGACTCAATATGAATTGAAATTGGCCGTTTTTATTAACGACGTATATATGTATATAAATGTACATATGTTAACTCTCATGAATGTACATCATATACCAGATGTTCTTGTTAACAATGTCATGAAAAAATATTAAACAAGTCTAAGATGTTGGTCATACAGGGCCACACGGTAGAGACCATGCGTTGTTTTTTTTTTTTTTTCATTTAGGGCCACACGGTAGAGACCATACGTTGTTTTTTTTTTCATTCAGGGCCACACGGTAGAGACCATGCATTGTTTTTTTTTCATTCAGGGCCACACGGTAAATTCAAAGTGTCGATGACCGACCGTCTATATCTACTTCGTTGTTACATGTAACATCCTGACATAAATGAATACTTCAGTATTAGACATGCACAGGCCCAGTCGACTCACAGGTCTGATTTTCTGAGAAAGCCCTGATTCGTTATCGGATTTCCGATGAAGTTCAGATTTCGATGCAAAATATTTTCATTTTGAATATCTGCCTATGGTTTGATGATATCGATCGAAGCTTATGCTAAATGTGTGTGTAACGATTTGGTAAAGCAAGTCTCATAACAGCAGATTGATGCATGGAAATCCGATGCATAATGTTAGCTAATTGATTGTTTACCGTACCTCACAAACAACAATTTGTCATCTTGTGAACATTGATGTTGTATTATGTTACTGGGAAAGGGCTTTGAAAAAGTAAGACAACTTGCGCTCAATTCCTTATACATAACAAAGGCGCAAACGAAAAAGAAAAGTTTAAATCAAACGGACATCTTGAAATGTCCCCTCCGGACCACATACTCGTATATGTTTCTTGTCAAATACTTGTACCTTTGAAGGTACATTGCTGAAATAATTGTGTAAACAATGAAAGGAAATAGTATAAGGATTGTAATGATTTTAACAGCGTTTTCAGAATGTTTTATCAAAATAATAAAATTGTTAAGTATACTGATTGCAGATAAATGCAACATAAAAAAAACATCGCTTGAGTATAAATATTGCGCACCGTCATTTTCTTTGAAATTACCAAAACCATTTAACGTAACAGATTATACTATTCTAATCGATATAAATCTTTGTTGTTATTCATGTATTACCTTCACAAAGTACAAAGGAATTTTGAACATATATACAAAACATGTAACGATTGCGTAACTGGTTAGTATGATGGTATACACTTAATATACACTAACCAAAGACAACGCCTTTTTAATTTTCTTTCTGAACTTTCCTCTAAACATTCAAACATTTCTAAATGGTTGCCATGAGCTGGATGCAATTCCATTCTTGAGTTGATTCAAAGATTGATCACTGATACCAGACATCCTTTTAAACTCGGAAAGTATTCCGTTCATACATTGCTGTGTCAGTTTTTGTCTGCTAATCTGTATGGATTTAACAAAGGAGGGTGAATATATATATATGGACAATCTGCCTTTGCTGCCTTCCTGCAAATCGACTTTCGGACTGATTCTTGTTCCGTTCACTGGTTGATATAATTACCACTAAAAATGTTAGTATTTATCACTGTATTTAGTATATATCACTGTATTTAGTATCTATCACAGTATTTAGTATTTATCACAGTATTTAGTATTTATCACTGTATTTAGTATTTATCACAGTATTTAGTATTTATCACTGTATTTAGTATTTATTACTGTATTTAGTATTTATTACTGTATTTAGTATTTATCACAGTATTTAGTATTTATCACTGTATTTAGTATTTATCACTGTATTTAGTATTTATCACTGCATTTAGTATTTATCACTGTATTTAGTATTTATCACTGTATTTAGTATTTATCACTGCATTTAGTATTTATCACTGTATTTAGTATTTATCACAGTATTTAGTATTTATCACAGTATTTAGTATTTATCACTGTATTTAGTATTTATCACTGTATTTAGTATTTATCACTGTATTTAGTATTTATCACTGTATTTAGTATATATCACAGTATTTAGTATATATCACAGTATTTAGTATTTATCACTGTATTTAGTATATATCACAGTATTTAGTATTTATCACTGTATTTAGTATTTATCACTGTATTTAGTATCTATCACAGTATTTAGTATTTATCACAGTATTTAGTATTTATCACTGTATTTAGTATTTATCACTGTATTTAGTATTTATCACTGTATTTAGTATTTATCACTGTATTTAGTATTTATCACTTTATTTAGTATTTATCACAGTATTTAGTATTTATCACAGTATTTAGTATTTATCACTGTATTTAGTATTTATCACAGTATTTAGTATTTATCACAGTATTTAGTATTTATCACTGTATTTAGTATTTATCACAGTATTTAGTATTTATCACTGTATTTAGTATCTATCACAGTATTTAGTATTTATCACAGTATTTAGTATCTATCACAGTATTTAGTATTTATCACTGTATTTAGTATCTATCACAGTATTTAGTATTTATCACTGTATTTAGTATTTATCACAGTATTTAGTATTTATCACTGCATTTAGTATTTATCTTTCGGTATTTGACTGATGTGTATATGTTTATAATAACAAGGAAAGGGCTTTCTTAGGCTTTGCTTGTTGTCCAATTCCTTTTGTCAGTAAATTCGTTACAATGAAAAATTTTGAAATAATATATACGTGTGAATGTGTGTATACCTATACAAAGTGTATTATAGATAACACATACAAAAATCAGTTTATAGATTATACATCTGTTTCCGCTAGTCAAATGAATTATAATGAATTATTATATTAATACCTGATGATATAATGCTGATACATGAAAAGCCATCATTGTATCGGCGTATTTATAAATCCATGTGATAAATACGTTTCTGTAATATTGGAAATATGATGGAGTATACATTTGAGGGTCGACGTCTGGATCACACAAGGGTGGGGTATCAGATCCCGAAACATTGGAGGTGTTGGGATTCACAGATGTACGATTCGAATCTGTTGTTACTTATTTCGTGAAGTAGATATAATTTATATATAAAATTAACTTAATTTAGTGTATGTTTAGCTTTTGATCATCACTATTGTACACATCAAGTATTTTTTACATATCTTGTACACATAAATGTTTGATTCTAGCAAATTGAATCGAGCAATTTCCTTACTTCCTGTTCTTTCAAAAGTTTTTGAAAAATTACTACTGGTGCGTTTAGAGGCAACAGATCTCTTCAAGATTAATCCTTTGCAAAATGGTTTTCAAAAGAATGTCAGTAGTACAATGACCTCTTTCTTAGTACATGAATCGATTTCCTATGCCCGTGAAAACGAAAGTAAGTTGTTTGCTTGCTTCCTTGACGCTGCCAAAGCCTTTGATTGCGTCTGGCATAATGGCCTTTTGTTTAAATTGGCTAATATTGGTTTTAACTCGAAATTCGTCCATATTATTGCTTCACTATACGAAAATATGTTTAGTGCCGTTCTTCATCAAGGGTTTGTTTCCGATTGGTTCAAAGTTTGCCAGGGCACGCGTCAGGGAAGCATTATCTCCCCTTGGCTGTACACTGTTTTTATTAATGATTTACTGAATGAACTGTGCTCATCAAGTTATTCATTTTCTATCCATGGCACCAACGTCACTTGCCCGACGCAAGCCGACGATATCACATTGCTCTCACTTTGTAAACGTGGCCTGGACAATCTTATGGATGTCTGCTATGCGTACAGCATTAAGTGGCGTTTTATGTATAATGCATCTAAGTCAACTGTCATTGTCTTTAATGAAAGCAAAAATGCCTATTCCAAAAACACCCGAAAATGGGTTCTGGGTAATGGGATTGTTTCGGAGTCAGCCAATACGAAACATGTCGGCATTTTTCTTAACAAGTTCAAAATTGGATCTCCAGATATCCATGACATTGTTAACAGGCTACGCAGTCAATGTTTTGCGCTACTTAACTGCAACTTTTTTGATACTGGTATGAACCCTATCACGGGTGTGAAATTATACAAGTCTGTTGTTATGCCAAGATGCCTCTTCGGCTGTGAACTCTGGTTTTCTCTGACAGATTCAGACTGGTCTCGCATTGAAACTGTACATCACCTTTGTGCAAAACTCATTCAAAGGTTCTCTCGTCGCACACGTTCAGACATCGCTCTAAGCATGTTAGGTCTTACTTCTATACAAGTCGAGGTCGATTTAGCCAAACTTCGTTTTTTTGCTAGTCTATGTAGACTTGATACTCATTTTTCCGCTAAAAGATTGTTTATACTTCGTCTTTTTCATAGTTATTTTGAAGTCTGTAAAGAAGAAAAAGATCTTGTCTCAGATGTTTTGAACATATTTCATGAGCATGATTTACTTGATGTGTTACATACATTTTTGCAATCAGGGTACTTTCCATCGAAACAAAAATGGAAATTTTTGACAAAAAATGTCTTATTGCGTAATTACACTACTGACTGGAAACAACGTCTTCTTCTCAGCAGTGACTTTTCTAGGTTTAACTATTTGCAAATCGAAATTAGGCCTTCAAATATCTGGCTTCTTTCAAAACGTTTCCCATCTTTGGATAACATTTGTGCTAGCGTTGCTAAATTATGGACTATGTCTCCTTCTTGTCAGCTAATGTGTGCAAAGTGCAGCACGTTTGTAAATGACGCAGTCGCACATTGTTTATTAGACTGCTCACATATAGATATTTTGTCTCTACGTGATGATATATTTACCAAAATTGTAAATGATTACCCTGTACATGTTTATATAACTGTTGACCAGGCTTCTCGTGAGGCTCAGGTAGCCACATTTCTCTGTTCTCCTCCCGAAAATATTCAAGACATTTTCGGAGGATACGATGACCTTTTCTTCCACTTTTTACGTGATTGTTGTGTGTTCTCCGAAAAGGTGTCTCGCCTTACATTTCAGTAACTTCTTTTGATAAAAGGTTGCTATCATCGACTGCATTGGTGTCATTTGGAATGCTTTAGTAATTTAATTGCTCACTTTCTCTTTCTGGATATTTACTTCTTTATTTGATCGACAACTAATCTCACTATCTTGTGTACATGTATCTTAAAATATGTTAATATCTTTTTCATTTATTTGTAACTCTTCATCTTTTGGAGGAATAAAGAAATGAATGAATGAATGAATGAGGGTCGACGTCTGGATCACACAAGGGTGGGGTATCAGATCCCGAAACATTGGAGGTGTTGGGATTCACAGATGTACGATTCGAATCTGTTGTTACTTATTTCGTGAAGTAGATATAATTTATATATAAAATTAACTTAATTTAGTGTATGTTTAGCTTTTGATCATCACTATTGTACACATCAAGTATTTTTTACATATCTTGTACACATAAATGTTTGATTCTATCCTTAAATCTTTCAACTCCAATAAGTTTGTAGGTCACACCTCCTCCAGTCAATGTATGGAATAGTAGACACTAAACAGTATACCATTGATATAAATCATGTAGCACCATATACGTAGTTATTCCGCCTCAATAGTCGGACGTATAATTACACTGTATTACTAAATCGGTCATTGGCTCTTAAATAAAAGAAACCCACATTTATGACATGATCCCGTCATAACAGAATCATTTATGTGTCATTGTAGTCAATCAACGACTATTTACACAAAAAGCAAAATCATGTCTGAAATTTACCGGCTGTAAACCTTAGGTAGTCATGAAGGGAGAATTAGCAAACATTTTGTTTTATAATAAATCTTATAAAACTGATGAATTTTGTTCAATGCCAGTACATTTGTAGTTGGTCCATTCAGTGTACAAATGTAGAATGACTGTGTATCTCTTTCAGAACTACAGAATTATAGTGAATACAGAAAAAGAGTTTGAATAGCCAAATTAATCAAAGTCTTGCACGCTTTTTTTTCGTTAAATAAAAATAAGAATAAAAAAATAATAAATAAAAGACCAACCTTCTGTGATTCCATTGTAAAATGAAAGTAGATTTATTTATGCCTGAGTTACTTCCCTTCCCAAGATGGCTGCGCCCATGAGAGTGCGAACACCGAGGTTATGCAGAATTTGTAAATCCTTTCAAGGTTCTTTTTTGAAACGTCGTTGGCTGTCTAATACATACAAAACGTTAGTGCAAGTTGTTGTTGAGGTTTTAATTTTTATATTTCATTTTAATGATATAAGGCTATTTTCAAGTATTTACGACTATGTGTCCTTACGATGGATCATCTGGTCTAGCTTAAAAAACAGTTTCAGATTAATAAGATCTATGGCAAATGTTGCATTGTAGATTTATTAATAAATATTTGGGATGGTAATGACCGATATCTTTTTTATTACTCATCGGGACTCATTTATATCGGGCTTTTGACATGTCCGACGAGGGACATTGTGAAACGTCCGATGCTGTATAAAGGAGTCCTAAGATGCAATCTCAAAAGGGATTAGTTAAGCATGAATACATCGATTGATATACTGAATTTTTAGAATTACAATGCTAACCACCTAGTCATGATTTTACGATGTCCATGTATTTAAAAATTCTTGAACTGTAGTATTGATTAACAGTGTATTTTGTTTGACTACACATGTCTGACCTGCTTACAGTATATTATAACATATTTTGTGTGTTAAATGAGAAGTGCTTCTCTATTCCAAGTTAAACACTGATACGTGAGTAGAAGTTGAGAGCACATGCATCATTGCACATGTGTAAAGAGTTGAATTAAAAACAATTAAAAACAGAACTGGTTTTCAGAAGTTAAGAGGAAGAAGACCTCTTGTTGAGGTGGAATCAGGATAGACTGCTTATTGGCTTTCATTCAGGCATGTGACTGAAGGAATTTCATGTTGTAGTCTCAGTAAATGTTTTTGGAATGAGATAAGGTTCAAATAGTACATGTCCAGTTTTAGTGTATGTGATGTTGTGGAGTAGTATGACTTTAGTATAGCCCTGGCCAGTCTTGTATAGAAGTGGTTCCCAGATAAATGTTGCAGCATGTTGTTAAATCTACTTGTATACATTTAATTGTTATTCATTAAGTGGTTTTTATGGACTGGATGATTACCAGTATGGCTGCACTGTGTTTGGGGATCCCTGTATAGTGAGGAGGCATATCGTACTGTAAACGAATATAGGTTTGACAAGTGGTTGATAGCTATAGCTGCCTGTTCCCTGGCATTTAATCTCTGTGCACAATGTACATGGTGGAGTTTGCCTTCTTTGTAATTAATTCAATGTATGTGTTCAGTGACACTTTGTGCTTGAAATCAAGGTATTCTGCTGATTCAACATGCTGAAGGGATTCATTATGGATGCAGTTTCAGGTAATCTTATTCCTTTGGTTCGTAATAGAAAGTACCTTGCATTTAGATAGATTAAACAGACCCTAGCAGTCTTGACTTGTAATTTTCCTTTCATCATGTGGTAGCATGTCCACCCTCAAGGATGTGAGGTTGTTAGTTTGAGCCTCAGTGGGGTCAGGACTTATCTCATTACTCCATTCTACAGATTTGTTACTGTTGACCACACAAAGAATAGAAACTGTAGGACGATGAGATGCTTCCGTAGAGAAACCAATTCTGGTTTGTAGTTGTAATGGAGGTTAAATCCTTATGTAAGGATAGAGTGGTGTAGAAGTTGAAAGTATCAATCATCTTACTACATATATATAATCTCTACTTGTGGGAAGTTGCCTTAAGTAAAGCCGTATAAAGATCTAGAAAGCAAGGGGTTGCTAGTTACAGCCCCAACATGGGCAGTTCATATTTTTTCATTACTCCTTCCTATTTACACATGTAAATCTACACATTAAGATATGATGCAAACTGCAGTGATGTTGAGATATGTACACACACTAATGCCATTTCATTGTCTTATTTGTTTAGCTACATTTAATATAAAGATCATAAACAACAATCTTCAAGATACAAAATGTGGTAGAATATCAAGATACCTAATTGGTATGTGGAAAAACAAGGAAGTTGAAAAATATTTACAAAAATAGTTAATTTAACATTTTATTTTCATTTTAGAGAATGGAAAGGTGTTGTGGGATTAGAAATTCATGCTCAGATTCTAGCAGAAAGCAAACTGTTTTCTGGGGCTGGCACTCAGTATGGTGAAAGTACAAATAATCAGGTAGCTCTCTTTGATGCTGCCTTTCCAGGAACTCTGCCTGTAAGTCAATAGAATAAGGGATTTAATAAACACAAAATTATTTTTTTATTATTTTTATAAAGTACATTTATTACTTTACATTTTAGCTAAGTTTAAAATGAAAGCTCTTCATAGTATACAGGATGGAAGTGATGAGAATTCCATATATATTTATTCATTTTCAGCTTTCATAATTGAAGATTAAAAAGATGTTTCCAAAAGGTTATAAAATGTAAAGTTGTGTACCTTATTTAATATTTACAGGTAAGTTGATAGATTATTTGTACTTGTAGGCTATCAACAAGAGATGTGTAGTAGCTGGTGTTCAAACTGCCCTAGCCCTCAACTGTCATATCAACAAAGTATCAAAGTTTGATCGCAAACATTACTTCTATGCAGATCTGCCAGTGAGTGAAATATTTGTGAATTTCATCATCATTTAATATAGTATTATAGCAGTGTAGTAACTTTGTTTTAAACACATGATCTACAGTAGTAGCAACTTAATTTTTGTAAACTAAAAATTAAAAGTAATATTGGAAAATTTTAGTGGCAAATTCCTTTGTTGTTGTATAAATAATTTCTGTCCATACAAGCACCTACCTTGCATTATCAATTCCATACATGTCACATTTCCAAGTTCCAATTGAGATTTCTCGAAAATCATTTAGGGTTATCATACTAACGTAGTCATTATTTAAGGTTAGCTACGAAAGTGTGATAATAAGTCTAGTCTAGGGTATTAAGTAGTAAAAATACAATTAATTTGATTTTTACTTCTGTGAGAAGGCCGCCTTGTTATTGGCAAATGTAACAGAAAATAAATGCCAACTTTATAAATGGACAGATTTGATAATGTTAGACACTTATATGTAGTGTATTTTTTTCCCCAGGCTGGCTACCAGATAACTCAGCTTAGACAGCCCCTAGCCCAGAGGGGATCACTTACATGTCCTGTGTTAGCAGAAAATGTTTCTCCAAAACGTCCTTTTGATTATATCACTGTGGGTCTGGAACAGATACAGCTAGAGCAGGATAGTGGGAAAAGTATTCACGATGAATTTGATAAACAGAGTCAGATAGACCTAAACCGTGCAGGTAGGTTTTTTCTGCAGTTACTGATGATGATGGAGGCAATGACACATTTTCTCTTCATTTATTATAAACTGATGTAGATAATTAATCACCTTTGTATTCACACTAATGTATTGTAGGTATTGGCCTGATGGAAATAATAACTGCCCCTGACATGAATTCAGGATTAGAAGCTGTGTCATTTCTTCAGGAACTGATTGGAATTCTCAATGCTGTATCAACTTGTAGCTGTAAAATGGAAGGTAATTTAATTGAATTGTTTGAAATTTTTAACATGATATGAACTTATGAATTTACAAGGTGGACATACATATAATTGATAGTATTATGATTTTTACAAATCTAATAAGTGATCACTGGAGATATTGAATGTATTTCACATAATACAGCATGGCTGTAGAACTGCCTTTAGACTGGCTTATAAATTCATTTTATCTCTCATATTTCTGATCATCAAAATTTGTTTAAATGTGACAAAATCACAGTGCTAATTTAAAAGAAGTTTGTTACTTTGTACATGTACATAATTACAGCAAAATACAACATACAGATGTATTGGAATATCTAAGTTATGCAGGTGATTTGTTTTTCTCTTTTTGTAGAAGGGGCATTTAGAGTAGATGCTAACATCTCAGTTCACCGACCAGGGGAACCCCTAGGTACAAGAGTAGAAGTGAAAAACCTCAACAGCATCCGTAGTGTGAAGGTAGCAATTGGTAAGACGATCTTTTCTTCCTCTTGATCACTAGCTGTGTATGTTTAATTATGCGGCTATTTTGAGATTTGAAAGTTGAAGTTTGTAATTTCTATTTCTTAAGATGTCTTGAAAAGTACTGTATGGGTGTGTCTTAAATTTCAGATATAGACTCTCCTTGCTTCTGTGTACATGTTCAATTTAGGGACAGATCCTTAAAAACAAAGGAAAAATGTGCAGTCATATTAGATTTTAAAAGTAAACATTTGGTTACACGTATGTTATTCATGTCTTTTGAGAAGAAGTGGATGGATAATTCTCAAATTTCGTATGTTAACTTACCTCAGTCGCATCTTTTGAATGTTCTTGAAAAGTAGGAAATATATCTTTCTCAGATCTCATATGTAAGTTATTCTTGGTCACTAGTGGTATGTATTGTTCTAATAATGTTGTTTGAAATCTACAGACTATGAAATAAAGAGGCAAACACAGCTGTTACAACAGGACAAGAAGATTATCAATGATACAAGATCTTTTGATGTAATGTCGGGGTAAGTAAGCGTAGGGCCTCCTTAATTGACTTCTGTAATAGGTTTGCTTAATTTTAAGACCATGAAACAAAGATTTAAACTGAAATTCTAAATTAAAGTGACCTATCATATTTTATATTCTACATGGAAACATTTTCAAACCTTGTAAACAATAAGAATTTTTCTGTTTTCATTCACACTCTAAAATCTGTCATGTTTTGTGTGATGTCTAGATTTACAGTTCCTATGAGAGATAAGGAAATAGAACAGGATTACCGTTTTATGCCAGAGCCAAACTTGCCTCCACTATGTGTTTACGATAACACCACCATTCCTGAAGGGCTTCATACCTCACAGATAGTCAATGTAGATGTTCTTCGACAACAGTTACCTACCCTTCCTGCTAAACAAAAACAAGATCTAGTGAAGGAATATGGTTTACCAGAGATATATGCACATCGAATTGTGGTAAGATGGACGTTAGTGGTGCTTAATGCATCAGTACTTCTATATTTAGATGATAAATGGACTGTGTTTTGAAATTTGCTGTGGTATATATATGATTAAACTTACAAATCAAGTTGTGCTGGCAATGCATAGTGGAGAAAACAAATGGATATTTGCAATGTTATTATCACAATACACATCTACAAATTTCTAAACACAGTAGAGTTATCCCTATTCCAATTCATACACTCATAAGAAAGTAAAAACAGAATAACTAAGCACCATTTTTTCACATAATTCCAGAAATCTTGATTACTTTGCCAAGGATTGATAACGCCAGTCAGGGATCAGTCTAAGATATACACACTTTTTGTGACTAGAGGAAAATAGCCTGTGTTCCAAAGTTCTACAGGAAGGAGCCTCATGGGCTGAAAACAGCACTTCGAGATTGACTATTCAAACAACTTTGGAATTATGTAAAATACTTTCTAAGGCCGAAAATATACAAAATCCATCAAATTTAACTCAAAAACAATAAAACTGAAAGATTTAAAAGCATTTCTGTTGAAATCGGGGAAATTCAGCAAGAGACAAACGATAATTTATGTAAAATAGAAGGATATATTGTTAAAATTCAAGGGAAACATTCTGTAAGAGAGAAATTTTAGCAGCTAGAAAAAAGTATCCATTTCCGGTAGTAAATAACCCAAGATTGATCTTTGCCAGTAATGTTCAATATCAGTGACTTCTTAGGGCCATACTACATTTTTTTGACAGTGAAGTGTTGGTGTGTGAGTCAATTGGTGTCATAAACATCATTATCAGTTGTCATCTGGACAGTATATTTTGAATATACTTTCACAAATTATTCAAAATATTTTCATCAGCCAATCAAATGCTGTGATACCTTTCAAATTAAGTAGATTTTTTTTCTTTTGATAGATTCCTGTCATATTATGTTACACAGTTGTATAAATGATATGTATATTATGGCAGAGGGCCTCAAGCAAGATTATCCTTTTTCATGTCTAAAAATAAAGTGTTACTAGTATCATAATGCTTTAACAGTCTAGCCCAGTTCAGAAGATTTAGGGTAGGAGAGTTTATGCACTTTAAGCTCTTATATAGTAAGAGTTACTCCCCTTCCCTCACAAATATTTATTTCCAACACTAAGGGAGAAAAAAAATCCTTGCCTATTCTTATTCTTTATTCATTTGACTGTGTTAACAGCTTTTAATGCATGCATTCAAAGCTTGTACTGTGTAAGGAAAAGACAGTCAAGTGCAATATTTGTTCTATACTCAGGTGAAACCAGGTATGGCAGAATTTTATGAAAAAGTTGTTAAGGCTAGACCTACCGACCCATTGAATGTAGCAGTCCGCATGATGGGAGAATTGTTAGCAATAATGAAGAGACAGAAACTGGAGTTCAGTGATATGTAAGTGTTGTAAATTTCCACGATCTTGTAAAGGGAAATCATTTTTTTGATTATAAAATATATATGAATCTTGTGAGTATGGAGTCAGGGGGCCCCAATACATGTATAGTGTTAAATTAATTAATGTTTTGTTGAAGAGCTTTTTGCCTGATCTGGTGTCATCTATAGCTTCATCAAATATTTTTCTGGTAGTTAATTAAACTAGCATGTGTCCCCTCTGAGAGCAGAAAGACAGGGCTACATTTTGGAAAGAAATGAAAAGAAAGAAATGCGCCACTCTTTAAGAACAGTTGCAGAAAGGACTAGATCATAGAAAAATTCAATCTTTCTAGGATAATTCTTTCATTTGCTGGACTGGTGCTTTTCATCAAAATTTATATGCTGTCTGTTCTGTACATATCCAGCGTCCTTTTAACAATTCATGTTCTCCATTGTTTGAAGGACATATAAAAAGACATAACCTTTCATTCTAATCAGATTCACATTTTATCTAGAAGTCTTAACTTTAGACCAAGGATGACCGATACACAACTGAAAGTAATGAAGCTAAATGCTTAAATAAAATGACTGAAAAAGTCACTGGTGATTTATACCTTAATGTCATTAGAGCAGATAGACAGGTGAACTGTAATCTTTAGCTAATATCCACTTTTTATTTGTCTTTAGCAGTTTAAGTGGAATTGACTGGTAATGGTAATTGATGTATATGTTTCCATTGATAATATTGCAGAAGATGTAGTCCTGAGGCATTTGGTGAAGCGTGTGACTTGTGTAAACAAAGTGTAATATCACTTAGAGAATTTATAAAGGTAAAGAACATTTTATGTTATTATGACCAATTGATATTTTCCAAAATTCCCTTATAGAGGCGAAACTAGTCGGCCATTAAATGACCCACTTACTGGTGATGCTTGGGTATGTTGTGATTGAAACTACCTTGACTCATTAGATTGATTTTTTTTGGTCTCAAAAATGTAGTTATTCAAGCTATGGACATTTCATACCTAAAACCTCTTCCCTTCCTAATGGAAATGTTGTGCCATTTTAGGCATAAATCTCATTTTCTATTTGTGTGCCCACTTTTCCTGATTTTTATAGATCTTCTTGAAGGATGTGATCATGCAATGTTTTAATTGTGAAATACAGAAGAGTGTCATTAACATTTACTCATAAATTAGAAAAATCTGACAGCATTTATGTGTCAGAGAAAGTTAAGTGGTTCTTGTTCTGTCATTTGATTCACTCAAGATGTGACATGTTCCTTCATGTGAGGAAGTGATTCAAAGTACAACTTTAATTTCTGTGTGAGAAGTGATTTTAACAGTCCACATGGACTCCACTTAATATGTGAATGTTTTGTATGCAACAATGTTAAACCATGTGGATAAGTCTGAAATTATTCGTTGATCAGGTTTCCGTCATTTAGGGTTACGGAAATCATGAATAGGCAGGGGTAACGCTACTTAGCATAGATAATCTTTGTCTTTCTAGTTTCTGCATGTGTGGTCCTCATGATTTTTATATAGAATGGTCCAGGACATTTTCCTGAATTATTGATAATGAACAATGGTTTGAATTTTTAGACCAAGACTTTTCATTGACTTTCACTGCTGAAGGTGCGCCAATTTTAATGAACCCCTTTTTGTTAGTCTTGACATATTTCAAGAACATGTCAGGTAATCGATGGATGACATATTCAGATTGTAGATCTGCTGTTGAAAGATCCTTCTTCAGAAACCAGAATTCATCAGATGAGGAAAAAGAAAGTGGACGCAAGCAAAAGCCCTGAGCCATTAGAAAATATTTGTCAGCGAATCTTGGACGAGTTTGAAAAGGGATCTAATCCGGTACTAATATCTAATATTGCTCTTTGTATCTTTGTCACTTTCAGGCAAAGTTTGTAAAATAATATAACTGTTACACACTGGAAAAATACAAATGCCATAATTGTTGTTTTACTTTACATATCACTAAGTTGGTATAGATATGAACAAGTCTGATTTAGTTACATTGACATTAATGGAAGAATATAATTCATATGGCAACAACATATTTTTATGTTTATTGGGATATCAATATTGATATTTATGATACCTGATACTTATAAAATTATTTAAGCTACATTCTACATAAAAACAAGATGGGCTTATTAGAAAAATTTTTCTTGTCATTGAAGCACATGTTTGGAGGAAACCAGGTTGTAAAGTGTATAATAATGGTGGTGTTGCTTTATATTTTCAGATAATTATAAAGCTAAAAGTCCATTCAACTTATACATAACTGTATTTTGTTTCATTTGCACACAAGCAGTAGTAAAACCATTAACTTTAATCTAATGCTTTTCATGCAGTGTTTTACATTGTGGTTCGGTTTTGATATCAGAATATTAAAGACAACTTAAAAGTTTTGAGGTATATACAATTGCAGTCAATAACACTGATATTGATAAAATGATCAAAGATCAGATACAATTGTAATAAACTGTGCATACATGGGCAGTTGTAGATAATAATGAATTAATGCTCAACGTAGACATCAGACACAGAAAAATTACATAATGATATGTTATCATTTCAGAAAAAGAATAAATTGAAACAAAATCCGGAAAAACTCTTAAATCAGCTGGCTGCAGAAGCTAAAAAAAAGGCCGGAGCTGATTTTAAAAGTGCAAGGATGATTTTCCAGAAACTTTTGAAAGAGGAATGACTTAAGACACAGAGAAGCTAGGAAGAAAACAGACATTGATCTTAAAAAAGCAAGGATTATACCCTAGAAGCTTTTTGAAGAGGAATGACTTAAGACACAGAGAAGCTAGGAAGAAAACAGACATTGATCTTCATAAAAAGCAAGGATTATACCCTAGAAGCTTTTTGAAGAGGAATGACTTAAGACACAGAGAAGCTAGGAAGAAAACAGACATTGATCTTAAAAAAGCAAGGATTATACCCCAGAAGCTTTTTGAAGAGGAATGACTTAAGACACAGAGAAGCTAGGAAGAAAACAGACATTGATCTTAAAAAAGCAAGGATTATTCCCTAGAAGCTTTTTGAAGAGGAATGAATTAAGGACATGGATTGAACAAATGTTTTTAATTACATAATAAGGTAATCCATTATACATCATGTAACAGAAGAACATTGTAGACATCACAAATGTGTGCTAATTTATAAATAAAATGGCAGCGTATCATAACATGTGTTTGAAATTCTGTGTTTAATACATTTTAAATAACTTATATGTGTCCTTACTGTAAGCGTAGGTATTATGTAGATAACTGTCTGAAATTTCCACTCATAGGGTTGCCATTGGCCATTGGCAGTATATTTTATTCCATGTTTACTAATATAATTTTTCACTTTGTGTGGTTTGGGAAGATTAATCTCAGCAGGAGGTTGATATTTTTAAACGTGTATCTCGGCCTGCTGAACTTTTGATAGATGTAACTCTGTATGTTTTCAGTTCACATCAAATAGTAATCATTTTTTTAGCTTAGCAGGTTTGAAAGACCGGTGAACTTATGCCATAGGCTGGCATTAGACTGAGAATTGCTACCAGTCATGAACGACTGAACAGTGAACAGAGTTGGGCCAAATTTGTTCAGAAGCATCCATGGGTGAAGCGGGACCGAATTTGTATAAATATTGGTTCTTGGTCCCAGGGGCATGATGAACGGGGCCAAATAGGAGAAATTTAGCAAGTTCCTTAAAATCCTACTGCTTCTGCAGAAATGAATGGATATTTCCCAAATTGGTCTGAAGCATTCTTGGGTTAAGAGGAATCATTCTTGTATAGACATAAAGTCTCGGTGCCCTGAGGCTGGAAGGACTGGGCCTAATAGGGGAAACTGAGTAAATTCTTTACAATCTTGCTTCTCTTGTAGGAATGAAAGGATTTTGACCAAATTTTTCTCCCATCTTTTCCTGTTGTAAAATATACCATTCCCTTTTGCGATACAAAGTTACAGTATTTGATACCAGTTAGTCTACCTTGTGTTTTTGTCTCTGTAGATATTGTATATTCTCATATGATAACAGGATATTATTTACTTGGATAGATGGATGAACTAGAAGACGGTTACTCTTCTGGAACACCAGGTCTTATTATTCAAGATCTCAGTGGAAATCTTCCTTTTGTTCATGTTTTGCATTCAATTAATAAATTTTGAGTTGTTAAATTGTTGGTATCTTCTTGTAATTGTAAGTCAAGAACTGTGTACATCATATTGTCTTTAATAGCCAGGGGAAAATAGAATCACAGAAAGTTAGTTCAAACCCTTTTGGACAAGTAAAACATATTCCAATATTAAGGATATTACCTCAATGTAACAAAGTTACAGTTGATATTGATGTCAAGACAGATTTACATGCATCCTTCCCTTAGGCCCGCAAAGACTTTCCCTCGCAAAGAGGATGCAAATGTTAATTATGAGGGATTGATATCAGGATATTCAATAAGTGTAAAAATAATAACAAGGCCAATAATTGCAACAATGATTACAGTACACTTTCAGTTATATGATGCAGTTTATTTCAGCATTTGGTTCTACTGTATCTAACTCTAGGGGCATGGGGTTGGATTGCTAAGTGGTTAAGGCTTCTGGGTCGAAGGTTCAAGGCCTAATTGGGACAGTCGCTAGGTAATGGCCACAGGTCAGTTTTGCTTCTCAGGAACTCTGGTTTTCCTCCATTAACCAAACCAGGCACATCCTTGAATGTCTCTGGCTGTTAGTAGGATGTAAAGAAACAATAAACTAAACTAGACCATCTAATTCTAAATTTGAATCCTGAATAATCTTTTCATCACTATAGCGACCAAAAAAACAAGTCCAGTAACTGCTGAAATGGTGACATAAAAGTATGTCCTGAGGGTTTTTGGTTTACTTGTCAAAAATCCCATTTTAAAGGGAAAGTATGAATAGAATTTTGAACCAGGTGTAGGTGTCATGTGAATACATGCATATGTAATGAAGTACATTTCAATATCACATATAGTACCATATGTTGAAACAATTCAATTATGTAACGATCTGGGATATTTTCTAAGAGGAGGTAGTGTTTTTGTTGGAGTATCACTGACCAATGTTACACAAAAAATATTCGAAAAAATGAAGTTAATTGTACTATAAAAATGAAGGCAGGAGAAGAAGTCAGGGTAATTCATTAAAAATCCTCAAGGAATAAGCTTCAGAGAGATGAGGCGTTAGGAATTATATACAACACACAATTTAATTAACATTTTTCTTAATCAGCATGGTGATTGATAAATGAAATTAAAATTTCCATTCTTCTACGATCTTGAGCAGAGAGCATAGAGGCAATGTCTCATTCAGATTTTGCCACTAATATGAAATACAGGAGCTGGTGCCCTGGCTATTACATTTGAAAGCTAGACTGATTTTCCTTCTCAATAATCACACATACCACTGATACAAATATACATAGAACTTTAGGCTTACTGCACAAGGGTCTGGAAATATGCATCTTCAACCCTTCACGTCCATAGTTTACTCCTATTTATTGTCCGAGGGATAGTAATTGATAAAATCTAATAAAGGTGTTTGAAGGACAAAAAAATGTTAGCATAGTCATAGAAAGGGCATGGAGATTGTGCTTAAAATAATCTGCACCGATTCAGAAATTCAGTTCTAAAATAGACTATTAAGGAAAGAGAAAAGTTAATCAGGATAAGGAGAGATCTCTATTACCAGACTTAACCATGTAAAATCCTATATTGACAGTAAATGGCTGTTTATTTCACTTTCCTGTGATTAGAGGTGTCCTAATTACACTGAATGGTGATATTTGGAGTCACTACCTATTTTGAAATTTTATTCGCTCACCAATCACTACAGATTTAAATAATCTTACCCTTCCATTAAGCACATTCCTGTTTGTTATGTTGCTAATTCTACCATTAATATGGACTGTATTCATGTCGATCTTTTCAAAGTAATCATATGATGACGTAGAATCCACACGGGTCCTGACATATACCGACTAAAGTTATGAAATTATCAGAGATTGCCATAGATGTTTAACAATAAAGTATTATACCACTAGTAAGTCGTGATGCCATACTTTTATACGGTTTATTACTCAACTTAAGGGACAGCAAACGTAAATAACACACTACCTAATGTACAAAGATTCGTGAAAACATCTTGTTGTCAGATTGATGTAGAGCTCAAATGACTTAACTTTAAAAACTAAATTACGCGGGTTATTGTCGTCAGTAGGAAGCTATCGTTGTGGATATGATTGTTTAAAAATGATACTAACATTAGGATTTCATATATCTGACATGTTTTAAATATGTTTTACTTATTTTGAATTGAATTTATTTTATTTTTATTTGCTGTAGAAATAGCTGTCATACAAAACAACAGAAATTCATGTGGTCCGTGTTTTTTTATCTTAATTTTTCAACTGTAAACACTGTGATGGAGTTTTGATTTCTTCTACTTCTGACGTCGATTTTAAGTTTTAATTTTTAAATTTCAGTATTTTTTCGACGGTAATATTGTTAAAATAATTTAAACTAGAAAACTAAACTAGAAGTTGTTTTCTCAGTATTAAACATTCGTATGTAAAAATTTTCTTCTGGAAAATTTCACGTAATCGTTTATTATCATTTTTTTCAACATATTGAATTAGAAACAATGAAGCTGTATTTTAAACTAAAAGTTATTTTCGAAGGAAATTGTACTTTTATATCAGAAGTATGTTGTGTACGTCATGACGAAAGGAGCTTCATAACGTGATTCATAAAAACCGAATATAGGGGTCAAAGTATGATCCGAGGTCAAAGTTTGAGGCGAGGTCAAAGTGTATTGCGAGGTCAAAGTGTGAAGCGAGGTCCAAGTGTGATGCGAAGTTGATGTGAACGTATTAGCTCTAATCTAATAACATGTACCATGTAGCACGCGACAAGGACTCGTGTAACACGAATTTGATGATAAATTACCAATTATCTGAAAGATATGGAATGTTTTTCTTGAGTATCTACGTCTCCGGTAACATAGTAGCCTAGAGGTACTCTATTTCACAAAGATCACGTATATAGAGCGTCTTTGAATGGTCAATAATGGCCCATGGAGACGATCCAGACGTATTTTATGCTCGAGGGTATACCATAAAATCTAAAAAATACATGTAAACAACATATAATAGGACTCTTCGTCTAGTAATGAATATAATGTTTCAGTCACTTAGACTGGAAACTAACGTTTTATCACCTGCGACCGCCCTGTCTGCTGAAAAAGTAACAAAAAGTCTAGTATATCACGCCGTAGTTCATCTTTAATGAAGTACAAACATTGCGACATGCAAAACTTTATATAACTTATGGACGTATATATAAATATAAAATTACGTATACATATATTACATAATTTCTCTAAAAGAATTGGAGGAGGGGAACATTTCAAATTTACTTTACCGTTTATATGCCTTTGTTCCTGTCTCTTCTTGTAACCATCAAACAGTCGATGAAAATAAAGTGAAGTTTTTGTCAGTATCTCCCTTTTGCGACCAACTCGGACCCATTTCTGCTTAACTTTTATACGATAAACATGTAAAAGTTTGCATTGTAGATTCGAGGTGAAAGGTCAAGGTCGTCAAAATAAGAATTGCTTTCTATACGATAAATACGATAGTTGATCAATAACTATCGAATCGCGTGTATTGCTTCCAAGTTGTAAAATTTTGACTGGGATTGGTTTTCAGACTCAAAGGTCAAAGGTCAAGGCAGCTTTCTAACATATAAAACACCGAATCCGCGGTGTGAAAAAGTATCTTATCCACTGACTTCAACACTGATCCGCAGAGAATTAGTATTGACCCTGAATCGCTAGTTGAAATACAACTGTATCAATGTACTTTTATGTGGTTCTAAGTTAGGATTGAATAGGAACATATACCTTTGAGTTTAGTTACTAACGTAATTCCATTACATACCCTGATCGCTATCTTCTCTGATTGCAGAATTTTTAGTATCTTAGAAATTACATAGACATTACCTGAAAGAGAAACAAATGAGAAAAATCACTCTCGGTCATAACATTATAACACGGAGGTGGATAGTCCCGGAAGTGCTTTTGCTATATAGCAATATAGCGGATGTAGCAACTACTCTGAGCCCCAGGAATGATAAAGAATTAGTAACACCACGCCATAATAATTTACAGCTCCACCTTTTAGTTTCGTATTTTTTCACCTATAAAATGAGTTATAATTGGCCTACCAGATCATGCTACGCTCGCGTTACATTGGTTTAACATAATTCATATTATGACTCTTGTTCAACTATCACAGTCATGGCAGATTGCTTTATACCATAACTGCCTTTCGAGTTAGTCTTATCCGATGTCGATTTCGTGATAAGTTTCTGCCCCTAGAAGTTTGTTAGGCCTACCTACTTCCTGTCTTTGGTAAACGCGCATTTGTGTATTAAAAGATGACAGTAGTAATATTAATGCTCAAACACTGTTTCATTTTATTCGATACAGTCGTTTTAAAACACTCCATTCACATAAGAAGTTATGTAGGCCTACTGCGCTGTATATTTTGTAACACTACCAAAAGGTCGAAGGCAGTCTTTTTTAAAGCCCTTGAACTATTTATAGAGTTTGAAATGAAGGAGTCTTATGTCTGATATGTGATAACATAGTTTTTTCTTATTTTCTTGCAGCATCCATTCACAATTGCGTCGCTTCAATCTATCGATTTCACAGACCGGAAAAACCAAGGGCTAATAAAATTGGGGGAAAAAAAACCACGTGACTAGCGTTACTTAAATAAGAGAAAACTAGAGTTTTAGATGTAATTGAAAATGCGGGTAATGTTAATGTATTATAGACCAAATGTTGGCTTTCTTCTAGGTGGCATCCTGTAATTGTGGTCGAATACAGAATGACGGCTACAATGCTGTAAGTTATGATAATTTGACATCGTTCAAATAAGACTTCTCCTCCATAGTCGATATATCAGATGTGTTTGATATAATATTCCATGCGTATAGCTATATACAATATTATACAATTTTCTTTGTATTCTATGTCGCCTTGAATGGCCAAATTCCATCAGGATGGCGTTCGCATTCCACAATTGTTTATTTTCAGCAGGTTTGACAGTTGTGGAGATAGAGAATGATTTATGATATTGCTAGATCCATCACGTCTTGATTGGTCCAGTGTCATCCTGGTGTTGAAACAAACCCAGTGTTCATATACTTCACATAATTGCAAACCCTAGGATGTACCGGAAATCGTATAGGGATTGTAATCAATGAATATCAGAACGGACAATCCGGGAATTCATAAAAAAGGGTTTTATTGCTTAGGATGTATGATGTACTATGTTGACTTAGCATTTAATGGGTTTTGCCCCGCGATTTGATGATCCTCTCGTGCCGAAATGCTAGGATGAGGTTTAATATGTTAAATGAATTAATAAGGTCAAGACTCCTTAGTATAACTGTTATTATTCACCCTATACCAGTCTATTGTAGCTACAACACCTCGCGGACTGATGGTCACTAAATTGTATAATGAATTTTAAGAACTTTTGTCAGTGACGTGGCAGAGAAATGCCATGAGACAAAATATTTGTGATCTATAACACATACGTACTCATGAGACGTATATTTGTAGTACATGACATTTTGATGGTTGCCTATGACATTTCCAACATTTCGTAGCGATTGGTATATTGAAGGTTTCATTATCTAAATCTACATATCTAGGACTTGGAAGTACCAAAACGGTCAACGCGCGGATAATTGGAGTGGACACTGTTTTAAACAAAAAACAATGCTTAGAAGAAAAGAAGGACTTCGATGAAAGTAGGGAACATAAGTGACACTACAAATCATGGATTTGGCTTTACGGAATTATCGGTGAAAGTTTTAATTTCGAACGCCATTAAATGGTTGAACTTTAAGGTGTAAGATATCTACTTGATTTCGAAACCAAAATCGACTCATTAACTCATTATGTGTGTGTTCGGAACATAGTAATCTCTAGTGTAAAAATGGATCAGCTTGATGAACTAAAAAGGTGTAATATTGATACAAGAATCGGTATTTAGAGCATGTGATAAGTTAGGCCTGTTTGAAGTTCTAGCAGTAGAAAATATGTAGTGTGTTTATCGTTAGTATGCTGTCTTAAATATTTGTTTTAAAAGGCGAGATCTCTGCATTTCTCATCATAAGCGTAACACTTAATAATGATAAACGTTGTAGAAAAATAGAAGTACTTTTATTTTATTTAAAAATGTAAATACGTGAAAATAAGAGCTGTTCAAAGCGACGTCGATAAAGCGGTGTAAGCTTGAGAAATGGCTGAAGACTTCCCGTTCTGGCATAAACACTCAGAATGTGACACGCAACTGTTGTGGATTGCTGGCGAGCCCCAGTCTGATAGTGTGTGACCTGAGCTTTGAAATGATTAGGCCTTTGTTTTAAGGCACTTTAGAATGTTTAAATTCCATTTATTTTGCCAGTTTCTTTCCAATAAATTGAATTCGTTGCAGTCTCATATTCCATTTGGATAACTTTTATTCGAGGTGATTTCTGATAGCGATACCCGATTCCTCGCTATGATTAACACACTGCAGACTCAAAACTAACACCATGATGACATTTACATATCTAAGCTTAGCACCAGTGTAATTGGTATATGTCAAATTTACTTCGAACAGAAGCTTTTAGCAAACCAATGTCTATCAAACAGTATCTTAAAAATACATGCTTATAACTAGTGCTAGGAATTTTAAACTATTCAGTTAACGCGAATAGAAGAGCGTCTGGCGGTCTTGTGTAAGGAGTACACCATTCTCAAATGTCCGCGGGATCCTTATTGTCGGTAAAGATGTTTCCTGGAACCAGTATGGACTCTGAATGTGACAAGGGATTTTAGGATAAAGACGAATTTGCCTAAAAATCAAATTAACTTGCACTTTCCTGATCCGAGAGAGCTTTTCGAATGTAGAAATATCTGATATTATGTGGATGATTGTGAAGCGACATTAAATTAAGAGATCGATGTTCTCATTCTAATTTTGTATCACTTGTAGAGAAACCCTGTGTTGACTCCAGGCTTCTATCGCTAAGGTTCTTAGTGAAGTTCACAGAACAAAACTTTACGCTCAGCACCTTTCAAACTTTGTGAATCTTTTGTCTCATAAATATGTTTTACTTGTTGTTAACACTAATGTTTGTTACCGCTGCTGATAATCAAGACTATCAATATACAGAACAATCACCGCCAAACCAATTGGAAATCTTCGTACAAGGACATAAGCTTACTGAAGATCACTTCAAAGCAAACTTTACAAGTGAGACGTGGGAAAGACATGATGGTAAATTGTTTGATACTAGTTCATTGAAGCAAAGTTCTTTCTTACTAACACAACCGGTAGGGGACATGTCGGACTTTCCGTTCTCCGGGATATCATCCAACACGTCATCGGAATTCACAACGGCGGAAGGGTCAATTCCCGTTAACCAAAGTAATGTGATCTACATTGGTGGTCTCGTCGACATGTTAGGAGAAAGAGGGATGCGTTACGGTATATCCGAACTAACAGCTGCTAAGGTGGCTGTTTCTCACATCAACAAACGCCACAAACTGAATGGTTATACTCTTGAACTCCTTTACAATGACTCTAAGGTAAGTTCAATATGTGATTAATACCTGACCATAAGTTGATAAACAGTGAATGAACATCTCAAAAAATTGCCTCGAATCAGGTTACTAGTATATGCGATCAGACTAAAACAATAAGAGTTAATAGCAAAAATCAATATAATAAAGTCATGGAGTTATTGTAAAATTTCAGGATGAAAACCTGACAATGTGCAACAATTCAACAGAATATAAAGCGTTTTAATAATAGTTTCAAATGATCGGATGATAGAAAGGAATGCAAGCTTTCAAAAGATAACCGAGTTATCGATTATATATTTATACTGAACTACTGGTGATAATAGAACAGGGTTTATGACTGTACCTGTCGTAATCAAAATAGTAAGTGTTTATGCACTAGATATATGCAGTCAATGTCAGTAATTTATGACCATAGCTGATGGAATGCTGTTGTTGATATTGTGTTTTGTTCAAGCTACAGATAGTGTTTTCTGGTTTCTATCGTTTTACGAAACAATAGATTAAAATCTATTAAATGGAGATGAATTGTGTTATGCGGTTGCCCTGTCATCTGTTTAAAAGCAAATGTGAAAATTTAATGGTGTAACAAGGACTTGGTTTGGATTATTGAAACAAAAATGACCCTTCCAGTGCTTTAAGTCAGCTGGATCCATCAGTCTATCGTATAATTCACGTTTGATTTCCTCAAATGATTGCTCATAGCCACACTACTATTAACATGTTGCTATTGGCATAGCGACAATTTGACACATTAATATATAATTAACTCCTTTTGATTAATATAATTTAACTGTGTAGTCATTAAAACACTCATTCATTTGACGATGCTTTTGAATAAACTTCTTTAATGACCAGTTTTATCAAGTGTCTTTAGTATGGCAGTTTATTGATATTTAATACGTTCTTATGATGTTAAGTTAACTGCAAGCATCACTGAGATCATTTAACACCGTTAGTTAGCTAATCGTTTTAAATTATTGTTTGCTCTGCTGCGCAGGTTCAGTTATAACATAATTCTGTAAGTTTATCGGTATTACAGTCATTTGGGTCCTGTTATTGGTAAAACGAAAATGTTCTTATTATCAATGTCCAGTACCTGTTTTTAAGTGAACATTTTCCATTCATTTGCCGTGTAGCATTGTTCCACAGGGTTAATATTATTTGTTCCCGTGAAGTCTATCAAATGTTCATTGGTTAGGTTTTGGCCTAAGGTATATATGCTTTGCGATGTACCCAATTCTACAATGGCATCAATATATCTAATTCCTGAGGTATACATGAAAGATATGACAAGGATTTTCACGCACTGGCCAATGCGGTGCACGTGTTTTGCGTATACAAAATGCAATATATCAAGAAATATAATTGATGAGGTTTTCATGCAAGATGTTACAAGGATTTTTACGTACTATCCAATGCGGTGCACATGTTTTACGTATTCAAAATGCACTATATCTGTCATTTGTCTAAAAAATTCACACAAATATAGTCTCTTCAATATTTAGTTTTGTAATTGAAGCACAAATTGGTATGATAATGTAGCAATTTACCCCGACTTCAATATGGTAAGTTAATCTGAAATTTTATCATTAAATTGTACAGATGTATGTATTCTTTTAAACTCGCCTGGACGGCTAGATGGATGCTGGTCCCTGTATCATGTCACCATGACTTGCCATGCGTCACAAATCAAAATGATTTGTATATTTTGTTAATTAAATCTTCAATTTCATCAGAACAAAATAGAATATTTGCTGACCTTGACCTATCTGTCTCGTATTTAGGAGATAGAATCTGAGTATTTATAGATTTAATTTGATACCGATTCCAATAAATGACTCTCTCATGCATTAAACATTATCACTGTGAGGTTTTAAAAGCCCTGTTAACTATTTTTAATCATTAGTGCCTAGAGAATGGCAACGTAATTTGTTTGTAGAAACAATTTACATGATGATGACAATATCATTCCAATTTGCATGTTTGGCCCAGGTGAATTTCTCTAGGGTCCGTTAGGAGAACTAATGAAATAAGACATGCAAATACATACCAAGGTCGGGAGCACAGATGCAGTATGTGCTAATGTGTTTGATGAATGGGATGGGCGTAAAACACAAATGGAGAGTTTTTCTTTTAATTTTGATACAAATCGCATGACAATTTTGTTTTTAAAGATAATAACTTTCAGATATTATTTTCATTATCTTTATTCCATATATTTGTTATTTATCTGTAATTATTATGTGAATTATTGGAGTATGTGTAGAAGTTATAGAATTGAAGAAAACCAGTAAAGAACATTACAGTAACAAGCGTCAGCGTGGGAGGTTCGCAGAACTGCACACGATGTAAGACGGATAATACCACTAATGATCTGTTCGGTAAAAATGACACGTTTTAGTCGATATGAAAAGAAGTGAAGATGACAACAATGGTGTCTAGGTAACACAATGCATGTTAACAATCAGCTAATTTTACGTCGGTCTCGGAGTTAACTGTTAGTTCAGCAGCTGAGCATGGTATTTAATATTATCGGATTCACCGACTTTAATTCGAACATGCAGTTCGTTTTCTTTGGAAAAATCCCCAAGGATATAGGATGTGTACTTTTTTGGCATAATGCTATGATATGTGATATCGACAAAACAATATGTATTTTCACAAGAATTGTACAAAAGTCACAAAGTACATATTTAGAACTAGAGACTGTTGAGTCAAATAAAGAGGTAAGCCGCGTCATACAGCTGGTACTATGGGGAAGTTAAATGGTCGTCAAAGATACTTCATTGAGAAATATTCTATTTCTTCGAGCGGTATAAAGCTGGGCGTGTTAGATGCTGGTTAGTTTGTCTGTTAGACGCGATGTTTTATAGCTTATTGTCATTTGAGAACGTGACATCACTTTCATGAATTGACGCTTCCGAAACACCAGGGATTTACTCTTTGTATTTTTTAGGAGTCTCCGTTTAAATCTTTATTATGTTAAGATTTCGCCCTTGATTTATTGAGTTTTAGTTCGGATTTTAACTATGTCCACATGTTGGCATTTTCTTGATGTTTCAGTGATGTTCGGGGTCTGAAATCTATAATGTGACAAGCAAATCGAGATCAGCCTTAATCAATTTTAATATTCAGACGGGGAAAATTTGAGTAATTTAAAAATAATCATTAAAAAGCTTGTGTACATTTTGCTCTGTATGTATCAACTGAATCAAAATGTTGAATGCTGGGTATGCAGCAATATTGTAAGATACCAGCTGGATTGTACAAAAGCAAGTTATTGTCAATGAAATGCCACTGTTACAATAACACTTTAAAAGAATAATTCTACACATGGTATAGCATAATGTGCGAACATTTAGATGTGTGACTTTGACGAAATTTATGATTGCATTAACAGTAGATAAATTCAAGTGATGAATGGTAACATAAGTATAGTTTTTATCATAGCTTCGTTACATTTGAAGTAAAAATAGATTTATTCTTTATATACAGCTAACGAGAAAACAAGTTCTTCACCACAATGAAAGTTTATTGTTCAACAAGGGTCTGCCATGTAGTATCTTTCTTTTTCTATTTCATATATCGACTTGCAATCACCATTAGACTTTGTTTTTTGGTTTCTCGTTTTACACATTGTGATAAAAAACGTTGATTTTAAGAGCGCCCTGAAAATAGACAAGACAGTTCACTGTCACGGTACAAATGTACTCTGTGGGGAGAAACATGATTGACCAATCGGATGTTATCTGTGTGGTCCCTTTGACCAATATGGGATTTATCCGTATTTTATGGAAATCGTCTGATACCATGAATCTCGACTAGTGTCATACTGGTTTTGTTGATTAAAATCGACCAGGTATGCGCAGTATAATGGAAACTTCCGGTTTTGTAATTATATTTATTAGATCTCTACATGTGTACACGGTGTTGCGGTAAATATCCTAAAGAGACGTGATTTTGGTGGTTTTTTTTATCAGGGTCAATGCAATGCGCGGTTTGTAACACATGTTCATAAATAACTGCAACAAGCAATTGATTTCGTTTTCTTGAGCACTAATTGAAGTTTCATTTGCATTTGTCGTTAGTTTTATACGTCACCGTTTTATTGATTTCAGCTTACAACTTATTATGATTTGTTTTCTTAATGAACAGGCAGTGGGTTGTTAGCACACGTAGCCCGCAATTAACGACAGAAAATCCGTTTGAGAAATTGTTAGGGCTGAAGCAATTACGGACAATACTGTTTGTTCCGAAGGTGTTACTCCAGCTATCATCTGACAATTATAACTATTAGTTGTTCGTAATGAAATCTTATTTTATTGCAGCGTTTAGAAAACAAAACAAACGCTAATAATAAACTCTGAAATAGTGAACAAAAGTGTAGATTATAAGAAAATAAGCGCAAAAAGATAACGAGAAATCAAACACTTTTCACTGAACTCTGTTTAAGGACGAAAGAATTAATGTATAATTGTAACGAGCAATACGTTCGTAGAAAAGGTTATTACCGATTAAATCCGATACAGAAAACAACCACAAGTTTACCATAGATAATTATAGAACACCGTCTGTAAGAGGTTACCATAGTAATGGGTTTGCTCTGAAACGTTTTATATGGCACACGACTAAGCTGACCTTGAGTGACCAGCAGTGACACAGAACACGCCGACTTCATTGATAAACATTATGTGTCCTAGAGAATATACAGACTGATCATGACGAGACAATTTGTCTAAACATTTTGTAATCTCGTAATGCAATTATGAAATAGACAATCTATTGATATGTAGCTTTGTGTCCCTATGTCATGTATGGTTTCCTGTAGATTGATGTGTTTCTCGGACCACGAATTAGCGACGTCACTCACTAGCCACAGTATCTTGTTTCCTATATACAAAAGGATATATCTGTTTAATCAAGCAGAATTCACGGGTTAGTCAATGACATTCATCACCAAAAACAACATGAAATTGAGCTTCTTGTGACTAGGTTTTGAGATGCGTTCTGTGTTATGGGGGATAAATATACAAAATGCTATCGTATGCATCAAATCCAATTGTCATACATGTATACAGGTTAGGCACATGAAACCAGCATGAAAGTAGTTTTATAAGTTATTTATCAAATTTATGACCAGCAGGAAAAGATAAAATTTGTATGAAGGATATTCCTATCCTACCAATCCTAGCTATTGAATCTCTGTACGATCCATCTACTGTTAAATTACAGTGAGGAGTTGCACAGACGTGATATAGATTTATCGTGCAGCAGTAAAAGATAACAAGTTATATTAATGATACATCGATAGCATTAAACAGAGGTATATATGTACATAACAAAAGAACAATTGGCGGGCTTCTAGCTGGTCAAGGCGGGAGACGGTGTCATCTCGTCTGCTCTTCATTCATCACAACAGAGAGAATGGACATTGAACGTCTGACCAGCTAGAAAAACAAATATGAAAAATAATCAATTTCCTTTATTCTCCAAATTCAATACATGTTTTCCCGTAAACTGTAGTCAAAAAAATGTTCACACCATTGTATAAATACACACAAGAGATCAGTATCTTTCAAAAAATGTAACGCAAAGGTATACAGTATTCGCCGTATTTTAAACTACGCCATTAATATTTTCTCTATCCTCCATCGGTCAGTAGTGCTAGGGATCTAAAGAGTGGCAACAGGCGAGTATTTCTCTCAACATTTCCCCCTTTCGTGCATTGCTATGAAAATATGGTATTGTTTTGGTTATCGATGTCGGTTATGCTTGTCAATGTATTTATCTGTAACAAATATGACAGTGATAAAAGTGCCAGAAGTGGGTAATATTTGGGTAGAAAATGTTTTCAGGAATCATCTATCGGGTTTTGCCAACGTTGTGGCCAATATTTGGTGGACATTTTAGTATATCTGATCTGGTTCTGGCTCGTTTTTTTAAATGTATAATTGCATTTACTCAATATGTAGAGTTAGAAAATATTGCATAAACCTGATATTTTAACACTAAACATACTGTTTATCCTGGTGCTGGTGAGTATATCCAGCGATAATAAAATAGAAAATAAAACTGGGTTTAAATTATACTACGAAAGACTAACTCATCAATGAGAATAAGAAATAAACATAAAAAGGTTGGAATTAAAGTAACAAATTACGAATTACTTGTATTCAATGAAGGATAAGATTTTCGTTAGTGTTTCTGGGGTATTTATCTTTGTAAAAGCTTTAGTGCTTTGTTTGATATCGGAAGTGTAAAGTCATACACATTAACCAAGTCAATCAATGCTCTTTCATTATGTTTAGCAATGTAAGTTTTTCTTGGTGCTGGTTTACCGGCATTGAAATAGACAGGGAGCCAGACAATTTGGTCACTGTCCTGGCTTCGCATCAGACGAACATCATTATTACTTCATTTATGTCAAGATAATTACGTTTAGGCTTATAACTGTCCAGTACAACAAATGCCACAACACACTCATTAAACCTAACTAGAGCAACCTAATCTGTTGGTAAGTTCAACAGTGTAATGATAAAAATCACTTAGGTATAATCAATACAATTGGTCTCCCTGGTCAGGTTATTTGACGGTGAGTGGGCCTCAGTTATTCTGTGACGATATTGTAATACAGTAAAGAGAACTGGTGGTAAGTTTACAACAGATATACATGATCAACTGTGACGATGGTGTACTGGAACAAAGTAAACTGGTGGTAATTTTACTACTTATGCTAGGCAGATACTAAATCAAATTTTGATTCCTACTATAAATTCATTTGATAACAGGTTCGTTTGAAGTAAGGGACAGGTAGATAGCGATTTCGGTTTCCTGACATAATGATGTGATAACAAATGTATTGTATGTTGATATTAAGCGGTGTTATGGAAGTTAATTTCTTCAGCAAGAATGAATTCAGTCGCAATTCCGTTAGTCATATATAGAAGTTTATGAAATGCCTACGCGAGACGTTGTGATTAGGGCCCAGTTCAATTTATTATGTTTAATTTGTTTTCTCTGACACAAGCTAATACCGAACTGGGGGCTACTGGTATACAGTTCGGAAGTTGTCAAGTACGATTATTCTGAAGGCTGACCGATGTTAGCCAGATTGTTAACCAGACAATTTGTCGTTTACTGACCACTAGATAGTTCAGTAGGTATATTGATTAAGATGTTTATGAATAGCAGAAACAGTGACTAACAATTGTATCTTTACTGATTGTCGAAAAACATTTTTTCTTACTCAAGCAAAGAATGCAAAAGATAGTTCACTATTTGGCGAATGGACGGAAGAATAAATTCAATTACAGGTATTCGGAGAGAAGATTGATGTTTCATCCCTTCCGCCTCTTATTGGAGGTTAAACTGGGGTCTAAAAGATGACTCAGCCGGTGACCCTTTCGTCGCCGTTTCATCAATTTTCCTTTCTGCCTTTATCAGATGAATCCCTTGATTATTCTGTTTTCTCTGATTCCAGTTCCCCCAAAGCTTTTCAGTCCATGACTTGGTGTCTGATTTATTATCTTCTATTTCTGATTTCTTCACGGGTTTTCTTGTGTGTACTCTGTTCTATTATGACTACATATTTTTTGCCACTTTTCGCTTGTGCTGATGTAGCAGTGCCCTTGGGCAATGAAATTTACCATTATTGGGTCTCTAGACAGCTTACTGGTCATTAGGTCTCTAGATAGTTTACTGGTCATTGGGTCTCTAGATAGTTTACTGGTCATTAGGTCTCTAGATAGTTTACTGTCATTAGGTCTCTAGATAGTTTACTGGTCATTAGGTCTCTAGAGAGTTTACTGTCATTAGGTCTCTAGATAGTTTACTGGTCATTAGGTCTCTAGATAGTTTACTGGTCATTAGGTCTCTAGATAGTTTACTGGTCATTAGGTCTCTAGATAGTTTACTGTCATTAGGTCTCTTGAAAGCTTATTGTTCATTAGGTCTCTAGATAGTTTACCGGTCATTGGGTCTCTCGATAGCTAACAGGTCACTAAAATGTTTACTGGTTGCTATAGACGTAATTGATCACTAGATTGGTTGGTAGGTAATCTTACGATCACTAGGTAGTGCACCGGTCACTATATTTTTATATGTGTATATGTAAATTATTTGATTGTCATTAGGTCATTTACTGCTGACTAAACACCCCTTGGACTCCGATATTTTTGCAGTTCATATACAGTATGCTTCGGAAGTATACAACACCAAATATGGTGGGTTTGATGTCACCGATATGAAGCAGACATCATGGTTTACAACAACTGTATCAATGTAGCATTATCTCGAAGACACAATATTGTTCAGCAGACGCCTATGTTCCTTCGAAGGCGATTAGATCTATAGAAATGCAGAAATGTCACCAGTTTATTGAACATGTATTGCTGATTCATTCGAGATTGATTTTCATAAGTATAGAAATGCCAGATTCCTGGGCGCCACTGGTACTGTGTACATCTCCCGGTACATAGAATGTAAAATAGATCTAAAGATTCAATGTGATGATGGGATAATGCCTGTAATTCTGAAGGTCATAACAGAATGTGGTTTTATGTCACCTCACATCGGTTTCGGATTTCATGTTTATTATTTCTGTATTTCTGTTTCAATTTCAGTAGGAATTCATGAAGTGTACCTATGGGATAAAAGGTTTGTAGATATATTCTATGTTTTTAGTTGCAATTTACATTAGATCTGAAACAGTGTTTGTATTACGTCTTTATTTATAGATCAGACTTTTCTATTGATGCCATGTTACTGATTTTATTAAAAAAAAAAAAAAAAAAAGCCCACACATTCTAGTAGTGAGATTCGGCAAACGATTAATAAATATAACCCATGTTAGCTTTCGCGAGCTTGTGACCTGGATTCCACAGAAACCTTAATATTATATTTTTATTTTAAGTTGAAAATTGTGTCAGCGAAAAATTCATCCGGTTCTACCGGAAGTTGCTTACGCCATCTGTCAGGCCAGATGTCAGTTGGATACCATGAATAGACGCTCCATCAGGCTAATGCCAGTATTTATCTGAATCACTGTCAACTATCCTCGGGTTTTATGAATGATTCTAAGCTGTCGAGTAGTTAGCGATACTGCCAATCTAGTAAAAAATGTCTTATGATGCGTTACAGATGAATGGTTTGATGAGATTTCCATTAAACCATAACGTTTGATATCTGACAACTGAAACTATCCATTTAGATCATGTCTACTTGAAGTTATTTTCAGTGATATTGATGATGTGCAATACCTTCATGTCACATGCGAAGAGTGTTTTTTTGCATGTTTATGATATCAAATTTGTTTATCACAATATTTCTTAAATGTGGAAATACGACCTATGACAACAGTAACAGATTCTAGGTAATTATTGAGGTCTTGTAATTTCAGAAAAGACTTTTCTTTCCCCTGCGTGAATTGGTTTATAATATTGATTACATTAAGGACTGTAGACTCATACAATTTAACTTAAATATTTTTTTCTAGTTCTATTCTCTAAATGTACCTTTGTCTGATGTTGGAGTTTTAAATTAAACAAGAAGACAAAGGCAATATAGAACTGACATCGTTTCCATAATAAACTACAAGTAAATAAAGACATTGTAGAGTTTTGTTTTGTATTGATTGGTTTTAATGTCCATGCAACAGCTAAGGTCATAGGAGGATGGATGTCAAGATGGACGCCAAGAATGAAAAATACAGCACAGAAACATCAAGAGAGTACAAAATCTGAATCCATAGTATTACAATTGGGACAGCAGATATATTTTGATT